>NC_056057.1:47119676-47744676 GCF_016772045.2 Ovis aries | reverse complement strand
GTGATGGTTAAAAAAAGCAAACACAAAACCCTTAGGAAAATAGAGGCTAAAGAATAACAAATACAATTACAGAAGACATATTGTCACTAGACAGTATACAATAGGGATTTTTTAAGTTTGGGTATTTTTTATTCTGGTCCAAATGGTAAAAATTTCTGATAATGGTAACTCGATAATACCACACATGTGTTCAGTTCTGCAGCTGTTTCAGTCTGTACTCTGCCTCTTACTAGCTATGCAACACTCAATAAGTTAGCTTAGATAAGCTTTCATTTTCTCAGCTATGAAATGGGGATGAAAATTATACCTATGAGGTTGTTTCCAAAAATTAGATAATATATGTAAAAATGCTCAGCACAGAGCTTGACATATAAGAGCTAAATCAGTGGTGACTATATAATTTATCATATAAATTACTATATAATTTAAAATCAACAGTAGATAGTATAATTCTACCTACAATCTTTTCATAGGGAAGGTAAAGAATTTTAACACTAAACTAGTAAAAGCATAAAAAGCAAAATAATAATACTATAAAAACTTCTAAGGAATTCCTCTTATAGAATTTTAATCCCTTGAATATATATAATTAGATCAATAACAAATTAAACTACAAATTATATACCTAATTGTTTAGATAGTATAAAAAGTCTGCATTTTAAATATTCAGTTTTAGGCATAACACCACATACATCAACTTTCAACCTTTAAATATAAAAAATACAAATTTATATACAGATACTAAAAAACCTTCCAGAGAAATGTTTGACACTTACCGCATAGGGCAAACCAATGTAACTGTGTGAATGATGCGAGCTGCTGGTATATAACTGGTGGGGATAACTGTTGGATTTCTCAACTACCACAGGGCTAGCTTCTACGGATTCTGGTCTGGAAGGAAAAAACATTGCATCAAAGAGAATTCCACTGACTCTTTTTTTTCCTTTTCATCTATTTAAAATTATAACACTTACTACATTGGCTATACAAATAAAATGTCTTTAAAATGTCTAAAACACAGACACCCTGCAGATATGACATACCCTATCTAGAGTCCATGTTATAAAAAAACTTTTAAGTACAATAAATGTCCCGTCTTCAAACTCTGATATAGTTTCCCTATCATTGAAAAAATTACTAGACATTAAAAATTCCTTAATGTACTCAGTGGCACTGGGGACACTATGCACAGGGGTAGACAAAAGTGGTAGAAATAATTTAAACAAGACTACGGACATACTGAATCCATATGGATAAACCCCAATTTGAATGTGAAGTATACATTTCAATGTTCAAAGCTTCAGGTACCTGTTACTGTGTCAAGATATAACAAAGTCTTGGAACTATCAGAAAAGCTAAGGAAAGGAAACCTTACAATGAACCAAGACTTGCTTATGAAAAAAAATTCAACCAGTAGCTGTGGTAGTGTCAGATTAGCAGTTCTGGCCTGATAATGACTAAATGATGATGAGCTGAGCTGACCAACCACTGACAGAAACAACTCACCTACTATGGCTGACTTCTAAGTTCCCTGGTCTAGCATTTTGTGTACATCACCTGCCCAGATTCTTCACTTGTATCAATCCTCCTGGAGCCCTCGTCTGACAATTCCTATTGATCAATGTGACAGTGAACCTACTTCTGAGGGCAATTCACACTGAAATTAATTTCTCCCTTGCACAAACACAACATGACTTATTTCCATGCCTTTATTCTTACCAAGGCACTGTTTGAGATGATTTTTTCAAAACCTTTATCAAACCTCTTAATCAAAACCATTTCTCAGAATTTAATACTATTTGAATTCTTCATGGTTTAAGGCTGCTTAACGCAGTTACAATCTAACTGGTCAAATTTCTCTTGTCAACTACTTCTCTCCTCAACTCATCCCTTAAGCAAATTCTCAATTTCGCTCTATTACTTGGGATCCAGTGTGCTACAATCAGGAGAGAGACAAGACACAAACTAAGGTCAGGTGGTTCTGAAGGAGATTATAAAAGAAGAGTCTCCAAAATGTTCTGAATCTTTAGAAAACCAGTGCTCACCTAATAGCTATGCTGTGATGTTAAAAATTGACTTATTTAATCTTTAAAAGAGAAATGTTTAATTCCAAAATTAATTTATGTTTACTGTACAAACTTTAAAAGAGACGTAACAAGAAAGTGGAAGATCATGTCTTCATCCAAACCTGACAGACCCATGTTAAGATGTCACGTACCCTCCTCTATATTTGTCTCTCCATAAATACATCTCACAGTTTTTTAAAAATGAGAATATACAATATGTAATTACAATTTGGTGCTTCCCTGATGGCTTGTGTGTGTGCTCAGTTGCTTCAGTCGTGTCCAACTGTCTGTGACCCTGTGGACTGTAGCCTGCCAGCCTCCTCTGCCCATGGGATTCTTCAGGCAAGAAGATTGGAGCGGGTTGCCATGCCCTCCCCTCCAGGGGATCTTCCATACCCAGGGATTGAACTCACATTTCTTAAGTCTCCTACATTAGCAGGCAGGTTCTTTATGGCTAGCATCACCTCGGAAGAATTCACCTGCCAATGCAGGAGACCCAGGTTTTATCCTTGGGTGGAGAAGATCCCCTGGAGAAGGAAAATGGCAACCCACTCCAGTATTCTTGCCTGGAGAACTCCATGGACAGAGAAGCCTGGCCAACTACAGTCCATGGGGTCCTAAAGAGTCAGGCACAACTTAAGTGATTAAACAACAACAAATTCACAATTTGCTTTTGCAACCTTCCAATGTTAACACATAGTGCTGTCTTGTTTTTTATAATAACTGCTTATTTCATTATATGAATGTACCATAGTTTATTTAATAAATTCCGTACTGGATGTTTAAATTGTTCCTATTCTTCAGTGTTAAAGATATCATTGCAATTGTACACTGTTTTATATATCATTTTCTATTTACATAATGGTATTTCTACAACATGGATTCCTTGAGGCAGACATGCTGAACAAAAGGATAAAATTCACATAAAATGAACAAATAAACTGCTTTGATTATAATATTGATTCCTTTCAAATTCTTTTTAAAATACACAGCGGGAAGACTCCCCTGGTGGTCCGCTGGTTAAGAATCCACCTGGCAATACAGAGGATACCAGTTTGATATTTGATCAGAGAACTAAGATCCTACAGAGCAACTAAACCTGACTGCCTCAACTACTGAACTCATGCGCTCTGGGCCCATGCATCACAACGAGAGAATCTGTGTGCCACAATGAAAGATCCAATGCAGCCAAGTAAATAAATAAATAAATATTCTTTAAAATACATAGAGGGAAGAAGTAGAGTTTTAGCAATTCCTGATTATTAGAGCAACATGTAAGAATTACGGCCATTATAGAAAGAATCACTTTTAGAGATTTAAAGTGTGGCAAGAAATTTCTATTTTGGAGTAGATAATGGGTGGGAATTAAACAAGACTTTCAGCCCAAATATAGATAAATTCAAGCATGTAAACAAGCCACAAATCCTTTGTATAACCCCATGATTCGAATTAAAACTATACAGCACTATTCACAATTGCCAAGACATGAAAACCACCTACATGTCCACTGACAGATGAAAGGATAAGGAAGATGTGGCACAGAGTATACCATGGAATACAACTCGGCCATAAAAAGGATGAGGCAGACTGTTCGCAACAACATGGATGTAGCTAGAGATCATCACACTAAGTGAAGTCAGTCAGACATAGAAAGACAAATAATGCATGGTATCATTCATATGTGGAATGTAAAATATAGCACAAATGAACCTATCTATAAAACAGAAGCAGACTCACAGACATAGACAACAGACTGTGGTTGTCAGATGGGGAGGGAAAGAGACAGGGAGAGACTGGAAGTTTGAGGTTAGTAGATGCAAAGTACTATATTTAACATGGATAAATAACAACGTCCTCCTCTACAGCACCTAGAACTATATCCAATCTCCTGGGATAAACCATAATGGAGAAGAACACAAAAATGAATGCATATGTGTATAACTAAGCCACTTTGCAGAAAATACAGCAACACTGAACAGCAGAAAATAGCACAACACTGTAAAAAATTAAAGCTCTAAGTACTGAAAAGCTGGCAATGCAAGAAGGCAGAAAACATCTTCATTTCTACGCTGATACTTACTAAAAGTAATTTTTAAAAGGTAACAATTTAAAAAGAAATGGGTTGACACAGTTTAAGGATTTTCCTGAACTGTAAGATAGTATTTAACAGAAAACAAAAAACAGGGCACCAGACATTCTTAGAAATGTTCTTTAAAAAGTCCCATGGTGCTAAATATCCTCAAAGCATACAGTAAATCTGAAAACAACTTTGTGACAAATACCAAGTCAAATATCCTTTAGATCCAGTAACCCCGCTACTGGAAATTTATTCTAATAAAATTAATTTCCACTAAGTAATTACTCACAGAATTGAGGTGTTCTTTGTAATACTATTCCTAAAACCAGGTATTCAAGTAGTAATTATTTAAATGTCCAACCAGGAGAAAATGCTTAATTAAATTTGAGCAAAGCTATTTTTTGCTATATTTACACATGGACAATGCACAGCAAGAACTGACAGTAACAAAAATTACTACATTATGGTTATGGGAACTTTCTCAAAATCCCCTGGAATATTACCACAAAGCTTTAATAATTTTTTTATACTGCATGGCTAAAGAGATAATATACAAAAAATATAAGTTTTTGTGTAAATAGTTGTTACAGAGTTTTGCCAAGAGAACACACTGATCATAGCAATACCCTCTTCCAACAAAACAAGAAAAAATTCTACACATGGACATCACAGGTCGTCAATACTGAAATCAGATTGATTACATTCATTGCAGCCGAAGATGGAGAAGTTCTATACAGTCAGCAAAAACAAGACGTGAGCTGACTGTGGTTCAGATCATGAACCCCTTATTGGAAAATTCAGACTTAAACAGAAGAAAGTAGGGAAAACCACTAGGCCATTCAAATATGACCTAAATCAAATCCCTTACAATTACACAGTTGAAGGAACAAATAGATTCAAGGGATTACATCTGACAGTGCCTGAAGAACTGTGGACGGAGGTTTGTAACATGGTACAGAAGACAGTGATCAAAACTATCAAGAAAAATAAATGCAAAAAGGCAAAGTGGTTGTCTGAGGCTGCCTTACAAATAGCTTAGAAATGAAGAGAAGGGACTTCCCTGGTGGTTCAATGGCTAAGATTCTATGCTACCAATGCAGGGGACTCAGGTTCAATCCCTGGTCAGGGAACTAGATCCCACATGTCTCAACTAAGACCCATGCAGCCAAATAAATAAACATTTAAAAAAAGAAAAGAAGAGAAGCAAAAGGTAAAGGAGAAAAGGAAAGATATACCCATTTGAATGCAGAGTTCCAAAGAATAGCAAGGAGAGATAAGAAAGCCTTCCTCAGTGATCAATGCAAAGGAACAGAAAAACAACAGAATGGGAAAGACTAGAGATTGCTTGAAAACTAGTTACCAAGGGAACATTTCTTGCAAAGATGGGCACAATAACAAGGACAGAAATGGTACAGACTTAACAGTAACAGAAGATATTAAGAAGAGGTGACAAGAATACATAGAAGAACTATACAAAAGCAATCTTAACAACCCAGATAACCATGATGGTGTCATTACCCACCTAGAGCCAGACATCGTGGAGTATGAAATCAAGCAGGCTTTAGGAAGCAACACGAACAAAGCTAGGAGAGGTGATGGAATTCCAGCTGAGCTTTTCAAATCCTAAAAGATGATGCTGTGAAAGTGCTGCACTCAATATGCCAGCAAATTTGGAAAACTCAGCAGTGGCCACAGGACTGGAAAAGGTCAGTTTTCATTCCAATCCCAAAGAAGGGCAATGTTCAAACTACCACACGATTTGCACTCATTTCACATGCTAGCAAAGTAATGCTCAAAATTCTCCAAGCTAGGCTTCAACGGTATGCGAACCGAGAACTTCCAGATGTTCAAGCTGGATTTAGAAAAGGCAAAGGAAACAGAGATCAAATTGCCAACATCTGCTGGATCACAGAAAAAGCAAGAGAATTTCAGAAAAACATATACTTCTGCTTCACTGAGTATGCTTTATAAAGCCTTTGACTGTGTGGAACACAACAAACTGTGAGAAATTCTTAAAGATGGGAATACTAGACCATCTCACCTGCCTCCTGAGATACTTGTATGCAGATCAAGAAGCAACAGTTAGAACCGGACATGGAACAACAGGCTGGTTCCAAATTGGGAAAGGAGTACGTCAATGCTGTATAGTGTCACCCTGCTTATTTAACTTATATGCAGAGTATATCATGCGAAATGCATGGTTGGATGACTCACAAGCTGGAATGAAGATTGCGGGAAGAAACATCAATAACCTCAGATACGTTGGTGACACCACCCTTATAGCAGAAAGCAAAGAGGAACTAAAGAGCCTCTTGATGAAGGTCAAAGAAGAGAGTGAAAAGGCTGGCTTAAAACTGAACATTCAAAAACAAAGATCATGGCATCCGGTCCCATCACTTCTGGCAAACAGATGGGGAAACAATGGAAAGAGTGATAGACTTTATTTTCTTGGGCTCCAAAATCACTGCAGATGGTGACTACAGCCATGAAATTAAAAGACACTAAAAAGTTGTTTAATGCTAATGTCTTTGCCGACAAAAGTCTGTATAATCAAAGCTATGGTTTTCCTAGTAGTTGTGTATGCATGTGAGAGTTGGACCATAAGGAAGGCTGAGTGCTGAAGAATTTATGCTTTTGAACTGTGGTGTTGGAGAAGGCTTCTGAGAGTCCCTTGGACTGCAAGGAGATCAAACCAGTCAATTATAAAGGAAATCAATCCTGAATATTCATTGGAAGGCCTGATGCTGAAGTTCCAATACTTTGGCCACCTGATGTGAAGAGCCGACTCATTAAAAAATTGACTCTGATGCTGGGAAAGATTGAAGGCAGGAAGAGAAGAGGACAAGATGATTGGATGGGATCACTGACTCTATGGACAGGAGTCTGAGTAAGTTCTGGGAGATGGTGAAGGACAGGGGAGCCTGGCATGCTACACAGTCCATGGTGTTGCCAAGAGTCAGACATGACTGAGCAACTAAACAACAATTTCTAGTTGTTACATGATATCCTGAACTTCTTTGAGTCGATTTTTCCATTTAAGACTGTTCAGAATTCTGAAAGAAACTTTTTATTTGACTATTTAGCCACACAAAGCTTGAGTCATCTTCAAGGGCTTGTTTTTGATTTATAGCACATTACTAAAGAGCTTCCAAAAAGAGAGCTTTACACAGACTCTACAGTTGAGAAAATAAAATTTTATTTTAAACTCCTACTCTTAACTGTGAGATTTGGGAACTTAATATTCATTGGTTTAAGATAATATGATTTAAATTTCCTAGTTAAAATCACTTAAAACAATACCATCACTTGTTAAAATTTTCATACTGAAGAACTTTATACCCCTCCTCCTTTTGTATTCTGTCCCAAGGTCTTCTATCATTGTTAGTACTCAGTCACTCAAATAATGCAGCAAATTTCAATCTCTATCTTGTTGCTGCTTTAATTCTGCTAGTTTCCAGCTGCCTGAATTAGGCACTAACAAGAACTGTTAAACAATAACGAATCTGCCTGCAATGTGGGAGAACTGGGTTCCATCCCGGGTCAGGAAGATCCCCTGGAGAAGAGCATGGCAACCCACTCCAGTATTCTTGGCTGGAGAATCCCATGGACAGAGGAGCCTGGTAGGCTACAGTTCATGGGGTTGCAAAGAGTTGGACATGACTGAGTGACTAACACTTTCACTTGAAATAGGCACTAACTGGAACTGTTACTTTAAAGAACTATACCATTCAACTTACTGAAATCACATTTTTTTTTTTTCTCATATAGGGACATTTTGTTCAATTCTATAGTCCCTTTTATCTGTCTACCATGAAGAGGCTATAAAAATTTTTAGCCTTAGTTCTACCTTTCCTACACAAATGAAATAGAATTAACTAAGATAACGAGCATTCAACAATCATTTGTATGTAGTAAGTTTCAGGGTTCACAAAGAGACCTTCAAGCCTTATGATTCATGTCTTACTACTGTTTCCAAACTTCTTCATCCTCTCAAACAGACACTTTGTTCTCATATCTCTTACCTTTTCCAGGTCCAATCACCTGGTAACCTTTACTATCTATCTCTATTTGCCCATTCTAGACAATTTACATCAGTTCAGTTGCTCAGTCGTGTCCGACTCTTCGCAATGTAAGACAATGTACATAAATGGAATCATAAAATATTTCTCATTTTATGTCTGTTTTATTTTACTTAGCATAACATTTTCAAGTTTCATCCACTTTATACCATGTTTCAGAATTCTGTTCTTTTTTATGGCTAATATTCCATTGTATAGATGGGCCACATTTTGATTTGTCCATTCATCTGTTGATGGACACTTGAGATGTTACCTTTTGTCTAACACAGACCTTTTGTCTATTGCGAGTAATGTTGCTATGGATACTGGTATACAAATATCTGTTTTGAGCCTTTGATTTCAATTCTTTTTCTGGGTCATAAATTCTGTTTAACATTTTGAGAAAGTACCAAACTGTTTCCCATTTTTTTTTAATGCCTTAATCTCCTTTTTAAGTTTTTCTTTTCCCTATCTCCTAAATGTTTGTTTTCTAGGTGTTGGTACTTTACACATTGGAGGTTTCACCCACTACTATAGTTTTCACCATTTCCTATGTGTTCACGACTTCCAAATCATCTTTAATCTAATTCTATTTCATTAGCTTTACCCAAATAGCTCTCCATATTACTAGACCTCTTAATTTAGATGTCTCATGACTATAAAGTAGATGTTTGTTGTAGAAAACCCTTTTTTACATCCCAGATTTTGGAATTTAAAATTAAACCAGGGACTTCCCTGGTGGTCCAGTGGCTAAGACTGGGCGCTTCCAATGCAGGGGGCGTGGGTTCAATGCCTGCCTGGGGAACTAAGATCCCACATGCTGTGCAGTGCAGCCAAAAGAAGAGAATTAAATTAAATTTAGAGCTGGAGCCAATCAACTTTTTCTGTGAAGAACCAGAGAGTAAATATATTCAGGACCTCAAACAATATGGTTTCTATTGTAACTTCTCACCTCTACTGTACCTGGAAAGCCAGAAAATATAATTAAACAAGTGGGCATGACTGAGTCTCAATAAAATCTTACTCATAAAAATCAGGCAACAGGCTGGGTTTGGCTCAGTGATCCTAGTTTGCTGACTGCTTGTTTAGAGAAAGCAAATTTGGGGAAGGAACTGATTGTAATAGAGTACCATTTGGCTTTAGCAAGTGCTACTAGTGTAATGGTATAATTTTCTTTGAAAATGTAACATCAACTCAACAGGAATTTCTTATTAATTTATTAATAAATAATTATTGAGGGTTTATTATATATCAGCTACTGTTTTAGGTACTGGGAACACAATTCCATATCTAAAATCTAGCATTTACACTCAAATTGTTTTTCTCTTATAAAAATGGAAAAATGCCACTTTGTATTACAACCCTATTCTTCCACTTGCTCTCTGGACCTTATCCCTTCTCACCTTTTCAAGATCTGTACACTTTACTCTTGCCAGCAACTATCCCTTGTGTCTTACATCTTCAGTCTACCTCTATATTAGATCACTGCTGTCTTTATTTATTATTCCATTTAAAACTCCTGCCCCCTTTCATTTGTCATTTCTCTGTTCCTCTTTTTAGAAAACTCCTTGAAAGAGTCGTTTGTGCTCAACATCAGGCTGCACAAGACCATGATAACTATCCATATTGTCAAACTAATTGGTAATTGTACTTTATATAGACTTTTCAGCATGTGATGTAAATGTTCCCTTCCTAAAAAGATTTACCTTTGCTAGCTTTCTAGATACCACACTTAACTGGCCACTCTTTCTCGTTTTTGCTTGATTTTCTTTTCTGCCCATAAATGTTTTCTCTTTCCCCCCGGTTCATCTTCTTCTTTAAACAACTCTCCATCCAGTTGCTTAATCCAAAACCATAAAGTATCATTCTTGATTATTCATTTGCCCTCACCCACCACATCTAATTCTTTGATCAATTCTGGCTCTTCTTCCAATATACATTTACAATCAGTACACTTCTCTCCCTAGTCCAAGTCTCTGTCATCTCTTGCCTGGACATTGCAGTAACACTATGAATGTACTGAATGCTGCTGAATTGTACAGTTAAAACTAGTTAAAACAGTAAACTTAATGTTATGTATATTTTACTATAATTTGTTAAAAGAAAGAAAGAAAACCACAAAAGGCTAGTTTCACTAAAGCCAAAGGTACAGAGAATCAAAAGTAATAAATCCTCCTGAGACAACAAACAATATGAGGCCTGAAAACTATGCATTAGCTTCAACATGCCAGTAGCAGGGTAAAAGTAAAAGTCAATTTGTATGGAGCAGTTGGAAGCAGAGTGAAGGACGCAAGCATTCAAGCATCTGAATAGACTGACAATTGAGACAGTGCCCAAGGAACCAAAAGAATGACAAGCGGAGATAATACTGATACAGGGTCAAGATTTAACCTGAAATAGCCACTCTCAGAACCTACCTCTGACCCTGTGAGGTGATACTGGGTTTTAGAAAAGGTAAAATGCTGTTGCTAAGACTCATTTAGTGGAGCAGGTACAGCAAAGATGTAGTGGAGATGCTTTGCAAATGGCTTCAAGGGAGGGGTAGAATATGGATTTCTTTCCCTCAGATTGGAAGTACTTTTGTTCTGGCCTAGAATTAGTGGTAATAGATCTGCTTCTGCTGAGTCTATACAGGTGTAATGCAGAGGGCAATTCTTGGATTCCCAGACAATGCTATCAGGAAGCAAGGGGTGGAGAAGCATTCGCTGAGTTCTGCTTGTTGTGACATTGAGTATAGTAGGACAGAACTATTCAGGGAAACAGTACCTGCTGCTCCTAAGTGATATTCAGGAACTGTTCTAGAAGGTATTTTAAATATCACATTGTTCAACCTCCAGTATTACACACCAGGAGATTACTGATCTAAGTGCCACAAACTGATCATCATTAAGTCACTGTGTATCCATGAGACATGAAACATAAGCTCTCTGGATTTCAGATTCCACATTTACAAAATCAAGTCTTAATTTTAAGTCACATGGCATTATAATAACAAAGCAAATACTAAAGCCTAGATCTCTTAGGTTGGTCTAATACTATTTCTGTCCTGTGAGATTTATCAGAGTGCTATTTTGTCTATGGATTAATGACCTAATGATGTAAACAGCTTTACCTCATTTCTGTATTACAAAATGGTACCATGTATTATTTTATTAGAGTTACATAAAGCCTAATTTCTGATAACTCTAAATCTATACCACTTTAACTGTCATTACTTCATAAACTTTACAAACATGGAGAACAAATTTGGGCATTAAAATTTAAATTATTTATGTAACATTTCTATTCTTAAAAATGAAAAAGGTTATTTTCAAATGTGTTACAGTCCTAAATTATTGTTGAAAACTCAGAAAGCAGAACAACTACCATTTTGTTTGCAGTAATCTACCTGATGCTGCCACATTTTCCTGGAACCACTTTACAAATTTAAAATTGTATTTGTTTATACCAAAATATCCTTATTCTTTAAAAAGCCATAATAAATTATCATTCATTATATATTTTAGTGTAGACATTTAAGCAGTCAGGTGAATTGAAGATCTAAACAGAGAGAAATGCCAAACATAAAATCAAGAGAGGAATTTAGAGAAAAAGAATAGGCTAGAATGATTGATTAAATAAGCTCTGATTCCTCCTGAAACTGGACTTTTATGATTTCCTTCTTCCTCATCAAAATTTTAATTTCTTCCCTATATAAACCTTCAAAATAGTTGTATTTTAATGAGAAGTTTATATGAGTATTTTAAGTGAAACCTCTAGTTTTTCTTTCAATGTTAAAACATTCAGTAACAGACACTTGGGTATCAGTAATTACACATGGATAGAACATGAATATAAAAGATATCCGTGAGTTCTCACTATGTTCCTTCAGATTTGTGATAAAAACATTTCTATCATTCTTGTTACACCTAACACTTTTTAAATATATATTAAAATTAAACACATTACAATGGCATACAAGAAAAATTTTTAAATGGAGAGATTTGGTGTGACAACTGTCCTCAGTTTACCACATGTGTGGCATTTTACTTCATTTAACTCAATTAACAAAACTTAGCTCTTTTGATCTATGTGGCAAATGGATCTGGAGCCAAGCAGCTCTGGAATTGACTCTTTATTTTTTATTAACTAACTATGTGGCCTTAGGGAAGTCTCTTAATCTCCTGGAGGTGCATTTCTTTTGTAAAATGGGAATAATAGCTGCTTACACACTATGTAACAGACAAGAAAAAAAATTAGAGAAAAACTTTAAGTATAAAACAAATGATAAATTTCAACAGTTCTAAACAATGCTAAGAACAGTATTTCAAAACATTCTTTTTAGTATTAAAACAAATCACATTTAAACAAAGGCACTTTTAAATTAGGATAAGCAAATTGACACCTTTAAGGTCAGCACAAAGTATTAGTTTCTTGACAAATAAAAAGCGTAAAGAAATCATGAATAGAAACATTAAATACTAGTGGAACACAAGTAAAAAGCTACTGAAAACATTTCGTTATACATTAAACATTTTAGTATCTTTAATTACATAAATTCGGATTACAAGCAGCCAAATATTTCAACAAACTAATAATGAATTCTGTCAGCAGATGGCTCTAGTGACACTGAGATAACCTAATATTAAATACTATAAACAAAACAAAAATGTACTGAATCTCAGAACTCTGGAGCCAAAAAGAGCCACATTAATACTTCAGGCCCTCTTTTTCAAATTAAGATATCAAAGTCTACAATAATTGTCTCAAGGGCTCACTGGTATATCAGTGGCAGAACGACACTGAAAACCCAGATATCTCCCTTTAGTACTCTCAGTCAACAGAGAGGCATTTACTGTATTCCCAGTTATAGCACTAAAAGCCCTCTTCCAAAGTAATTCACAAAGTAATGTAACTTAGATATGTCACATTTACTAATTTGTCTATCACATCCAAAAATACACATATTTATCCAAAATCTCATTATAAAGATTTCTAAAGGAATATTTGGTAGTAAAAATAATGTTAAAAGGAATAGAATGTTAGTAATCATGTTCCCAGTCTTTGAGAGGAAAAGTAATTTGGTTTTTCTTTTTTAAAAAGACTAGGAAAGAATCAGTTTAACACTTCTATTTAATACCTCTTCCCACTTCTCAGCTCTAGAAGGGTTTCTAACCTTTGCTTCTTTAACCAATTTAGTAATTCAGATAGACTGCCTGACATAAAAGACAGAAGAAGCAGTAGAAGAAGTCAATTTATATAAATCAGGATAAAAACATACAGTTCTAATAAATGCTGAACTCTGGCTCAACTTTCCTATTTATCTACTGGTAACTGAGTCTAGGTTTTCTTTCACATTCCTTATCTTCAAGCAGAGACCTGAAAATATCTTTATTATATGCAGTCATTGATTATAATAAACTTACTACCCCTAAAAGTAAAGCTACTACTTACGCAAACCATATATCAAAATAAATTACTAACATTATATAAGTCATTTTTTGTAATAGTACTAGGAAAGAAGCTGTAATAGAAAATGCCTAAAATTAACACATCAATAAGTTTTGCTTCTGCCATTTAACTGCTCTGTGACTCGTTTCCTCACCTAAAATTTGAAAATAATATCTGTCTCATAGTTACATCTTTACCTTTCTTATTCAAAAAGAAATAGATTGCTATGATCTCATAATTTTCATAACTAGCAGAGGTTTCACTGTTCTTTTCTCTTCTGAGATCCTACAGGTTGTAATTTAGCCTAGAATTTCTCTATCCAATACAACGGCCTCTAGACATATATGCTATAGAACACTTGAAATATGGCTAGTTTGAACTGAGAGGTTCTGGAAGTGTAAAACCAACTCGTGGCAAGGTAATGGGGAACAGAAAAAAACAAAATACAAGATCCCTAACTCTGCAGGAAAGGCAAGACAAACCCAAGATGTTTAAAAACTTAGTAATGAAAGGAAAACAAATAGGTAACAAAGACTAATGAGTTTTACTGCAGAGACGAGATAATCCAAGAAGAAACGTTACTGAGTATGGGAATACAGGACTAGAGTTTAGCAAGTCTGTTATTATAGATCCTGAATCAGACCTTCAATTTCCTATCTATAAAATGTGACAGAAAGCATGTATTCTATCTAGATGAACTTAAATTAGATGAACTGTAAGTGATTAAATAAATTCCCCTTTATAGTCTTAGAAATGAGTATAAATTTGGTTCAGTAAACTAATTCACTCAATAAACAATCAAGTATTTCCTAAACTTTATCATAGTTTAATTTATTAGTGATATATTTTAGCCATATTTTTAAAAAATATAACTAACAGGGACTTCTCCGGTGTGTCCAGTGGCTAAGATTCCACACTCTCAACGCAGAGGTTCTGGGTTCAACACTAGTCAGGGAACTAGATCCCACATGCCGCAACTAAAAGATGCCACAGACGTGGCTACTGAAGACCCTGTGTGCTGCAGCAAAAATCAAAGATCCCATGTACCACTATTAAGAGCCAATGCAGCCAAACAAACACATATATATAAAACTAATATATAATTAATAACATCATATAGCTACATGAGTAAAACAAAATTCAATACTTAAAAAAAATATATTTTGGAATAACTGTGTAGCTGCACAGGACGTTAACAAAGAAACATATGGGGAAGTCCCATATGCCCTTTCCCCAGCATCTTGCATCAATACAAGTTTAGTATCTTCTGATTACATATTTGAAATAAAAAGGAAATGTGAATTATATAAAAATTTCTTATGAAAATAGCTCTAAAAGCTTTATATATATATATATTTATATAGTTTTTAAGTTTGAAAATTTAGCCACAAAAATTGATAGTTGTCTCATAGTAGAAATTGGTACCAGCTATACTTTTTGTGTCCACTGAGTAAGGGATACCATACCCAAGGGACACATACTTGTATGTGGAATAGAAAAAAATAATTTCCTTAAACAGAAATGTTCTTAAAAAAAAAAATAGTTATTCTGTAATTACCTACAAGTTGATCATCTTCTAATAATAAAAATGTCCATATTTGTACCAGGAAAGATTTGGCTCAATAATATAAATCATAATTATTCTATAAATACTCTTACAAATGCATTTAATAAAGAACACAGGCAGAAAGCTCTCCCCTAAACTGCTGTCAATATATTATTCATTCTTTTTTAACTGTATAATTAATATGTGGCTTTTATTCTGTTTGTGAATTGCCTTACAGCATATATACTAAACATGTAAACAAGACAAAGGAGCATCTGACACTGTATGCTGGACTAATTCCTATTTTATACATACTCAATACTTCATAAATTACATTTTGTAGTAAGTGCTTATGAGGCTAATTTTAAAAAACTGTCAAGGTGAATTTTTTAGGAAGTAAAAAATCTTTGATTATTACCAATAAATGCCAATAACTATTATCAGATATAGATTTGCATCTATCAGACGCACTAAGAAAAACTGGTACTTTAGTCTGGGACCCACTCGCCTGTCAAGCCCTGCTTCCAGGTTCTTTTTTCTTTGTTAGGAGTGTCCCTATCTGGGCAGAAGGAATGTCAATCAACAGTCACAAGAGTACCCTTGTTTGGGAATCCATTATTTTACAGCAAAAATAACTTAAACATAGTACAAAAAAAAAAAGAGGCATTTAAAAACTATAATAATCATATAGTTAAATGGACTATGTAGTATATTATAGGAATACTAGAGCGCACCCCTGAGTCTTTCCTAATGGCAGAAGCAGGTGTGGTGAAAACATTTCTAGACCATTTGAAATGCCAGCAAATGGAGAGTATCAACTGTTTTTTGTCCTTTCTACACACCAGTTTTAGGAGCCCTAAAAGAAAGAAATTTCCTTTTTTTTTTTTTTTTTTTTTTCCCAAAAAAGTTAAATTCAACTTTCTGGTCAATGAGTGTCCCATTTGGCACAATTCAACTATATACTCAATCAGAGAGCAAACATACATCTTTCTATTCTTTAAGTATTCCAACACTGTTACATGGACCTTTGAAATTTTCTAAAAACAATCAATTTTCATAGCAATAATTCAGTGTTAACATAGTGGTCTTTCAAAATAAAAATAAAAGAAAATCTACCCAACACAACTGTCAAGACCAAATAGTCTTAAAGGCAAGGTAAGAACCTTTCACTAAATCCCTCAGAAATGGCTCCCTCAAAAGCAAAAGGTGCCAAAACATTCATCTAGAAGGAAACACTCCCTTTTTCTTATTTAAAACTGGCTGGAATTTTATTTTTCAATTCAACTTAAAAAAAA
Source organism: Ovis aries (assembly GCF_016772045.2). NCBI lineage: Eukaryota > Metazoa > Chordata > Mammalia > Artiodactyla > Bovidae > Ovis > Ovis aries. Next base: position 47,728,204 of record NC_056057.1, on the reverse strand, counting down.
AAAAAGGGGCCAATTGTGTTTAAATGGACATTACACTTTAAAAAGATTCAAAGTGAAAACCAAATTAATTTTCCAATATAAACAAGACAGATTCACAATTTTAAAAAATAATAACCTATTATCTTAATACTTGCTGTCAATAATCAGCAAATGGAAGACAAAAAAGAATCAGAAAAAGAGAATTTGGCTCAAAAGCTCTTTACAAAGTAATTTTAGTTACAGGAATTTTTGCCTTTAAACTTCTGACATTTTACTTTAGCCAAGTATCTAAAATGAGAAAAATACAAATGCAAATCAAGAACTGCTTGGTTGAGCTAAAATAATTATATGAAGTATTTTACTCTTCCCTATCCAAAGTACCTATGATTTAAATACTTACTCTGAGCCTGCAGCCATTTCCAAGTATGACGTTTCTGCTGTATCAACCCCCAATGGGATCACTATGCTCATGACGTTCGCCTCTGGTAAATTCGATTACTATGGAGTCCTATGCATTGGTATCCAAAACACTGGGGCATGCCAGCCACAGTGCTCATTGCAAACATCTAAGTGCATCCACAAACCCTGTTTAAAAGAAAAGGGAACCAGAAGTTAACAATCATCTTCATAGTCTCAGAAGCAGTCAACCTATAATAAAGGAATGTAAAATACATAAAGAAAGCATTCTTTATTACAATATCAGTATCAGTGCAATTTCCTCAGGCAGTCTCTATTTTGTTCATCTTTCTGGAATTAAGTAATGAGATTATGCTCAAAAGAAGTTTCTGAATCATAATCTTCCTCAGGGAATGAATTTAGGGTGCCATAAGTGGGATTACTAAGGCATATTGCTTAGTAAGGAACCAACAATTATTATTCATTTTGAAAAATGAAACAGAATTTCTTAAAGTACTTTCCAAAAATAAGTCTTCCTGGTTCAGTGAATGATCTAACAATAAACTAACAAACACTGAGTACTTACTGTGAACTAAGCACCACACTTACTGTGAACTAAGCTTTTACATGGATAATCTATTTAATCCTCACAACTCAAGTAGGGATCTCCATTTTACCGCCAAAGAATCCAAAAGTAACTATGGGTAAATAACATAACCAAAGTTGCTCAGTTTAAGGGATAAAACCAGAATTTGAAACAATTCTACTCTATTGTTTCTATATTTTAAATATAGAAACAATATCTGTAATAAAATTGTTTTACAGTGGTTGTCACTTTCTGTTCTACATAAATACATGTATATTAAGGGAGTTTCTCTATTTCTCCAGTTTTCTTCCATGAGTTAATGATCCCTAATACAATTAGAAAACTAACATACTTGAATTATGTTTAAAGAAATTTACCATAGTAAAGAAAATATATTCAGCTTCAATATCAATTTTTCCAATTTAAATTCATTGTGCATGCGTGCTCAGTTGTGTCTGACCCTCTGCGATCCCATGAACTGCAGCCCACTAGGTTCTTCTGTCCGTGAGATTTTTCCAGCAAGAATACTGGAGTGGGTTGCCATTTCCTCCTCCAGGGGATCTTCCCAACCTGGGGATCAAACCCGCGTCTTCTGCATTGGTAGATGGATTCTTTACCACTGAGCCACCTGGGAAGCCCAAAACACTGCTATATGTTCTATGTGTGAAATATCTACTTAAAATATTTCAGCAATGACATAATACAACTTGGAACAAAGCAGATAATCATATAAACAAGAAAAACAGTCAAAACTGTCCCCCTCATGTTATACCTGAAATACTGAAGACAACTATTTCTTCAAATAGCAATTCTTTATTTACCCTTAATTTTTACAAGTAAGCTCGAGAATATCTACTCAGGTTAATTCCTGTTTCACAGATGATACAGATTGTGAGTTCATATTTTATGGGGAAAAAAATACCAAAATAGGGAAATAACGAGGTAATAGTGGTTTGAATTCTCCAAGAAAACTAGCCTTTACTTTTAAACTGTATATAACTGGGGAAGAGCAACTAGATTATAAGTTACAATAAAAATATACAATAGGCAATTGCACTTGAAAGTTAAAAACGTAAACACTGGAACCTATCTCTAACACTTTAACAGTAGATGTGTGAGCTAGACAAGTGATTTAACCACTCTAAGCTTCAGGGTCTCTGTTTATAAAATGGGGATACATCCTCATACAGTTTCTGTGAAAAAAATGAAAAAATGACTATAAAGCATTTCATACACTGCATTATGCATATTTAGCAATCATTAAGTGGTAGTCACATAAGAGTTGCTATTTCATAATCAAAAAACTATGTGGATTAAATTAAAACTCTCTCTCATTTAAAGAGATTCTTCTAATAGTTTTTAAAAATAAAGTATGTAATTATAGCTCACTGTTTGCTATGATTTTACAGTTTTCAACAAATTAAAATTATCCTCTAAAAACAACTGCCCTAATCTACTTTTCTGCACCTGGGACTGTTTTAGAGTTACTTCATAAAAAGCTATATTTATTAATATGCACAAAGCTACAAAATTATAAAATTTCTAAACGATAAAATGCAAGCAATATATAAATCAAATGTTGCATTATTTTGTATTTCTTTAAAATGCTGAAGACCTGGACCTAAGAACAATTACAATTTAAAAAATTACTCCTTGTTGGTAGCATCTAGTTGGTAGACACTTTCTTCAGCTCAGCTTATCTTTCGACTCATAGGAAACTTTATCTTTTAGGTGTATGTTGCTAAATATATAGTTGTATGCTTTTTTTTTCCTCTTAAACCAGAGGCAGAAACTGGAAAACAGAAGTCAAATAATTATGTATTATTTTAGGTAACTGAGTAGTATTTCCAATCTAAAACCGTCTATTTGAGCATGTATTTAATAACAGTACAGCCCATTTTTACATAAATATACAATCTTCAATATATAACACTATACTTGAGCTGTTTCTAAATAGCAGTGAAGAACGTGCCAGAAAAACCTATTTCAGACAATAGCTTATATTTGTGCCATTACTGTCTCTCTCTCAAACCCTGCACAGTGCACAGAATGAAACAGGCACTCTACAAAGAACAGGTAAATGAATTAGAGCACCCAGGATGAAAATGCAGCTCTGGCCTCATTAATCAAATGAGTTGTCAACCTATGCAAGTAAGTGCTGTAAGAACAACCACATGACACTTTTTCCAGAAATGCACCTTTCTTCTAAAATCACAGAAGCTCACCCCCAGGATAAACACAGCATTACATCTGTAAAAGAACCACAGATGTTTGAGTTTGATTCAGCAGAGAAGATATCAGAATTTACTTACAAGAGGTCAGAAAGCAAGAGGTCATATCTTTTGAGATCATAAAAATGGCAAATATTTCACTTCATTATCAAAAACTACATAGCCAGAAAATTCACGCTGCTTAAAAATCCAGCTGGTACTTAAATCATAAACTCATTAGGGTCAAATCACTGTGTCTTCAAAAATAAGAAAAGACAAGACAATATAGTACACAGATGTAGAAGAGATGTGAGCTTATAACATGGGAACAACTAGAGAAAAACAATTCAACAATCGAAAAACTACCACAAAGGTTTCATATCTTATATGTGAATCAAAAACCTGGTTTACCCAACTGGCAAGTTAAATATATACGAAATATATTGAGAATAAATGGCAGCCATTAAAGAAATAATATAAAAGGAAATACCATGAGATGTCTGGTAAATCTGAGGTCCAAGAAAGAATACAGGTCTTCACAAAACCTGCTATCCAGAATAGACCTAGAAACCAAGTGAACATAGGAGTATTGAGCTATTTATTAATGGCATAAAAGTATATATAGTACTTCTAACATGGAACCTAAAACCAAAGGGATTCATAAAGACAGCAGCTAATTCTTAAAATGACAAATGTATTCTTCACTCTTTAATACAGATGAATGCAAACAGAAGCAAAGGAAACAATGCTAACTATCAAATCAAACTGGAAAGAAACTGAGAAGACAATATTACACAGAATTTCCTGGTAGTCCAGTGGTTAGGACGCTGTGCCATCACTGCTGAGGGCATGCACTCAATCCCTGGTCAGGGAACTACGATCCCGTGTATCACGGACAAAACAACAAAAACAAATGAGAACAAAAAAATGAAACAACCCCACAGATTCAGCACAGCAAAGGCACTGATACCAAAACAAAAACAAGCAAAACCATAAAGTAGGGAAAATGAGATAAAAGGCAAGAAGGAAAAAGAATTACATTAGAAATGTCTATCAGAAAAACAGGAAAACTGAGGCTGCAACCACATTTCAAGGGTTCAGAAAAAAAAAAAAAAACCCACTGAAAAGATGAATATGATACCAAACAGGCAAAAAGGTTGAAAATAAGGAAACTTGTTTAGGGCCCAGCTCAATTTAACACAATCTCTTTGAGGAAAGCATCACTTATTATTATCTTTCAGTTCTTAATAAACACCTTACATACATAGAACTCAATAAACATGTAAAATTAGATCCATGTTGACACTTTGGACATGTAACACTAAGAGAATAAGCGGGTGAATTTTGGGCTCAATTACTAATAGAAAGGAAACAAACTTGCAAGAAATTATGAGGCCACATAACTGAGATTTCCTTATAAATCAGAAATTAAACTGTCTTAATTATTCATATAAGATTTTAATTTTATTTATATCTGTTGACTAAGGTATAATAAAAAAAGAATACTAGTTGATCAAAACCTATTGCGAAGTTACTACCTATGAAACTCTGGGCACCTCATTTCACTATTGTGGGCTTCAACTATAAATGGAGGTAGGTTAGGCTGATGATCTTAGTTTAAATTTCAGTCTTAAGTACATTAACAGATAATTCCTGATAATCAAAATCTGATACATAGAGGATTCTAAAAACCTACAAAAAAATTATATATTTCTCCAACTGGGTTAATGTATCAGTACAGTGCTCCACAAGCACTCAAATGTCCTGAAAACAGGTTATAATAATGATATAATGATACAAATGATGATAAATACTGAGTGTTTTCAATGCTTAATCCTCACAATGAGCCTATGGCATAGGTACATTTATTATCTCCATTTTACAGATAAGGCAGAGAGGTTAAACTTATCCAAAGTTCCACAGATAATAAATTAGAAGAATCAAGTTTTGAACCCTAATGGTGTGACTCTAGAACCTACACACTAGTTTCCCAGAAATTAAAATTTCCCAGATGACTGGTAAAATAAATAATCTAGAATTTACAGCTAGGAGAGAAACTGACAACTGCCTCTCTCAAAAAGAAGAGAAATTAAATAACTACATAAGTGTTTCACTGCAGAACATCTGGACTATACACTTATTCTGGCTCATTAAGTAACAGTTAACAAAACCTACTTAGCTCCCTCCTCCCCACAAACCTCATCTACTTCATAAACTTACACCTATCCCACAACAATGCATTAAAACACTATGAAATATCAGTAAAGATGCACAGGCTCAAAGCCTAAAATTTGTGCTTAAAAGAGTATTTCACTGACAGTACAAAGCATACACAAGAAGGATGAAAATATTCAAATTCCCTATTATTTTCAGGAACAAACACATGCCTTGCTAGTGGGTTGAAAAGGCAACCCAAAAGTTAAGGAAACCAGGACCCAAATCTGAGATTACTCCTGGTGCCTCAGTGGAAAAGAATCTGCCTGCAACCTGCTCCAGTATCCTTGCATGGGAAGAATGAAGAGAGGAGCCAGGTGGGCTACAGTCCACGGGGTCACAAAGAGTCAGACATGACTTAGTGACTGAACAGCAACAATGTATACATAAGTATACTCATTTCCTTACACAAAACTATATAAAGCAAAGACCACCTATCTAACCAGTTGAATTTTAACTTGAGTCTCCTTTGATAACAATTTTGTTCCTAGAGATAAAAAATTTCATCAATTCAACTTGCACTGTGATAGTTTTGGTGCAAATAAACTCTTCATTTAGAAAAATCTTTCTTCTGGTAGTCAGGATTAATGCAGATGGACCTACTTGAAAAATGGAAACCTATATATAAAATTCAGTGTTCAAAAAGCACAGTTTCTGTTTCTATTTGAGAGTTCCACAGAGTTTCACTATATATTTTAGTACTAAATTCAGTATCAAATTAGCAATGCTTTAGTTTTCATATTCTGCCACTTATTAATAATGGTTACTTATTCTCTTGAAGCATTAGCTTCTCATCTGAAAATAGAAATAATCACAGAACAAATTTCTGAATTGTTTCAAGGATTCTGTGTGCCATTCAGTTAAGTATAAGGTATGATTACCAGATAATATTTCTAGGAATTAAATATTTAGGAAAAGTCTTTAAAAGATGAGTATTGGACCGTATGGCATATGCAGAAGCTAAAATATGATACAAATGATCTTATTTACAAAACAGAAACAGACTCACAAACATAAACAAATTTAGGGGAGATGGGAAAGGAATAAATTCGGAGTTTGGGATTAGCAGATACAACTTACTGTACATAAAATAGATAAACAACAGGGTCCTAACTGTATAGCACAGGGGACTATATTCAGTATCTTATAATAAACCATAATGATAATTTTTTAAAAAAGTATTGTAGAACAATTCTCAGCTATTATACTTGTAAAAGTCAATTAAAGTTTTTTAATTAAAGAATTTTTTATTAAGAATTTCTGACCTAGAGTCCATTTTTGTCAGTAAAGGAGAAAGGATGCTTCTGGTAACGAACTGCAAATTTAGAGAATGTGACAGAAGTAGCTGCACTTAAAAAGCCAACAGCCAAACCTCTTTATTACAAACTCTAAACGTACTATTTCAATTATTTTCTTAAAATAAAAACCTGTACAGAGTAATGGTTAAAATAACTAAGTCATATGGCCCTTGAAATCCCTTTGTACAAAATTTTTGTCAAAACAAGATTGGCTTTAATAAGATTAAATTCTTTAAAGAATAAGCCAATACCAGCCCCCATGATACTTCCCAACAAGCACCAGACCACCCCTATAGTTAAGAAAGAGGCACTTTTTCAAATCAGCTAATATTTGGCAGTACTCCAGGACAGCTTACCTTGCAACCCAGTTTACCTTATCTTTAGCTCACTAGTGATGCGAAGAGCTCAAAAACAAAACAGCACCATGAATACAAAGAGTGAGCCCTAATGTAAATTTTAATTGTTAATGATGTGCCAGGAGAAGGAAATGGCACCCCACTCCAGTACTCTTGCCTGGAGAATCCCATGGAGGGAGAAGCCTGGTAGGCTATAGTCCATGGGGTCGCAAAGAGTCGGACAAGACTGAGCGACTTACCTTACCTTAGCGTTGGTTCACAGAATGTAACAAATATACTATAATGATGAGAAATGTTGATAGTGAATATGATATACTGAACTATCTGTCTGGGGTACGACTCTTTCTAACAGGGTCTGGAGAAGCTATTCTAAACACCAATTCTTCAACCTGTCAAACTACTGCTATACTCCTCTATTAGCACCCTAAAACAACCTTGAATTAAAATAATTTCAATACTATCCAGTTTTTTAATGCATGCTATTACTTTAAAAGTGTTCATCATTCCTTAAAGTGTTGGATATCGCTAAACTCTAATGTAAAATCTAGCCTTTATGCAATTCAGTGATTAGCATCTGGTTAGAGTCTCCGGGTATAAATGTACAACTTCTGTTTCCTACACACACACACACAAACTATTCTCAGAATGAGTTTAGTCTTTGTTCATACTCCAGTATGTAAGTAACAAAAGTATTTCATTCTAAACTGTTACCTAATTCCAATTTCTACTTGCCATGTGGCCCACGACTATGTATCTTAGAATGTACTGCTTGATATACAAACACAAAAGAAAAATAAATCTTCAAATTTAAAGAATCACATCTTCCCAACTCCTTAATATCTTACTTTTATGTACAAAAGTAATGAGTACTATACTCATTACCACATGCTTCAATGGGTTCTAAACCTTCCTTCAGTTAGGGAAAAAAAGCACTGTTATTTACAACAGTAATTTTAAAACTGTGCTCCCAATAGTCCTAACAGAGCTGAGGATTGAGATAATAAAAGAAAACAGGGAAGCAAACAAAAGAAAATGAGAGACAATATGTTCTGTAGATTTAAAAGGAAAGTCTGAAGCTGTATGTTTTATGTGGTAGCTACCAAATGGGAAAATAACATTAACACTACTTAGCAATATAAAGGAATGAACTACAGACACATGCAACAACTTGGATGAATCTCAAAGAAACTGTGCTGATTACAAAGTCAACCCCCAAAATGTCACACATACTGTATAATTTCATTTATCTAACATTCTTGAATGACAAATTATAGAAATGGAGAACAGACTAGTGTGGCATTAATACTAAGAGAGTAACACCAGGGATCCTTGCAGTGATAAAACTTCTGTATCTTAACTGTGGTGGTGGAGATAGGAATCTACCTGTGATAAAAATGAAAAGAACTATACACACACACACAAGGACAAGTAAAATGGGATATCTGAACATACTCTGTGAATCAATGTCAATATGGTGCTCATACTGAAACCAGGGAAAAGACACACTGAATTTGTTATTTCTTACAACTGCATGTCAATCTACAATCACCTCAAAATTTAAAAATTTTAAAGTGACATTAAAATTGTGACCTTCAATTTTTGAGTACTGACAGAAACTTTCCTGCAAATACATAAAATCTTACACAAAACTCTAATCATCTACTTTTATTCTAGGATAAAAGACAGTTTAAATCTCCTATGCTTTTCCCAATGATTGCCAGCGTCAAGTGTTGTGTCAAGGAGGCTACAGCCACATAAAAATGGGAAGTGGCCATAGTGATTAATGATACTTGCTAATGGGCACAGCAAACATTTTTATTTCATTATCTGCTAAGTCTGTGGTTAAATAGAGTGGCAGGGAAATGTCCCTGCCTGCACATCCTCCCACCTACCAGTTAAGTTTCATTAAAAACCTAAGAATTCCTGGAGAATAGTTTGAAAATCATTAGCTAAAAGGAAATACTAACTTCAACATGTGACATGAAAAACTTATTTCATTGGTGAATTCTCTTATTCAAAGGCAAAAAAAAGCACTCATAAAAAAGTAGTATTAAGGTATAACAACTAAAAATCAAAATAAACAATACAAATCCTGCATTTATCTTTAGTCTCTCAACCTATACAGACTATCAAGCAGGTTCATCCTCGCTTTTTTAGCCTACAAAAAGTATGTCATCAGGAAAGGGTATATTTTTGACTGAAACAAAGTTGGCAATAATTTTATTTTCTCATTCTTTATCCTACTCTCAGCAAAACAATGGTTCTCACTCTTCATGATGAACTAAGGATTCCTTCTATCACTATTTTCAGTCATATATTTTAGACTGAATTGAATCCTCTCATTTCCCTATATAAAAACAATGTGCATCAAATCTAATTAACAGGATTTGAACAAACCTTTCTGATCCTACTGTCCACATTTTACTCTATTAGACTAGGCTAGCAGAATAATTTTCTAAGTAGTTGCTCTTATTCTGACTTGACCTTTAAACCAGTGATTCTCAAACACAGATCCACAAAGTGCCCCTTTTCATACACATGGAATTAGGAGTTGAAAATAACAGATTTGTAGGCCTCACCCCAGAGATTCTGATTAAGTAAGTCTGGATGTGATCTTTTTATATATATATATATATATATATATATATATATATATGTATGTATATGTATATATGTATATATATAAAGGATCTGCTTCAGTGCTCTATTTTAGAACACTTGCTTAAACACTAAATATACTTCAAAGCCCACTCTAGTTTCCTAATTTTGCCCTCTTTAAAAAAGCATTTTAAAAAAGCATAATAGCTCACAGTAATAACTGGTTCCTAATCTTGGCATTATCAGGTTATCTTGTTCCATTCTAATATTCCAATATATAAATCCACTGATTATGCCAGTCTTTTTGCGATTGTTGCCATATCCTTGCTCATTCTCCTTCATCCCCCTGTATTTATATCCATCCCACCCAATAATAAAAATATTATTAAACCTTCCAGGATCCTTTAAGTACCAATGCTTCCTTGAAGTCTCAACTTCCCAACTTTGACATCTCTGCCACAACCTAGCTTTAAGTTTGTCAGCAGATCAACCTCCTGATCACTGTTTTCCTTATCTGTAAACAATAATGTGCCTAGGTTAACTCAAAAAACTGTTACAGCTATAAGGCCCCTTACACACTAATCTCTTCCCTTCTTAACTTCCCAAAGAATATATTACTTACATTTTTTAACCACTGGTTTATATTCTGACACACTTTTAAGTGTTAGATATACAGATTATCTACTTCACTCTATAGCAAGAACTGAGATATTTATATCTGAGAGAGGGATCTAGCTCTCAAAGCTTAGAACAAAGTGGCTAGGACATCACCTAAGCTATTCTTTCTTTAAAAAAGAAATTTTATTTTTAAGTTTCTGGCTGTGCTGGGTCTTTGTTGCTGCGCGGGCTCTTCTCTAGTTATGCATGCAGGCTTCTCACTGCAATGGGTTCTCTTGTTGGGGAGCATGGGCTCTAGGGCACTCAGGCTTCAGAAGCTGCAGCGCATGGGCTCAGCAGCTGCAGCTCCCGGGCTCTAGAGTACAGGCTTAGCAGTTGCGGCACTCAGCCTTAGCTGCTCCAAGGCATGTGGGAGCTTCCCGGACCAGGGATCAAACCTGTCTCCTACCTTGGCAGGCAGATTCTTATCCAGAGCCACCAGGGAAGTACCACCTAAGTTATTCTTATTTAAACCACATTTTCTTTAACACATTTAATCCTTTCCTCCCCTTTTAGATGAACATATCTTAACAAACAAAAAATCTGCCATTGAAGAATGTTAGTGATTGATTTCCTTCTGGAAACATTTTTTTTTGGTTTTTTAATTGCTTCTTTTTTCTTTATTACTCAAAACTGTGGTTGTCCTTTAAGGTTCAATCTTCCCCATTATTAGTCTCCAATCTTGGATTTAACCATTCATTTCTGATTCCCTATTCCTAGCCATCTACAGGTTGTATATTAATTCAAATACCTGTCATCACTGCAAAAACCAAACTTTCTAACAGAATCTTTTCACATTATCTTCTTCCATTCCATTCTTTTTATTAGTACTCTATTCTCCCAGTTCTATTTTTAATCCTTTTCTCTAGTCAATTTAGTCACCCAGTCTTTTGTGTCTCCCCAGTATTTCAGATTCACTCTTTCTCAATTTTCATGCCCACCTCCACCAATCATCGTCATCATCTGAATAGTTTCCAACAATCAACAACCCTTACAGCTTATCACCATCGAGTTGAGTACTTTGTCTCCAAACAATAGAAGAAATCTCCAGTGTTAAGCGTTTCCCCTCTCCACATCATGGCAACTATTCTGTTATTTCAAAACATAATAAATATAAATGCATTCATTCACTTAACATACTTACTGAGCATATATATTTTCTCAATACTATTCAATGTGCTGGGGAATGAGTAGTGTATAAAATTAAGTTGCCCTTGACACACCTGAAATGAGTTATGACAATCTAATATAATCAAGGGTATCTTAAGAGTAGTTTTCTCAAGTAACTGCCTTGGATTAATAATTTGTATATTCTCATTACCTTGTCAAGAATTAGTCTTTTTTTAAGGATTATTGGAAAGCTATGATGATTTTCAAATGACTTAAAATTCTTGATCACTCTAGCCCTGTGACCCTCAGTCTCTCTAGGTCTCTCATGAAAAATGGGTGAAAGATCTACACTGCAGAGTTGATGCACAGAGAAAAGAAGATACATAAATACTCTGTAGATACTCATTTATGGACATTAGTGTTGTGCCTCTTAGAATTAAAGCCATGAAGTTTATATTTTCCAATTCAACGATAATTTAATTACTTCCAGTCAAAATTCTATTGAGTATCAAGGCCACTAAAATTGTGAAAACACACATGAAAGAACAAATGATGGGACTTCCTGGGGGTCCAGTGGCTAAGCATCTGACTACCAATACAAGGGACAGGTGTTTAATCCCTGGTCTGGGAAGATTCCACATGCTGCGGAGCAACTAAATCCATGTGCTACAACTACTGATGCCTGCATGCCCTGGCACCCATGCTCTGCAATGAGAAGCCACTGCTATGAGAAGCCCACTCATTGCAACAGAGTAGCCCCCACTTGCTGGAACTAGAGAAAGCCTGCATGCAACAATGAAGACCCAGTGCAGCCAAAAATAAATTTAAAAAAATTTTTTAAAGATCAAATTGATAAAAATAAATAAATGGTGAAAGAAAATAAATACATGGTGAAAAGAGTTTAAAATATTTACTATCAAAATCTTAAGTATAAAGTAAGAGTACTTTTGGGACTTACCTGGTAGTCCAGTGGCTAAGAATCTGCCTTCCAATGCAGGGGACTTGGGTTTGATCCCTCATCGGGGAAATAAGATCCCACATGTCATGGGCAACTAAGCCCACATGCAGCAAATATTGAGACCAAGCTCCATAACCAGAGAGCACCTGCATGGCGTAATGAAAGACCCCATGCCACAACTAAGACCAGATGCCGGCCAAATAAGCACATTTTTTAAAATAAGAGTACCTTAACTTCTAAGTATTTAACAACCTACAAAGTCAGCAAGAGAATGAATTTTAAAAAGGGAAAATACTTTCCATATTTAAACTGTTTACTTTTATGGAATTTTTCCCAGTCTTTTGATTCCAGAGCTTACAGTATTCAAAGATCAACTTCCTCTTCATACTTTAATACAAAAACAAGATCTAGAAATGGAAGACTAGCATATTACTAGACAGTTGAAGCTCAAGAGAAAAAGTCAATGCATTTCACCCTCAAAAATGAATCATGACACTAACAGATCTGAATCTCTATCAGAAAAGCTTTTAGAGGCATATACTCACTGAGAAATTTTACAGTAAAGAGAAAAAAAAATCAAGAACAAAGTTGGTAGATATGAGTGCTACAGTGACTAGTATTATTTGCTAAAACACAGGCTACGTCCACTTTTACTTTCAAATTTCACTGTAAAGATCTTTATGGAAAAGATTACATATAAACAAAAAATAATCCACATGTACTGAGCTGATCAGCCACTCTTACAAAAGTCATCTGAACATGGAGAAAGAAATTACTATGTAAAGTCGAGGACTGAACTAGAAATATTTTTCCCCAAATCCATAATGAACCACTTACTTTACTACATAAGGAGCTTCTTTTAAGTGATAGTTTAGGCTATATATATCAGCAGAATGTCTTTTAAAATCTCCATCACTCTAGATTAAATATCACACAGGCTGAAATCTGAAAACCATACAAACTGATCCCACGGACATTAGCCAACACAATCATCAGTTACTTTCAATAGGAAATATGTACAAGATAAGCAAGCCAAACTCAGTAGCTACCACGATGCTTCCATACAGAGGGCATTCAACTCTTTGCCGTTAAATGAATCTAGTTTATAATATTATCAGAGATAGAAAGGTCCTTAAAAAAAAGTACAATTTAAATCTCACAAGATAACAAGGGCTCTTGGATCTTAACATGTTAGTGTATCTGTTACATTCCAGAATCTGTCATTTCATTTAGGAAGGGTCCTATAAACCCCACTGGACAAACCAGGGTCTAATTCTGAAAGAACATTTTTAGATCTCCAAGATACTAAGTAAAAAAAGAAAGTTACAGAACACTGTAGATCCATCCTCTTTTTGGATTAAATATAGAGAAATATAGATTTATATATAAAAAAAGTGTGCTGTGCTTAATTAGTTGCTCAAGTCATGTCTGACTCTGTGACCCCACGAACTGCAGTCCACCAGGCTCCTCTGTCCATAGTGATTCTCTGGGCAAGAATTCTGGAGTGGGTTGCCATGCCCTCCTTTAAGGGGACTTCCCAACCCAGGACTGGAACCCAGGTCTCTCACACAACAGGCAGACTCTTTACCAAGCGAGCCATCAGGGAAGCCCAAGAGTACTGGAGTGTGTAGCCTATCCCTTCTCCAGGGGATCTTCCCTACCCAGGAATCGAACTGGGTCTCCTACATTGCAGGCAGATTCTTTACCAGCTGAGCTACCAGGGAAACCTAGGGACTAGAAATTCATGAGTTCAAAGTCCATCATTTAACATAGAGAATAATGAAAGATTATATACAAATATATAATATAAACCTGTATTTTAAATTTAGGCTATCATTCATCATTATTTTTGTGTCAAGCCAAAGTATTTTTTGAATATGGCTCTTATAATTTGAATCCTGGATTCTCATTCTTGCATAAACCGTATCTATAATGCGTTATCCATGGTTTTTGGTTTTAGATTATTCCAAGGTAAGAAATCACCTAGACACTTATGGAGCAATGTGAATGCAGACTTCCTTCTAGATTTGTATCATTTTTTCCCATAATCTTTTGTCTTACCAATACCTAACTTGACAATTTTCTTCAGCAATTAATTTGCCTTTATCAAGTTTTCTGAAGCATTTAACTAAGGTTTCATCTAAACAATTCTCTCTTCACATTCACTTATCTGATTCATGTAATATCTAACTAATATAAGCACAATACAATAAGCACTCCATGTAAACAATACACGTGGGCCCTGGGCCACAGTAAGACTATTTAAAGAAAAGATCTCACACATTAATTCTAACTCTAGATTCTTAACTTTAGTCAACATGGTGATATTTTACATGTATACAATGGGGATTTGGGCCTAAAAGAAAATATTCTAATATATCATGGGACTTGTTTTTGCACCTTTTCACTCTATACTTTCTTAAAAACAATAGGATAAGATTTGGTAATGCTACAAATAAATATTCTCTTAATGCAGTTGTATACAATTGACTCAAGTTTTAGTCAACAAAGTTTAAATCAACAAAGTACCTCTAAAATGCTTCAAATCCACTGTATCACCTTATTAATCCTCACTATTCTGAAATATGATCACCTTAGTTTTCTCAGAAGGGAATTTTAAGTTTTATAGAATTAAATCCCCACTCTGCAAATGTTTACAACACTTTCCTTCTCCTAATCTCTCTGAAAATTTCCAAAGAAATTAATAGTTTTCATTCAATATGTTATCCAGGACCTGAATCAGTGTAACATTCAAATTATCATCCAAATTCATTACCAAGATTTTGCTATCACTGAAAGGAAATATGCCAAGTTGATAAAAGTGTCATCAAAATGTAATCAAAGTATAAATGTGTGTTTTTTGTTTCTTGTCCCTCTCTTGCCCTTCTGAACTTTTTGAGGAGTTCGTATTTCTTTCACTGCAAGGTTCCAAAGATCATACACTGCTTTGTCTTAAGAGCTGTAGATGTTTGATGCTCTGCTGTATTACTATCTTACCATTGCCTTTAAAAAAAGTACTGGCTTGTATATATGTAAAAGAAGAACCTGTCTCAATGTTTTCAGAAAAAAAATACTTGTAAAAAATTACACGAAGGAAGAATTTTTAAATGGAGGGGGAAAAAAGCACAATTAAAATAAGTATTTTCAGCCTTGTCCTAGAAATCAAATTGCTAGCATTAGGAGCAAATCATAAACTGTTACTCAGGGTTCATATAACAATAACTCTAAAAATTAAACGAGGACATGGAACTACACCATTTAAAAAAAAAAAAACTACCAATCTAGTTACTTAATTTTTATGTTCTGAATTTAAAATTAGACCAGATTCGAGCAACTATTTTAAATCCTATTTGTATGGAAAACTGTGCAGGAATACTATCAATACTATCAAAATTATCTGTACTTTTCTTCCTTAAAATTAATTTATTGTTGTGATTATGAAAGCAAATCATACACATTACAGAAAAACCAAAAAGGAAAACTCCCATAATGCCAATTACCTGGAAACAAACCACAAATTAAAAACCTTGGTAAATGTGCAGTCACCAGAGTAAAAACTTGCTCAGGCAAGAATCATCAATAGACGCTAAATCTAGGAGAGGAAAGTCTGATGAGGAACAGAATATTTACACAATCTCAAAATCTCTCTTTACAAATTACTTAATAATGGCAAAATGAGAAACAATTTACTATAAAATGGAGAAACTACTTAATACTTTAGCAAGCAATCAAAATGAACATACTGGTAATGGGTAAACAAACATCAAGTACCTCCAGATAATATAAACAAACAAACACAACACTTATTACTTACCCAGTATTCCAGCCAAAAATGCAAAATCTGAATTTAATTATGAAGAATCCTTAGATAAACCCAAATTGAGGGGAACTGGATAAATAACTAGTCTGCCGACGTCATCACAAAAGAAAGACTGAGGAACTCTCTTCCAGACTATTGGAGTCTCAAGAGACCTAAGAACTAAATGCAATCTATGATCCTGGATTGGCTATTGTATCAGAAAAAAAAAGAAAGAAAGAAAAATACTAATAAAGGGCATAATTTGAACCATTGATGAAAATGGAATATGGCCAATAAGTTAGATAAAAGTATTACATCTCTGCTAATTTTCCTGAATTTAACACTCTGGTTACCTAAGAAGGGATGCTTGTTCTTAGGACATGCTCTAACAGGGCACAATGTATAAATATACCCCCAAATGTTTCAAAAACTTTTTAAAACATGTACAGAGAGAACAATATAGTATATAGTGAAAAAATGTTAAAAATGAGGGGATCTGGATGAAGGATATAAGGGCAAGTTTCATACTATTCATGTAACTTGCCTGTAAATTTGACATTATTACAAATTAAAACAAAAATGAAAACCCTGGTTTTTCTGGGGAAATTGGTCAACATACACATATATATTTATTTACATGCAATATAGCATTTTTAAATTAAGAAACAAAATCATCAGTTTGATAATACTTAGTTTTAGAAATCTTCCCAGATACATCTGGGTATCTGGGGGAAAGGCAATTATTTTCAGATGAATTAGAGGTGTTTTTCTCTTGCCCTCCATCCAAGGAAACTATTCCCCACCCTACCCCCTACACACAAACCATAAAAACTCAAACCACTACCATCTCCTTTATCAGTCACAGCTAATTAAAGGGATCAAGATGGAGAATACTGGCTCTCTGACACATTGCCAATTCTTGTGAGGCCCAACTGCACTTTCTTCAAATAAGTTCTGTGAGATTTCCCTACAGCCTTATAACAAATCTAGCTAGCTGGAGCTGATTTCTGTTCCTTGCGTCCAAACAAATCCTAAAACAGTAGGGTTTTGAGAAGTAGAAATAAATGGAACAAGGAAACAGTCTCAAATTAATCTTTTGTCTGTGCTTCAAAAATAGTGTTTAGGTGGAAGTTTAAAGCTAAGATGTAATAAGGCCCTGTCAAATTCAACCAATTATGCAGCTTCATTTAAGGAGAAATGCCAACAATTCCAAAAGAAACAATCTTACTTTCAAACTTACTTTCTCAAGAAGAGTTACTATGTATCAGACTAACCTCAGACCTGCCCCCAACCCCATCAATTTATGGCTACTGAGGCAAAGTCCTAACCATTCAAATATCTCACATCAAGAGAGTCTTTTGCCACAAGATTAAAGATGAAATGAGCTTTCGAATTCTAGAAAGTTGCCTCTCTTTAAGTGACATACAAAATACGAGGAATACAAAAGATCTCTGTAAAATCAAAAATAGAAACTATCACCTCATTAATCTGCCGGGGGGAGGGGGGTGGGGTGGGGGGTGAGAGGGGAATATTAGAAGGGTGTATCTTTCTCATGTAAGTCTCCTGACAGACCAAACAGTAAGAAAAATGTAAAACATATTATTAAACTTATTTAACTCTAAAGTTTAAATTATTTTAATTAATTTATCATAGTAAATTCTATTAAAGCCTTTAAATAAAAATTATGTTTTAAATACCTTTTGAGAATAAAAGTCAACATAAATCTTTAAGTGCTTTTATTTTTTTTTAAATTTCTGGTCTCAGACAAAATGTTAGATAACTATGTAAACTTGAAATTATAAATACCACAATCCAAAACTAACTCAATCCCACTGTTATATTATACACTTAGCTTCTGCCACAGGCTCAGACCGTAAATGCTGCACCCATGTTGGTTATAACACAGGTATGATTACTCAATATTATCTTTCTCAATAATAAGCTTCAGAACCAAAAATGTTTATTTGTTTGGATTAGCTCTAAATTGAGCAATCTAAGAGTTGCTAGAAAATTATAATCTTCTCCAGTTGTATAAATAGAATAAAGAAAGCTGTACTTATTTTGCTTCTCATGTTAAACCCAGATTTCACATCTGAGATAGTTTTTAAATGTAAAAACAAACATTTTAATTTAAAATTATGGATGTGTAATTATCCACCAAATTATAAATCAATTTATTTATTTATTAAAAGGCATAATGCCTGTTTTGATGACATCTTAATGCAACACATCAAAAATGAATTCTGTGACCTGTTGCATGGAAAATATTCAATACCCCCTAAACAGTTCTGGTAAATAACCCAATAAGATTTGATAAGGATGTAAACTTTACCTAACAAAATATGGCTTTCCAGTTTAAAATAAAATTTGATTTTTAAGCTGTCCACAAGAATTCATTTCAAATCAAAAGAAATATAAGTGAAATACAAATACGAGTGAAATATAAGACTGACTACCTTCTTTACAGTTTTCAACCACAAATACTGCTCTTCATATTAAATTGTTAGGTAACAAAAATAATATCATTATTAAGAAAAAATGAGGCTCCTCCCAACATTATTACAAAAGAGGCAGTTAAGAAAGAAAAAGGGATACACTCCAATTTTAAACCCAGCCTACTAACTGAGTAAAATTTACACAGCAATATCTTAAATAATGTCTTGTTACTCTGCCAATCAACATAAAAAACTTTATCGCAAAATAAAAATGTTATACTCAATATTAAAGTCTCGCAGAATACAAATATTTAACATTTATTCTAATACATGACAAGCAATGTCCCTGATCACTCTGAATATCTGAGATGTAAACATGTTCACTTAAACAAAAGCTTTAAACTGAACAAACAACTGAGCACCTACTATCTGCTAAGAATAACTCCCTTGGATACAGACACTATATTATTAAAATATTTTTAAAAAAATAAACATTTCTTAAGAGTCCATACTAATATTCTTTAAAGCAGTTTTTTGATAGCTCTTCAAAGTTCTGTTGATTTTATACAATAAACACACAGTGATAGTATACATTTTATGTCCCAGCAATAATTTCCATAAAAGAGCTATTTGAATAATACACTTTAAAAAATAAAACCATACGCTTCTTTAGGAGTTTGATGCATTAAAAAGGGTATACTATTCTTAGAAATCAACTTAATAAATTACAATTTCACTAAGACCACCATGGTATGTATTGAGAAGAGTTTTTCCTAATTTATTAATTGGCTTTTTGGCTTACTTTTTCATTTTTGGAGTCAAGAATTCCTAGGGCTAACTGTGGTAAATAGGGTAAAAATTCTCTGGCTGGAAGCTGTGAGGAAAATAGACAAGGCAAAATTGTAGAAGAGTTATCAGACAGACCTAAACAGTTGAAGAGAAATGAGAAGTCCTGTAAAGGTTCTAAACTTAAATTGATATCAAAGGGATCCTATAACTTATCCTGACAACAAAAAAGAAACATGATCAAAACATAGTCTCTAAAAATAAAATTTGCTCTCCAATTATGTTATGATTTTCTACAGATCCATTTAAACAGATAAACAACTAATCCCTCAAACTTAGCCACCCTAAGAACAAAGACCATTTGACTAGCTTTGCCCCAAGGGCCAAATGTTTCAAAACTCTCTGTGAACAAAAATTATGCCTCACCTTTTAACAAATTTGCCTTGACAATCCAAAACACACATAGTCAACTGGAGGACAAAAGAATCAAAAGCAAACATTTACAACCATGTTTTTTTTATTAAGGGCAATATACAAACAAATAAATAAAAAGCCAGACTCATTTTATAGGGACCAAAAACATATCAAAAGAAAACAAAAAAAAACAAACCCCAAAGCAATGAAACAGGCCAGTATGAAGAAATCTCATACAAGTGAAGGCATCTTTTCTCATAATTTCCAACTTTGTACTGTTTCTTTAAAGCCAAATAAATCCAAATGCCTTATATGTCTAGACTTGATCAAGGTCAAGATCAACAAAAACACAGGTATAGACAGCATTCCCTCCTATGACTACATAAACCAAGTTTTCCTAGGAGTATACTTATTTCCTACATTAGGTAATAAGTTTAAAGTACCAACCCTCTGATCTTAACCCACAGATCTTAATCACTTAAGTCTGTAAGTGCGCAATCTTTACACAGCAGTTGAGGATCTGAATGAAATGCTCACTCAGAACATAATACAAATGAGTAATGACCCCAAATCCCTACACAAACTCTCCCACTACGCACCAACATTTCATCTTAAAACATTTCGAAGATTTTAAGCAAGGCAGTGTGTTCAGTCTTCCATGATGAAACTCCCTAAGCTGGTAATTTCTACTATTTTGTAAATTAGAAATTATCAGACTAATTCACAAGAGCTTCATAAATCTCTTATCCCACCGTTAAATATTTTAGAGCAGAATTTACAATGGAATAAGAGAATCATTAGAGAATGGACCCTCTCCAACCTCTTTAAGTAGTACTGGATTGAAAGGCACTCATCTTCCAGTTGCTCCACAATCAGAACGGTTATTAAATAACATTAATGACCCACTCATATCTCACTGCTTACTTCAGGCCAAAAAAGATTGCCCTCCCACTAGACAGATGAATTCTAATCATTCACACTTTTAAAATTAACTGACACCTTTTCATTTTCTGCCCAGATTCAAGGCCCTATTATGATATGACTTTTATTTAAAGTCCCACTAAAACAGACTAAATTTCACATCCCATAGCAAGTAAATAAATGGACATGTTTGGCAAGGAACAATATCAAGAGCTAGAGCTTTACTTTTTTACTTACATAATTGTGACAGTATGTTATAAGACAATTACTAGGCAGCAAAGCACAGAGCTCTACTTTATCAAATACACAATCAACTTACAAAATTCCTAAGCAACGCTTAAATATATGGGGAAAATGGATGCAAAATATGAGAGTGAGAAGAACAAGCATCTCCACACCCAGTGAAGTAACAGGTTTAGGCTTGTTTGTACAGCTCCCTAAAAATTAATTTGAAAGAGTACAAACACCAAAATTCACAAAATTGGTCAAAAGTTGAATGAGAAACGTTCTACTGTAGATTAAAACATCGATTCTTACAAAATAGGCTGTACCTGCACATTTACTAAATATTTTAATTTACTTTAGCTTATTGAATGAAAAACGCTTGGATTAAACCAAACAAAAACTATTATTTGCTCCCTAATAATTTTTTTATATGTAAGAGCACCTGACCTCACTGCTGAAATTTCTAATAAAAACACCTGAGTGCTTTTTTAGTTTTTGAAACGTGGTGTCATTTTACTTGCTTCTCAGGAAAAACCC
Source organism: Ovis aries (assembly GCF_016772045.2). NCBI lineage: Eukaryota > Metazoa > Chordata > Mammalia > Artiodactyla > Bovidae > Ovis > Ovis aries. The sequence goes on along the minus strand of NC_056057.1, from coordinate 47,706,725 downwards.
ATAAAACTAATCAACTAAAACACAGCACTGCAATTTGCAGTAAAATCGACACATCTTTGTAAATGGTTTGGGGAGGTGAAAAAAGGCCCAGCCTTTTCATGTAAACATAATAAGCCTGTAATATGCTGCAGACAAACGCACTGCAAGGGGTGTGGAGGACCCGAGCTGATTAGATTACCACAACATCAGCCTGGGGCCGCCATTTTTAGAATCTGTAAAGGACAAAAGAGGGAAATTTCACTTTTTACTGGCCATCTAGGAGATTAAAGGAAAAAACTGACTCTTTTCCAATTAGGTATTGATGTCTCCAGCCTAGAGCTGAATGCACCTCACTTAATTCTCTCCAAGGTCTCCAGAACTCCTAACACCTTATGTTATTCACATCTCTAAAAGGTGAGGGGACACGGGCAAAACGGGGCTCACTCTAAAGCTAACTCTAGCGATTCCCCCTTGACTTTAAACTGTATCATTCGTAAAACACAGTCCAGCAAGAGTGCATCTCTAAGGAGCTAAGGCCGATGGAAGAGAGCCCTCCGGATTGTTTGCTCTCTCCTCCTCCCCTGTTTAGCACAGTGAACCGTTTGTTTCTCTTCTGTGTCTGCTGCCACAGTGTTTGTGCCAATCCCTTGGTCAAAATCAGCTTTCCTGAAATGTGCCATATTGTGGCTTCTAAGCCTCCGCTACAGTAAAAGGCGACGATAATGCAAGCGGGGAGGGGGCGGGGGGCAGACTGAGACGGCTGGGTGCTGGGGTGACCACCTCAGGGGCGGGTTTACCCTCTCTCGGAGAGGATGAGGAGCTGACTCGTTCTCCCACAAAGGGATATACCCAAGGCGTTCTTTCCACCCCCTTCGTATTTACGAGAAAATTGAGCCAGAGACTGCCAGGCGACAAATGGAAGCAGCATTAGAAAATGGGGCCTATACGGGTTCCCAGCACCTGAACAAGATGCGGTAGAGGAAAGGGAGAGAGCTGGCAGCTCCTGGGACCACTTCGACACAAACCCTACTAACAGTCACAAACCTACCTCCTTACCCCAAGCGGCTCTAACCCGCTGCCGGCGACGAGTGCGCCCCCTCCCTAACTCCCACTCTCAAGGGGGTTTAACTGCCAGTTTCCCCTTCCCCAACCCTAAAACCCGCCATAATGCTCCCTTCCTAGGGACAAGGAGGAAAAAGGATATATTCGAATCAAACAAGCAATGTCTAGCCCCCGCCAAGACACCTGAGTCAACGTCGACTCCCCCACACCGTAAGGATAAAGATGAGAAAGCCCCCTCCCCCTGGAAACACACGTCCCTCCACCCCGCAAACCCCAGGAACTCCCAAGGAGACGACAGGCACTGACCTGTGATGTTCACACACCAGACACCCGAACCCCGTTATTTGCTCGACCCCCAAGGAGTCTCTCCACACCTCCGCGGTCAGACGATCCCCCGACAGCAGCCACTGCAGACACAGGACCCGGCTCCACACACCCCCTCCCCAAACAGCAGCGCTCAGCCTCTTCGCCAGCAACCGAGGAGTAGGGGAGGGGGCACAGAGACAGTCAACAGGAACGCAGAGGCTACGGCGAGGCTGCTTAGAGTGTCTATGCCCCCTCTATTTGCCGCTCCCGAACTCAGGTACCGTCTCCGACTCAGCCCCCTGCGCCCGCTCAGTGTCACTGCCTCTCGCTCTGGGAAAATGGCGGCTGACGGCGGCGGCCGCGGCGGCGGCGGCGGCCGCGGCGGCGGCAAGTGCACGGGGCCCGCCCGCCCCGCTCCGCAGGGGCAGAGGGGGAGGGGACGAAGCTGCCCGCCGCCATTTTGCTTATGGGCTGCCGCCCGCCGTTGCCTCTCCACGGAGGCTCGAAGACAGCCAACTGGAAGCAGAGCGGTCAACAGAATCTCCGTCTATTTCACAACAGATGCATTCAACAATTCACCGAAGGTTTGGGAAAGTTTCGGTATTTGATGGGATTGGTTTTTTATCCCCTTTCCCTGAGTAGTCCTTAAGTCTGGATATCGGTAAGCTTGGGCGCGACACTACTGGGTGGAAAGATAATGATTGTAGGCCTTGGAAAGACCCCCCCCTCTCCCCGCAAGCACTTTCTCCCACTCCCCAAACCACCTCTGTCCTACTCTTTCCTCCCCCCCCCTCCCCCAGTCTGGCCTCCGGAGCGGGGTGAACTCGGTTAGGGTGTCACTCGACGCCCACTAGGGGCTGAGGCGGCTTCAGTGCGCAGGCTCCGAGCACCGGATAAAAGCGGAGCTGTTGAGTCCAGCGCCGTCTCGATGGAGGAGCGAGAAACGGAAGAGGTCGGGGGGAGAAGCAGCTGGAAAAATACAGCCACCGTCAGCGCCGCCTCCCTGCCACCGTGTATCGGGGTAAAAAGCTGTCGTTGCCGTCGGTGCAGTTGCCGTCGCTACCTCCTACTTCTTTGGCCCGGGGGAACGATTTCCCCGCCGCGGGATAACGTGCGGGGAGGGGATCGGGAATTCTTTTAGATGGCAGTTGACTAAACGGGGGAGGGTCAGACAGACGCTTATCTAAGAACAAAAGGGAAGGCCAAAAAATAAAGGGTTTCCCCAGCAAAATGACACGGTGATTGCGGTTCTTGTTTTCGGGGTCTTTCCCCGAAATGGCGGTTTCCGTCTTCTTGCTCCACAGCGACCCGGAGCGCTCGGTAAGCGGGGTGGGGAGAGGCAGAGGTGGTCCACGCAGCCAATCAGTGTCTGATGTGTTCTGTCGAGCGCGTCCTGATTGGCTAGCAGTGACCTCATGCTGCAGCAGCGGGTGGGGCCAGAGCCGCCGGGGGAGGCTGTTGCAAAGGCCGAGAGGGAGAAGTGACGATGGTGTTCGTTGCTGCCGCGCCCGATTCGGAACACAAGCTGTGGCGAGGGGAATCTAAAGGTTCTTCCTTGACTATTTTCTCCTGTCCCTGCGCGAGGTGAGGGCCCCGGCTCGGCCTCTGCGAAACTTTGGGGCGCTGGCGCGGACGAGAAAACAAATTCTCCCGTGACTTTAGGAACTGCGTCAGGGCAAGATGGCGCTGGGTCTCCTTGGGGCGCGGGGGGAGAGGCACGTCCACCGTCGCCGCAGCGCATGTGACTGGGCTGCATTCCTGTGGGGTTTGGCTCAGACCCAGGCGGGGGCGGGGGAGGGGAAAGGGCTGGGGCGGAGTAGTCTGTGGTGCGGTCGGCGTCGGCGGCCTGAAGAGGAAGAGTTGACTGAGGGCTCTTCCCCTCCCCCATACTGCTTAACAGCTGCGGCTCGTTGGGGAAGCCCCCCGAGGGACGGTCCTGATGGGGATGTGACGGCTGTTGGTGAAGGGAAAGACTTGTCGCCCTATTTTCTTATCTGCCTTTCTCCTTCGAAGTATACTTACGTAAAGTGGCTGGTCCCTAATGTGGGAGCTGGAATCAGCCACGAGTCAGGAAAGGCCACTGGACTGAGTAGAGTCTAGCTTCTGGGCCACAGCGCCGAGGAATATCGATTAATTTCTGAGAAAACTTAAGTTTTTCAGATTCGAATAGCAAAATAATCTTAAGTTTGGAATCAAGTGTGAAAAGTGTGATGATAAATACCCAGGAGCACTTATAATTTCCTGAAAGTTAAAAAGAAATCAAGGAGTATACCATCTGAAGTTTGAGGGCCCTTTTCAAACTTGTTGCTTCAATCTGTACTTTCTTCCCGTTTTCTCCCTGTTTGTATATCCTATAAGAATGTGAAATCCTATCAATTTTTTTGAAATTTAGACGTGATTAGTAATACAGAATAAAAACTGCTAGTATTGTAATATACATGAAGTTGTAAGGGTGTTTTCAGTATTCTTGGTCTTCTGTTGTTTTTCCTCTTAACTGTGGTTTTTAAAAATAAAAATGAAATTGTAATCATTTTTGGTAAATATTATTCAAGAAGATTCCTGTATCATGAAATATTAAAACTTGGCTCTTTAAATCACTTTTGTATAAGTATGAATTTTAATTTTAGTATTTGAAACTTTGCTAGGTGAACATTTCCAGCAGCTCAGAAGTTCTTATGGTCAATATTGGCAGGTTAAGTAGGGAAGTCTAATTTTATTTTTTTATTATTCCCGCTTGCCAAAGTAGTGTAGCAGCCATTAATTGAACTAGAGAAGAAAAAGGGCTTCTCACCTTGGGTGGTGTTGAGTGACAGCTGGGAGTTACTCAACGAAGACTTTTCCATCTAAATCTGACTTGCTTTTTTTACTGAATATCTATATTTGGTGCTATGAGAATGTTCGTTGGTCCTAAAAAGATAAGTTTAACCTGGAACCAAGGCTGAGCTATTTCCTTAGTCTTAGTTGTAGACTTGGTAGTTTGAAAACAAGATTGAATTTTAATACTTAAAGTAGTAAAAAGATTTTAAAATTAAACTTTTTTGTCCACTCTCAATATAAATTGGGCCTTTTTCCTATAAGAATTCTTGAGTAATTTGAGGGATCTATATTACGTAAATGTTTCATTCCCCTTAAAGGAATTTTCTGGCTTAGAGGGACTAAATATGAAGTCAGTAGATTTAAATGTAATTTTCAAAAATGTTATAACTTCACTGTGCCTTAATAAGGAAAACAGACCATATTGCAAGCTAGTGGAACCAAATCCTTGTGCTTTTAATCAGTTTGTGACCTCATTGTTCCTGATTGCCTAATCCATGAACATATTTAGCTCTAATTTTTCTTTATGTTCCTGTGATTCTTGAAATAGTACTTGCAGTTACTTGTCTTTGTCTGCCTTCTTGCATTTTATGTTTTCCCTCGACAATTTCATTTGTGCCCATTCTCTAATTCAACGTCCAGATTTTCATCTCAGAGCTGCAGATGCAGTGTTCAGGTTTACCAGGGACCACAGGCTTCCTGAGGGTTGCAAAGAGTTCCACACAACTTACTGACTGAACAACAGGCTTCCTGAATTCATTAAAAAAAAAAAAAAAAAACTAGGTACTTGATCTCAAACTGTAAAGTACTAGCTTTCAGACTAAATCAACAAGCCAAAAAAAAACCTCTTTTGACCCTCAGAGTTTCGAGTAAAGGGCTGATGATGCTCAGCAGCAAGGTGTCCTCCCCTTTCATGTGTGAGATGAGGGAAGGCTGCTAATGGGACAGAGATAGTGGTGCCCCTGCAAAGAGGGGAAAACACAAATGGCCTTAGTATTTTTGACATTCAGATTTGTCACCTACTGGACATTTTAGCCTACAAACTTCAACGATATCTGAACACCAGAAATTATTTGGGTTTTATAGTTCCTTGATGTATTTGGGGCTTATGTAATACTGCTTGCTCTGATACAGAGGACCCAATAAGTTCTGCCCTTGTGTTTTTGTCACTTGTCATTTTATGTGTTACTGTGTCAGCCACTAGCAGTTCCATGTGTTTTATGTATTATAAGGTTGGCATTCCAGTAATAGGGCTTATTAAAATGATATGTAAAATGAAGCCCTACAGGAAATCAAATTTGAGCTTTTAGCATAAACACTGATAACCCTTCTGTCTTAAAGCTTTTGGGGGGATTTTTGCATAGTGATTGTCTGTTAACTTTATTTTTTGACATTTGCTGAAACTAAATTCATAGTAAAGAAATCATCTTAATTACATGTGACTTTCAGTGGATTTTGTTTTTATATGAAACTCCTCTGCTCCACCTCTCCCTGATTTTAATGGCCTTTAAATGCAGAATGAAAAGATTTATGTCTGAGAACTGTTTGAGTTGAAACCATTAAATATACCTTAATATTATAGTTAAACAACATACACAGCTTGTTTAGTTTAACTCCCTGGGGGTGGGTGGACACAGACTAAGTGCTATCTCACTCTCCCTGGGCAAGGTGTTTATTTGTGTTAACACTAAAATTTGTATTTGCAAGTGTTGGTCAAAAAAACTTTCCAGGGTTGTGGATACCTTCGGTCAAATTGATGTTTTTCTCTTAAGGAGAGTTAATAAGTTTGTTCCTCTAAGTATCTAAAAGAAAGTTACTTGCTCTCTGCTGTTGAAAAAGATCAAGTCCACAGTCTCTTGCCTGTTGACTTGTTTATGTTTAGTTCAAGTTTGAAACATCTGTAAATACGGCATTTCACCTGGAAACTAGAAAAATCGTGTTCTTTCTACGTGAAGCAAATAGGAAATAGCAAAAACTTATAGACCCCACCTTCTCTGAGTGATCTAGGAAAAGTATTTTATGCCATTTTTTTCTTCAGTGCTTATGTTTGCCATAAATTCTGCTTGCTTCAGTGTTGATCTTGCACTTCTTACAAAAGAAAACTGGGTTTGGAGTTTTTTTGTTTCTCCTTTATTGTATGTATACAACTTAACAGAAAAGGGCATGGTCAACATTGTGTCTCTGAGGTACAAAATATACCTTCAGTAAACAATCTTTTATATGGTGCTGGTCCTATTAAAAGTAATTTGGTTTATGGACCCAGGGTAAATGGTATTTCATACAACTGAAAGTTAAACCAAGTTAAATTATGTGACAATTTATTCCTAGGGATTATATCATTTTAGTATATTTTATTCTCAAAAGTATTTATTTTTATGGGTGATGGTGGTTTAGTCACTAAGTTGCGTCTGACTCTTGTGACTCCATGGACTCTTGAACTTGCCAGGCTCCTCTGTCCATGGGGTTTCCCAGCAAGAATACTGGAATAGGTTGCCATTTCCTTCTCCAGGGGATCTTCTCTACCCAGTGATCAAACCCAGGTCTCTTGCATTGCAGGTGGATTCTTTACCAGATGATCCACCAGGGAAGTACCCTCTCAAAGTATGTTAATATTTGTATCTTAGATTTAAAACCATATTATGGTTTTCTCTCTGCAATTGCTTTGTTCTTGGGATAGATTGGAACTCTAGCTCTAATTTCAATCAAATAATTTGCATTCCTACCATATTTAGGGCTTCCCTGGTAGGTCAAATGGATGGGAGATCCAGGATCAGTCCCTGGGTTGGGAAGATACCTTGGAGAAGAGAATGGCCACCCACCCCAAGATTCTTAATTGGAGAGTTCCAAGGTCAGAGGAGCCAGGTGGGCTACAGTCCATGGAGTCACAAAGAGGTAGACACGACGACTAATACTTTTCACACCATATTTAAGATACATGGAAACACGGAAGATAATTCCTAGCTCTTACATTTTTCAGTTAGGTTGACAAGATAATCTCCTTTGAAAAATTATATATGACTTAAGAGATATTCTACCTGTAACATAGAGGTCAGGGGTTCACTTGTACCATCTTTTAGGTAAGTTTTATCTTAGGAAATAAGAAAAGACTATATACAACTGTTTGCATTTGTAACATTTCATGAAAGATTGTATTTTTGTACTCCAGATGTGGGTGGTGTTACATAACCTATAGTATGTGATTTCTTAGAATATACCTCTTCAGAACTCCTTGGTCTATATGCTAATTCCCTTTGTTAGTTGCTACTCCTGTCCTTCCTGTTTTTATTAATTGCTTTTTTCTGCTGCTTGTTTTCCAGTGTTATGTCCACAATCACCTTTTGTTGTTTAGTCGCTAAGTTGTGTCCAACTCTCTGCGACCCCATGGACTGTAGCACATCAGGCTCCTCTGGCCTCCACTATCTCCCAGAGTTTGCTTAAATTCATGTCCATTGAATCACCTTTACACAATCAATTCCCACCCTTTTACCTATTGATGACTCCAGAATTTATAGTCTCTAAACTGAATTGAAACTGCTAAATATCTCACAGGTCTCTGAACAAATTCAAAACTGACCTTTTTTCTCTTAGCTTTTCTCCTTTTGTTTCCTTTTAATGATTCTCTCCTTCTAGGTAAATTTATATAATCAAACCTTTTTCCAATCAATTTTTTTTTGCTTAAAACACTCGATTAGTTTGCCACATTTGAGGATCAAGCTAGAACACACCCTATGGCATGCAACATCCTTCATCTGTCTCCTGTTTATCTCCAGAAAATGAGATATTCCCTTTTTGTTGTTAATTCTGTGTCTATCACTGTCCTGTTCATGTTCTTCTTTTCCGTTATAGTTTATGAAATATTAGTAGGCAGTGTCTTATCTTTGTAACGAAAGTGCAGAGTTCCTGGCATTTAACAGGCATTTAGTTTTGGAGAAGGCAATGGCACCCCACTCCAGTACTCTTGCCTGGAAAATCCCATGGATGGAGGAGCCTGGTAGGCTGCAGTCTATGGAGTTGCTCAGAGTCGCACACAACTGGGTGACTTCACTTTCACTTTTCACTTTCATACATTGGAGAAGAAAATGGCAACCCACTCCAGTGTTCTTGCCTGGAGAATCCCAAGGATGGGGGAGCCTGGTGGGCTGCCGTCTATGGGGTTGCACAGAGTCGGACACGACTGAAGTGACTTAGCAGCAGTAGCAGCAGCAGTTTTGTTGCAGGAATAACAATATGCTCTGATGCTAACTGCCTGAACATTGTGCCATAGTATGTGTTTATGGTAATGATAGTAAGTCAGTTGGATATGTAAATGGACAGAAAATGTTCTGGTTGATTCTATACCATCATGTTACAAAACTTTTGGGGTTCTCCCACCCACCCATCCATTTAACACCTGTTTTGCCACTATTGTTGGTCCTCAAATCTGCTTTCTGCCACCTGGTCCTCTTCACTTAAATATTTGTACCTGTTATTGTACAAGCTAGGGTTTCCCTGGTGGCTCAGTAAAGAATCCGCTTGCAATGTGGGAGACCTGGCTTCGATCACAGGGTTGGGAAGATCCCAGCCCTCCTGGAGGAGGGCATGGCAACTCACTCCAGTATTCTTGCCTGGAGAATCCCCATGGACAGAGGAGCCTGCTGGGCTGCAGTCCCTGGGGTCGCAAAGAGTTGGACATGACTGAGCGACTAAGCATAGCACAGGACTAATCTGTATTCTGTTAATTTATACTCTGGTTTGGGATTGGGCTTCCCCAGTGACTCAGATGGTAAAGAATCTGCCTGCAATGTGGGAGACCCGGGTTCAGTCCCTGGGTTGGGCAGATTCCCCTGGAGAAGGGCATAACAACCCACTCCAATATTCTTGCCTGGAGAATTCCATGGATAGAGGAGCCTGGTGGGCTACAGTCCATGGGGTGCCAAAGAGTTGAACACAACTGAGCAACTGACACTTCGGGATTAAACCTTGTAGGTGTGTACTGTAAGCATTCAGCCAGGAGCCCCAGTTAACAGGTAATGTGCTTTGTAGAGGAAATTGAATTTTCAAACTAGGAGGGACAGTGTGGATTTCAATAGTGGATGGGGTGGGAGCAGTGAAACAATGTATTTGCAGTCAGTATGGCTTTATGTGCAAAGGCAAAGGACAGGAGTAGAAAAAATATGTTCTAAGTATAAGAAACCTGTTTGACTAGTCTTACATGAAGTACACTGAAAAAGAGGGTGAGCTGGAACCAGATGATTTTTTTTTTTTTTAATCTAGAGTCCTTTTGTCAGTGAAGCTCAAGCCGCTTATTCCTCTCTTCTTTCTCTTTTATTTTGAGGAAACAGTTTCAAAGAGGGAAATTACTGACTTGTCTCACAGAAGTCCTCAGGGACTTCACAGGGACCCAGATATTGCTTACTCACTCCAAATTGAAAACTGGACATTTAGTAAAGAGTCTGTCATGTAACATTTTAGATACCAGAGTCATAATTTGTAAATGTTCACAAGCAGCTAAACATCAGAACAAGCTAAGAATGAATAACATTTATAAGGGATCTTGATATCTGTGGGGCAAGGATATGAAGGGACAGCTGTGCTTAATCTGTCACGTGAGCTAGTGTTATCTTTGTGTTGTGTCTTACAGAAATTAGTTTTTAATGATAGAAAAGACTTGGTTTTGATTGTCTTTTTACAAGTGAGGAAATATCCATCAAGATAACTTGGATTTAAGTACTTCATTTTTCTAGGTGTGACCTAATTTGATCATGTTTTTTTTTTTCCTTAATTTTTATATGAATCCTAATCAGTGAGTGCTTACGTTAAAGAAGTCATTCATGTTTGTTTTCAGTACTTTATGCATCTTTGTCTTCCTCACCTACGTGATCATTAGCATAGAGTAGACACTTAATTTTTCAGACTTCCCTCTTGATTACTCACTTGATTAATTGCAGTTTTCTGTAGTTAATGTAACAGTGTATACTGTTGAAATATGTGTATCAAAGTGATCTAAATTTATCCTTACCTCTGTAGGCAAGAATTAGTATAACAAGTCAAACTTTGGTATTATTGAAGCCCTCAGCCTCTGTAAAGATGACCAGTTAAATTGATGGGGAGATGAAGACTGTCTTAAAATTTCCTCACGTAAAGCTACAGAGTAAACTGAGCTTTAATTGAAGTTAGGTAGTAGATTACTTCCTAATTCATAGCTTTAGGTCCAAATAGCCTTCTCTGAAATTAAAAACAAAACAGAAGACATTAAAAGAAGCAGAGATTTATGTCATGAAAATTAAAATTTTGTGATTATGAGACTATAATAGCTATGGCATAGTTATTTCTGTGTATCCCTACCTTTTTTTTATCAGCCAAATGGGAATTATCAAATTATGTTCAAGGATAAGATCTAAATTCTGACAGGAATTTAATTGGAGGCTTAGATCAAAGTAAAAAAAATTTTTAAGGTAAATTCATTGAACAAATGGTTAAGTTTTCTGAACCAGGTACTTAATAAAATCAACTATTTGTGGAAGCGAAGCAGCTGCTTGCTTTTCTATGCATAACCTTTTTTTCTCCCACCAGTCCTTGCCATCATGTGTTCCAAAAATACTACTAATAAACAATATTTAGGTTATGTCTTCCATTTTTCAAACAGTAAAACAAATCATATGTTCGAGTTTAATTATTCATTCCCTTCAGCCTCTCCCTCTCACTGGCAGAACTTACTCCCTTGCTTGCTCATTTTGTTACGATGCATCAAAGAGGTATTGTGTACCCAAAGTTGTTAAGCTACTTGGAAGAAAGGTACTTAGAAGAACAGGATAATTATTAGTCATAATAAACTGTCTTTGTAGAGATACATGGGTGACTCCCTTATATATTAGTAGCAGTGAGCAACTAGATGGCTTCCCAACGAGCTGGTTAGATTTGTTCTAAATGAAGGACTTCTGCCTCATAGTCTAGGTCTAATGTCTTATAGGAACCTAACAGAGTCCTTGTTTTGAAGATAGGATAACAAAATTTAGGACAGATCAAACAATGTGTGTCCATAGATCTCTAAGATATGAATCAACAAAGCAAAATAATCCTGAAACTTGTAGGGTTTTTTGGCAGAATGTAGCAATTCAGTATGTATGAGAAACTAGTTGGCAGGGGGTTAGGCCTAATCAGATACACTATAGAGTTGCTGGAGAAGGCAATGGCACCCCACTCCAGTACTCTTGCCTGGAAAATCCCATGGATGGAGGAGCCTGGAAGGCTGCAGTCCATGGGGTCGCTGAGGGTTGGGCACGACTGAGCGACTTCACTTTCACTTTTCCCTTTCCTGCACTGGAGAAGGCAATGGCAACCCACTCCATTGTTCTTGCCTGGAGAATCCCAAGGACAGGGGAGCCTGGTGGGCTGCCCTCTATGGGGTCGCACAGAGTCAGACATGACTGAAGTGACTTAGCAGCAGCAGCAGCAGCATAGAGTTGCTAGATTAGTTGTCTAAATAGCAACACTGTCATTTTTCAAAAATAGTTACTAACAGCAAATAAGGACATGGCCTCTTGATTTTAGAAGTTGTTACTTTGAAAAACTTACTGTGCTGCTTAGTCCCTTCAGTCTGTCCAACTCTGTGTGACGCTGTGGACTGCAGCCCACCAGGCTCTTCTGTCCATGGGATTCTCCAGCCAAGAATGCTGGAGTGGGATGCCATTCCCTCCTCCAGGGGATCTTCCCGACTCAGGGATCACACTCAGGTCCCCTGCTTTGCAGGCAGATTCTTTACTACTGAGCCACCAGGGAAGCCTGAAAAACTTGCTACATTGTTCTTATTCTCATTTTGCTGTGGAATAATGAAAAATGATCCAGAATTCATTTTGGATTATTTGTGAATCATTCATGTTATCTCAACTCTCATTTTCTGACAAGTCAGTCCTAGAAGTAGACAAATGTGTAAAAGGATTATAAAGTTCTAACAATCTATTTAAAGTAGAACATGTGCATAAGTACAGCCATTAAAATTAGTTTTAAATAATCCATTTGAGAGCATTGCATACTATAAAGAAATGGTAACAAAAACATGAAAATTTATAGTTCATATGGCATTTGTATATTGTGTGTGCTTTCACAGAAGCGAGGGTAAAGGAAATAAAGTAGAATGGTTTCACTGGTTCTCTGGGTTGTATGCTTACAGATGAATTTTCTGCAACAGACAAGTATTCCCAGAAAGCATTTTTCTTCAGAAGTTGTTCTAGTTTGTAATGACAAGGCAAAATGCTTGTATATTATCTTTTAAAATACGATGCAAACAGTATGATCTACAACTTGGCAAAACCCAGGAACCATCTCTCATTTCAACACTTGGTGTCTGTTAGGTCCATAAGTATGTCTGTTATTTTTTGGTTCACCTCCCCTTCATGACCATTGCCACTATTTTAGCTCAGACTTGGCATAGAGTACCCTGTCACCCTAAATATTCGTCAAATAAATGAGTGTATATATGAAACTGTGTAGTGACGTAGCTTACTCTGGCTTTAATCTTGCCGCTTCTAATCCATCTGTCATCCTTCAAAGTGATTTTCCTAAAATGTGAATCTGATCTTACTTGAAATGCTTTAAAGGAATCCATGCTCCTAGAGTGGCATAAAGGAAGGAATTCTGATTTGGTGGCTCCTCCCTTTTTTCCAAAGATCCAGTTGCTTTTCCTTTTGCTTCCACCCATATTACTGCTTTCAGTTCTCCAAAGTTAACTTGTTCTGCCAGACCTTTCTTTTGTATCATCTCTTCATGGAATATTCCTACTCTACCCCTTGTGAATGCATCCTTCAGTTCAAGTGTTCTTTTCTCTCTGGTGCTCTCCAAGAAGTCTGTTATAATTCCATGTACCCTTTACCCAGTTCTATTAATATCATAGAAGTTTGTTATAATTATTTAGAATCTCCTCACCCTGCTAGAATGTGAGCCCTTGAAGGGCAGTGTTTAACTTACATTGTCTCTCTCAGATAATTGCATAGTCCCTGCATTAATTCCCAGGGCCAAGTAAGTGCTCAAGTAAATGTTTTAATTACTTCGGTCTCTTCTCTCTTGGTTGTAAGTATGAAACTGCAAAATAGCTCCTGAACTTTTAATTGTGAAGAGAAGTAAAGAGGGTTAGAGATGAATTTTTGTAGTTAAAAGCTAGGAAAATGGTAATGGTGTGCCCAAGAGCAATGCCACTCTATTTGGGGGTGGAGGTGGATAAATAACTGAACATCAATTCTATCTTTGAAAGACCAACAATCCCAATTGAAGGGTATCCTAGTACTCTTTGTCCATTGCAGATAAAAGCCTCCTCCAAAAAAAGTGTTCAGTTGTGTTGATCAAATTGAAAATTCCTGTCCAACCTCTGGCATTTGGTTATAAATTCTTATTTTTCAGGTTAAACTTGCCTTTCCATAGCATAATAATAATGAAAAGATAACTGTACAGGTACTTTTGCTTAATTACATTAGAAAAAAGAACCTTCCCATCGCAAACTTCTCTAAACTGATCAACAGTCCTATTAACAGGATAGAATTTCAGGACTAGACTCTGGTATCTCATTTCAAAAGAATAGGTGAGGTCCCACAAATAATGAAGGGAGATCATAAATGCTTACCAGTATGCAGCAACAGTCATAGGGACTAAACATGCCAAAATGGCTTTGATTAAAAAGTACATGTTTATCTCTGCACAGAAAGATACTTAGTCTGAATTCTTAATAGTTTACAGTCAACAGATGATATCGTTGATATTCATTTTTATAAAGTTGAATCCAGTAATGTGTTGACCAGTCCCTTCCACAAGCAGTTATAATCTTTAGGCAGGTTTGGCTCTGTTAAAAATCAATTCTAAGATTTGTAACATTTTTGTAAGTTGATACATTCTGTTATACAGATCCTTCTTTCCCTAAGTGTTAGGTGAAAGTGCTACATAAAAATCTGGTAGAAATATCATCACACATTTAATTCAAGGCAGACTTAAGGTTGGTCACCCATTTCTAACAACTTAATTGATTTTTCATTGAAGACAAATTCCTATGCCCATGGCCATACTCATGGCTACCAAACCTTTAAAAAAAACACTGAAAAAGATTAGCGTCTCTACTACGTACATGTTAAAATGTTGCATGTCAGTAGTTCCCAAGCTAGTTTGACTACTATAATTATCTGGGAAGCTTACTAACTATACATTCCGGGACTCCACCCGAGCTTCCCCAAACAGGTTGTTATGTATCATTCGTAATTTTCTTAGAATGTAGCGATTCCATAAGAACCACAATTGCTGAACTTCCTAATGTGACCCAGGAATCTGCATTTTTGCAGAAACTTCTCATGCTCAGGTACTTCCATGCAGGTGCTACTTTGATAAACACTTACGTGGAATGAGGCATTTCACTTAAATGGTTCTATAAAACTACAATGCCAACAGTTGTTCCCAACCCCCTATTTCTTTTTTGGAGAGCTTTATTGTACCTCCAACCTAAGAAACTTGGAGGTACTATTGGCATGAACCACTTAGTTTCTTCTTGGAGAGTTCTTCACAATAGCGACATAATTTGTTTCCTAAGAAAATCATAATGTTCTGATGGACTTTTATCTGTAGTAGATAAGGGTCAAATCTTGTTAGCCTGGGAATCAGTCTGTCTTTTTTAGCAGTGCTTAGGTTTTTTGTGAAAAATACCTTATTTCTATACTCTTAATATATGGGAGCATTTTAAATGGGGAGGAGCTATCGGCTGTTATTTTAAACATTGTGACATTTCCTCCTACTACTACTATTGTTCTGAGATATTTAGACAATGATCTTTCAACCACAGTTACTGTTTTTTCTTAAAGGTAAAAGCAGGAACTTGAAATCTCAGAAGTGCAACTCAAGAGCAGAAAGAAGCATCCTTTCATTTAATATTAGTAACTTAAGAGTAGTTGATTTTAAGAACTTAAGATATCATGAGCTAGGACTAAGGACCCACTTCAACATAAAAAATCCAGGCCCAGTACCAGTAAATATTCTCATCATATAATTCCACATGTATCATGTTCACCAGGCAACCTTATGGACACTATTAGACTTCCTGTATAAACCTCCTTGAAGGAAATTATTGGCTAGAGAGATAATAATGTGTCCTTTCTTCATAAACTGATAAATGACCTTTTTTTCAAATACACCTGCTCCCTGGTTACTCTGTCTTCCAAGAGATACCAGTTTGCTTATTAACAAAAACAGGTTTTCTGATCTTATATTTAGATCGTTAAATTAGTATTCTTTTGACTTAAATTTTAAATGCCAAATACAAAGAACTACAAATGACTTCAGCAAATCCATAATACAGCATATGGAGATATATATATATATAGTAGATAGTATACATATATATATAGTAGATAGTATACCAAGAGTTTATGCTTCTGTCAAGCTGGTAATAAATGTTGTGTGTGGGTGGGTGGGTGTGTGTGAGGGGGAGAGGGAGGTTGTTTCTAAGAGAATGCTGACATATCTTTTAGTCTTGATACGGTCACCATATTGTCCAGAAGATTAATCTGAAATAGGATATGTAAAATTTAACTTACTCTAGATCAGAATTAAGCTCAAGGAGGTCTCTGCCTGCTGATTGTGCCAAACTAATTGTCTTGGCAGCGTTTCAGTGGATGCTGGGTAAGGACAGTGGGAGTTGCATTCGTAGGTATCACTGTTCCGATGATGAGGCGTTTGGCTATCTTAAAGAGTCATAGTTGGAGAAGGCAATGGCACCCCACTCTGGTACTCTTGCCTGGAAAAGCCCTTGGATGGAGGAGCCTGGTAGGCCGCAGTCCATGGAGTTGCTAAGAGTCGAACACAGCTGTGCGACTCCCCTTTCACTTTTCACTTTCATGCATTGGAGAAGGAAATGGCAACCCACTCCAGTGTTCTTGCCTGGAGAATCCCAGGGACGGGGGAGCCTGGTGGGAGGCCGTCTATGGGGTCATGCAGAGTTGGACATGACTGAAGTGACTTAGCAGCAGCAAAGAGTCATAGTTACTCCTTATCTTACCCTCACTTCACTTATTTCTTTTTGATTTTTAATTAACTTTTATTGGAGTATAGTTGATTTGCAATGTATTAGTTTCGGGTGTACTACAAAGTGAATCAGTTGTACTACAAAGTGAATCAGTTGTACATACACATATATCAATCTTTTTTAAATTCTTTCCACATATAGGTCATTACAGAGTGTTGAATAGAATTCCGTGGTCTTTATTATCTATTTTATATATAATAGTGTGTATATCTCACTTAATTGAATTTTTTTACTTCCCCCCCCCCCAAATTAAAGCATAGATTTGCCTCAAATGGGAAACCTAAGTGGTCATGTCATTAATTATGGGATTCTTCAACTTGAAAAGCATGACAACATAAATGCATTTAGAATGTATGGATAAGAAGGGTGAGAAGAAAATAAAATTTTTTTCAGATGAGTGTATTTCAACACATCCTGCCTAATAAATTCAAGTCTGAAGGGACAAATGAGGTGTGGAATTGAGTCCTTCCAACATTCCACTATGTTGAGCATTCTTCCTGTTCAAAGAGGCAGTGAGGGATAATTTGTGAGTTGCTGCAGTTAAAAAGAATGTGCCATACAAGCACCCAAGGACAGAGAAGGATGGAGTTACTGGTGTTAAAAAGAGAAATGAGTTTACAAAAGTGCCAAATACATGAACAAGAACACACCATTAAATTCCTCTCAAACATTGTATATGAGAGTAGGTACATCTGTGGGCTGTCACAATGGTCAGTCTTGCTCCATGCAGCATAAGCATAGCAGATGTTAGCAAAGATTGATAGAATTCAGATTAGCCTGAAAACCCCCAATATACGATGTTACCTCTCCCTCCCTCTTTATGCATGCAGTAGTTTGCCCAACAAGTGACTGGCTTCTGTTTAAATAGCCTCAGTAATACTGGGCATCTCTGTGGTCAGCTCTTTTTCCCTCTGCACCTCTGGAACTGAATACATTATTCCAAATTGGTTCTGTCCCACAAAACATGATGAGTAAAATGAGGAACTGGATAGGTAGGTGGCAAACAGCAAAAGTTATTTGGGCATGTAACTCACTTGTAAGTAGACTAACCAAGTTAAGCAAGAACTATTGGAGAAATTTAACCTTAATTTTTTTTTAATGTTATTTTTAAATCTTTGGGAATATTCAGAATAACTTACTAGAATTACAGCAAGTTTCAGAAGCTATTTGAGATAAAAGATGTTACATGTAAAACTAAAATTATACGGAGTATATAATTGTACACATTACAATAAACTTAAATCTCAGTTTGAGTTATTTCTTCATAATCATTGAGTTTCTTTTTCCCTAAGGTAAAGTGTGAGTATGTTTTAATACATGCTGTATTAATTGACCAGACAAGCACTTGGTGATATTTTCAGGTGCCAGAAAGCATTATGATGAAGACCATGTTGAAATAAATCATCAGCCAGCACTTGTAAGTTACTATGACCATACATGCTTGCATGAAGTTGAGGTTTATCTACCCTTTATCCCATTAAGGACTAGAATAAGACTAGGCAAACTATAGCCAGCACTGCCTGTGTCTTTATAGCTGAGGAGTTAAGAACGTTGTTTATATTTTTGAAGTGTTACTGTGGGGGTATGGGCACCCTATTTGACTGAGACTGTGGTTTGCAAAGCCTAAAATATTTCTTATGTGACCCCCCTATACAGAAGGAAAAAAAAAGACTGGATTCCTGAACTAGAGCAGTTAAAGTATTCTGAACTTAAGACTTCTGAAAACAAATAATGTTCAAATGGTAACCAGTAAGCCAGAGAGCCTGCTGGTCATCAAGGGATCAGTTGGTACACAGGAAAGGAAGCCAGGTTAGCCAGGAGGTCAGACTACACATACCAATAAATGGCTAAGGAATAGGCAAATAATTATATACCCTATGTCTGAGCCAGTAGATGGAATAATATGCTGTGATTAAAATGAATTTGTAATAACATGTAAAAAATGTTCTTAATATATTTAAGCTATTAGTATAATGCTCTATACCCTATATCTTGGTGACATATAGGAAGAAAATATAGGAGGTATGCACATATAGTACATACTACTTTTGTAGGGGTAGGGGTTTTACTTAGTCCTCTGCTGAGTGCTACATAGGTGGTCATACAGCAGCACTCTCTGAAGCACCATGTTGTTCAGTCACTCAGTCGTGTCTGACTCTGTTGCAACCCTGTGGACTAGCACACCAGGCTCCTCTGTCCATGGGATTTCCCAGGGAAGAACACTGGAATGGGTTGCCATTTCCTTCTCCAGGGGATCTTCCCGCCCCAGGGATCGAACCTGCATCTCCTTCATTGCAGGCAGAGTCTTTACCGCTGAGCCACCAGGGAAGTATAGTGCTGTATTTTCAAGAGAAACAAGCTAATGCGTTAAGGAAATTGTGAGTCAGGGCCTGAATCATGCTCAGTATTCAAAAATAATTAATTAATGGGACAGATGACATTAATAAATGGAAAACAATTATTTGTCTCCTCACTAGGAAAATAACCTTCAAATATGGCACTGACCAAGTGAAAGTTTTAGTGCAGTAGAACCACAGATTACTATGAATACTTCATTACTTGACAGACTACTAATAAAGTTAATTGAAGTTTAATAAGCATTGTCAAGATTTTCTTTTGAAATGATGGACTCTTCAGTGAGGTGTTGGCATTTTATAAAGCAATTAACAAAGCTATATTGAACCTAAAAATTGGTCACCAATTCATGTACATCCTATGTGTAGTTGCCTTCCTTGGGCAGCCTTTGACATATTAAAATTTAAAACAGAACTGTGCACTTAATCACACTCACCAGTTAGAGAATTTAATTTACTTCATGAGGCATTAATACATAATATATACTTTACTGACAGTTTCACAGGGGGTACTGAGTAAGGAGTTTAAACTGCGAAAATTACCCTATAAGATTTTCTTCTAACTGTGGTAAAATACATGAGGTCTGTTATCTTAAATTTTAATGTGTACAGTACCATAGTGTTTCTCCTAAGCTTGCTTTTTTTTTTTTTTTTTTTTGCTGCTTATTTTCCAGGTGCCCTGTCTTTCTAAAAATGTCTTCCTCTAAGTCATCTTTCATTTTGCAGAACAATTTAGCACTTGTCAGCAATATACAAACTTAGCAAGTATATTCTTGTACTTGTTTAGGAAGTAGCAAATACGATCAGATTGCAAGTTCTACCTTGTGGCACTGATCTTGGTGCAAGGTCCCACTGGGTTGAGGACTGGTAGTATCAAGAACGCTGTAGCTGCTTGTCACAGATGGACCCGGCTATAAAAGCAGCAGCATCTGTCTGATATCTTTGAGAAGTGTCTCACTGGATTTAGCTAACTAATTTTACCAAGTATTTGGCAAGGTGTGACTGCAGTACAGGGTCTTTTATTTCACAACTTGATTCGGGTCCTTGGCCTGCAAAGGCTTGGTTCACTTCAGTGCTTTCCCTCAACCCCAGGCCCTTGGTCGGCAATAAACAAGGTAATAAAGAGTTGTACATTTTAATCATAAATAGGTGAAAGAGAGCTTAAACTGGTTTAATAAACTTAGCATACATTGTCTCTGAGTCTAAAACATCTTGAGGAAATAACAGCATTTGCACAAACTGGTTTTTCTATAAAAAGGCCACATTTCCATCCAGCACATTTTATTTGGCTGTGTTTTCCTTTCCTATAATAGGACAGAACTTCAAGAATTCCAAAGCAAATTTGCACTTTTGCATAAATTACTCGTTTGGTGATTGTCATGCCTCCATAGGTATTTTCTACCTGATTGTATAAAATATGGAGGGCTTGAGACTAACCAGAGAAATGATTCCAAGCAACCATGATATATTTGCTTTTAAGCCCGTAGTTCCCAAGAAGGCAATGGCAACCCACTCCACTGTTGTCGCCTGGAGAATCCCAGGGATGGGGTAGCCTGATGGGCTGCCATCTTTGGGGTCATACAGCATCAGATACGACTGAAGCAACCTAGCAGCAGCGGTAGTTCTTAAAATGGGGGTTCTGGGTCAACCTATAGCAGAATTAACTGTGGTGTCTGTTTTTGACAAACTACCAAGTTAAAATCAAATCAGTCCTGTATTTTGAAAAGGTATACTCGAGAAAATTTAACCTTTTTTGAGATACTAAATTTCAATGAAGATGTCAGAGAATAATGAAAACACTTTGAAAGATTAGTTGTGGAGGCAGGAGAGAAGGATTTTGCCTGGCCAAATGAATTTAAATATTATAACAAGGAGATTAGCAATCTTTAAGAAAA
Organism: Ovis aries; assembly: GCF_016772045.2. NCBI lineage: Eukaryota > Metazoa > Chordata > Mammalia > Artiodactyla > Bovidae > Ovis > Ovis aries. Next base: position 47,686,284 of record NC_056057.1, on the reverse strand, counting down.
TTGGTATCTAAAAGGAAGTTACTTGTCTGCACAGTAGGTTCACCGTAAACAATCTGCTATTGCTAACCTTTGGTAGGCTTAAAAAAAAACTTTACAGTTACATTTGTAATCTGTGAACCCAACCATTAACTGGAAAATAGTCAAGGGGAATTCAGGTGCAAGATGCAAGATCTTTGTACATAGCAAATACAGCTTCAAAACACCTCCAGAGTGTGGATTAAAGTAGTTCATCAGAATCCTCTCACGGCGTTTCATGGAACCAGATTATTTGGGCTAAGATTGTTTCAAGCTCCCAGAAAATAAGTTTAAATGACCTTTAACATCAGTTTCTTCCAGAGATACTCCCCTAGATCCCAAATACGCAGATTTCTAACTAATTTTTTGCCATGACCTTTTGACAGCCCCATGAAGTGAAGTGGTAGTCGCGCAGTCGTGTTAAGACTCTCTGCGACCCCATGGACTGTATGTAGCCTGCCAGGCTTCTCTGTCCATGGGATTCTCCAGGGTCTTTCCAACCCAGGGATTGAATCCTGGTCTTCGGCACTGCAGGCAGATTCTTTACTATCTGAGCCACCAGGGAAGCCTAAAAATTCTCAGCATGCTGTAAATGTACATTAGAGTGCACACACGACTCTCAGGGCCGTCCCCGGACTCCTGGTTAGTAATGAGGCCTTAAGCTACTGTTAGCCCAGCACCCCGTTCTAGCTTAGAACAGCCTCTTCCCTCAACAGTCCTTGGAGAAACTAGCGGAAATGCTAATGGAGGTTAACCCTCTTCAAAGTCGGGCCAATCAAGAGGAAGGAGAGGTTCTGTCGTCCAGTTTTGGCCTTTTGTGGAAATAGGCCTTTTCACTGTATATCTGATAAACGGGCTTAATCATAAACAGTGGACACACCCAAGATCCCCTTTCTCTTCATTCAGAACTCCCTCGCTCCTGTTGGGATGGAATTTGCCCTCGTGAACTCTACCCAGCCGTCCAAACATTGGCTCCCCGTTTGGAAGAGGGAACTGTGGGTGGCTGCGCAGCAGATACAGCAAGCTCATGGCTTGACCACCGGCCCGAGCGAGTCGGCGCCTGGAGCCCGGCGCTCTCGTCGAGGCAGCCGGCTGGCCAGCGCCGAGAGGGGCGTAGCCGGGCCGCTGTGAGCGTCACAGGGGCGCCGCTCTCGCAGCGGGGGAGAGGGAGGGGTTGGCCCCGGAAAGCGGCTCTCGCGTTTCCAGAGGCCCGCCGCCCTTCGGTCGAGGCTGCCGGCAGCCAGCAGTTCCAGGGGGTCGCAGGAGGAGAGGGCAGGCTGCGCAACCGCTGCCCGGCTGGAGCTGCCGCCCCGCCCGCGTCGTCTCGGAGGAGCCTCAAAAACGCATTTCCTCCTCGGCCGAGCCCACTTCCGCCCAGCGTTTCCTGGGGCCCTCTAGTCCAGAGTTTTAGCCTTCTCGGTGTTCAGTGTCCTAGTTGACGCACTTTAAGGTCAGCTTCTCATTCCTTCCCAAAAGTATATAATGTACCTTACAACTTGCCGCGGTGCACACAGCTCAGTGAACCTGGCTGCACCCACCATCTTCGGAAATACTGGTAGCGGGGGGTCAGTCTGTCCATTGTCCTACGTGCCGAGTGGCAATGACTGTTGATTATGCTCTGCTAGAGGAGGCCAGAACGATAATGTCCGTGCCATGGGAAGAATCTGTATTTGAATTCTGAGTCCCGTGACACTGCTTACAAGCTGTGTCCAGATTTAAAAGATGAATGTCGCTGATTCATTTGTTGATGGATCAAATGAGATAAAAGCATACAAACCCCTTAGCATACGGGGCATAGAGTTGTATCTAGCATAAAGGCTAACTAAAAATAAGGAAATGTATAAAATAATTATCGACCATCTATTTGTTCAAATTATGTTGGTTGTGTTAGGTAAGGCTTCTCCCCGTCCCCATAGGAATGGCCTCCTCCCATCTGAAAAAGCTGGTGTTTCTTAGTATGTTACCAGCTCCCAGGCATCCTTTCAAGCTCCTGGTTCTGAAGAAGTTTCTGTTCGTATTCAACTTGACCATTATTGCAGAGCTTAGTACTGGATGAGTATTTTGTAGGGATGGTAGACAAGCCTAGGTTTGGTATGATTGTAGCACCGTTCTGTTTTTATTTCAGAGGAAAAATGTAGTAGTAGTAGTAGTAGTAGATAGGCTTCCTCCCAAGTACATTTTAGGCTGCTAACTAACAACAAACCATAATACTTACCAACCCGTACCCCCTACCATTTGGAGCCAGGTAGATTGGAGATGGGGTGGTGAAAAAAGATCTAAACAAAGATGCTAGATTTTTTGTTAGTTGCACTAATGACGCTAGCAGTTTTCTGTGCTGCTTGTGATAATTTACAAGGAAATTATAAGAGAACTAAGCATTAAAAAATTATTTTCCACCAAAAAACTGAGAAACTCCAAACTTGTGACTAATTCATTCATGATCCATTTGATCTTGAGATGTTGAGGAGTAATTAGAACTTTTCTAGGCTGAGTTGTTGACTTGTTTTGATTGATTTCTGCATTCCCAGCAGGACTCTTAAGTCCTTGCCCCTTCAGACACTATTCTCACTGCTGCATAACTAAGACAAGATCTTCAAATATCACAGTTTCTACTGTGCAGTGAGATGATCTTGTCATCACACTGGTTAAAGAGGTGGAGGTTCCTTATACTTTAGAAAATTTTTTATGTAAGTTACACTACAGTTTCTTTTAAATGACATTTTCAATGCTTAATGACATGGAAAGATGAGCATCATGTATAATTTGATGAAATCCCATATTCAAAGTAATCTCATTATTGTAAAAAAAATTAAATGTTCTGCAATGCTGAGTTATTCCTCTCTTAATATGGAGAAATAAAAGTTATTTTGTAAACTGGGGTGGGTTGCTGTGCCCTCCTCCAGATCTTTCTAACCCAGGAATCGAACCTGCATCTGTTACCTTTACCTGCATTGGCAGGCAGGTTCTTTACCACTGGCACCACCTGGAAAGCCCATAAAGATAAATAATGTCAGTTTGATAAATCAAGAAATAGAAACAAACATTATTTAGGAATCTGGAGTTACCTCAAAGATGTTGCCTCTTAAGGTTAAGAACGGGGTGGTGTTCCTTTTAATTTTAAGCTCTTGGATGTAAGGTGGGGTATTTGTTTTCTTTTTTTTTTTTAATGCATGATTTACTTTGCTAAATAAATTAAAAAAAAAAACTCAGTGTTTAATTTTTTTAAATTTATTTTCATCCAGATTACCCTACCCTTTTCCAGGTTACTCTTCACCACTCACCTCGCAAAGAGAAATTTGAAAACCCAGCTGAAAGGCACTTTAAATAACAATCAGTCTCAGGTAGAAACAAATTATAAATTGCTGAATATAAAGCACGAGGATTTTTCCTTTCTTTTAATTGCGGGGCTAGAAATAAAGCTGTTTGATTGTCCTAAACTGCATCATACTCTTTCTGGGATAGGCTTCTGGCTTGAATCTTTACTGATTGTATGTTTTGTTACACTATGGGAACTATATTAGCAAAACAGTTCTAGAGTCACAGTTGTGTATTTGGCGCCCTCTAGTGCAATTTTTAAATGACAAAAGCATAGTTTATCTTTGATGAGCTGTTAACTGGAAGAGAATAAAATTTAAATTTACCTTCTCAGTGTGGCTGATCTTGATTTTTTCCGACATCTGCCAAGACTGATACCCCTCTATCTACACGTTATTTCCTAGTCATGACACTCACTAGACTGTGACCTTGTACTAACTAGTTCCTTAATCTCTGCACTTCAGTTTCCTCATCTGTAAAATGAGGATGATAATCATAAGAATGCTAACATGAATGCCCTGCACATACTAAGAACAATAATCGCTGGCTATCTTTCTTTTACACTTAATGGATCAGTCAGTACTAAACATACTTAAAGACAGTAATTGATCTTGACTCATCATGCTCTGCTAGTTGGAGAATGTGAAGAATGCTAATGAGTAGCTTAAAAAATAGAATAAAAGCTTAGATGTGATTCTCCTCTCTGATCCCATCTTACTGAGTCAATTCATGCCAATTCTGAAGTCTGGAAGTGTGGTGGATATCTGCATCCCTATTTCTTAAAGGGTATATAACTTACAGGCACTGTACATTATTTCTAACTCTCAAAACCACAATCTAGTTAGGCAAAGGATATTATCCCCATTTTCCAGAAGAGAAAATATGCTCTAGGTCACCCAGATAAATGTCAGAGCCACACTTCCAACTCGAGTCAGCTAGGTATCTCATTTTCTATTCCAGAAAGCTTTTTTCACTCATCGTCCACTGAACCTCCAAGCTGGGGCAGTAAGTTCTTTCCTGGCAGAAGATTGCAGCTGCTTTGATTTACCCTTGAGGGAATACACTGCACACCCTAAGCCTTTCACCTGGAAACACAGATCCGGCCATGCAAGCATATAAAATAAACCCGATGATGGGGAGAGGTGTTCACAATCAGATAAGCCTGGTCACCCCACACCGGCCAATGAGCTCTCTCACTGGAAGCCATGCTGCAGAATCAAAGGCAGGGTCTTGGCTATTGAAACCACATTCAGCAGCCAGGCCTCCCCAACATATGTGCTCATTTGCCTGGGACAACTATATGATCATGTAATTGCTTTTCCTGTCTTTTACCTTTTCTCCCATCTTCCCCTCACTCCCAACTCCCTCTAGTCCTTAAAAACTTCCTCCAGGTTTACACCTTAACCTCTTTGTTAGGATCCCAGTGAATGCCTAGACTTGTGTGGGTGCAAGGTTATGAATCAGCCATAGACACAGGCCTGGGGGATGGGCCTCCTGGAATGTAGAAGGGCTACAAGTTGAAAACAAATGAACCTCTTTTATCCCAGTGGGATTTTGGTGGTTTTCTAAAGCCTGCTGTTCCAGCAGGGCACTTCACCAGAAGCTACAGTTTCTGGATCTTTTAGAAAGCATAAGCACTAACAGCAGAGCTGCCCACATGTGTGTCCTCTACAAGAATTTCAGCAGCGCCTGGGGGCTTGGAAAAGTTCTCTTTTAAACAAGCCTCAGTTTTTTCCGTAGGAGAACAGACTTTACATTATTTGAAAAGTAGCTTAAAGCATTATCACTCACCATCATTTTTTCCATAATGAGAAGTTCACAAAATGACAGAGGGGGTTCAGATTTGAGAGATCTGACTGTAAATTTAAGAAAAAATCCTCTTCATTCTCAGTTATCTGTGCTGGTGGAGAGAAGCAGGAGACAATTCCAGTGTGACGTCAATACACTGTTCATTTCTATTGGTTTTACAGGGCATTTTAGTCATTAACATTTTTATATGGGTGTGTCTGTGGTTCTGGAAATCTACAAGTGTTTACAGCAAATAACAAAGCTACTCAGGGAAGATGCTGAAGGGACTAGAATGCTGTCAAATGACTTTTCCACCCTTTGGACCAACTCTGCTTAGTGAGGGGTGGAAACAAAATGTGCTTTGGCCTTAGAGGAAGAAAGGTTTAAATCCTGACACTGCTGTGTGACTTTTTACACTCCTTACTTGGAAAATGGGGAAATGCTTTATGGTATTAGAGAATAACCTTCCAAGTTGTGAGGGAATTCTCAAAACAACCATGAAATGTCTCCAGCATTCATTCAGGTATTTCAATCTAGAGGAGCCTGGATGAGTTATAAATGTCCAAAAAACAGACCAGAGCTGCTAATTAACTTGGATTGGGGGCTTTAGCAACCTCTCTCTGAGATTCTGGCTACACAGTATAAAGGGGCTTCCAGGGATGACCCAGGAAGGTCACAGACTAGAGTCTCTGGCTGGAATCTGGCCAGTGAGTAACTCAGCTTGGAAGATAAGCATATTTTGTGTCCCCATAAGAGAAATCAAAAAAGCTCAATTTCTTTTAAGTTGCTGCTCCATGGTTTATCGTTTGTCAGCTTATCCTGATTAATTTCCAATATTTCCAATTTGAATTGGAGATTCCAAATTTCTAATTTGAATGTATATTGAGTGACAGATGTGGCCTTGAATTCATGATGTTGCCTGAGAGGTTAGATGGCAAGAAGGCTCATTTGAACAGCTGTCCTAAACAAAATCCTGGCACCATATGCACAGGTTCTGAACTGGGGTGGCAGAAGTGGGCGGTGGTGGTGGAAGGATGGAATAAAGGCAGGGATGAGTTGGTTAGTATCAGAGAGAAATGGAAAGTGAGAAAACCCAAGTATATATCATCTGCTGAAAATACCAGATAAATTTCTGCATCTGTATTTAATCATACCTATGATGTAACTACCATGTTCTGGACTAAGGACCCACTCTTGATCACCAGGGTAGAAACGGGTCCTTGTGCCCATAAATAAAAGAAAGCTTGACAAACTCAACTGTATGTTCTTCCCAAAGAGTACATTTGTCTTCAGGATCAGGAAGCCTGAACACTGTTCTACTAAATGTTTAGATATGTATTCCTTAGTATATAGGTTCAACAACAGAGAAAAGTTGAGGGACTTCTATGGTGGTCCATAAAAGACTTGGTGCTTCCAACGTAAGGGGCCTGGGTTCAATTCTTGGTCAGAGAACTAGATCTCACATGCTGCAACTAAAGGTCCTGCATGCCGAATGGTAGACCTAAATAAAAATCAGTTCAGATAAAAAAACAGAAGTTCAGCCAGTAGGGCAAGCAGCATTTTCTGCCATGATTCCCTTCCTGTGGTTTCCCACTCCAAATCTTCTTGATTAATAATTCAAAATGTTGAACTAGAAGCCAACTAAATTCCCTATACACTGAAAACTAGAGGCAGTATTACCTTCTCTATTGTTTTTTTAGATAGCATAGGTATATGTTTATTCTTGGGACAAAGTAAAAGAGTAAGGACTTAAGAATTGGCATTGTAAGACCATCCCCTAGTGATAATGATAGTAGGATCTTGATGTCTTTCCTGACAGTCTTGTCTAATACAAATGTAGACATAAATTACATAGAATATCTGGATGGTAATTTACATTACATGATGGCAGTGATGATAAATGGTCTGTATCGTTATATGGGGTGGGGAGAGAACTGAACTGGTTAAACAATTAAAACAGAAATTGGGAGACTTGGATTTTAGCTCCACTTCTTAATTGACCCTACATGACTGAGCAAGTAACATATTAATGTTTCCATTTTTCCATTCAAAAAGTAGAAATTATGTTTTATTTTCTCATTCAAATCACTATAGTTATTATCTCACTATAAAAATAGTTATGAGAATCAAGTATTCCTTCCTGTATTCCTGCAAGCACTCTTGGGTACCCTCCATGTGGTGGGTACTAAAATGTGTTCTCTGCCCCCATGTAGCAGAATCTAGTGGGTGAGGCATATCAGAATGTTTTGAGGAATATCCACTGGGTCACACAAGTCAAAGGTTATTATCAAGGGGTGACCACCAACTATCATAATGTTCCTTGGCCCTTCACCTCTCTCTTCATACTTCTTTGTCAAGGCCGAAGTGATAGAAGAGGTAGGAAATTAAGTGGTCATTTGGGAGGAGGTGATCTGCTTTGGACAGGCTGCCATTCTCCCAGCCACACCCCCACCCCACCCCCTGCTCCCCAAACCCAGTCAGCCCTAACTCTTTTAACTACTGACAAATCAGCATTTTCTGGTTACATCTCTTCCCTTCCATTTGCCCCACCCTCTTAACAAGGAAGCAGGAAAATTGAGATTTGCAGAAGTTGGTAAAAACTCATGTCAGAAGGCAGAGTTCCATTTCTAGATCCAAGAAAAACTTCCTGTTTTGTTAAGACCCTTCTTAGGAGCGGAAACTAGCTCACTCAAATGAAAACCACAATGAATAATTTCACTGATTTGTACCATATGTTTAGCAAGCCTAAAATCCCAAGAGGGGGTTGGTGAATCAGAAGAGAAACCATCAGAAGGGAACTGACCCATATCATCCCCCCAACTGACCAGGCTCTTCCTCACTTCCTCCTGCAACACCCTGCAGGAACAGCCACAACTTACGGAGTGGAATAACTTTGGGAGCACATGATACAAAGGCAACCTGGCAGAGCCTCCTAGGTTGGTTCAAGGATGGCACCACTCAGATTGCTCATCCCTTCTCCAGATGGATTTTCGTTTGTTTTTTTTTTTTTTTTTTTTTTACAAAAAGATCTAGAAAAGCAGCTGTATTAGCTTAGACTATGCTGCAGTAACCAGCTAAGCCCAGAATCCTGGCTCAACACAATGAAAGTTTATTCTTGCTTTCCATATGTGACTGATGCAGGCTAGGAGAGTGGGAGGTAGACACAAGGGAATCCTGCTCAACAGCCCTGGCTGATACAAGCTCTGACATTTGGAGTCTTGGGCCTTCACCGTCCTGGCAGTAGAGGAAGAGGATGCTTGGAGAAGGCACATGTGTGTGCTCTCCTGTGCAGAGCCTGGAAGTGACACCGTTTACTTCTGTCCTAGTGGTTGGACAGGGCACACTACGGAGGGGCTCTGACTGATGCGGAAGCATGCGGATATTTGGCAAGCGTTCAGTGCCTCTGCCCTAGTAGCACTGAAATCTGAGTGCATGCTGGAACATGTAACGGCAGTTCACAATCCCAGACCATGGAAGAACTGTTTGAATCTGAATCCACTGAGATGTATCATCTCTGGGTCTTCCTTATGGATTTCTTGAGTGCCTAACAAGCAGTTCTCAGGTCACAGATGGCCCACCCCATTTAAGGAGTGTTCTTCATGAGGGTTTTGGTGGCATTGCCTATTAATTTGCCTAATCAGCCAGTTCACAAGAATCGGTCGCTTAGCATGGCCTCACCAAAGGTTGTTGGGGGGCTGACTTAGCTTGGTGTCCCTGAAGCATGGACAGATCAATCACTGGAATCAAAGCTGACTTTTTAAAAGTTGTGGAATTTTAAGCTGTTCACATTTAATTCCACAAACATGACACCATCAAACTGGAAGATTGTTCTCTGAAGGATTGTTGACCAAAATTGTTCAAAATATGATTCAAGCCTCCTCTTGCAGTTGACTCATGTCTGACTCTTGTCCAATGTTTTTATGCCAGGGGAGGATGCTCTGTGCTTACCATCATCGCCAGTTAAATATACATAAAGCCCATACATGGATGATGGAGTTCTCTTAAATGATTTTGTATGTCCCTGCTCGGGGACAAGGAGTCACTTTCTATGTAATAGCCTATCCAGTACTAGAATTTCTCTGCCTCCCCTCCACTCTTGCTCCTTGCTCTGGGGACATCTTGCCATCCACCAAAAAGGAGAGAAGCAGAGAAGCAAGGGAAATACAGCTCAGTTCGAGGCCAGCTGACTTCACAGGGCGGTTCACAGTTGGTCTGTTTTACTTGGCCTGCTTTGAAGCTGTTTTGGGACATATGAGGTTCTTCAACCAAGAGGTCTTTTCCAGACCTGATTTCCCCTTGGAATGACACATTATTCTCCCTTCCAACATAGCAATTGTAATTCCTGCCTGGGGAGCAGCAATTGCTTTGAATTACACACTGTTTGAATAAACCAGTACGGGATTAACAAAGGCTTATTGTTCTGCAACCTTCTACTGAAACTTACAGGAGTAATTTCTGGCGACATTACTTTTCCCTGCCTAGCATTTGACTATTCAACTAACACTTCTCCACTCTTTAATTGGTCCTTCTTAGTTGAATGTAATAGAAACCTTTCTTAGCATTCTACCAACACTGAACAGGATGCAATAATACTATCAGGGTTTTCTTAGTTCACCTTTTTCTCCCTTTCCCTCTCTGGCATGTTTACTATAATTCCATATCTTTAGAGTTTCTCAGATTTCTTGTGCCCCAAAACTTTCTGACCACTATACATACATGCAAGTCCACACACTAACACACAATTTAGGATTCTGTCCTTTACAATATGTGTATCATGCTGTTATTTAAGTAGACCTCAAGAGCACAGAATATAAACGGTGATCATCCCCGATCTGGGACAACTCTCATTGTTGAGCTGGAAATGCTATTTTAAACACGTCTTTATGACGACTTGAGGAAAACACCTACAGTTACTCTATTCCATTTTAAAAAATTCTCATTCACTTTTTAAATCATTTGCAAATGAAACTCAGTAACTAAGAATAAATCTACCAATATTCACTTCCAAACCAAAATTATTTCTAAGAGTACCAAAAGAGGATCTCTTTACAATGACAAGGTCTAAAGTTACAACTGTGAAAATGCTGAGACCAAGACATTATTGACTGATAGAATAAATCTTTATAAAAGCTTCTGATTCGGCAAATGTGAAGTCAATCAATTAGCTCTAATGGATTTTTTTTTCTAGCTGGTTTTAGGCCAGTTAAATATAATAAAGATCATGAAGATATGAAGCTAACTTGAAACCAAAATAACTACCAAGAGCACTTTGTACTCCATTAATAGGTAATAAAAATCTATGCACTGCTAAATGAAAATATAAATTCTGCTTACTTATTTATGTAAAACTTTAGGCCCACATAATTATTGATCTAAAAAACAGCTTAATAGCACCATATTTTTAAAATCGGCTTTGATGAAATCCACAAAAAATAATCTTGACTCATTTGTCTCCAAACTGTCTTCTCAGATCCTATACCTACCTAAGTTGAAGTTTTTCTTCCAGAGGGAGTTGGAAGATATTTCAGATACAGTTATAAGAAGTATGATAAATGAGTATTATTAAATTAGATGATGATCATGAACTCAGCTAAAAGAAAAAAAAGTCAGGTCTAGAATCTTCACTGAAAAGATTTCAATATATAAAAATATAAGCCAACTTTTCTCCTTTTTCAAACCAGAGACTTTGAAGCATTTCCTCTTAGAAAAATAAACAAATAAAAGGAAATGGTGTTGGTATTGCTGCTGGTGATAATTTCATTAGCAAGGAGACAAAACTAATTCATTTAGGAAACTTGTTTCAAAGTTGAAGTGTAGATGAAATCCAACAACACACAACTGGAGTTGAGTGGGCCTTATATAGACACTTGGCTCACAGGCAGCATAAATAAGAAATCCCAGTAAGTTCAAGCAAAGCTGAGGCCAAAATCATGCGGAGATTTATAGAGGAGCAAAAGGTATTTGCAACTGTACTATAAACAGATGTTAAAGTAAATGAAAATCTTAGGAGCAGGTTTAAAAAAAAAAGTGAAGAGCTTTAGAAAACCTGCATCTATCCCAGATTTATTTTTTTTCCCCTCATGAGTAGTGAGTGCATGATTACAAACAAGTGAGTAGGAAAAAAAAATAACAGGGAACTTGAAGTATAAACTTCCAGACTTCTGGTAACACAGTTTATAACAGGCTCAAGTATTCAAGCTTCTAAATTAAAAAGAAACGAAACAAAAAAATCCCAGCCTGAGCCTAAAACATTTCATATTTGGTAAACTATTTGGGGAAATTCCACCAAATCTTCAGGTCAAGTAATTTTATTTATTCTTACCCTCCAGCCTGTCCATTTCATTTTGCTTCAGCAGTTGTTAAAAAAACTGAGTAGATAGCTGGGATAGACCCAGGAGCTCTCTTTTCTAAGAAAAAAACTACATGTGCATCCTAGGCAGATAAAAGTCGTTTTCTTCCAGGTTTGGGCCCTTGTCACTGTTGAGGAATATTCTCCTTACTCCTGTCTCCCTCAGTGCACCATATACTGACCACTGGGCTCCCTGGGCACCAGGTGATCATATTGCTAGGAGCTGTGCTGAGTGCCAGAGTCACTGGTGGCTGTGATCAGTGAGGCAGAACTCTGAGCACCTAGGTGCTCACCCAGATCATAGCTTTTCCTCCCCTTCCTTCCTCTGCTGGGTGTTCACCCTGCAGTGACCTAGTTGGTTATGCTGCCCTGGTGCCTCAATTCCCTTCATTAGGACTGAAGACCTGCCCCTTAGAGGTTACTCTGTCTTGCTCTTTGCAAGCTATATGCCTTCCTATCCACCCTCCCACAGTCCACATGGGCTGGGACTCTGCAGGGAATGAGTCAGTTGCTCGAGAACCAGATACAGTCATTTCCCCTAAAGATACTGATGGCTGCCTGGACCAAATCCTAGTTTGGGGACTTTCCTGGTGATCCAGTGGCTAAGACTCTATGTCCCCGATGCAATCGTTCCCAGGGTTCTACCTCTGATCAGGGAACTAGATCCCACACACCACAACTAAAAGATCCTGCCTGCCACAGCTAAGACCTCACAGAGCCAAATTAATTAACAAAAATGACAAACCCTCCAAATTCTAGTTTGCCTTATCTACTGAGCCCACCTGAGTACCTTTTCCAGAGCCAGTCTAACCGACAAAGTTCACCCTCTGCCTCCCTCCTCCTCCCTGCTGATGATGCTAAAATGTAGGAGATGGTAACAGTAATCAATGATAGTTATTAGTAAAAAGGATTAGTCTCAGGACTTCCCTGGTGGCCCAGTGGTTAAAGAAAATGCTGGGCAATGCAGGGGACAAGGGATTGCTAGTCTGGGAACCAAGATCCCACATGCCACGGAGCAACTAAGCCCTTGAGCTGCAACTGCTGAAGCCATCTGCCCCAGAACTTGTGCTCCAAAACAAGAAAAGCCACTGTGCAAGAAATTCAGCACCACAACTCCATAGTAGCCCTCACTCAGTACAAGTAGAGAAAGCCCACGCACAGCAACAAAGATCCAGCACAGCCAAAAATTAAAAAAAAAAAAAAGTTACCCTCATAGGTGTTTAATATACTTATTTATCTAATCATGACTATAGCACTTGGAGAAACCAACACTAGGAGAGGTTAAGTGACTTGCTCAAGGTCACCCAAAGAATAAATAGCACAGCTGGAATGTGAACCTAGATCTTTCTGATGCCAGGTAGATTTCTGCTCCCAATTCCAACATGTGGGTTTTGCCACACACCAAGCAATTTTAAGGCACCAACTGGGTGTCCTATAGTTCAACTCAACTCCAACACTATCTATCTGGAGAGCATCAAATCCCACAGGCTAAGGGCTCAGTCCTATGAAAATTCACACCCCACCCCACTTCAGACAATCACAAGAACAGCTGTCACCTGTGCTTCTGGTCATAGACTGGAGGTTCCACCAACTTCTTCCTTGGGATCCATTGATTTACTACAGTGGCTCATGAAACTTACAGAAACATTTTACTTTTCAGATTAATAGTTTACTGTGTAACTCAGGAACTGCTAGATGAAAGAGCTGCATTGGGCCAGGCAGGGGGAAAGGACATAGAGCACGCCACTCTCCTCAAGTCTCCACCTGTTCTCCAGTCCGGAAACTCCCCTAAGCCTGTCTTCTTAGCTTTTCCTTGTTCAGTCACTAAGTCATGTCAGACTCTTAGCAACCCCGTGGACTGCAGCACGCCAGGCTTCCCTGTCCTTTATTATCTCCCAGAGTTTGCTCAAACTCCTGTCCATTGAGAGTCAGTGATGCCATCCAACCATCTCATCCTCTGTCATCCCCTTAGCTTTTTCTGGAGGCTTCATTACTTAGGCATAGTTGATTAAATCACTGGTGACTGAGTTGCTTCCAGCCCTTCTCCCCTCCCCTTAGGTCAAGGGCATGTGACTGAAAGTTCTCTCTAATTACGTTGTTGGTTCTCCTGGTGGCAAGCCCCTATCGTCAGGTGGGGTCCAAAAATCATCTCTTTGAAAAAGCCACCTTTATCACTCTCGTCATTTAAGAAACTCAAAGGGGCTCTGAAGCATTATGCCAGGAACAGGGACAAAGATCAGATATCTATTTCTTGTCCTAAATCAGAATATCACACCAGGTAAATTAAATACTCTTACCCACAGGTCAGTGGTTCTCAACATTCACTTTGTCACTACATCATCCCCACACGCTGAATGTTTGTCGAAGGGAGGCACCCCTCTGGGCTGTGCAGAATCTCAGCTACGTGGCCTCGCAGTAGGCCTTGGACACCATCCATTAGAAAACTGATGTCTTTGCCCCTCTCATTTGTGTTTCTGTTCGTACGCTGGTTTCACTACCAGCTGACGTGGCTTGTTCATAATGATTGAGCTTTACACCTAAGTGTGGTTATCCATCTATTCTCTGGGGCCTGTGTAGGTTTCCCCAGGATCTAGGAAGCTCCAAATCTTAGGGTTTGGGCCCAGGCCTTTACTTTTACTATTCAGAACTGAACCTCAGAGAACTGAAGTGAGTTGTCCCACGTCAACAACTAGCTAATGGCAGGGCCAGGACATTTTATATGTAGCATTACCTTTTTCAACTCCCATAACAACCCTATGAAATTAGATGCTTTATCACTGTCATTTAACTGTAAAGAAATTGAGCCACAGAGAGGTCAAGTAACTTGCACAAGATCACACAGCTAGGAAGCGGCAGAGCCCGGATCTGGATGAAGATGTCTATTTCCTAACCATACTCCTGACACCTGCACCAGATTGGCTTTCATGGGAAATGGGGAACGGATGTTTCTGAAACCCCACTGAAGACACAGGGATCTGAAATTTTTGGTGCAGGAAGAGCAAGGACCATTTATCATAGACATCCATATTCCTAGGCTCATGGCTTGCTTGCTAATGGCCAGGGGACCAAGGATGACCTTTACCATCCACAATTAGCTTTTCAGAGCTTTCACTTTGCTCCAGGAAACTTATCCAGCCCCATGTGGTCTCTAGGCCATTCTCTGCATGCTTTATGGTCACTTCAATTCCTAGGTTAAAGTTCAAAGCAGATAAGATGCAAGGAAACAGAAAAGGAACCAAATAAGAGTACCAATAAAACAAAAGTTTGGCAATTTTGAAAATTGTTGCATAACTCTTTGCTTGGGAAGAAATGCTCAAAAATCAACAAAAGGAAGAAAAAACAGGATGTTAAAAAGTACTTTTATTATGTTTTTAGAAGCTTACTGCCAAACTACAATTATTTCTGCCAAAAATAACATACTTACTCCTTGCAACCTACAAGATTTGGGGTTTGCTTGGAATTTTGTGGACTTTTGGGGAGTGAAACCATAAGTTCCCACCAAGTTCATTTTCAAAAAGAATGTGCCAGAAATGAAGATGTGTCCGGGGAAGGAGTCCCCAGGGTGGAAAGAGGTCCAGCAGCCCCTACCATGAGTGATGGGTGCCGGAAAGCTCTGGCCTGGAGACTGGCACCTTCCATGGGGCCCCTTCAGTGCATGCCCCTGGGGTGACCGCAGGGCTATTTTGGAAGGCCTCTGTCCTATGGGCAGGGGATGCAAAATGACACAAGATCTAATGATGTGGGAAGGGCCCAGGATCAGGAGCCAAACAAAGCTGGGCTCAAATCCTGGATCCACCAATTCCTAGCAGTGTGACCTCTCTGACCGTCCATTTCCTCATCGGTGAATGAGAATAACATACTGTCCTGCAGGATTGTCGTGAGGGTTAAATGAGGTATCAGATATGTATGGCTCAGTGTCCAGAAGTGTCCAGAAGAAGTAGGTTAAGTCCTTCCACTTGGGAGAAGCCTGGATAGAGCCACATCACTGCCAGCCAGGAACGGAGGGAGGGGAGAAGCAAGACTCTGAGGGGGCAGAGAGCTGACGGGTGACTCAAGGGTTCAGGAGGGAGAAGAAGAGAAGAGAGAAAGGTTTGCTCCTTTTTGTCCTCCAAGATATACTTGGTGGAGACAGATGAAAGATTCTAAGGGTAAAGAAAAAATTACTTTGCACCATCCAGGAGCCAGGTTTTTCAACCACTTAAGTACCACTCTTCCAAACACTGAAAGCATAGAAAAGTAGTCCCCATTATTATTACTAGTGGTGGGATTTTTTGGTTTTTTAATGTTTTTAAAACATTCTCTGCACTTGCTTGGTCAAGCGTCATGTCGCCAACAGCAGGGGGTTCCTGATCTAACTTCCACATTTCTCAAGTATAGCAACTGTAGTGTGTTCATGAACTCAGTAGCTGCAGGGATAGCCCCCGATCCCCCACCCTCCTAAGCTGGGCAGAGATTATAGCTCCTGGAGGTGCTTGCTGGGTAGGGGTCAGTTCTCTGGGTTTTCAGGGAGTCACTGCAGAAGGCACCAGCCCAGAAGCCTGTTCCTTCAGTACTGCAAACTATTTTATAAGCACCAACTTTCCTAATTCATTTTGTGCTTAAATCCTAGTTTGGTTCATATTTCTTGTACTAAGAGTATACTATACCAAAAACGAGGGCCGAGGGGGCCTGCCTTTATTTTAAGTGGAGAATCAGGACATTTGTATAGAAATGTTTATGATCCACGCCATGTGCCAAAGGAGCAGCAGGACAGCGTGAGTCTGAGAGGCTCCCAGGCAAAAATCCTCACCATCCCGGCTTTCTTAGGCTTCCCAGCAGGGTGGGACTTGAAGGAAACGTCTTCAAAGACCAAGCAGTGTGCGTTCTGGCTGACTTTCCTGTTTCAGCTGGCCATGGCCTTTGCCTTGCTCCTGCTTCCTTGTTTCCTCCTCCACACCTTCCTTTGTGTAACTGCCCATGTGCAGCTCCCTTCCTTTTCTCCTAAATACCAACCCCCTTTCTCCTGCCATCTTTTTTACCAGCGTGACTCCTTTCAGAGTGTCCATGTGTCTGTATGCTTCAAAGAAGTTCACAGTCTGCAGCAAGCGTGACTAAATGGATGTCATTTATTTATTTCAGGATATGAGCCCCTGCTGATTGCCAAGCATTGTCCCAGCGCATGAGGACTCCACAGAGTTGCTGTTTGTTATTTGCTAGGAGAGCCTCCACTGTCTGAAGGTGGCTCAAGAAGCTGAACATGGAGATTTCTGTTGCTGCCCGTGCCTGATGAGCATTTGATTAGCTTTGTCGAAAATGAACAGAAATTCAAAATGACCCATTCCAAGCCTGTAGAGTCAAACTGGACTGACTCTCCCTATAAGAAGCTTTCAACATGAAGATTCCAGCTTGGCGGGCAACAAATGCTTTAGTATTTCAGTTGAAGCCATTGTAGTTTTTCCAGGGGTAAAACCATCCATGGGTACAGCTCAGAAGGTTGGTGTTCTAGCACCTGTTCTTTAGGTGGAGGCACCATGAGCACTTCTCAGGTGGCTGTCTCACCAGCGGTGCTCACTGAGCCACTGCACTGAGGCCTCAGCTCTTACTCAGGAAGCTCCTGTCCCTGGTCTGCCATCTGCTAATCTCCTGTTGGTGAGATCAAAGTGGTACTTCTGTTCTGCTTCAAGTGTCACTCCTAAAGAGAGAGTTCTATGGGCCTGCGTCAGTCAGGGTGTTCAGAGAGATGGAGCTAAGAGGATCTGTATATATAGTGAAGGAGATTTATTTTAAAGAATTGGTGCATGCCATTGTGGAGGCCTGGATGTCCAAAATCTGATGGCAGAGGCCAGCAGCAGGCTGGAGACTCAGGAAACTGTTGTGGTTTATATCCACAGGTTCTGCTAGCAAGCCAGGGAGAGCTGATGCTACAGATGCAGGGGTAAGGCAGTCTGCTGGCAGAATGCGCTCTTGCTCTGGGAAGGCCAGCCTTTTGTGCTATTTAAGCTTTTGACTGATCAGATGAGGTCCACCCACATCATGGAGGACAATCTGCTTTATCCAAAGTCCACTGATTTAATGTACACCTCATCCAAAAACATCCTCACAGAAATATCCAGAATAATATTGGACCAAATATCTGGGCACTGTGTCCCAGCCAAGTTGACACATAAAATTAACCATCACAAACCCTTTTTACTAAGTGACAGGAGGGAGCTGTCTCATACTCTTTGTTCCGGCTGCACCCTTTCTCTGGTGAAGTCACTTAATCATAGGTACCCCCCGCCCAGCTTCCTGTGTCCCTGACCTGGTATTGTTTCCCTTGGAGGTCAGTGATGGGGGGTTTGAGGTAGAAGAAGGGGTGCTGGACTGGAAGATAGTTAGAGGAACACTGAGCTCAAAATCTACTCTTCTCGTGAATTCCCAGCCTATATGTCCAGACCAAGAAAGAGAACTCTCACTGCTCTCGGGTTTCCTTCCACAGCAGCCTTCACCCCGGGCCAGAGGAAGATGATTTCCCACCCTTCACCAACATCTTGGCTCTGGAGCCCAAGTTTAGCCAACCACTGTCTCTCTAAGGAGATACATCTCCAGCTCGTCAGCCCCAGCAGCCCATGGTGTGAGTACAAAACCTCCTGATTCCATGTATGTTGTTGAGTTGAGCTATGGAGACATTAGTCATGTTTACTGTTGATGGAAAACAAAGAAAAGCTGTAACCAAGGCCTCACTGTGGTTCTTAACTGTTGCTCACTAACTGTAATAAGATTATAAAAAGGCCCCAAATAGAAAGTGTATATATGGTCAGAGTAAACAGGGTCAGAGACCAGACTACTCCTACAGGGGCGGATGGTGACTTGTCTCCTTCACTGGAGTAGTTTGTGTACACACCCTCCCTGACGCTGCCTGTATATTTCCTGTTTTATTGAGATACAATTCACATTTCATACCATTCACCCATTTAAAATGTATGACTCAATGGTTTTTAGTATAATCACAGAGTTGTGCAACCATCACCATGAAGAATTTTGGAACATTTCATCATCCCCCAAACAAACCCCATACCCATAAACAGCCACTCTGATTGCTTCTCTCCCCCCAAACTTCCCGGATCCTAGGCAGCCACTAATCTACTTCTTGTACCTTATGGATTTACCTCTTCTGGACATTTCATTAAATGGAATCATACAATATGTGGTTATGACCAATTTTTACAAACATAAAATTAGCTTAGATCTTGTCATGATAATTAGACCAAGCCCTCACTTCCCAGAGATACCAGTCACATTGCTCATCTCAGTACAATAGGCAAATAAACATCTAAGCAGTAAGAAAGATTCCGAATTTCTAGCAGCACTAAGCAGGCAGAAATCCTGGATTCCGTGTAAATCTGACTTACAGTCAAAAGAAATCTCAAGGGGTGTTTAGTAGACAAGGCACTGTGATCACATGAAGAGCCTGCTGAACAGTTCTGTCCAGCAGGCCAGGTGGCAAATTTCCTGGAGTCCAGCTGTACCCTTTAAGATGTGTTTCTTGGGAAATTAGCTCTCTTACCTCTTGTAATTCTCTTCCCAAGGAGAATTCAGTAAATATGAAATAGGCATTTTATGTCTATGCCCTGACTGAATAAGAGGAGGACACAGAAGGGGCAAAATCAAATATACAATATCAGAGCTGGACCCCAGGACCAAAGACCCAGAGCATGCTGCCCCACAATGCGGTGCATTTGGCAGATTCCAAGAAGGAAGTGCCGAGAACTGGAGTCAGTGCTTTGAAATGGTGAGAACAGCTAGCTATTCCAAACAAAGGAAACACTCATTAGCCAGCTCTCAATCGCCTGTCTCTAAGGCCTGTGGTATGATTTTCCATTCTCAGAGTCTGAGAATTATAAAATGTGGCTTAAAAAGAAATGAGTTCTTAAACATAAGAGTTTAAGTATCCTTCTGCCAGTTCATGAGGTTAATTAGGACCCATGTTTGTGGCAAAGCTCCCTGTAGAGGTTACAGAAGGCTGGTCCATTGGAAAAAGGTACTGCCCAGATGAGCAAACTTGAGCTTGAAGGGAAAGAATGACTGAGTTTACGTAACAGCAATGACCGAAGTGAGAGTGAAAGGAGAGGAGGGTGGAGAATGTCCCTGACGACAGCTCATTCCAAGTGCGGCCTGGAAGTCAAATCCTCTCAATGAAGAACTCTGATGACGCCTAAGCTTTGCGCAAAAGTTTCAGTGGCAGAAGATCATGGCTATTCCCTCTTTCATGCAAATTTATACAAAGCTCAAGTTATTTTCATAGGCCTTTGGAAAAGGCCAGATTGCCTTCCCTGATAGCCCATGCTTGATCAGAGGAATGAAGAAAACAAATCACTCAGCTTATCTAGTCAATTAAGCTGGCAGACAAATACACATTCTAAAAGGAATCTAAACAAGGAAAATTTTGGAACATGGTCATTCCTTTATAAGCTGCCTTACACTGTTTTTATAATCGCTTGTGAGTTCTCCTCTCCCCATACGCATTTTAATCCTGAAGGTGGGGGATGTATTTTCCTCCTGTGCTGTCATTCAGTGTGCCCGGCACACACGGGACCGGGAACTCTGTCCCTTGAAGAGTTGAAGCCAAGAACTCACATACAGGCGGGCAATAGTGACATGAGGCAGAAGAAGCAAAATTTTAACAAATTAAACAAATGAGTTTGCGACTAATCACTAGTTAGTTGTAGCATCTTGAAACCCATTCCAAGACCCAAAGTGTTTTAGAAATTAATCCTATGAAATGCGTTGCACATTTTAGTGAACTGAAAACAAAGTCATGGTTTTATAAGGAATGCATATTTTAATAAATCATGTGTGTAATCCCTTGAAACAGTCTAGAAAAATTTTTTTTCTTGGGTGCAAACATGTTAAATGAAGTTGAAATACGAGGAAAGGAAATGCAAAGGTCCTGTGTTGAAGAAGAGTTTTCTCATTCTGGGAAGGAAAAAAAAAAACAAAAAACCAAAAATGTCAAGTAGCTTTCTGCAGCCAAAGAAAATAATGCAGATTCAAGCTGGACTAACTAAACAATGGGCCAAAGATCTAAATAGATATTTCTTCAGAGAAGACATACAGATGGCCAAGAGGCACATGAAAAGATGCTCAACATCATCACTAATTATTAGAGAAGTACAAACCTAAACTTACAGTAAGGTACCACCTCACACTGTTAGAATGGCTATCATTAAAAAAATCTACAAGCGATATATGGTGGAGAGGGTGTGGAGAAAAGGGGACCCTCCTACACTGTTAGTGGGAATATAAATTGGACAGTCACTAATTTAAGAAACCTGCATACTGCTAATAACATTATGCAGGTTTCTTAAAAACCTAAAAATGGGGACTTCCCTGGTGGTCCAGTGGTTAAGAACCTGCCTTGCAATGTAGGGGACATGATTTCAATCCCCAGTCGGGGAACTGAGATCCCACGTGCCATGGGGCAGTTGAGCCTGGGCACTGCAACCACAGAGCCTGTACTACAACTGCAGAGCCTCTGCACAAGTAGAGAGGAGGCCACACTGAGATGAATATCCTGAGAGACGCAATGAAGAGCCAACACAACCAAACAGATAAAAATTTAAAAACAAAAATCATTAAGAGTCAAAGAAAAAAAGAAAGCTCAGGAACATTAAAAAACAAACAAACAAACCTAAAACTACCATATGATCCAGCAATCCCACTCCTGGGCATATATGAGGAGAAAACCGTAATTCAAAAAGATACAGGTACCCCAGTGTTCACTGCAGCACTATTTACAATAACCAGGACATGGAACCTGCCTAAATGTCCATTACAGAGGAATGGTAAAGAAGATGTGGTCCATACATACAATGGAATATTACTCAGTCATAAGAAAGAACAAAATCATGCCATTTGCAGCAACATGGATGGACCTAGAGACCGTCATAGTGGGCGAAGTGAGTCAGACAGAGACAGACAAACATCATATGATATTGCTTATATGTGGGATCTACAAAACTGGTACAAATGAACCTATTTACAAAACAGAAATAGAGTCACAGATATAGAAAACAAATTTATGGTTACCAAGGGGGAAAATGGGGGCTGGGAGGAGGGATAAATTGGGAGACCGGGACTGACATATACACACTATTATATATCAAATAAATTACTAATAAGAACCTACTGTTAGCACTGCTGCTGCTGTTGCTAAGTTGCTTCAGCCGTGTCCAACTCTGTGCAACCCTGGAGACGGCAGCCCACCAGGCTCCCCCGTCCCTGGGATTCTCCAGGCAAGAACACTGGAGTGGGTTGCCATTTCCTTCTCCAATGCATGAACATGAAAAGTGAAAGTGAAGTCGCTCAGTCGTGTCCGACTCTTAGCGACCCCATGGACTGCAGCCTACCAGGCTCCTCCGTCCATGGGATTTTCCAGGCAAGAATACTGGAGTGGGGTGCCATTGCCTTCTCCACTGTTAGCACAGGGAACTTTATTCAATACTCTGTTATGACCTATATGGGAAAAGAATCTAAAAAAGATTGGACATATGTATATGTATAACCAATTCACTATGCAGGTACAGCAGAACCTAACACAGCATTGTAAACCAACTATATTTCAATAAAAATTAATTTAAAAAATAAAATTAAAAAGAATGAATATATGTATAACTGATGCACTTTCTTGTACAGTAGAAACTAATACAACATTGTAAATCAACTATATTCCAATAAAATTAATTTTAAAAACTTAGAAAGTAGAAATTGGGGGATGGAAATACTGACCTTATGGAATTTAATGTTTTAGTTGCCCCTCCCCCCACATGTGGCCATCACTAATGGCCATTTCCAAGTCAGTGGTTCTCATCTAGGATGCTTGAGATAGTTACTAGGAGGTTATTAAAAAGTCAGATGCCGGGGCTCAACATGGACCTACTGAATCTGGGGCAAGATTTCTGATACTGAATATTTTTAAAAGCTCACCAGGTCATGGTGTTATAGCTGGGTCTGTGGGTTGTACCTTAAAGATACATTGAAGTAGGCTGCTGCTAGGGACTGTTTCCCTTCCATATGGTTATGCTGACGCCCTAACTCCTGTGATGATATTTGGAAATGAAATCTCTAGGAGATAATTAGTTTAAGGTGCCAGCATTGAGACTGGGGCCCTCATGATGGGATTAGAGGAGAGACACCCAGGCACTCAGGCTTTGTCTCCACATAAGGACACAGCCAGAAGGCTGCTATTTTTGAGCAAGGAAGAAGGCAATCTTCAGGAACTGAATCTGCTGACACCTTGATTTTGGACTTTCAGCCTCCACAACAGTGAGAAAGAAATGTTGTTTGAGCCACCCCATGTATGGTATTTTGCTGTGGTAACCCTAGCTGACTAAGACAAGCATGAAGTAGACACATGGAGTTTCCCCCGCTCTGTAATGCTGGAAAAGCTGCAGTCATATCATAACACAGAGTTTTTGAAATAGTTTGAGGTCACATTTTCTATACACATTCAAACTTATATTATGCTAGGCCTTGGAACACTCATATGTAAATGCTGAGTCAAGCATCTAAGTCCTAGTTGGGTGGGAATGGATTTGGTAAAGGTAAATGCTTTTGAAACTGTTCTAGACAGTCTATTCTTTTGGTAATACTTAGCATATTTTTTGTCCTGTACTTCATTTGTGTGCAGGCTTTCTTTGCCACTAGACCATAAACTAGATTCAAAGAGGCAGTACCATGACCAATCCACATCTGCAGCCTCAGAGTTTAACTGAGTACCTGGCACACAGTAAGTGTTCAGTTAATATTGAATGAAATGCTTGTTCAGTGAATTATACCTTCAAACATTTTGAAGGATAGTTTTCTGCTCAAAAAAATTAGCAACAACAACATCAACAACACTTTTGATTACTGGACATTTTCAAATACAAAACCATAAAATAAGCTCCTATACACTCATCACCCTGCTTAAAACATTACCAACCTATGACCAGTTATGTTTCAACTATATCCTTCCACTCCATGTGCCCCCAGATTACACAAAATGCACAATTATTTTGACAAAAACCCCACACCTTACCTCATTTCATCCATATTCTTCACCATCTATCTCTTTAGGATAAAGACCCTTAAAACAAAACAGGACAAAATATAATTACAATAACAGTATCAAGCTTGAAAAGATTAATTTTAATTATATAAAACATCCAGTTAGTATTCAAATTTTTCCAATTGTATCATAAATAATATTTTTGTTTTGGTCTGTCTGCATCAGGACCTGATGCCCCCAAGGTGAATTTACCTCTTGATCTGTCTCTCGAGTTTTTTAACCAACAAATTTCCCTTCTTTTTCTCTTCTTGCAACTTTTTGTTTGTGTTGTTGAAAAAGCCAGTTTATTTGTCCTGTAGAGACTTCCACATTCTGGACTTGCCTGATTATATTTTTGTGACATGTTCCCCTAACGTGTTCCCTAATCCTACAAACTGGTAGATAGAATGATATCTAGAAGACTGATAAAATTCAGTCCCCACCATCTGCCTGAAAACTGCTTTTCTTGGTAAGGGGTGAGGACAAGAAAGGCTTCTCTTGTTGTTACTATTGTTGTGTAACAAATTATCACTTAGCTCAGCAGCTTAAATAACAACATTTTTTTAATTGATTTATTTTTAATTGGAGGATAATTGCTTTACAATGTTGTGTTGCTTTCTGGCATATATCAACATGAATCAGCTATAGAAACACGTATGTCCCCTCACTCTTGAACCTCCCACCTCCTACCCCATTGTACCTCTTAACTTTTAAATTGTGCTCATGATGTTTTGGGTCAGGACTTTGGAAAGGAAAACAGGTATGGTTTATCTTTGCTTCAGGGTGTCTAGGGGCTTAGTTCAGGCTAAAAACTATACACATACCCCAATACCAATATTACCACTGCAGCATGGAATATAGTTTTAAATTTCTTCATAGTCTGTTAATGGGCTGAACTGTGTGCCTATGCTGAAATACCTCAGAAAGTGACAGTATCTGGAGATAGGGTCTTCAAAGGGGTAATTAAGGTTGGATTCTTTAGGGTGGGTCCTAATCCTATGACTGGTTATAAGAAGAGGAGATTAAGACAGAGACTGCACAGAAGACTGTGAAGACTCAGGGAGAAAATAGCCATCTACAAGCCAAGAAGAGGAGCCTCGGAAGAAACCAATCCTGCTGACCCCTTGATCTTGGACTTCTAGCTTCTAGAACTGTGAGGTAGGAGAATTCTGTTGTGTAAGCCACCCAGCCTGCAGTATTTTTTCATAGCAGCCCTGGCAAACTAAGACATAGTTCCTTTTATCTTTAGGATATATCACAAATCAGTTCAGTCAGTTCAGTCACTCAGTTGTGTCTGACTCTTTGTGACCCTGTGAATCGCAGCACACCAGGCTTCCCTGTCCATCATCAACTCCTGGAGTTTACCCAAACTCATGTGCACTGAGTCGGTGATGCCATCCAGCCATCTCATCCTCTGTTGTCCCCTTCTCCTCCTGCCTCCAATCCCTCCCAGCATCAGGGTCTTTTCCAACTCTTCGCATGAGGTGGCCAAAGTATTGGAGTTTCAGCTTCAGCATCAGTCCTTCCAATGAACACCCAGGACTGATCTCCTTTAGGATGGACTGGTTGGATCTCCTTGTAGTCCAAGGGACTCTCAAGAGTCTTCTCCAACACCACAGTTCAAAAGCATCAAGTCTTCGGCACTCAGCTTTCTTCACAGTCCACCTCTCACATCCGTACATGACCACAGGAAAAACCATAGCCTTGACTAGACGGACCTTTGTTGGCAAAGTAATGTTTCTGCTTTTTAATATGCTAACCCTAACCCATGAACAGTATGAAAAGCCAAAATGATAGGATGCTGAAAGAGGAACTCCCCAGGTTGCTAAGTGCCCAATATGCTACTGGAGATCAGTGGAGAAATAACTCCAGAAAGAATGAAGGGATGGAGCCAAAGCAAAAACAATACCCAGTTGTGGATGTGACTAGTGATAGAAGCAAGGTCCGATGCTGTAAAGAGCAATATTGCATAAGAACCTGGAAAGTTAGGTCCATGAACCAAGGCAAATTGGAAGTGATCAGGAGATGGCAAGAGTGAACGTCAACATTCTAGGAATCAGCGAACTAAAATGGACTGGAATGGGTGAATTTAACTCAGATGACCATTATATCTACTACTGTGGGCAGGAATCCCTTAGAAGAAATGAGTAGCCATCATGGTCAACAAAAGAGTCTGAAACGCAGTACTTGGATGCAATCTCAAAAACGACAGAATGATCTCTGCTCATTTCCAAGGCAAACCATTCAGTATCACAGTAATCCAAGTCTATGCCCCAACCAGTAATGCTGAAGAAGCTGAAGTTGTACGGTTCTATGAAGACCTACAAGACCTTTTAGAACTAACACCCCAAAAAGATGTCCTTTTCATTATAGGGGGCTGGAATGCAAAAGTAGGAAGTCAAGAAACACCTGGAGTAACAGGCAAATTTGGCCTTGGAATGCGGAATGAAGCAGGGCAAAGACTAATAGAGTTTTGCCAAGAAAATGCACTGGTCATAGCAAACACCCTCTTCCAACAACACAAGAGACGTGGACATCACCAGATGGTCAACACTGAAATCAGACTGATTATATTCTTTGCAACCAAAGATGGAGAAGCTCTAGACAGTCAGCAAAAACAAGACTGAGAGCTGGCTGTGGCTCAGATCATGAACTCCTTATTGCCAAATGCAGACTTAAATTGAAGAAAGTAGGGAAAACCACTAGACCATTCAGGTATGACCTAAATCAAATCCCTTTCTGTATAGCTGCCACTAATTCAATACACAGATTCGTTTCATTTGCTCTCAATTTTTAGGAATTTCTTTTTTTAACCCATCTTGTAAAATTTTTGCTTTATCATATTTAAAACATAGACATGGTTCCAAAGTCAACCCTATAAAATAAAGAACACTGAGAGAAGTCAAATCTTCTGTATGTTTTTCTCCTCTTCACTCGACCCCCTTCTCCTTGAAGACAACCAGTTTTACTAGTGTTTGGTTTATATTCCATACATATAAGTAGCTGTATTTCCCTTCTTCAGATAATACTAGTATAAACTACACGCTGTCGCACATAAAACAATATATTCCAGAGATCATGTGAATACACAGAGCCGCTACTTTCCCACAGCTGCACAGTACCACATTTGCATAGATTCCTTTCTAGATGGACATTTGTGTTGTTTTTAGTCTTGTGCTATTACATAAAGTAGCTTCTTTGGCTGCCTGAGACTTTAGGATAAAATCGGATTAACTCTGCCAACATCCTACATCCATCCCTGTCTCAAGGTGAATTAGTGCTAGTTTAGCCTGATTGCTAAGATACTCCATCTTTCATTCTCTCTTACCTTATTTGGCATAGGAAATCCTTAGCATGAATAACTCAAAATTCTATATTCAATATAATACTCATTGGGTGTTTGAAGAAAAAAAGCAGCAATTTCTAGTTCTGTGGGTTACTGACTATTTAGCAACTTAGTCTCCTCACCCTCCCTCCCTCCTTCCTGCCCTAAGCAAGACCAAAGTCAGGGATTGTAGGAATGCTTCTGGTTCAGCATTCCTTACATCTAGATGAGGAGTCAGACCACATCTCAGGTACCATCTCCCCATTGCTGATGTGGAGAACAACCTGCCAGTTCACTTACTTATTCAGTAAATATGTAATGAATGTGTGCTATGTGCCACACATCATGCTAGGTGCTGAAGACAAAGTAGTGAATCGGCCGACCTCATTAGCTATCTTCCTGGAGCTCAGACAGTGGTCCTTAGGTTCTGTGACTGGCTCAAGCCATTTTGGTCCACACATAAAACAGCACTTAGTTATCCCTCCCAAGGACCTCACAGCTTTGAGGATATCATCATCTTCCCAAGGTCAACACCAGACTGAGACTGTCTCCTCTTTGTACGAAAGTGATAGCATGCTCAGTTGTTGTTTCAGTCATGTCTGATCTTTGCGACCCCATGGACTGTAGCCCACCGGGCCCCTCCATCCATGGGATTCTCCAAGCAAGAATACTGGAGTGGGTTGCCATTCCCTTCTCCAGGGAATCTTCCTGACCCAGGTCTCCCACATTACAGGCAGATTCTTTACCATCTGAGCCACAAGGGAAGCATGGAAAGTGATGGGGAAAAGCCCAAAAGGTTTGGCAGTACTTTCAAGGCTTCACTCTCAGGTGGCCAGATTGTACATCCAATGGGAGCAATTGTAATTTTAGTGGATAGCAGTGAGGCTTTCCTTTATATGCCTCTTCTAAACCAATCATGTCTAAGTCTTAATTCTGCATTTATTTTGCTCTGGACTCCCAGATTCTTTTTATAAGAGCAACAGTCATCATTCATTGAATATTAAATATGCTCCAGACATCGTGCTAAGTCTTTTCCACTTAAATCATGTAGTTACCTCCACTTATAAGGTAGGTACTATTATTATTGGGTTTCCCAGGTGGCTCAGTGGTAAAGAATTCACCTGCCAATGCAGGAGATGTGGGTTTGATCCCTGGGTTAGGAAGATCTCCTGGAGAAGGAAAAGGATACCCACTCCAGTATTCTTGCCTGGCAAATCCCATGGGCAGAGAAGCCTGGCAGGCTACAGTCCATAGGGTTCCTAAAGAGTCAGACGTGACGAGATTAAACAACATTACTGCTATGAGGAGCACACTGAG
Source organism: Ovis aries (assembly GCF_016772045.2). Classification (NCBI taxonomy): domain Eukaryota; kingdom Metazoa; phylum Chordata; class Mammalia; order Artiodactyla; family Bovidae; genus Ovis; species Ovis aries. Next base: position 47,658,129 of record NC_056057.1, on the reverse strand, counting down.
GTTTAGAGATGTTAAATAACACGCCAAGGTCACACATCTAATGAGGGCAGACACAGAGAAATCAGATTGTGAGGCAGGTAAGGCAGTCTCTACTACGACTAACAGGCTATAACTAGAAAAATAATGGTAACAGCTAAATTTTATTCAGCACTTACTATTGTACCAAGTACTAAGTGTTTACGCATATTTATGGGGCTTCTAGGGTGGAAAAACAGTTCTTCCTAACCCCTGATATTTCCTTCCACGTGGCAGAAGCACTTCTGGCATAAAATTTCTAACCTCTCCTTTTTCCTTGACTCACCCCTCCCTAGGAGTGGGAAGGGACAGGAGGCCAGGAAAGGGGAGTAGCAGCAGTTTCTCCGTGGTGAGTATGTGGGTAGGAACCCCAAATGCATAGCTCAGTCTCTCTCTTCTTTCTCTTGGCAGCGGGTCTCCTCCAGAGCCCCTGTTGGTTCTCCTCTCCCCTAATGCGTGGTTTTCAGGGGCAGTTCACAGCTGGGCGGCCTGCCCCAGCCTGCGTGGACACCTTGCCTAATTCTGGGGCTTACTTACCCACACATATAAACCACTGACTTCAATAGAGAACCTAGGAGAGTAAGTTGATATTCTGATTCCATTTATTTGACTTGTTCCTGTCCATTCCTTAATTACTCAGAGCTTTGTAATGGATCGGGGGGTGTCTTTCATTATATCCTCTTGAAACCCCAACACTATCAACCCATTTAATCCTAGTAAGACTTCCATTAGAAAAGTACTCTTATCCTCTCAGATGAGGAAACGAAGCAGTCCTCGTTTGGCCTCTCCCTTGAAGGATAAATATTTGCTCTTAGTTCAAGATCAGAAGAAACTAAAGCACGTGAGAAAGTCTGCAAACGGTTAAAGCTATACAAACAGAAAGCCTTAGAGCGGTGGTTCTGGCTCTGACGGGGGCAGTGAGACTCGGATTAGTTAACTTTCCTGCTTCCGGTTCCTTTATCAGTAAAGCGAGGGCTACGAGCGGCTGCCGATTGCAGCTTGGTCCTGCTCTACCGTTCAGACTGTGATTCAGTGGTGACTCGCCATTGACTGTTTCCCCTAACTTCCTTTGCGTCATTGTGGACTTTTGGATGCTGACTTTTCCTTTGATCGAGCTGGGCCCAGTCTCTGGGGGACACGAAGTGCTTGAGCCTGCCGCTCCGTAACCTGCTCTGCCTTCTGAGGTTTGCCGCTTGGTTGCCTTTGGTTGCGCGGCAACATAACACACGCCCACACTTCCGGTCCTGCGAGCCGGATCTGCTGTCGTCGGGCTGTTGTTGAAGGGGCTTCCCCAACCCTGCTGCATTTCCTTGCTTCCTCACGAGGGCCAGATGATGGCGAGAGAGACCCCCTAGTCATTCCTAGGAAGTTGTGGGGACTGAAAAACATGCACATCTACACCAGGTCAGCATTAGGAAGAAAAACCTCAAGAGATCAGGCTTAAAAGCCTGGTTTGGGACAGTGAGTTCTGCCGTTGCAAAAGCATGTCCTTTCAATGGCACCGTGAAATCTCTTTGAGTCACCAGGTTCTGGGGGGGATGGAGGCCATGTGGCAGGCCTACACTATGTTTCATCTGATTCCGAAACTGGTGGTTTAACACCGGAAGACAGCAAAATAGCAAAGAACAGGAAGTGGAAAAAACATTTTGCCTAGTGGAAACCACCTCTCCTTCACCTGCATTCCTCCAAAACAGCAGTCAAATTAGCACAGATACCTCCTTTTGGCGGTGGGGTCCGGGCGGGGGTGGTGGTGGAGGAGATGGGCATCCCCAGATGGTGCCTCCCCAGAAAGGACTTTGTTGATGAATTTGATACCCCAGTTCTTCAGAGGAGTTCTAAAGGCTTAATTAGAGGAACCTGAGGTTGTGTCTTCCTGCTTCCATAACAAGATAGCTCACTCTCTTGCATTAAAAAAAAAAGAAATTGCAGTGGATTTGGGACACAAGAACAGAGCCAGAGCCAAGTTCTAAACCAGCCAAAGGAAATGTTTACATGCTGGGAGGTATTGGGACTACTCCTCCATAGGGAGGAACAGCGATGTGTTTGGTTTGACCAAGGGGAACAGAGGAGTAAGACAAGCACAGGTTTTGAAAGTGCAAAAGGGTGGGGAGGTCAGTGTGCACCAGAGGGAAAAGAACAGGCAGTCAGGGTAAGAAAAACTCCTCTGTCCTTCTGAACTTTGCCCTCATAGGACCTGTCCCCACCCACCACCAGCAGACACTTCCTCACTTAGGTGGGGGAGGGAGGCTGTGACCCTCTGTGGCATTATTCCCAGGATGAAAAATATGGGTGTTGGCAATCATATCAAAGGCCTGGAATTGTTCAGAAATCTTTACACCTCTGATCACCAGACTGCAGAGCCCAAGGGCCATTCAAGGCCTGTGGAAACTCTGGAACAATAGACTTGGCCCCCTGCCTATCTGTTTCCCTGGCTTTCTGACAGTGGTATTGGGCTCCAGACCAATCACCAACTTACTGGTATCCTTCAAGCTGGTTCTTACTAGTTAAAGTCTATGCTAAAGCCAACAGCAGTTAGAGATGGAGAGCTGAGGTTAGTGCCCTCCATTCTTCTGGCTCTGAAACTAGCCTGACTGAGTGAGGTACTCACCTCAGCACACAATTTAAGGGAGTGCCAAGAAACTCAATAACCAAGATAAATAATATTTAATATAATTAAAATGTTTTCTGATATTTTGTTCATCATGGATTAGTTTGCATTAGTTCTGATTTTTAAAAATGATTAATCCAAATATTATTAATCTTAAAATTACTGAGGTTTTTGGTGCCCCCTTAAATTTTATACCTTGTAGGGAGTACCTTAAATCATCTCACCCTAGACTCCAGCCCTGATGAGAAATGATTCACAAAGGGTCAAAAATAGGAGATGTGGAAAAGCTCTGTGAAGATTAATCAGGAGGTGAGGCTCCTTCAGAAGGTGTGGAAAGTGTGGCCCTGATACCCCAGGCCTGGATACTGAAATTGAGTGAAAATATGAGAAAAGTCAGCCTTGTTACAGAGAATTCTGCCAGGGAATACAGCTGGAAAGTTCTCTCCCAGTGCTCTGTCCAGTCCACCTGAAACCGTTCACTGGGAGGCTGGGGCAGTGTTAGCAGTAGGTTGTTGCCTACTTGTATCATCTGAGAAGGATTGAAAAAGTTCTTTTTCCCCAAGGTCACAACAGGTACACCGTAGTGGAGTGGTCAGTCCCTTGGCTCTTGAAGTTGTTTTGGTTTGAAAGAAATTGCAGTTGTTATGTTTAAAAATGACTGGACTATATAATGATCTTTCATGTAGTTTGTTTCACTTTTTTCTATTTCATATTCAGTGCTCCCATTTCATTTCATTTATGTTTTCCAACTTCTCCATCTCTCTCTTTTTTTTCATGTGTTTTTCTGAAGCCTTTATCAAGCATAGTAGAAAAGCTTTTGTATACATATATATACACATAATAAATATATATATTTTAGAAAACTTAGGAATTTTTGCCTAACTAAAAATTTATGACATTTTGATTCTACTTGTTTGACTTAGTATGAATAGAGTGCTAGATTTCTAATTTTAAAAAGATATGCAACAAGTGACAAAGGTTTACTGTATCGTGCAGGGAACTATAGTCATTATTTTGTAATAACCTATAATGAAAAATAATATCAAAAATAATATATGTGTATATGTATAACCGAATCACTTTGTTGTGCACCTGAAACATTGTAAGTCAACTATACTGCAATAAAATATATATGTTAAGAAAAAAAAAAAAAAGAACCTGCCCTTATAATACAACGATCTCTGTGGCAAACAATTATTGGTAGAGATCTTAGTAGACACGGACTGCTCTCTCATTCATTCAACAAACATTTACTAAGCACCACAAACCAGACTAGAGTAGGATCTACCTTGCCCAATATAATAGAAATGACAGATAGGAACGTGAACTGAGTATACCAAGGTCAGGATCAAGGGCAGGGCAGGATGGCAGAAGGACCCCTCATGCAGTTCAGATCTCCTTCCATCTGGGACTACGATGTGTAAGGAAGAGGAGGACTCAGGGAAGGCGCCTGCCTGGGATTACAGAAAAGGACAGAGACAGCTCTCAAAACACCCTCCATCTGTCTCTCAGATCTGTGCCTGGGCTTTGCAGGACTAAGCATGACCTTAATTCGCAGAGGTCTTGCTGCACAACTCCAGGGGGTGACATTCTCCTAGAATATAGTGGCATTGGACAGGATGGAGCATTCTGTCCTGGCACAGTGAAGACAGTCTATGAGAGGGAGCTGAGTTTGCCCCCAAAGGTATGTCACTGAGCATCTGTGGGCCTGTGCACCAGGAATCCTGACCCTTGTTGGGGGGTGGTCAGTGATGGGGGCAGGAGGAGGAACAGGAGCCTAGATGGGTCCCACCTCTTGGATTTCTTCCCAGGGCTGACCTGACACTATGAGTTTGTTTGGCTTTGTGGCCCTGGCCTAGCTTCTTGGGTGAGAAAGGGGCTGTGAGCCTAGTTAGAAGCCTCCCTGGGAGACAGAAGCCATTCCACTGGTGCTTTCTAGGATGTGCTTCCCGGGGAGGCGGCCCGGGACCTAATCACTGGTCAGGAAGCCTGGGAAATGACAGGAGAGGGGACGACAGGAATGTTTTAGGTCCCTGAAACCTCTCTCTCTTTTTAAACAATTAACCAACAAACACGTATGCAGTGCTTTTATACACACCTTCCTGTTCCCTTTTCATGGCAACTCTGTTATGAGAGGTTCTGTTATTTTATTCCTGTTTTCCAGCTGCGGAAATTGAGTCCCAAGAGGTGACATAATGTCCAGATAAGACAGTGAGTAAATGGAAAAGTTGGGATTGAATGTTACACTGGTGCCTCTTTCCCTGTGTCACTCAGGTCCTGTGACCCAAATGCTCCTAGACCTCAGACCACGGCCCTGGGTCACCCTTTCCTCCTCACACACGACCTCTGGCGGAGAGTGTTTCTACCTGAGAAAGGGGCTCCATCTGCTCATTTTCTCTCTCTCCCTGCCACTGTCCTAGTTCAAGCCATGCTCAGCATTCTGCTACCACTCCTGTGGTCCTTTGGTTTTTGTTTATTTTTTCCTCTTCTTGCTGGCTGTGTGTCTTTGAGCAAGTTTCTCCACGCCTCAGAGCCGGTGCATTATCTCCTTAAAAGGGAACTGAGACTAGCGCCCCCACTGGGCTACGCTAAAGATTAGGCATGATGCTTCGCTTACAGGAATTCCTTCCAAGAGAATTATAAATGTGAGACTCACGTGTAATTTATAAACTTTTCTAGTCACCATATTTTAAAAGGCAAAAAAGAAATAAGTGAAATTAATTTTAGTAATATAATATATTTAACACCACATATATACACAGTATCCATTTTGAAGGGGCTTCCCTGGTGGCGCAGATGGTAAAGAATCTGCCTCCAATGCTGCAGACCTGGGTTTGATCCCTGAGTCAGGAAGATCTCTTGGAGAAGAGGATGGCAGCCCCCTCTAGTATTCTTGCCTGGGAAATCCCATGGACCAAGGAGCCTGGTGGGCTACAGTCCATGGGGTCGCAGAGTCAGACACCACTGAGCAACTAACACTTTGACTTTAGTACTTAAAAATATTAACATTTATGTTCATTTATTTCATAACTAAGTCTTCCAAGTCCAGTATGTATTTCACTCTAACTACGTGTCTCAGTTTGAAGGATTAGTCACATTCCCAGTGTCCAGGAACTACTTGTGGCCAGTGGCTCCTGTCCTGGGCAGTACAGGCTTCGAGCACTCAGAGCAAGGGTCTGGCGTGTCCGTGCGCGCTCTGCCAGTGGCCTGCTGGCTGTATGCAGTGTCACAGCTGCTCCATGGCCCTGGGGCCCAGGCACAGGCTTCCTCCTGAGATCATGGCTTCTGCTCTTGCTGTTCCTGCCTGCTGCCTTCACCATAGGAGGTTATGGGGCTGACTCCAGGGGGCAGAAGTTCTGTCGCATTTCTGGCCAGCTGCCAGCCTGAATGCGAGGCCCAACACTCCTTAGTTTTCCTGTCTGCTCATGGGAAGCCCTTCCACTCAGCGAACCTAATTATATCCAATCAATCTTCAAACAATGAGCGTGTCTGGTGGGGCTCCCTGGGGTGGGAGAGCATATTTGGGTAAGGAGGTTCGGGAAATTCCCCTTTTAGTCAGGAGAAGAGGCCTGTCCACATCCCTGGCCCCATGATGCAGAGGAGGGAGGTGCCGGAATCCACAGTGGAAGGTGGTGATTAGGAAGCGGTTTCTGGGCAGAGCGCCGTGCCTCTGCAGAGTTTAGGCTGTCCTTCCATTTCTTTCATTTTGAAAGAGTTTGCCTAGAAGCATCTGGAGCCTGGAAGGACACTCTGCCCTTCAGTGGGGTTTCCTGCTCCCATCCCCAGTGCTGCCCACCTCTGCCCAAGTACAGAAGCAGAGTACTCCCTTCAGAAAGCTGGGTCCAGCAGGCCAACTGCTGGCCCTCAGCCTAGGCTCAGCTGCTGCCAGGGACTACTCATGCTGGGGGGTCCACTGCTCTCCTGCCCAGAGCATCTCCGTGGCTTGGCTTTGCCTTCCTCCTGTTGCTCAGGAACCCAGCTGTAGACATTTGCTGGGGCTGCCCTAGCAAAGCACCACAAACTGGGTGGTTTATCTTAAAAGAGAGTCACTGTCTCCCAATCTGGAGGCCAGAGGTCAGAAATCAGGGTGTGGGCAGGGTGGGTTCCTCCTCTGAGCTGTGAGGGAAGGACCTGTTTGAAGCCTCTGTCCCAGCTGCTGGCGGCCTCTGGAGTTCCTTGGCGTATGGGTGATGTCCTTTCAGTGTCTCTATGCTTGTCTTCCTCAGGGTCCATATATCCTTTTACAAGGAGCCCAGTCAAGCTGGATTGGGATCCAGTCTAATGACCTCATTTAGCTTGTTTATCTTGGTAAAGACCCTATCCAAACAAAGCCACTTTCTGTGGTACTAAGAGTTAAGATTAGACGTGTGAATTTTGGCAGAGGGACACAATCCACTTGATAACACTAGCCTAAGCTCTTCTGGAAGAGAAGAGGGAACGTGGGAACCAAGGAGGTGGCTGAGCCTCTGCGCTTTCCACGGCCAGTGACTCTGTCTTCAAGCCTGTAGTGTATCCCATAGAGCTGCCCGGATAATTACCCATAACTACCAAACCAGCTCACAGAAACTCAGAATTGCCTGGGGCTGCAGCCAATACAATGACCAACAAAACTCTGCCCCTGCCCTTTAGGAAATGTAATCCAATAGGAGAGAGAATCAAGTAATAAAATACAGGGCAGAGAAAGGTATGGAGAATAAAGCCATAGAAGTGGGAGTACTTTCTTGCGGTTCAGAGATAAGTGAAAGATTCATGGAGAATCGCTTCGATGAGAGAAGCTTGGCAGACCCTTTGAAGGCAGAGATGAGACCAGCTGGGCACTCCTGGGGTGGAATTCCAGGGAAAGGTGGGCATTCCAGGGAGGACTGGATTGCATGGACGTGAGCGGAAGCAGCTGGGGACAGGGTGGGAGAGCAGGACAAAGCCTGCTCGTGGTGGGCTTTTCTTGCCAGGCCAAGGAGCCCATGGGATGTTTTGTAGCCGGAGCACCACATAAAGCAGATCACTCCTTAGGGATATACATCTGATCAGCGAGAATGGGCTGGGAGGGCTTAAGGTGGTGGAGGAAGGCAGGGGAGGGCTTGCAGGAGTCTGGGGAAAGGCCTGAGTTAGGGCAGGTGCTGTGGAAATGCAAAGAGAGGGTTGGGAGTGGGGAAGTGGAAAGGAAGAGCCCAGAGAACATGATGCCCAGGTGTGGGAGAAAAGAGAGCAAAGACAAAGCTGGCTTCAGCTTTTCAAGTCTGGGCAATTCAGAGAGGGCGGGTACCCGTGCAGAGCAGGAAGCAGGGAAGTCAGGGTGTGGCTGTCCTGCTTGGTGCAGACACACCCTGTCAGAGGGGGAGACTTCCCCTCCTCCTGTCTCCCTGCAATTGCCAAAAGCAGGAGTAGCCTCCCCTGACCCCACTTCATCTCTTTTTCTCCCTCAGAAGCTGTGTCTTAATGGGTTAAAGGTGCTCTGTTGTCTCAAGGGTGTTCTTAATGTCGTAATGAGAAAATGAGAGAAGGGAAAGACGTGCAAGCAGTATCAGGGAGACTATGAAAAATGACGGGGTTTCAGTGGTGTAAAATAGATATCTGAGAACATCAGCCCACGGCTGGTTCAGTACCCACAGAACACCTGACACTGGCATCCTCCTTTTGAGGCAAAATAGGCTTCCCTGGTGGCTCAGGCAGTAAAGCGTCTGCCTACAATGCGGGAGACCTGGGTTCCATCCCTGGGTCGGGAAGATCTCCTGGAGAAGGAAATGGCAACCCCCACTCCAGTATTCTTGCCTGGAAACTCCCATGGATGGAGGAGCCTGGTAGGCTGCAGTCCATGGGGTCGCAAAGAGTCGGACACGACTGAGCGACTTCACTCATTCACTCAGACACTTGTATTTAGTCCCCAGGTCCTGGCTTTTCTCCAGAACCTGAAATGTATAAGACATAACTTTCGTCTCCTTATGAAAACATCTCATCTCCTATGTGTTTAGGCTCTGGAACATGCCGGTGTTGTGTGTGTGTGTGTGTGTGTGTGTGTGTCTTTGTGTGTCTGTGTGTACTGAGTTCCCTACTTAGTATCTCTTCATCCCTACTCTGTCTCAGCCCTCTCCCACTGCTAGCAAGTTCCAGGGCCCCCAGCCTAATCAGGCAGAAACTCTGATTTGGGCAGGGAGATACCGACAGTGTAGCTGGAAAATCACTAATAAAGATGCTGAAAATGAGATCTAGCTGATGCCACCTTTTTTGTCTCAGCCATGATCTGTTATCTCTGAGGGCTGAGGTGCGGGGCGAGCCCAGTAAGAGATGAGGTTTGGGGCCCTGACCACACCTGTTTCGGGATGGGGCTCACACAGGAAAACATCTGGAAACATCATGAGGTTGAGTATAACGCAGCACAGTGTACAAAAGGTTAAGGAGTCAGCCTGATGGAGACAATGGGGTTGAAAACTAAAAGGCTGGGATATCACCCCTTCTGGTTTCAGTGTCTGCCACTTCATAAAAGGATTTAAATTTCACAAGAAATGATCCAAATGGACTGTGGTAGGGGAGTGGCGTAAACCATTACCTTTTATCCATGTAATAAAACACACTACAGTCATTAAAAGGGAGTGGCAAAAGTGATTATACTGACATGGAAAGATGTTTATAATCTATTGTTGAGGATATACTGTAGTAGCTAATTTGTGTGTGTGTGTGAAAAGCATATATAAACTAAGTGTTGAAAGTGTTTATGACCTAGTTGTATTATGGGTGACTTATGTCCAAGTTGTATTATGGGTGACGTTTCTCTCTTTTTCTTCCTCTTTTTTTTGTTCTTCAATGAAAATATAGTACTTGTGAAATTTTAAGTAGATATAATGACTTATCAGTTATTTAAAGTTATTTAATATATGCCCTCAGAAATACTTCATTGGTGCTTAATTAGAGAGTAGCCTTAGATAAAGAGCATTTCCTGACTATACGGGGTCCCCCCAGGCCCTGTCCTCACTGCTTTCCATCTCAAAACTCCTGTCAGCAGGACTGCTCTCCTGAATCCTGCAGGGGAGGCTGTGGGGATGGGGGTGGCTCCGACAGCATCACTGCCTTCATCAGGAGAGGAAGGGGGTCTTAGGCAGGTTCAGTGACTCTTACTGTGAAATCCCGTTACTTACTCGGGTCCTGTAGGAGGTAAGGCTTGGGCCTTTCTTTCTCTCTTCTCTTGTTTCCCAGCTGCTTCTCTCATGAACAGGTTTCCTTCCAGTTTCAGTCCCATGACTTTGCTTGTCCGGTGCTATTGTACCCAGGCCAGCTGGTGAGCAGGACTGGTTTTTAGGGTTGGTTACAGAGTCTTCAGGTCACGCTGGGGTTAAGTGCCACGGGAAGGGCAGAAACAGAGTTAGAAGGTCACCTGGAAATCAAGGGGCCAGGGCCAGGGTGAAAGGAGGTGGGCCTCCCTGTACTGCATGATGGGAGGGCCTGCGCTAAGGGGGCAAGTCACTCTCAGGAACTTGAGTGCAAGGTTCCTGCAGCAAAACTCTTAGGGCTGAAAGAACATCCAGCTGTTCTTCAGACAGCTGTGCAGATTTTTGTCGCTGCTCAGACCCACCTGTTCAGCCCTACCTTGCCCTCCATGGGGCACCATGACTGCAGGTGAGGGTGTTCTGCTTTCTGTAGCACCTGCAGTGAGCGGAGCCAGAACTTCGGTGCACCCTTAGACACTGTTGGGTTGTAGGATGGCGTGTTCTTTGTGAGTTTTTACTATGACCCAGCTATCAGTGTATCATCTGGGGAAATCTGACCTGGAGAAAAGGGGCTACCCGAGGATACCCAGACTCTCCAGGACCTCGGGCTTCAGCCTCTCAACTCTTCTTGACTGCTCTGCTTTTTCTTTTCTAAGGACAGAAGAATTCCAGCAAACCAACTCCAGGGGGTTCAGCCAGAAAATAGGGAGCAGTGGTTACAAATTCTGCCTGTGACCCTGGATTACTCATATAATTTCTCTGAGTCCCAGTTCCCTAATAGGTAAAAAGAAAGACTAATGGTATATGATTTGGAGTTGTTGTGAAATAAGGTATCTTAAAGAATTTAGAGGACAGCACTGGGAGGCATGAAACAGGGATGGACTAGAAAAACATGTGACAACCAGTAAGGGCAGAGACAGCTGCGCTCCTCAGATCAGGGCGGGGCTGCTGGAGCAGGCTCTGGAGAACTGCTGGGCGCCAGGTGTTAACTCCCTTCCTGCTGGATGGTGGGGAGACTCCAGAAACGAGCTGGGGTGATGAGAAGGGTGCTGCTATGTGTCCACAAGTGTGAAGTTACTGCAGTATTTTAACTGTCAAGTATGTGAAGAGTTGACTCATTGGAAAAGACTCTGATGCTGGGAGGGACTGGGGGCAGGAGGAAAAGGGGACGACAGAGGACGAGATGGCTGGATGGCATCACTGGCTCGATGGACGTGAGTCTGAGTAAACTCTGGGAGTTGGTGATGGACAGGGAGGCCTGGCGTGCTGCGATTCATGGGGTTGCAGAGTCGGACACGACTGAGCGACTGAACTGAACTGATGGCGGCATACCACCTGAATATTGATTGTAATTCTGAATGTTAACTGTTAATTATTCATTAGAATAAGTAGATATTAGCTACAGGACTTTGAAAGCTATCAGGTTGTCCAAAAATTTCACTTGGGTTTTTCTGTAAGATGTTATGGAATAGATTCCCTCCTCCTGACTATATGTGTGTGTGCACTGATGGACAGACAGACACACAGACACATTCACAGAACATCTTAACCTTTAAGGCAGAAAACCCAGAAAGGTAAAGGACTGACATGTGTCAGACTTGCTGCTGCTCAGATGTGTGGTCTCAGGGTCTGGAGCGTGTGGGCGCCAGCAGCTTGTTCAGAAGGTATTACCTTCTGATGAGCCTTGCAGTCCCGCTCTGCCTCGTGTGGGTTCTGCGGAGTTCGCACTGCAGTGCCAGGGAAGGTTGGGCAGCATACGGGAAACCTCCCTGGGCTCTGGCGGCAAATCAAGGTGTTTTCTGCTAGTTTGCTAGAACTGCCTTAACCTGGTATCACACACTGGGCTGCTTAAACAAGAGGAAGTTATATCCTTGCGGTTGTGGAGGCTAGTAGTTCAAGATGAAGATGCCCACACGTTGGTTTCTTCTGGGGGATCTGTTCCCGGCCTCCCTTGTTGTCTTGCAGATGGCTGTGTTACCCCTGCATCTCCACACCATTTTCCTTGGGTGTGTGTCTGCGTCTAGACCTTCTCTTTTTACAAGAATTCCAGTCACATTGGATCAGGGCCTTTCTTAATGACCCCACTTTAGAGCCTATCTCTCCCTGTATTTACATTCTTCAGTTTTGGGGGTTAGTAGTACTTCAGTATAACAAACTGAGGGGGAGACATAATTTGGTCCATAACAAGTTCTTTCCTCCTAGACTGGTGTACCCAGCATACTTTGCAGGTTTTTCTCTCTGGCACATGGAGGGTACATGCTACTCTGAGATTTCTCCCTGTGTCTTCTTTTTTGCTTCTTGTGAAAATACTCAAACACATAGTAGGATATATGCTGATACATGTATCCCTCACTAAATTCAATACAGCTTACACATTTTGTCAAATATCATTCTGGTATGTATGTATGTGTATTTCCCTAAAGGTAAATATTTAAGTTACCTTTAAATGTTGTTGGAGAACGAAATGGCAACCCACTCCAGTATTCTTGCCCAGAGAATCCCATGGACGGAGGAGCCTGGTGGGCTATAGTCCACTGGGTCGCAAAGAGTCGGACACGACTGAGCGACTTCACTTCACTAAATGTTGTAGGATGCACCTCTAAATATAAATGATAAAGAAAGAGATAGTCTTTCACACACCACTGTACCATCATCATGTGTGTATGTGCTAAGTAGCTTCAGTCATGTCCAACTCCTTGAGACATGTCCATGTCCAACTGTATCCCACAGGCTCCCCTGTCCATGGGATTCTCCAGGCAAGAACACTGGAGTGAACTGCCATGCCCTCCTCCAGGGGCTCTTTCGGACCCAGGGACTGAACCCACGTTTCCTGTGTGGCTCCTGTGTTGCAGGCAGATTCTTTATCACTGTGTCCTTGGTTCTAACAATAATTCCCTATATCATCTAAATATAATCAATCCATATTAATGATTCTTAGACTATCACCAAAATGTCTTACAATGATTTTCTTCACCAACCAAGCAAGATTCTTGCATTGAAAATGGTTATGTATCGTCAGTATCTTGCCTCTTTTTAGCTTAAACATTTCTCCCTCGCCCTTTCTTTTCAGGATACTGACTTTTTGAAGACACTAAGCCACTCATTCTGGAAGACATTCCAGCCACTAGTGCTGGAATGCCCCTTGTTCTGGTGTTGTCTGACATCTCCCATGAGGTCACTACAATAAACAGCTATTAAAACCATGTATTTACTGTAAAACAGTTGTTGAGGACAGACCTGGCATGATTCCAGCTCCTTATGTATGTTCTATGTGAGAAATTCTCACCGGAGTTCAGTGCCAGGAAAGAGCTGTGCCTCCCTCCATGAATGGCATTTTGGTTTTTTCTGATGAGAGCTAGGAAACGTTCTGTCTCTCTTTTTGTTCAAAAAGTGCAGAGTGAAGTTTACAGCTGTGGTGCTTTTTAGGGTTATCATATCTGCTTCACCTTTTCCCCTTGATCCTGAGTCCTACTTTGTTCACTCTTTAAGGTATTGTGAGTCTTTCATTGTAAATTCAAATTCTTTTTTTTTTTTTTTTGCTTTGAAGATTTGGGATATAAGTAAATCCAGCTGATTTCCCCAAGGCTTTTCCTAACATCCAAGCTCAGAGATGAAGGGCTTGCCCAAAGGTGCTTTATAGCCAATTCCTTTCAGGGAACCAGAAGGTTGCAGAGAACTTCTGAAGACCAAGCCTCTTCCCCACACAAAGTGTTCTTCAAGGTAGCTATGATTTAACACTAACCTTGTCTTCTTGTCTTGTTAACAGTAAACAGGACATCTGCTCCACTTATTGATTTTTTAAGGGGATCCTGGCTCTCCCGTAGTAACTTGTGGTCCACATGTATCTGCCATCATTCAGCTGTTCACCAAGCTCTGTGCCAAGAATGAAGAGAAATCTAAGAAAGCAGTTATGGCCTCTGAATGATTGAGGTTAGGGTTTATGGTTCTTTTATATTTCCTTGAGATCACAATAGCTTTTGATATGCTAGGACTTATGCAAACCCATCCAGTGGGGCTATTAATCTCAGTGTGAACCTGATAGCCAGAAATATAAGTACCATGAGGTCTGATTTTAGTGGCTGCTTATTAAGTACTTATGATGTGTCAGGAACATAAGTGTATTGTCTTATCTAATCCTCACAACAATTCTGTAAGATAAACACTGGTGTCCATATTTTCTAAAACAGAAATCAGAGGTTCAGAGATGCTGAGTAACTTGCCTGAGTAAGTTATGAAGCTAGGATTTAAATCTACATCTGTCTCCTAAACACATTTTTTTTTAACATTATAGTACATTGTCTGTGTTTTGTTCCTTGCCTAGAAAAAAATTAAAGAGGAGAAAAACACTGTTGCTAAACTCAGAGTGAGGGGAAAGGAAACTATTTATTATACTTTTGACCTCCTCCAATACACATGGGGCAGGACTGCTCCAGGACGGGAGTTCGGTTAATTCTGTTTGTTTATCTTCCTGATCCCTAGGGTGGAAGTGACTTCTGACCACCCCAGCACCTGACAGTATGTGAGGCATCAGCAATAGCATCTGGTCACACAACCTTGTTCCAGAAGGCCCACCCACAGCCTGCTCCCCTTCACACTGGCAGAACGAAAGCATCAGCGTTCCCAGACCATGAGGCTCGCCAAGAATTCAAATGCTTATTCAATAGAACAAATATGGTTGAAGAGAGTTTATGATTTGATTACATGTTGGCAGCCCACTCCAGTATTTTTGCCTGGAGAATCCCATGGACAGAGGAGCCTGGCGGCCTTTGGTTAGTAGGGTCGCCAAGAGTTGGACATGACTGAGTTACTGAGCACACAGAGGCAGAGCAGCTGCGCCAGCAACCTTGATGATCTGTGCTAATGGGGGGGATGTTGGGACTGAATGTGACACCCACACCATCTGTACTTGGAGGGGCTTTTCTGGGATCTGGAAGTGTGAGGTCAAGAAGTGGTAACTTAGGGCTGTTCCAGGGCTTCAGGAAGTCCCTGAAGTTCAAAGCAGACTTTGTGTGTATATGCACATATTTCTGGATGAGGGTCTTTAATTGATGTCAGATTTTCAGAGGGGACTCTCACTTCCAAAGGTTAAGAATCATCACTTTGAGAATAATTCAGATAATGCTTTATTATTTAATATTAACTGGAGCTAATTTAAAATTAGTTTACCTTTCTGTTCGGTTATCTAGGTGGTGGGGAAATGCCAACAGTGAAAACTGTGTCACTGATTAACTAGAGGAAGTTGAATCCAGCAGTTAAGAGCCAGGGTGTGGAACTTTGCTGTTCTCTAGCAACATGCTCTTGGGCAAGTTACTGAATTTCTCTGAGCTTCAGTTTAGTCCTCTGTAGAATGGGTTGAGGTACAGTTCTACCTCATGATATTTCCAAGTGGCCCTAGTGGTAAAGAACCCACCTGCCAATGCAGGTTAGATGTAAGAGACGCAGGTTCGATCCCTGGGTCAGGAAGATCCCCTGGAGGAGGGCATGACAACCCACTCCAGTATTCTTGCCTGCAGAATCCCATGGACAGAGAAGCCTGGCAGGCTGCAGTCCTCAGGGTTGCACAGAGTCGAACACAACTGAAGCGACTTAGTACACGCACACCTCATGATGTTATGAGGGTTAAGCAAGATAATAAACACAAAGTCTTTAGCATTACCTAAGGTTAGCGATTATTTGTTTTATTATTTTGTTTCTTATTTAATAGAATGAAATCATTACTGGTGGCAGAGTCTTTGTGGCAAGAAGCCGTCAAGGTTGTCCTTCCAATTTCCCCACATGTTCAGCACAGGCTGGGCCCTCGCATTTCACCCCTCCTCTCTCCTCCCTAGATCATTTAAAGCTGGCTTAGTCTTGAGGCCAACTCAAGAACCACCTTCTCAGTATCTCCCAGCACATTCCATATTCCAGCATGGTTTATTATTTCTTCTTTAAAATTTTTTACATTGAAGTATAGTTGGATGTATAATATTATATGTTATAAGTATGTAATATATATAAAATTCACATTTTTAAAGGTTATACTATATTTACAGTTATTACAAAATATTGGCTATATTCCCTCTGCTGTACAATAAATCACTGTAGCTTATTTTATATACAATTGTTTTTACCTATTAATCCCCTTCCCTTGTATTGCCCCTCCTGATTCCCTCTCCCACTGGTAAACGCTAGTTTGTTCTCTGTATCTGTGAGTCTGCTTGTGTTTCATATATTCACTAGTTTGGTGTATTTTTTTTAGATTGTAAATGTAAGTGATATCATACACTCTTTGTCATTCTCTGACTTATTTCACTTAGTATAATGCCCTCTAAGTCCGTCTATGTTGCAGCAAATGGCAAAATTTCAATCTTTTCTTTGGCTGAGCAGCATTCCATTGTACGTATGTGTGTGTGTGTGTGTGTGTGTGTGTGTGTGTGTGTGTACATATTTTCTTTATTCATTCATCTGTTGATAGACAGTTTGCTTGCTTCCATACTTGGCAACTGTAAATGCTGCTGTAAATATTGGGGCACGTTTATCTTTTCAAATTAGTGTTTTGTTTTTTTGGGATGTATACCCAGGAGTGAAATTGCTGGATCATATAGTAGTTCTAGTTTTTTGAGAACCCACCATACTGTTTTTCACAGTCCATTTTAACCATCTTTAAGTGCACAATTCACTGACATTCACACTACTGTGCAACCAAGATCACTATTTCATATCCAGAGCTTTTTTCTTATCATCCTGAACTGGAACTCTGTATCCATTAAATAATAATTCCCCTTTGCCTCTTTCCACCAGCTGCTGCTATCATTCTACTTTCTGTTTCTGCAGATTTTACTATTATAGATAACATATATTGTGCAATCAGACAGCATTTATCTTTTTGTCTTTGACAATGTTTCCAAGGTCATTCACACATGCATCCAAATTTCATTTGTTTTTAAGGCTGAACAGTGTTCCACTGAGGAGCAGGCAATGGCAACCCACTCCAGTACTCTTGCCTGGAAAATCCCATGGACAGAGGAGCCTGGTGGGCTGCCATCTATGGGGTCGCACAGAGTTGGACACGACTGAAGTGTCTTAGCAGCAGCAGCAGCAGCAGCAGTGTTCCATTGATGCATTAATATATATCTCATTTTGTCTATCCATGCATTTGCTGATGAATATTTGGGCTATTT
Organism: Ovis aries; assembly: GCF_016772045.2. Taxonomy (NCBI): domain Eukaryota; kingdom Metazoa; phylum Chordata; class Mammalia; order Artiodactyla; family Bovidae; genus Ovis; species Ovis aries. Next base: position 47,641,147 of record NC_056057.1, on the reverse strand, counting down.
CCACCTTTTGGCTACTGTGAATAATACTGTGATGAGCACTGGTGTACAAAATCTGTTTTAGTCTCTATTTTCAATTCGTTCAGGTATTTACCTAGAATTATCGGATCATACAGTAATTCTAGTGACCAGAGATCTGACCTTGGATCTTCCTCATGGCCAGATCTGCCTGCTAATGGAGTGGGACAGGCTGTTCTATCTCTGCATCCTGGGGGGCTATGCAAATTAGGCTGCCTGGGATCTACCAGCACAATGGTACCTTGTGTTCCCACTGAGCCTCTACTTTGTGGCAGTTTCTGTGCTGGGTGTAGTGTCTTGCATGACTCTGTGAGATAGATTTGATTATTATCCTTCTTTTGTAGATTAGGAAACTGAGGTCTGGGAGTGTTTCATAACTCTCCAAGGGCACACAGGTTGCAAGTTCTAAGCCAGGATTTGAACCCAGATAACATAATGTAGCTTTTGTGTTTAACTGTATGCAATTCTACTTTTCCAACTGGAGTGACCATTAAATTAGTCAGTCAGGATTGAATTTCTTTGCCTAGGAGGAGTAAACAATTTATGTAGGATAATTATGGTTAAAATCAAAGATATAAATAAAAAGGCTAATCCAAGCCTCTGTGGTTTAAGAGAACCTCTCTTGGGCACCCCCTTCTATATCTATGTTGAAAAAAATTTTTAGCCTTGTATGCTGTGTAGAGGAGCTAATTTGCTTTCTATCTGCAACATAAATCCTCAATTCTATGATATTTAAGGGTAACTCAGCGGACCTACAGAAATGTGCTCTAAGGTGTTGAAATTTGCAATGAAATGTATCACTAGATGGCAGTACAAATCAATGTTTAAAAATCTAACTGCTTTCTAACTCTGAAAATGAAGCTCTAGGAAAGCACCATCATTTTTGACAAGATCAGGGCAACTGTATTTAATTTAAGATGGATTTTAATTACCAAGAAGAGAATTCACAAGGTTTTTAAAGGTAAAAGACCTGAAAAGTGTAAAGACTTTTATAAGGAAAGATACTTCTAAGACTGTAGAAATTCCTGCTTTGGAGAAAGACAAGGTTCTAAGGATTTTGACTTGGGAGACTGCCATCAGCAAGGTGACATCACATCCGCATACTTCTGACAGTCTTTCAGTCCACCACCTTGGTTTGGATAAGAATCAGCCTTTAGTCCATAGATGAAAACAAGGCTGTCAGTTTAGTCCTTGGGGAAGTTCCTTTCAGTTAATGCCAGAGAAAAACCCAGTATTTAAGTAATTCAAGAAGTCAGAATTGACCTACAGGTTGGTTTAACACCTAAGCCCCTGGGTCTGTCGACTTGTGGTTAAGATAATGAAATAGATCTCACCCACCAGAAGGGAATTCCCAGCTTTTTATTTGAGAAAGTGGCAGGCAGTGAGAGGTGAGGTAAACACATTTTCTCATCTCAGCTCACCAAGATTTGGCTTTCATAGGGTGAATTTTAATAATCTAACTGGTATCCTGCTTAGGAGAGAGGATTAATGTTTTATTTTAGAGAAGGCCTAGAGTCAAAATGGGAAACATTTTTTTTTTTTCCTCTCAAGCTATCATATGCATATTATAGCCTCATCCAGAAAGTTCACAGGGAACTGGCATCAGAGAAATGGAATCGAGCTAACACCTCCAAGAAACTGAAGTTTCAGGACATGCCTTTCAAAAGGCACACACAGGCTGACTCCAGCCCATAGGCCACCGAGAGTCAGAATACATCTGGAGGGCACTGTCAAAGCACAGAGGGACAAGCCCGTCCTTTGTGACCTTATGGGCAAATCATTTAACCTCTCTGAGTCTCAGATTCTGTGTTTGTTAAATGGGCATAATAATAGCTCACAAGGGCGTTGTGAGGGCAAATGAGATAATGGATGTGAAAGTATTTGTAAGCTATATGGTGCCATCATATATGGGCTACTATTGCTTTTGAAATGTCAGCCCACCTAACTCCGTTGTCATTCACACACACACACACATACACACACACACCCCCCCAATAATGTAGACTGGAAACCCGAGCATTGTCTTTGTTCTCTACTGCCACATACCCATCAACTGGCACCTCTTTGTCTCCATTTCCACAACCAGAACGATCTCCTATGTGGACCTTCTGCTCCTAACCTAGCTTTGCTTGACTCCTGCTCACTGCTGAAGAAATAATCCTGTTAAAAACTCACTTTGATTAGATCTTTCCCCTGCAAAACTTTCAGTGGTTTCCTACTGTCTGCAGAATAAAGTCCAAACTTCAAAGCAGCTGCAATGAAAAGCCATTGACAATCTGGCTGTCCTACCTAAAAACCATCAATGAGAGGGCCACACAGAAATCAAATGTAAGTGTTACATCAGAGGATAGGTGATGTAACCACAAATGTTTGCCAGCAATTTTTTCTTCCTCCTCTTTCAATCTTGACCTTGAGAAAGTCCATCTGAGGCTTGCCTTCCTATGTAGGGCCATTTTAAGGGAAACTTACCCAACTTTCTACCCTTTCTAGCCTGCCCAAGTTCCCTGCACTCTGTCCTAGAGCATGCTCTGCCATGATACTCAGCTTACTTTGTGAGAGTTCACCCTCTTGCTGGAAGTCAGAAACTCATAACCCGTTGGCTGTACCTGACTCTGAGACGTGCTTTTGACCCTCATAATGTTGCTCTGCGCTGTGCTGAACAACATACCAACTTATTGGACAACTGATATTATAAAAACAATTCTGCCTTGTCTTGAGAAACTAGGAAAGCTAAGCAGCCGACCCTAGTGTCTCAGATTCAAATGGCTACAGTGGCCCTCTTGTAAAAGTTGTCTATAAAGCTGTCTCCACCTTCTCAATTTCAATCTTTCCCCCTAATTCAATACTTACGTATCTATTATTCCTCAAAGAGTGCTCTTGTCAGTGTCATTAGTAACCCCCATAATTTCCAAATCTAGTGGTCTCTTCTCAGTTTTGTCCTACCCCACCTTTCAGTAGCATTTGACACAACCACTTTTACTTCTTGAAATACTTTTTCCCTCCTCCTGGCTCTCATTATATCCCATGTTGTGAGCTCTTCTCACTCTCCTTTGCTGGCTCCTGTCCTCTGTCTCACTTCTTAAGTCAGGGTGGTTGGGACTGGCTCAGGGTCCTCTTTATTTGTACATTCTTCCTAAATTAGCCTATGCAGTCTCAGAGCATTAAAAGCCATCTATTTACCATGTCTACTAACTTTTTTTCCTAACGTGGACTTCTCTTTAAGAGTCCACATGTCCACATCTAACTGCCTGCCTAATTTGCCACTGCCTTCTGAATTTTTAATAAGCATTTTGAACTTCACTGTCACATGTTTGGATTTCCGTCTTCCAAACCTCTTCCTTCTCCTCTTCTTCCTACCTCAGTAAATGGCGCCACCATCTGCTCTGAAAGCAAAAACCCAGTAACCCTCTTCCCACATTTAATGCTGTTCCCGAAACACACATCTGTAGTGGATGCTGTGACGTGCCCAGGAGAAGGGACGAGGGGACGTATGCCCACAGCTGCTGGGTGTGCTGACAACTCACAGCCCTCTGCCCTCTCTGGAAATTGCCCTCACCTGGAAAGAGCTACCTCACTCAAGGTCACCCCCCTTTCCTAGTGGCAAGAAGCCATACAGAGACGGATGTTTGAGGCCTCACTCCTAACACAGGGTTACTCTGGAAAGCCATCCCAGCTTCAGTGTCCTCCCCACCCCCACCCCAGGGAATCAGCTGCGGCTTCGCTGAGACTGCCTCACAGCCCAGCTTCTCCTTCCACCCAGCCTGCTTCCTTCCTTTCCCTTTACTTCCCTGCCATGGGTGTTGACCCCAAGCGCCCTAAATAATACACTTATTTCACCCCGATCTCACTCTCTTAGAGTCAGCTTCCCAGGAAACCCAGTCTGCAACACCATCCCATATGTATCCACCTTTTTCCATCTCCACTGACTATTCTAGTTTAAGCCACTACCTTCTCTTACCTTGACCACTGAAATAGCCTTCCCCCCATGACCCTGTTACTACTGTTTTCCTCACAACTGTCAGCTATCTTTTTAAATATTCAACTTGTTTTATCTTATTTCATTAGATGACATTTGATACAAAAATGTAATATATGTCTGTGTGTGTATATATATATATGTTTTGAACCTTTAATGAAAGTAAAAAGTGAATGCAGAAAAAACCCACGATGCAGAAAATTTAGTATGAATGTAACTCTCACTAGATGTTCAAATTTGGTATAGTGCAAGTTTTGTTCATACTATTTTGCATTTTAAAAACTCAAATAACTTTGGTTTATATACTTGCTATAAAGTGTTGGCAACAAAATTCTTCAGATTCACAGTATTTTGGCTACATTATTTCTAACAGATACAGATTTACTTCCAGTTTAAAAGAAAGGAATCTTTTTAAAATAGACAAAAGAATATTTACTGTTTGTACATAATCAAGTAGAGACTCAATTAGTGGTTTCATCTAAAAATTTGTTTTTCATAAAATGCTGACATCGTCATTGAAATACATCTATGTATATGCATGTCTTCCACTTAATTAAGATCTGGAACTATTAAGTTTCCTGTATATCTTTCCTTGATGATAACCTCCCCTAGCTCTCCAGAAGTGATCACAATTGTGAGATTTGTTTTTATCGTTTCTGTACTTAAATCTTTATTGCTTTACCAAATAGGCATATATCACTAAATAATAAAGAGGTTAGTTTTGTTTTTGAGATTTATAAAAATGGAGCCATAGTGTACCTGCTGAGCTTGTGTTTTTCCCACTCAAAAGTATATGTCTAATATAATGTAATCATTTATGTTGATATTACGTAGGTTTATTCATTCCCATAATTATGGTAGTATTCATTAATAACATTTAATAAATTGATTATCCACATAAATAAATCCACTATTTATATATTCTCTGATATAAATATTTGTATTTTCCATTTTTGTACATTTTTTGGTGCTTATAGTTAAGAATGTCTCAGGCATATATACCTAGAAATAGAATTGATTTAGTATATGTAAAATGCTCAATTTTATAACATACTGACATCTTATTTTTCAAAGTGATTATATCAAATTTTACTTTACCAACAGCATAAGAAGCTCTATTGCTGTACATCATAGTAGTGCTTTAAATTTATGCCAATAAAATAGATATTACCATTGTGCAATTAATTTTAGAATTACTAAGGAAGTTGAGTATCCTTCAATGTGTGTACCATTTGTTTCTTTTTCTATTAAGTTCCTGTACATATCTTTTGCTCATTTTTTTCCATTTTTTTGGCTTTTTGGAAGTTGATTTTCGAGTCCTTATATATTCAGTATTATTATTTCTTACCAATAAATACTTTCTACCAGTTCGTGGCATCACTACAAACAAAGCTAGTGGAGGTGATGGAATTCCAGTGGAGCTGTTTCAAATCCTGAAAGATGATGCTGTGAAAGTGCACACTCAGCATGTCAGCAAATTTGGAAAACTCAGCAGTGGCCACAGGACTGGAAAAGGTCAGTTTTCCATTCCAATCCCAAAGAAAGGCAATGCCAAAGAATGCTCAGACTACCACACAATTGCACTCATCATCGCACAGAGTCGGACACGACTGAAGTGACTTAGCAGCAGCAGCAGCAGCAGTAGCACACGCTGGTAAAGTAATGCTCAAAAATTTCCAAGCCAGGCCTCAGCAATACGTGAACCGTGAACTTCCAGATGTTCAAGCTGGTTTTAGAACAGGCAGAGGAACCAGAGATCAAATTGCCAACATCTGCTGGATCATTGAAAAGGAAAGAGAGTTCCAGAAAAACATCTATTTCTGCTTTATTGACTATGCCAAAGCCTTTGACTGTGTGGATCACAATAAACTGTGGAACATTCTGAGAGAGATGGGAATACCAGACCACCTGACCTGCCTCTTGAGAAACCTGTATGCAGGTCAGGAAGCAACAGTTAGAACTGGACATGGAACAACAGACTGGTTCCAAATAGGAAAAGGAGTATGTCAAGGCTGTATATTGTCACCCTGCTTATTTAACCTATATGCAGAGTACATCATGAGAAATGCTGGGCTGGAAGAAGCACAAGCTGGAATCAAGATTGCTGGGAGAAATATCAATAAGCTCAGATATGCAGATAACACCACCCTTGTGGCAGAAAGTGAAGAAGAACTAAAAAGCCTCTTGATGAAAGTGAAAGAGGAGAGTGAAAAAGTTGGCTTCAAACTTAACATTCAGGAAACAAAGATCATGGCATCCAGTCCCATCACTTCATGGGAAAAAGATGGGGAAACAGTGGAAACAGTGTCAGACTTTATTTTGGGGCCTCCAAAATCACTGTGGATGGTGATTGCAGCCATGAAATTAAAAGACGCTTACTCCTTGGAAGGAAAGTTATGACCAACCTAGATAGCATATTAAAAAGCAGAGACATTACTTTGCCAACAAAGATCCATCTAGTCAAGGCTATGGTTTTTCCAGTAGTCATGTATGGATGTGAGAGTTGGACTATAAAGAAAGCTGAGCACCGAAGAATTGGTGCTTTTGAACTGTGGTGTTGGAGAAGACTCTTGAGAGTCCCTTGGACTGCAAGGAGATCCAACTAGTCTATCCTAAAGGAGATCAGTCCTGGGAGTTCATTGGAAGGACTGATGTTGAAGCTGAAACCCCAATACTTTGGCCACCTGGTGCGAAGAGTTGACTTATTTGAAAAGACCCTGATGCTGGGAAAGATTGATGGCAGGAGGAGAAGGGGATGGTTGGATGGCATCACTGACTCAATGGACATGAGTTTGTGTAGGCTCTGGGAGTTGGTGATGGAGAGGGAGGCCTAGTGTGCTGCGGTTCATGGGGTCGCAAAGAGTCAGACATGACTGAGTGAGTGAACTGAATTGAACCAGTTTGTGGCTTTTAGTTTTCTTTATGGAATATTTTGATGAACAGAAGTCTTTTTAATTTAGTTGTTTATTGTGTTTATTGATTATTTCCCTTATGATTTTTATGTTTTGTTCAATAAATCTTTCCTGCTTTCCTCGGTTATATTTTCTACCAAAAGTTAAATTTTTGCTTTTCACAGTTAAGCCCTTAATTCACCCGGAATAGAATTTTGTGTACAATATGAATAGATATCCAATTTCTTTTTTTCTCCAAGTGGCTAACTGTGAAGAACTGTGAAGGGTCTGAGACTTATCCTACTTGCAAATGGAGAAGCTAGCCTGCCACAGTCTTGTTGACACTGGCAGAATACACGAGACTCCGGGATCTCAGACAAAGGGCAGGATTTATTACTCACAACACAGCAAACAGTGTGTTGGGTGTTGGTTTCTTTTGTCATATTCCCAGACAGAGGGCATGAGAAGAGGGCTGGGTGGAACCTGCAGTGCAATGGGTTGTGTTATGGGAAAGGAAATGAGGTTTGAGAACCTGAATCTTTTATAATGGGCAGTGAGTCAGCCTGATCTTTACCCCAGTGCGTGCTGAGTCGCTTCAGTCTGTCCGACTCTGTAGCCCCATGGACCATAGCCCACCAGGCTCCTCTGTCTATGGGATTTCCTAGGCAAGAACACTGGAGTGGGTTGCCATGCCCTCCTCTGGGGGATCTTCCTGGCCCAGGGATTGAACCTGTGTCTCTTAATGTCTCCTGCATTGGCAGGCAGGTTCTTTACCATTAGTGCCACCTGGGAAGCCCACTAGGGATTACATTATCTTCTTAGAAAACCATAAACAAACCTACTCTCTTATTCTGTAGGAAGAACGTATCTCTGTCTTCCCAGGTTGTTAGCTATACAGAGTCTTGAAAAGACAGCCTAGAAAAAAGTAGTCAATGTCTCTGTTCACAAGATATTCAGAAACACAAGAGGCTCATGTAAAATTGTCTCCTAATAACAACCAATTTGGGGAGAATCAAATCTTTATGATATTGAGTTTTCCTATCAGTTAATATACCTCTATACTTGAAAACATTTTCTTTCAAATTTTTCACTGACATTATATAATTTCCTCCATAAATGTTCTCTATATATTTTGCTTGATGTATTCTTGGGTATCATAAGTTATGTTAATGTTTTTTTTTAATTATATTTTTTAATTACTTGCTGCATGATAGAGCAATGTAGCTGTAAAAAAAAAAACTTTAAAAAACTTCTAAATTGTAAAGTAAATTAAACAAATGCAGAGCTTCAGTTCAGTTCAGTCCAGTCGCTCAGTTGTGTCCGACTCTTTGTGACCCCATGAATCGCAGCACTCCAGGCCTCCCTGTCCATCACCAACACCCAGAGTTCACTCAGACTCACGTCCATAGAGTCAGTGATGCCATCCAGCCATCTCATCCTGGGTCGTCCCCTTCTCCTCCTGCCCCCAATCCCTCCCAGCATCAGAGTCTTTTCCAATGAGTCAACTCTTCGCATGAGGTGGCCAAAGTACTGGAGTTTCAGCTTTAGCATCAGTCCTTCCAAAGAAATCCCAGGGCTGATCTCCTTCAGAATGGACTGGGTGGATCTCCTTGCAGTCCAAGGGACTCTCAAGAGTCTTCTCCAACACCACAGTCCAAAAGCATGAATTCTTCAGTGCTCAGCTTTCTTCACAGTCCAACTCTCACATCCATACATACACTGGAAAAACCATAGCTTTGACTAGACAGACCTTAGTCGGCAAAGTAATGTCTCTGCTTTTGAATATGCTATCTAGGTTGGTCATAATTTTCCTTCCAAGGAGTAAGCGTCTTTTAATTTCATGGCTGCTTAGTGAATAACTATAAGGTGGCTACACTAGCAACCATCTGGGTCAAGAGACAGAACTTTTCCAGTCATATCACAAGTCTCTCTATATGCCCCGTACAAGTCAGGCTCCCCTCTCTTCCTCCAAGATGACTACTATCCTGACTTTCATAGCACTCTCTCTCTTGCATTTCTTTATGCTGAACTCTAGTTTGCCAGTCTTTTTTTTTAAACACCTTGTTATGTCTTTTAACTCTCTTAATTTACAGATTCCCCCTCCATCCTTTCTTTTCCTTACACCTCATCTGTTGCAGAACTCAGTCTGTTGGACACAGTTTCACAATCTGGATTTCGCTGTTTGCACACTTGTGATGTAGTCTGTCATGTTCCTGTGTCCTCTGTATTTCCTAGAAACTGGCAGCTCAGTCCAGATGCTCCATTAGAATTAGGTTTGATTCCTTTATGTTTTTTCTTCAGGAAGTCTGGTTTTCACTCTTTTTAAAAAATATCCGCAGCCACCGATATCAGTGTTTAGACTCATTAACTGTCAGTTGCAAAAAGACAATATTCTATTTCTCCCATTTTGCTTTTATGGATTACTTTAAATAACTGAGATGCTTCTTTTTATCTACTAGCTGGTTATCCACTGGAACAGTTTATACAGAATAAGCAGGAAAAGCACTTGAGTTTTCTCTTTTATTTCCCCAGTTTTTTTTTTAAGAAATATAATTTAATATATTGATCTTAAATCTAGTCATTTAATGAATCTCTTATAGATTCTAAATAATTTCACCTGTATCTTTTATGAGGGCAGTTATAATTAAAAAATGATGACAGTTTCATTTTTCTTTTCAAATTCTTATCCCTTTTACTTCTATTTTTTGTTTTACTCTGCTGGCAAAGATACTGCAGTGTTGACAGAGGTAGTGACGGTGGGCTTATCTGTCATTCTTTATTTTAAGGGACTACTTTTTATATGTGATAATTTCAAGCAGAAGTATCTTATTTGGTAGAAATTGTTTCTTAGGTAAAGGAAAATTTTCCTCATTCCTAGTTTTATAAAATTTCCTGTTATCATCAATGAGTTTTATCAAATGATTTTCTTATACTTATCAGGTAATAATATGGTTTTTCTATTTTAGCCTCTTCATGTGGTGATTTAAATAAATATATTTTAGAAAGGTATTCTTATTAACATATAAATGGGTCTATAGCTTTCCTTTTTCAAACTGTCCTCAAAATGAGTTGTAGAGGCATTGCTTCTATCTAGCCTCTGGATAACTGTGTATTAGATTTAAGTAAATAGATTGTTCATTGAAAGTTTGATAGTTACTTTCTTTGTGGGAGATTACCAGTTTCTTTTTAAAAATCTGCTTTTTCTACATTTTTCTGTTTGCTTTTTTTGGGGGGCCTTCTTTTGTATTGACTTAGTGTTTTTTCTTTCTTATTCTACTTCCCCTCATTGAAGCTATATATTCTATTGTTACTTAAAATTTTTATCATTGCTATTTAACTTTCTAAAAACAGCACCGAATACTATATGGTGGATCCACTTTGGAGTGATTTTACCTGAGTTTGAACCCAGCTCTTTGCTTACAAGCTGTGTGACCACTTTCTTTGCCACTTCATCTGTAAACTGAGGATAACTATAATATCTAACTCAGAAATTTGTTATGAAGGTTAAATGAGTTACTACATACGCCTGGGTGCATTATAAACAATCAGCGGCTAGCTATTATTCATCTATATCTCAGCTCTCTTCCCAATTAAGACACATTTCTTAAACTCTGATCATCTCATCTAAATCAACATGCTATTGTTATCCAATATTTTAGTTGTCTTTCTTAATCCCACAATTTAGATGTTTTATTATTATTTTGTACTATATTTGTTTAGATTTACTCATGTATGTCCCAATTTCTTTGGTCTCTATTCCTTTTCGAATATCAAATGTTACTTGTTGACTCATTTTCAGAAATTTTTTCTGTGTTAGTTTATTGTGAGTAAATCCCCTTAGGTTTTGTTTATCTGAATGACTGTATTCCACTTTTGGTCTTAAAAAACAGTTTTGATATATAAAATTGTATCTCAACTATACTTCAATTTTTAAAAATATAATAAAAACGTTTTGCTGAAACAGTTTTAGGCTGACAACGATTTTACTTCAGCACTTTGAATATATTATGCTGATATCTCTGGGATTTATTATCAGTCCAGAAATCATTCTTTTATAGATGGTATCCACTTCTCTTTAGTTACTTTTTTGGTAGTTCCTCTATGGCCTGCAGTTTTACTGTCATGTTTGAATTTACTTTTCATTTATCTTGCTTGATATCTTTTATGATTCCTATATGTGTGGATTCATATTTTTCATCATTTATGGCAATTTTTCAAACAACTTGGATTCAAATATTACCTTTCCCTTAGTCTTTATCTCCTACTGGAACTCTAATTAGACATATATATCTTCCCTGATTCTGAACCTCTTTTCATTTTCTGACCCCTTGGCTTTGTGTATTTAATTCTGGGTAGTTTCTTTAGATTCATCTTCTAGCTCACAACTTTCCTCTTCAGTTATACTTAATGTACATTTAATTTACAAACATATTTTAAATTTCAGTGATCATATTTTTCTAAGCATTTTTCTTCAGATCTATCTGGTTATAGCCAATGGATTCTCTCTATATATTTTTAGAAACCACTTTTATTTCTTTTATATATAAAATGTGATTATTTATATTCTCTATCTGGTGATTTCAATATCTAAAATCTGTGGGGCAATAAATATGTTGTTAATTATTTCTGATGATTCTGTCTGATGGTTTATTTGTGTGTTTAGTAATTTTAACATTGTGAGCACTTACTCTGCTGAGCATAATTGGTGAGCCAGCTACCGGTATTCTAGCAAATTCACAGATTTCTTGGTTTGGAGTTTCTTTTGACTATCCAGAGTCTGTAAGATTGAATTCCAGACTAGAGTTGGCCAATTTCATGGGTTAAAAATTTCAGAGAGTGTCTATTCCTCTTTTTCTCTTCTCTTTTTCACCCTATCTAGAATCAGTGTGGAGACAGAGTTCTTGATAGGTTTCTTTGCTTTGCTAGCTTAAATATTCTTCCTGGGCTACGCTTATCTAAGGTTGTAGTCATCTTCAAGGATACTGGTTTAGGGTGTGGGGATTCTCAAATTTTGCCCATCTACTTCCAGCAGCCCAAAGCTTAACCTCCCATTCCTTTCTCCAATATATGGATTTTGCATTTGCTTACACTTTATGCTCCTTTTTATCCTTTTTCTTTTTTTATGCCTTTGGGATTTCTCTTACTTCCTTGCAAGCCAAGCTATGTACTAAAACTAAGCTCCTTATAACAAAAGTAAACAAATGGGACCTAACTAGGCTTAAAAGCTTTTGCATTTCAAAGGAAACCATAAACAAAACAAAAAGACAACCTACCGAATAGAAGAAAATATTTACCAACAAAGCAACTGACACAGGATTATTCTCCAAAATATACAAATAGCTCATGCAGCTCAATATGAAAAAAGAAACAACCCAATCAAAGAATTGAGTGGAAGATCTAAACAGACATTTCTCCAAAGAACTCATACAGATGGCCAAAAAACATATGAAAAGATGCTCGACATCACTAATTATTAGAGAAATGCATATCAAAACTACAGTGAGGTATCACCTCACATTGGTCAGAATGGCCATCATCAATAAGTCTCCAAACAATAGACTGGAGAGAGTGTGGGAACCCTCCTACATTATTGGTGGGTATGTAAATTGGTACAGCCAGTATGGAGAACAGTATGGAGTTTCTTTATTTTATTTTTTGAATTCCTCATCATAGTTTATTTGTTGAAATTCCCAGTACAGAAATTAGGGCAACAAGACATGCTACTCTTACACTCCTGTACCATGTACAAAGTTTCCCAGAGAAATAACACTTGAGACCTCAGAGCAATACTGGTCAGGGGCTATTTTAGGTTCTTTGGTTCCCTCAAAGCAACAACTTAAATATAACCATAGTTTGTTCTTAAAAAGAACTCTAGGAAGCTGCAACCTTTCAATGCAGTAGCAGTCTAATAGGAAGAGATCCTATACTGTGGCTATAGCAGCTAGGCTTTGAGAAACTAAACTGGATCGTTGTACCTAAAATCCCCAGCTTGCCTGTTAGAAATTAAGCTCTAGATGCACTAATGAACCATTAAGTTTTCATCATTAAAAAAAAGCTTTATCATGCACCTTCACTTGTTCTTCTTGTTGCTCTCAATATACATGTTTCCTTTTTGCATGTAGAAAATATTTTCAGTGGTTTTTTGACTCTTCAGCAATGCAAATCTCTGCCCCTATTCCCCTAGTTCCTTCTTGGTAAATAATGTTAATTTTCCAATAGGAGGTGGAGTACATTATCATCAAGCACCATTTATCTAGCCTCCTTACTTACGAAGAAAGTTATGGGGCCATGTTATACACCTGGAATTCCTTAAAGATACTTGCTTTCTAGTAAAATACTTGCATTTACACATATATATTATTTTTAAAATCTGTGAAGAATTCACTGAAGCATGAAATCACCTTTTACTGAGAAGCTAAAACTGTATCAAAATGCACATAACAAGGGCTAATCTAAATACTATCTCCTATCAAATGTATCACCATCCTCCAAAACTAGAGCATATGCAGGCATAAACTATTAATCATGGTTAAGTGTGAAACCTTGCTTCAAAACATTCAGTTCAGTTCAGTCAGTTCAGTTGCTCAGTCGTGTCTGACTCTTTGCGACCCCATGAATCGCAGCACGCCAGGCCTCCCTGTCCATCACCAACTCCCGGAGTTCACTCAGACTCACGTCCATAGAGTCAGTCATGCCATCCAGCCATCTAATCCTCTGTCGTCCCCTTCTCCTCCTGCCCCCAGTCCCTCCCAGCATCAGAGTCTTTTCCAATGAGTCAACTCTTCGCATGAGGTGGCCAAAGTACTGGAGTTTCAGCTTTAGCATCATTCCTTCCAAAAGAAATCCCAGGGCTGATCTCCTTCAGAATGGACTGGTTGGATCTTCTTGCAGTCCAAGGGACTCTCAAGAGTCTTCTCCAACACCACAGTTCAAAAGCATCAATTCTTCAGTGCTCAGCCTTCTTCACAGTCCAACTCTCACATCCATACATGACCACTGGAAAAACCATAGCCTTGACTAGACAGACCTTAGTCGGCAAAGAAATGTCTCTGCTTTTGAATATGCTATCGAGGTTGGTCATAACTTTTCTTCCAAGGAGTAAGCATCTTTTAATTTCATGGCTGCAATCACCATCTGCAGTGATTTTGGAGCCCCCCAAAATAAAGTCTGACACTGTTTCCACTGTTTCCCCATCTATTTCCCATGAAGTGATGGGACCAGATGCCATGATCTTCGTTTTCTGAATGTTGAGCTTTAAGCCAACTTTTTCACTTTCCACTTTCACTTTCATCAAGAGGCTTTTTAGTTCCTCTTCACTTTCTGCCATGGGGCTTCCCCGGTGGCTCAGAGGTTAAAGCGTCTGCCTGGAATGCGGGAGACCCGGGTTCGATCCCTGGGTCAGGAAGATCCCCTGGAGAAGGAAATGGCAACCCACTCCAGTACTCTTGCTTGGAGAATCCCATGGAGGGAGGAGCTTGGTAGGCTACTAGTCCATGGGGTCGCAAAGAGTTGGACACGACTGAGCGATTTCACTTCACTTCACTTCACTCACTGTCTGCCATAAGGGTGGTATCATCTGCATATCTGAGGTTATTGATATTTCTCCTGGCAATCTTGATTCCAGCTTGTGCTTCTTCCAGTCCAACGTTTCTCATGATGTACTCTGCATAGAAGTTAAATAAGCAGGGTGACAATATACAGCCTTGACATACTCCTTTTCCTATTTGGAACCAGTCTGTTGTTCCATGTCCAGTTCTAACTGTTGCTTCCTGACCTGCATACAGGTTTCTCAAGAGGCAGGTCAGGTGGTCTGATATTCCCATCTCTTTCAGAATTTGCCACAGTTTATTGTGATCCACACAGTCAAAGGCTTTGGCATAGTCAATAAAGCAGAAATAGATGTTTTTCTGGAACTCTCTTGCTTTTTCAATGATCCAGCAGATGTTGGCAATTTGATCTCTGGTTCCTCTGCCTGTTCTAAACCCAGCTTGAACATCTGGAAGTTCACGGTTCACATATTGCTGAAGCCTAGCTTGGAGAATTTTGAGCATTACTTTACTAGCATGTGAGATGAGTGCAATTGTGCACTAGTTTGAGCATTCTTTGGCATTGCTTTTCTTTGGAACTGGAATGAAAACTGACCTTTTCCTGTCCTGTGGCCACTGCTGAGTTTTCCAAATTTGCTGGCATATTGAGTGCAGCACTTTCACAGCATCATCTTTCAGGATTTGAAACAGCTCAACTGGAATTCCATCACTTCCACTAGCTTTGTTTGTAGTGATGCTTTCCAAGGCCCACTTGACTTCACATTCCAGGATGTCTGGCTCTAGATGAGTGATCACACCATCGTGATTATCCGGGTCATGAAGATCTTTTTGTACAGTTCTTCTGTATATTCTTGTCACCTCTTCTTAATATCTTCTGCTTCTGTTAGGTCCATACCATTTCTGTCCTTTATCAAGCCCATCTTTGCATGAAATGTTCCCTTGGTATCTCTAATTTTCTTGAAGAGATCTCTAGTCTTTCCCATTCTGTTCTTTTCCTCTATTTCTTTGCATTGATCGCTGAAGAAGGCTTTCTTATCTCTTCTTGCTATTCTCTGGAGCTCTGCATTGCTCACTATTAATTCTCAGAAGATATATGCTAGAAACATAGGAGTAATTGGTGGGCAAGTGGCTGAGGAATACCAATTAGAAAACAAAGCTTTGAATGCTCAAAATGCTTCTCTAGAAACTGTTGTATTCCCCATGGTATTTAGGAAGGACACTATTAAGAATGAGTGTGAGTGACAGTTGCTCAGTCATGCCTGACTCTGTAATCCCATGGACTGTAGCCTGCCAGGCTCCTCTGTTCATAGAATTCTCCAGGCAAGATTACTGGAGTGGACTGCCATTTCCTTCTCCAGGGTGGAGGTTCTTTAAAACACTAAGAATAGAGCTATCATTTCATCCGGCAATACCACTCCTGAGCATATATCTAGAGAAAACCATAATTCAAAAAGATACTACACCGCAGTGTTCACTGAAGCACTATTTGCAATACCTAAGACATGGAAGCAACCTAAATGCCCACCGAGAGGAACAGATAAAGGAGATGTGGTGCAGAGACACAATGGATATCACTCAGCCATAAGAAATGCTGGAATAGTGCCATATGCAGGGGCATGGACAGACTTAGAGACTGCCATACTGAGCGAAGTAAGACACTTCACTTCAGACAAAGACAAATGTACGATACTGTTTATATGCAGAATCTAAAAGCTGGGAATAAGAAACCTATTTACAAAACAGAAATCGAATCACAGATATAGCAAACAAACTTATGGTTACCAAGTGGACAGGGAAGGGATAAATTGGGAGATGGGGATTAATATATAGATACCACTATATATAAAGTAGATAATCAACAAGGACCCAGTGTATAGCACAGGGAACTCGACTCAGTACTCTGTAATAGCCTTAATGGAAAAGCATCTGAAAAATTATAGAGGAATATGTGTAACTAAACCGCTTTGCTGTACACCTGAAACTGACAGGACATTGTAAATCAACTATGTCCCAATAGTAAGTGAAAGAAAATAAGGTCATTGTAATATCAAAGACCTGGTAGTATTGTGTAAGGAAGGCCTTTTAGAGTGTCCAGCTGATACCTGCTAGAAGCACAAGCAAAGAATAATCTTTAAAAAATATAAAATAGTTTCCATCTCTCCCCTATTAAGACCCTCAAATGGCTTTCTCTGACACTTAAAAAATGTACCAACCAACCATTCTGGCCTACCAAGCCAGAAGCTGGTTTCTGAAGCTCCTATCCCCTCCCTGCCATCTGCTGCTCCTCACCTATAGTGATCTTATTCCTGCCTTAGAACCATTCACTGTGTGGCGTATCCTTCCCTCTTTCTTCACATGGCTGGCTCTTCCTATCATTCAGGTCTCACCTTAAATGCCACCTTTTCATAGCAGCCTTCCTTGATTCACTTCCCTATTTCTGCATCACATCACCTTGTTATAATTCTCTAGAACACCTCCCCTTCACCAATCACAGCCTTGTCATGGTGACTTGTATAACTCAATGAAGCTATGATCCATGCCATGCAGGGCCACCCAAGACAGACAGGTCATAGTGACGAGTTCTGACAATACATGGTCCACTGGAGACGGGAATGGCAATCCACTCCAGTGTTCTTGCCTCGAGAACCCCATGAACAGTATGAAAAGGCAAAAAGATATGACAATAGAAAATGAGCCCCCATGTTGAAACATCTTTAATATGCTACTGGAGAAGAGAAGAGGACAATTACTAATAGTTCCAGAAAAAATGAAGCAGTTGGGCCAAAGCGGAAACGATGCTCAGTTGTGGAAAGTAAAGTCCTATGCTGTCAAGAACAATATTGCATAGGAACCTGGAATGTTAAGTCCATGAATCAAGGTAAATTGGATGTGGTCAAGCAGGAGATGGCAAGAGTGAACATCGCTATCTTAGGAATCAGTGGACTAAAATGGACAGGAATGGGCAAATATAATACAGATGACCATTATATCTACTACTGTAGGCAAGAATCCCTTAGAAGAAATGGAGTAGGCTTCATGGTTAACAAGAGAGTCCGAAATGCAGCCTCAAAAATGACAGAATGATCTCGGTTTGTTTCCAAGGCAAATCATTCAGCATCAGAGTAATCCAAGTCTATGCCCCAACCACTGATGCTGAAGAAGCAGTTGATCAGTTCTGTGAAGACCTACAACATCTTCTAGAACTAACACCAAAATAAGATGTCCTTTTCATCATAGGGTATTGGAATGCAAAAGTAGGAAGTCAAGAGATATATGGAATAACAGGCAAGTTTGGCCTTGGAGTACAAAATGAAGCAGTGCAAAGGCTAACAGAGTTTTGTCAAGAGAACATGCCAGTCATAGCAAACACCCTTTCCAACAACACGAGCGATGACTATGACTCTACTCATGGACATCACCAGATGGTCAATACCAAAATCAAGCTGATTATGCTCTTTGCAGCCAAAGATGGAGAAGTTCTACACAATCAACAAAAACAAACCTGGAGCTGACTGTAGCTCAGATCATCAGCTCCTTATTGGAAAATTCAGGCTTAAACTCAGGAAAGCATGAAAAACCACAAGGCCATTCATGTATGACCTAAATCAAATTCCTTATGGTTATACAGTGGAGGTGATGTATAGACTCAAGGGATTCGATCTGGTAGATAGAGTGCATGAAGAACTATGGACGGAGGTTCATAACATTGTATAGAAGGCAGTGACCAAAACCATTCCAAAGGAAAAATAAAAATGCAAGAAGGCAAAATGGTTATCTGAGGAGGCTTTACAAATAGCTGAGGAAAGAAGCAAAGTGAAAGGCAAGGGTGAAAGCAAAAGATGCCCAACTGAATGCAGAGTTCCAGAGAACAGCAAGGAGACACAAAAAAAGCCTTCTTAAATGAACAGTGCAAAGAAATAGAGGAAAACAACAGATTGGGAAAGAGTAGAGATCTCTTCAAGAAAATTGGAGAGATCAAGGGAACATTTCATGCAAGGATTGGCATGATAAAGAACAGAAATGGTAAGGACCCAACAGAAGCAGAAGATATTAAGAAGAGGTGACAAGAATACACAGAATTATACAAAAAGAGTCTTAATGACCCAGATAACCATGATGGTGTGGTTACTAATCTAGAGCCAAACATCCTGAGCTGTGAAGTCAAGCAAGCCTTAAGAAGAATTACTACAAACAAAGCTAATAGAAATTATGGAATTCTAGCTGAGCTATTTAAAATCCTAAAAGATGATGCTCTGAAAGTGCTGTACTCAATATGCCAACAAATTTGGAAAGCTCAGCAGTGGCCCACAGGACTGGAAAAGGTCACTTTTTATTCCAATCCCAAAGAAAGGCAATGCCAAAGAATATTCATACTACTACACAACTGTGCTCATTTCACATGCTAGTAAGATTATGCTCAAAATCCTTCAAGCTAGGCTTCAACAGTACATGAACTGAGAACTTCCAAATGTACAGGCTGGGTTTAAAAAAGGCAGAGGAATGAAAGATCAAATTACCAACATTTGTTGCATCATGGAGAAAGCAAGGGCATTCCAGAAAAACTTCTGCTTTATTGACTACACTAAAGCCTTTGACTATGTGGATCACAACAAACTGGAAAATTCTTAAACAGATGGAAATATCAGGCCACCTTACGTGTCTCCTGAGAAACCTGTATGCACAGGTAGAACTGGACATGGAACAACAAACCGGTTCAAAATTGGGAAACAAGTATGACAAGGCTGTATACTGTCACCCTGCTTATTTAACTTGTATGCAGAGTACATGTGAAATGCCGGCCTGGATGAATCACAAGCTGGAATCAAGATTGCCAACTTGATATTTATATATCAACAACCTCAGATATGCGGATGATACCACTCCAATGGCAGAAAGTGAAAAGGAACTAAAGAGCTTCTTGATGAGGGTGAAAGAGGAGAGTGAAAAGTTAGCTTAAAACTCAACATTCAAAAAACGAAGATCATGGCATCTGATCCCATTACTTCATGGCAAACAGAAGAGGAAAAAGTGGAAGCAGTGACAGATATTATTTTCTTGGCCTCCAAAATCACTGCAGATGGTGACCAAAGCCATGAAATTGAAAGATGCTTGCTCCTTGGAAGGAAAGCTATGATAAACCCAGACAGTATATTAAAAAGCAGAGACATCACCTTGCTGACAAAGGTCTGTATAGTCAAAGGTATAACTTTTCCAGTAGTCAAGTATGGATATGAGAGTTGGATAATAAAGAAGGCTGAGTGTCAAAGAATTGATGCTTTTGAATTATAGTGCTGGAGAAGACTCTTGAGAGTCCCTTGGACAGCAAGAAGATCAAACCAGTCAATCCTATTAGAAATCAATCCTGAATATTCATTGGAAGGACTGATGTTGAAACTGAAGCTCCAATACTTTGGCCACATGATGGGAAGAACCGACTCACTGATGCTGGGAAAGATTGAAGACAAAAGAAGCGGGCGGCAGAGGATGAGATGGTTAGACAGCATCATCAACTCAACGGACATGAATCTGAGGAATTCTGGGAGACAGTGAAGGACAGATGAGCCTGGCGTGCTGCAGTCCATGGGACACAAAGAGTTGGACACAGCTTAGCAAGAGAACAACAACAACAGCAACTAGAGCATCTGTTATTATTAGCAGACATTTCCCTATTTATTATCTGTTTTCCTACCAGAACATGAGACCCATAGGAGCAGGGGTCTTATGTTTCTGGCTCACTACTATCTTTCCCAGGATTTAGAATAATTCCAGACACACAGTAAGGACTCAGTGCATGTTTGGTGAATGACTAGAGCTGAGTACTGGCAACATCATCTCTGTAGACAGGACCTAGGCTTTCCAGCGCTCCATTGTGCCCACTACTTCCTATTATCTTGGCAGCCCAGCTTGCTTTGCTCTGTAACTTACTTATCTCCCTGGCTCTAGTAGGTATTTGAGTTTTAAATCCCTACTCATAGTTACTTTATCTTCAACATTTTGAGAGCAGAGGTCATGTTTCTGTTTCTTTTCTTCTTCAATGTCTTGCAAATAGTAGGGGGAAGGAGTTAAATTCATAGAGTATATTGCCTACTAGTCAAGCACCAGCATAGCCCTCTACATTAATTTATAGCCTCACAACACCACTATAGGGCCAGGCTTTATTATTTGTGTTCATTTAATAGGAGAGGAGCTGTTTAGAGTTATGCAGTAAATGAAGGATCTGGCATTAGGACCTACCCAGACAACACACACTCAATATGAACTCCTGCAAAACTGCTGCTCATGCCTAGGGAACAGGTGGCTGTTTCAATGTGCACGAGCCAAGGTGGAGCAGCTAACTGGGTATTTCAGAATGTTTCAGGCCAGGTTTTACTTAACAGTCTGGCTAGTCACTGCTCAATTTCATTCCACTGAGTCTATGAAGGTTTAGCTTGAGGTGTGTCTCTGCTTGGTGAGAAGAGGCTTTGGAGGTTATTAATCATGCCTTTCGCATGATGAGGGTCCTGCACATCCAATAAATGTCTGCTCTTGGCAAATATTATGGAATCTGACAGCAAGGAGATTTTTCAAAGATGGTTATTTCAGTCAAGTCATCACCTGTCACTGGATCACTGAACAAAGACAGACGCTGAATGCAACGAATGTACGCCACAACACCAAACAATCTTTTAAATAACAAAATCTTATTTTTATTTTTTACAGAAATTCAGATATTCCAACAAATTTCTTTACATTTCCTGGACCTTAAAAAATTACACACAACTTTTGGACGCAATACAACAGAACAGAATGAGAAAGGGAGTCACTTTTTTTTAAAAAGATAAAAACGTACTTCTTATACTGAATTAACATTTAGTGATTTACATGTGTTTTACCTATGTACAAATGGTACACTGTCAATGACCCATCTTCAGAGCACTATGGTATGCTAAATTACACTTAGGTTTTTTAGAAGGAAAACAACTTCTTAAAAACACTTGCATGTGGATAGGAAGCACTTTTTCATTTTCATAAACACCACTATTAGTGTTGTAGGACTCCCAGTGGAATCTACAATTTACACGGATTAAAGAAAGCCAATACCTTCTATTTTTATTGTAGGTAAAGCAGAGAGGTACCTCCCCTTAACTAAAAGATGAATTCTTGAAAAGTTGTGTGTAATTAAATTTAGTAAGTAGGGTGTTTTGAATGCAGAGGGAGAGCTAATATTTAAAGCAACAAATAACTCCCAGAACAGCTAATACTTTAGAGATAATAAGTACTCCCCTAATGGGGTTCTTTAGAAAATCCATATCTTTGTGAATTGTGTTTCACTTATTTGACTGTATCTGTAATATGCTTTTTAGCCATTGGAAACATAAAACTCATCTGGGGTGAAAAGATGCTGATACCAAAGACATTGACAAAACTAGGAGTGTGAGACAGGATAAGAGAAATCAACCGTGATCTGTATCTTGGTTGATTCTTCTTGTATTACTCTCCATTGTTCCAATAATATATACTAAACGGATCTTAATTTTGAGCTCAAAAATGAAGGCATTCTACATGGTCATGTTTTCTGCTCAGGTATAGAATATGGTTTGGCTTATACTGATGATTCCTGCACATATATTTTTTAGCTTGTGTCATTCTCAAGCAATTGGCTACTTCAATATTAACTATTTTTCTGTTGTTGCATATAGCAGGGTATGTGGTAAGGGTGATGGTGGGGGACGCCTGGGAGCAAAAGATTGTTGAAGACAATTGATCATTTGTCACTACTTCTAAATGCCAATCAACTAAAAACAAACAAACAAACAAACAAAAAAAACTGAGTGTTCTTGAAACTAAAATTAGTAAACAAAAAGGCAACTTACTCCTACCAAGTTTCTTTGACCTGTATTAAGTATATATTCATTAGTTCTAAGGCTATTAATTATTATTTATTTTGTTAGTGCCACTTACTATCATTTAGAAATAGGTTTAATGGAATGGTGTTAGTAAGGGAAAGTAAGGGAAAGAAAGGATATGGATTTCTGATGATATGACAAAGGAATAGAAAAAGAAGATATTTTAGATGTTTACTTGTAAAGTATATTAAATTCTTATACGTATTACTAGGGGCAATTAGAAAAAGTGTTTATTTGATAGCAGCCTATATATTACATGTGAGCATTCAAGGTGAAAATGAGCTTTCTATATTTTTCAGAGTTCCTTGATGCTATTTCCTGAAAGATAGGGAAGTCTATGTTGCTCAGGAACCTATGATGTAAAGATGTACTTCCTGTAATATACAGCTTGATGGAGTAATAGTATATGTCAGAAACACTTTCTCAGTAATAACTGGTACAGACAGATTAAACTGAACAAAGACTCAGTAAAAAGTTTGAAACATTAACATCTCTTAACTGAGTGGTTGTTAACTAATTACACAGTGACATAAATGAACGGCAGAGATGGGAACCAAAGGTCATGGCTCCTATGAAAATATTCAGAGGCATTTTCTAAGACGCTTCCTCAATAACTGATGGTTGATCAGCCTCTTGGCTATTGAGATAGGAATAATTTAGGATGCACTGCCTTTTTAAAAATAATGTTGAAAGATTAAAGCTTTTTGTTTTCTGTTTGATTAAAAAAGGACAGTTTACAAACCTCAGTACATATATATTTTACATGTTAATTCTAGCACATTTATATTTCTCTTCCTTAAAATATTTCCTGAATGTGATTTCTCATGAGTGTCATCTGCTCTTATTCAATGATAGTTTCCAATGAGCTGGTGTTTAATCCGTGATCATATCTCCTTTCAGGAAAATCACTCCCATCTCTGCCGATCTAGGTTTAGTAGGTGCTTTGACAGCTGGATGCTTCGCTCTCGCCGGTATCCATCTCGGTACTCTGATCTCTCCCAAGTGTCGTCCTTCTCGATGCTGATGTACAAAAGCTGTTATTCGATTAGTTTAGCTGTTATTTGATTTGTTTTGTGCTCATTCTAGAGAATATTGGCTTAGCAGAACTGCAGGGGGGGGGGTGGATGGGCAAGAGAAAGAGAAAAGAGAGAAAGAACAAACGCATCATTTTCTGTCCTCAAGATTTTTGTGCATATTTGTCAAGGAAAAACCATACCAACAAATGTACCTTAGATTTGTTATCAAACAAGACTGAAAGGAGTGAGGTTTCTGGTCCATTAAACAAACAGCACAGCCTTCCTGGTGAGGGGGGGTCCCCTGATAATTCAGGCATGCATATTCCCTACCTGTGGATGAAGATTACAGGCTGCTTTGAAGGAGCAAGGGAGAATGCAAAACGATCCCAGGCATCACTGATTTTTCTGCCTGGCACAGAAAATGCCTCACTTGAGTGTTTTCCTTTTCCTTCCAAGCTTTATTTATTATTGAATGAACATTATAACTGTTTCAAAAGGAATGACTATAGAGATGAATCATCCACAATCCAATCACTTTGAGACACCAGCTGTTTTCATCCCATGTCTCTTTCTATTCCTTATCTAAGGTGTGCACTTATTTGATATAGTTGGAATCACAGCGTAGATGACATTTTCAAGACAATATTAAAAACAATTTGCTATATTTCCACTCTCTGCATCATCAGCATCAGTTTCTCGTGACTGCATTATATTCCATGCCATCCTCATTCCTCTCCAGGCCACGCTCAATATTCTACTCTCAATGATTTCACCACTGTCAGATACGTAGGTATGTTTCTGTTTCTTTTGTTGCTATCGAAAATGAATATTTTTGCATATGAAACTTGACTTGTTCTTTTAAATTCTTTTCTTTAGGACAAATGCTCAGGGGAAGGCTGCTTTTCCTTTTCTGCAACATATTAGGGACTGTGCCTGTATTGACAGAGATCACAGGTGGTGTGATCTACTCCATCCTCTGGTTAATTTTCATAGATTTTGCCACTGCTAACCAGGAGTTAGGGGTACCTTATACATGGTGAAGATGGGCCAACGCACCTAGTAGGTCAGATTGGGGCTGACAGAAAACAATCTGTTGGGTTTTGAATCACAGAGCGCTTAGAAACACAAATTATAATAAAACAATTGGCCCATTATTCAGTTATGTTCCTCATCCCACATTTTAAGATAAGATTATGCTTTCTGCATAAATGCAAGAGAAACCCCTGAAAGATTCTGTCGTTGTTTCTAGAATTTATCCCCTCGTTGGCTTCCACCAGGCTTTAAAAAAATCTTAACGCACATTATGATTTTTAACGAACTTCCCTCAGTCAGAGAAGTTGTTTTAATGTACCCAGACTACACAGGGGATAATTGAAATGTGATCATGCCATAATGATGATTAGTCTATAATGATTCTCTTAGCTTGAATCATGCTGGCAGAGGCCCTCTGGAAGGGAATGCTTTCTTCAGATAAGCAACGTAAGCCAGCAACCCAAGGATCTGACATAGTGCCACGGGCACTTCTGAACTTGAGTGGTCTCTGCTGCAGTGTCATGGAGGTGCTCTGGCTCGATGGAATCCAAACGTGGGCTTGTGGGTCCATGATTCCACTGCTCCAGCTCATAATTCGCTCATTCTGCATCATTTTCTATTTAAAACCCACAAAACTGAATGTCTGGGTTTTCCAGCAAGATTTGTGAAAGGTGCTCCCTGGGGAGGGAGAAGGAGAGGAGTGGGTGGGTTTGCAAATGTGGGAAGGAGACTAGGGAAATGGAAAGTGACCCTGCGTGTGGAAGTGTGCTTCTCAGGGCTGTACGCATGCGATGCAGGGGACAAGGGAGACAAGAGGGAGTCCCCGCTGTACTGAGGTTCACAAATGAATATACCCCTGATTTAATGATAGAAAAGTCTGCTTTGGTTGAATCATTGTTTCCAGGTAGCACTAGTGGTAAAGAACCCGCCCGCCAGTGCAGGAGACGTGAGACGTGAGTTCAATCCCTGGCTTGGGAAGATCCCTTGGAGGAGGGCATGGCAACCCACTTCAGTATTCTTGCCTAGAGAATCCCATGGACAGAGGAGCCAGGAGGGCTATGATCCACAGGGTCACAGAGAGTTGGACACGACTGAAGTGACTTAGCACACACGCACACAGAACCCAAGACTCCCACCTTCTCTCTCCCCAGTGCAAAGCCGCCTGATTTGGTAACATCATATTGGGCTGGGAAGGAAGCAGACGGGGGTGGAAAGGCTTCAGATCAGCCCCTAGAGCGCTGACATCCAAGCCTGGGGAGAAAGGAACTTTCTACAGGAAAAGCACCTCCCTGTGAAGATCCTGAGCTTTCTCGTACAAAGAGAACCTCTGTGGCCAGTCTCACAGGGTTTCCTATTTACCCCCTACCATCTTGGCCCATGGCTGAGGGGCAGACCAGGGCAAGTCTTTCATCACCAGCCCTTCCTGGATCTGCTCTGGTCTTGGGCCACAGGTAGCCACTGTGTAGCCAAATGCCTCATTGGATCCCTCACTGCAATCTCACCATCAATTTCTCAGCTCTTCCTTCTTAAAGCTCTCTGCTCTGTTGACCACTGTTGGCATTGGGGCTATACCCCCCAACCCCAGTGCTAACCTTGGGCAGGGAACTGAGGAATGAATGGCAAAAAGAGAGAGTGAGGCCTTTGAGCCAGGCCTGGACAAAGGGAGGCCAGTGGGTCTCTTTGCATACGAGATTCAAGGAGGTGCTCACTCTCAGGATTGTGCAAATACAGGACAAGGGCCTCCTTAAATTTTGCACGCTAAGCTCCTCATTGGCCTCACCCTAGTCTCAGTCCTGCTGTGAGTGCAGGCTGCACTGTCACCAGATCCCTTGGGGAAGCTGGCTGAGCTGGGATTACTCAGACATGGCTCCCATCGTGTATTCTTTCTTCCTAGAAAGACTGGCTCCACCATGCAACAGGAACCCCGGGGCATGCAAGAATTCTGCAGCATGTGCTAGGCTGAAAGAACCAGCAAGCACTTGTGTTCCAGGGGTGATCAGAACACCAGCACTCCCCACACAATGCCAGGACAACACTCTGTAGAAGCGGTGCAGTGAGAACGCTGCCATGATTACCTAAATGACCTGCACAAAGGATTTTCCACCTGAAGGCTTGGAGGGGCTAGCCCTTCAAACAGATGTGTGAAGCTGGCAGATTAAGAGGGCAAAGGCAGGGTTTTCCCCTCCAGATGTTGCTGTCACTCCTAGAGATTCTGAGACACCAGGGCCGTCTGCAGAATTTGGTGGCAGCTTTAGCATGGTTCCACTGTGGCCTTTGCTTTATAAAACTTTCTGCTTTTTTCAAAATTCTTGCTAACGTTTCCCACACACCATGGATGTTGCATAGCTCGGGATTCAATTTAAAAGCTGTCATCTTCTCCTAGGTATGTACAGAGCAGGACTGAATAAACAAGTCATTCACTGCTGCTGTGGATCTTTGTTCAGTTGGGTTTGTCCTCGTGACATGTCATGGGCTCTGAGGCACCCATGTTCCAATTCCAAAGGGCTCTTTGCAAACCCTTTCTGAAGCTGTCATTTGAATCACTGCTCATGAGAGCAGCATTTATAATGGCCACATTGTCCACACTATCCACATGCAGTGGTGTGACTGGATTTTCTACGTGTTTGCCAGCTCTGAAAGGTCTCCTGTGACCTGCTTCTGCAGACTGTTCCCATCTGACCTATTCCATAAGGGCTTGGAGCTCCCACTGTCAGGACAGCTGAGGGGCAGGTGCCGAGTGAGAAAAATGCTTGGTGGGACCGCTCAGGCTTTTAGCAGAATGGCGCGCTACATCTTTGTTGTGAAAATGAGTAAGGGTGGGATTCCAGGCTGTTCTTTCCTCATTGGCCCTACAGGCTCTGTCCATTTCTCCCGTTCTGTTGTTTCAATCTGTGCTCACCTCTATCAACGCTTTCTGCACCCTTCATCTTCCGGAGGTTGAATATGCCCCCTGGAAATAACATCTCCCCTTCTAGGCCCTCAGGAGCTCTACAGGGTCTGCCCCATGTAGGGATGGCAGGGGAGAGCTGGCTGCAGATTCTCCGCATTTCCTCTCACTGAAAGGTGGGTTTATGTTCCCCTCCCCTTCAATCCGGGCTTTAAGAGTATCAGTGATTTGCTTTTTAATGTGGTAAACACACACACACACACACACAGAATACAATCTACATCTCAGTCATTTGAAGTGTGTAGTTCAGCAGTGTTCAGTAAATTCACATGGTTGTGAAACAGATCTCCAGGACTTTCCATACTGCAAGCCTGAAATTCTGTACCCATTACACAAATCCCCTTTCCCTCAGTAACACACCCCCATCCCTCAATAATCACCATTCTGTTTTCCCTTTCTATGAATTCGATGTCTTTAGATAGCTCCTGTAGGGGGAATTATACAGTATGTGTCTTTTTGCAACTGGTATATTTCACTTAGCACAATATCCTCAAGGTTCACCTATGCTGTAGCATGTGACAGGATTTCTTTATTTGCTAAGGTGGAATACTATTCCTTTGTGTGTATGTGCCACTTTCTGCTTATCCGTTCATCTGCTGATGGGCATTTGGGTTGCTTCCACCTTTCGCGTATTGCGCACAGTGCTGCTGTGACATGGGTATGAACATACCTCTTCAGGACCCTGACTTTGCTTCTCTTGGATACACACCCAGAAATGGGACTGCTGGATCATATGGTAGCTCTATTTTTAGCTTTTTGAGGACCCTCCATACTATTCTCTTTTTTCGTTTTTTTTTTTTTTTTCATACTGTTTTCTGTTGCACTGTTTTATAATCCCACCCACAGTGCACGAAGATCTAATTTCTTCATATCTGTCTGACATTTTAAAATTTCCGTTTTGAGAGTAGCCAGCCTGAGGGTGTAAGGTGATAACTGTAGTTTTGATTTGCATTTTTCTGATCATTAGTGATGCTGAGAACCTTTAGAGCACTGGCAATTTCCAATCTCTGCTGGAGCGACCACATGAAGAGGTCCTGGTAGAACACGGAGAGGGAGAGTGGTCCAGCTGAGCCCACCAGCCATCCCTGCAAGGGGCCTACCTGTGAGTGAGCCTTCTTGGACCCGCCATACTACTGATCCCTAAAGTGACCCTAGTGGATGCTACATGGAGCAGAAGAACTGCTCAGTTAAACCCTTCCCAAACTCCCGATCCACACAATTGTGAGAAATAGTAAAACTGGTTGTTAGGAGCCATCCTAATGGGTGTGAGGTTTTTCAACAAAACTTTGACAAAGTTTTAAGCCACAAAAATTTGGGATAGTTCCTCACGCAGCAATAGATAACTGCAACAGTGGGCAAATGCCCTTTCTCTGACTGTGGTTTAGATCTGCTGCATGAAATAGTCTTTCATGACACAGTTTCTAGAGGAGCAGTACCTGAAACCCCATCCTCTGATTACTGGTTTACCTGTATCCTTTCTTTGGGCAATCACTGGTTTGTCCCTCAAGGGGTCTAACTGTAGTGGGTTTGGATTTGTGCTGAAAATAAATGCGTGGTCAAAATATACTTCTGCGCTGAATTAAGGCCTAGCACTGATTTTGGTTGCAGCTGATTAGCACTAACACTGTAGGTGATGAGACGGTCTGAAGTTGTTGAGGTTGCATGTATATGTCCATTGCTCATCTTGACTTGCAGGCCACCCTCCCATTCATCAATCCCCACCAGCATACTCTGGCCCCTGACTGCAGTGATGCAAGAGAACAATGAGATAGGAAGCTATGCCCCAGTTACCGAGTCCTTCTAGATTCTCTAATGCCTTTTTACCACAACCAGAAAGGTAATACCAGTACTTCGGAGATTTATCATCCAGCTCGCATCCAAATGTTTAGTTGCTCATAGCCTGGACTTTTTGATGGGCTTGGCTGTGACTGTACCTGCTTGGTGGCATCTAGAGTTTCAGTACCAGGGCCAGAGGCAGAGGGATGGGCATGGAGGAGAAAAGAAGGATTACAGTCAGTAGGATTATAGTCTTTGACTCTCTTTATATAGGGCCAGTGATTATGTTTACATTTTTAGAACAGAAAGCAAAATACAAAATAGAAATAACTTACTCATGAAGACATCCTCCCCGTTACCTGTCATAGTTCGGTTTGGTTTCTTACCATTACAGTTCAGTTTACTTGCTTCATAGCACTGCTCATGATCTGTAACTAGCTCATGCATTTTGTTTTTTTCTGCCTTTTTCCCCCATGAGAATGCGAGCTCTAGGCCATCAGCATCTCCTTTGTCTTGCTCACCCATGTACCACCAGCTCCCAACCTCGATCCTGATGACAGGTGATCAATAAATGCTAGCAGAATAAATGGAAGAATAAAGAAACCAAAGAACCTCTCCCTCTCCCCTGCCAAAAATCCATTAGGTCAGTGCTTTTAAAACTTCAATATGCTTAAGAATTGCCTAGGTATCTTGCTAAATGTGCAGATTTTGATTAAGCTGGTCTGGGATGAAGCCTGGAAATTTGCATTTTTAACTATCTCCCAGGTGATGCTGCTGCTGCTGCTGCTGCCGCTGGTCCCACATTCTTGGAAGCAAGGACCTGGACTGAGCTCCCTGAGGAGAGACCGTGTCCAGCTCATCTTTATACTCCCAGCTCAATGAGGTGCTTGGTTTACAATAAGTGTTCAAAAATTGTGTTTTGAGTGAATGGATGAAACCAACCAGTCACATAAATCTATGAAAAACCCAGCAAAGCAAAGCTTGGGAGACTGGTGGAGGCACTCAGTGACCTGAAACTTCAATGAAGACTCTGGGGGGCTTTCTATTCCTTCTACTTCCATTAAAGAGCTGGGCAGAGGAAGCCAAGGTTAGGGAGAGGGGTTCTCCCATCCTGAGCCTACAGACAGAGATTTTATCTCTTGGTTGTAACAATAACTTAAAAAATATATACATACAGAGGTATCTAGAAAATGCAAAATGTACAACTTGAGACAGGCCTAGTACATTTTCTCTCGTCCTTTCTTCCCTTCGCCTACATTTTAGCCTTTATATTCTCTGCCTTTCTTGCTCTTTTTCTTCCTCTCTGTCTCTTTCTAATGTCATTTCCATCTGACATACTGATTTGAACACAGGAGTTAGAGGATAATTGCAGAGGATAGTTCTTCTGGCTACTCATGTAGATCTTCTTTGCTGAGAAGGGGCAGAAAATGGCCTAAGGATAAGGTCCTGGTGACTGTGCACTATTCTTGTGTTCAATGGACAATTCACCACTGACATCAGGCACAACACTATCCCATGTGACCTTTTCTAGAAAGTAAATAATTCATGAGCAGGAATTTCTATTGTTAACTCAATAACATCTCTTTTCTTTCTCCCCTTGTCTCCATTAAGAAATACTATAGAGGAGGGATGAGGGAGGGGGGTTCAGGATGGGAAACACGTGTATACCTGTGGCGGATTCATGTTGATGTATGGCAAAACCAATACAATATTGTAAAGTAATAATTAACCTCTGATTAAAATAAATAAATTTATATTAAAAAAATAAACATGTCCTTAAGCCAAAAAAAAAAAAAAAGAAATACTATAGAATTTGTTCCCATAGTGGCTGTAGTAGTTTGCATTCCCACCAACAATATAAGAGGGTTCCCTTTTCTTTACATCCTCTCCAGCATTTATTGCTTGTAGACTTTTGGATAGCAGCCATTCTGACTGGCGTGAGATGGTACCTTATTGTGGTTTTGATTTGCATTTCTCTGATAATGAGTAATGTTGAGCATCTTTTCATGTGTTTGTTAGCCATCTGTATGTCTTCTTTGGAGAAGTGTCTGTTTAGTTCTTTGGCCCATTTTTTGATTGGGCCGTTTATTTAAAAAACTGGAAATAGAACTGCCATATGATCCAGCAATCCCACTGCTGGGCATACACACCGAGGAAGCCAGAACTGAAAGAGACACGTGTACCCCAGTGTTCATTGCGGCACTGTTTACAATAGCCAGGACATGGAAGCAACCTAGATGTCCATTGGCAGATGAATGGATAAGAAAGCTGTGGTACATATACACAATGGGACATTACTCAGCTATTAAAGAGGATGCGTTTGAATCAGTTCTAATGAGGTGAATGAAACTGGAGCCTATTATATACAGTGAAGTAAGTCAGAAAGAAAAGCACCAAATACAGTATATTAACGCATATATACGGAATTTAGAAAGAAGGTAACAATGACCCTATATACGAGACAGCAAAAGAGACACAGATATAAAGAACAGACTTTTGGACTCTGTGGGAGAAGGTGAGGGTGGGATGATCTGAGAGAATAGCATTGAAACCTGTATATTCCCATATATGAAATAGATCTTCAGTCCAGGTTCAATGCATGAGACAGCGTGCTCAGGGCTGGTGCACTGGGATGACCCTGAGGGAAGGGATGGGGAGGGAGGTGGAGGGAAAGTCAAGATGGGGAACACATGTAAACCCATGGCTGATTCATGTCAATGTAAGGCAAAACCCACTACAATATTGTAAAGTAATTAGCCTCCAATTAAATAAATTTAAAAAAGAGAAATACTATAGAATCTATTAAAAGCAACAGGTACAATTCCTTGGAAGGCTTCCCCAGGCACACCGAGAATAGAATGAAGGTGCTTACTTATTAATCCTAACAAAATTCACTGTCCAGTTTTAACAAGAAGCCATTCCATACTTTATAGGGGTTGAAAGGCTTTTAATAATGAGTTCAAAAGACACGCTTGTCGGAGGGGCAGAGTGTAACACCCTCATTCTTAGTGCATTTCATAAGAACTCACAGGGTGTCAACCTTACTATGCCATCCCTGCTTTGGTGACTTCCATAGAAGTCATTTACTTCCACTTTAGTGACTTCCATAGAAGTACATATACTTCTGTGCATAGAAATTACAAATTTGTTCATAATTGTTTTGCTTTTCCCTTTCATAAACTAGCTTATAACTAACAATTCACTCTGTGGTCATGACAATCATTTAAATATTCATTTCTGCCTGTGACAGTGAATATTCAGCCTCCCACATCTTCCTCTAAGCTGCTTCTCCTTCCCGCTCAGGAAAGATGACCAAGAATAATGTGTCATTTCCTCCTTCCTTGCTTCTGTCCATGTCTGTCTTGCCCTGGGTGCGTTTTCCCTCTGCCTCACAGGTGTTCTCTTTTCCAAATGCTACGTTGAGATATAAGTTCCCTGATTTTCTTGAAGGCATATAGCTGTTTGGTTAAATATGTTTTCTCTGTCTCTGAATACTAATCTCTCCTGGGTGGGTAACCCTCTAGAAGTTCTTTAATATCTCTGAGTTTCATTTGAAAGCTGGGAGGAACCCCTTCCCAAGGCTGTCCTGATGACTGATAGAGATGATGCTTATAAGGTGCTTAAGACTGAGTGGACAAATGTGGCCGATAGGAAGAACTCAGTAAATGTTGCCAGGTTGCTTTTGTTGAAGGGGTGAGGTAGCTTAAAAAATGTCTGAATACGAAACAGACACACACTTCAGTGCTGTGTCTCTACTATCATGATTTCCCAAGTGAGCACGTGTGTATGTGTACCTGTATCTGAGGTTCTTGGTCTTGGAAAGAGTGGTCAGAGTGACTCTCTGAAGTGGCAGCCAACCCCAGAGGAGGTGCTAGCAGCTTCCAGAATGAAAGGCAGGGCCACTTTCCCTGGCCAGGCACACCAGATCTGCTTTTCTTTGTAACTTGTTTGGACTCTCAGGCTGTTGACAGTTGTCACTAGGAAAATCCAGCCCCAACACAGAATGCCCCAGTCCACTCAACCAGAACCACAATCTCCTGTTTCTAAGCATATCTCCAAGGTTTCAGTTCTATGAAAACTTTCCACAGTTGTCCCATTCAGCTTTGTTTATATACAAAATGACTTTGTGGGAGAACATCCATTTTTTAGGAAATATTTTTTTGCAAAAGTCAGTATTTGCAGTAGAGGCTGTGGACTCTCTGCCTTTTGCCCTTGGGTGTTGCCATTTCACTGTCCACTGGGCCAGTGTCCCACTGCCTACTGGGCCAGTGTCCCACTGTCTGCCCCAGCATCTCTCTGCCTGAGGACTTTCTCTGGACATAAGAACCCTCTCTGCTTATGCACAGGGCAGACGAGAACCACCAGGGAATTAAGTCTCCTCTTCCTAGCAGTCCTCAGTCGATGACTGATGGAAATTGAGGTATGCATACCACCTCCCTTGTCCATGGTCTCCCAGCCTTCTCACATGGGACTGAGCTCCAATTACCCAAGAAGTGACTTGTGGCTGCCCTCCCTTTCATGTCTTCCCTTCTCATGTCCCATCAGTGTTTTCTGGGATTGCTTCCCCAACAGACTATTTACACTTGATTCCTAGTTTCAGGGACCGCCTATGGGAGAATCTGAACTAAGACTGTAATTTTTTTAAGTTTATTTTTTTAATGGGAGGAAAGTTGCTTTACAATGCTATGATGGTCTCTGCAGTACGACAATGCAAATCAGCCATAATTATACATGTATCACCTCTCTCTTGAGCCTGCCTACTCTCCATCCATCCTAGTCCTTTAGATCATCACGGAGCGCCTGGCTGGGCCCCTGTGTTGTACAGCGACTTCTCACCAGCTACCTGTTTTGCACACGATAGTGTCTGTGTGTCTACACTACCTTCTCCACTCGTCTCACTCTCTCCTTCCCACACTATGTCCACAAGTCTCTGTAACTGTGTCGCCACATTAGAAAGTCATCTCCCCTTCACTCCAGCTCTTTCCTACAAAGGATTCACTTTGGCCTTTTTGCTCTGCTTTGTGGAGCTGATGCTGATATGCCCCTAGTGGAAGCAGATACCTATCTTTGTGGGGAAGTTTATGGGTAATGGCTGCCAGCAAAACAAGCTTGGGCATGAAAAGAGAAAATGCTAAGGATTTCTTTAAGGCATAGGAAGACAGGCAAAAAACAAATTATCCATCAAAAGTTATATGTCAAGATTAGTAAGCTCTTTTGTGACGCTTCATCTCGCTTCCCTTCCCTTGACCCCTGAGACCCAGGGAGGCCTGAAAGAGTTTTAATGTGATTTCTAGAATGTGCTTAACTTTCAGAGAGGGAACAGCTTAGCCCCTGGGAGAATTCCATTGATACAATTTTGCAATAGAAAAGCTTCCTATTGCCTAATCTTATTAGATCTGTTTTATGGACAGTAAGTGGGTAAAAGCTGAGTTTGAGACTTGGTAACTGTGAATACACAATTTTTGAGTGCTTAGAACTGTGGAATAAAGGAGAGATTTTCTGTGTGTGCAGAGAGGAGGTACAGAACTCCAGAAATGACCATTTACTAAAACAGAAAGGAGCATGCTATATCCAAGTAGCTACCATAAAATAACACAAGGGAGGGGAAAAGAGAGGAACCAGTTACTTCAATCTTTCTCCAACTCTCCTAATAAATAAGACCTTCAATATAACCTTAGAACCATTTGTTAGTAGCCATCCTTACTTATATCTGTACTTTTGCTTAGTTTTACATCATTCACTCAACAAATACTAAACTGAGCATGTGCAATGCATCAGGCCCAGTTGTAGGCACCGAGGACACAGTGGTGGACAGAAGAGAGTAAGTCCTAGCTCCCACAGGCCTTGCCCTTGAATGTGGTAGACAAAAAAACAAATAAACATACATTGTAATATATCAGATCATTTTAGGTGCTAGGAAGAAAAAGAAATCAGAGTAAGAAAAGAGTTGCTATTCGGAAGTAGGTCATCAGGGAGGGCCTCTCTGCATGAAGCGAGGGGACAAGATAGGTGGGGTCTCCACCTTCTGGGTGGAACCATCGGCAAAGACAGAGGCAGGAGGAAGAGCAGGGGAGCCAGGCTATCTGGGGACAGGAGATGGGTCAGCCATGTGGATGGAGCAAACCTTGTGACAGGGAAGTCACTGGAGGGTAGGGAGGTAATGAGAACTATGTTTTAAAAACTTCAACTATGGCTATTTGTAGCAACTAGACTGTTAGGGTAAGAGTGGAAGCAAGAAGGGCAGTTAGGAAACAATGAAGTAGCCTGGGTGAGCAGAAGTGCTGGCTTGGACCAGGCTGGTAGAGGTGGAGGTGGTGACAGGCAGATTTAAGATGCACTCTTAAGGCAGACTTGGTGATAGGCTGCATGAAGTGTGTGTTGGGGGAGGGGAGGAGACTGACCAATGGATGAAGAAGTTTCTGATCCAACCCATTTGGGTGAATGTTATGCTATTTCCTGGAATGGGGGAACACTGGGGGAGAAACATTATTTGAGGAAAATCAGAAATTTAGTTTTCTATGTGTTAAAGTTTGAGCCAATTATAAGACATCTAGGTGGAGGCCACCCAAGACAGACGGGTCATGGAGGAGAGTTCTGACAAAACGTGCTCCACTGGAGAAGGGAATGGCAAACCACTTCAGGATTCTTGCCTTGAGAACCCCATGAATAGTATGAAGAGACAAAAAGATATGACACTGAAAGATGAACTTCCCAGGTCAGTAGGTGCCCAACATGCTACTGGACGAGAGTGGAGAAATAGCTCCAGAAGGAATGAAGGCTGAGCCAAAATGAAAACAACACCCAATAGTCGCTAAGACTGGTGATGGAAGTAAAGTCCGATGCTGTGCATAAAAATATTGCAGAGGAACCTGGAATGTTGTTAGGTCCATGAATCAAGGTAAATTGGAAGTGGTCAAACAGGAGATGGCAAGAGTGAAAATCGATATTTTAGGAATCTGTAAACTAAAATGGACCAGAATGGGCAAATTTAATTCAGATGAAGATTATATCTACTAGTATGGGCAAGAATTCCTCAAAAGAAATGGAGTAGCCCTCATAGTCAACAAAAGAGTCCGAAATGCAGACTTGGGTGCAATCTCAAAAATGACAGAATGATCTCTGTTCGTTTCCAAGGCAAACCATTCAATATTATAGTAATCCAAGTCTATGCCTCAACCACTAATGCTGAAGAAGCTGAAGTTGAATGTTTCTATGAAGATCTACATGACATTCTAGAGCTAACACCATGTTCTTCTTATCATGGGACACTGGAATATAAAAGTAGGAAGTCAAGAGATACCTGGAGTAATAGGCAAGTTTGGCCTTGGAGTACAAAAATGAAGCAGGGCAAAGGCTAACAGTTTTTCCAAGAGAATGCACTGGTCATAGCAAACACTCAGCAGTGGCCACAGGACTGGAAGAGGTTAGTTTTCATTCTAATTCCAAAGAAAGGCAATGCCAAAGAATGTTCAAACTACCACACAATTGCACTCATTTCACATGCTAGCAAAGTAATGCTCAAAATTATCCAACAGCATAAGAGATGACTCCACACATGGACATCACCAGATGGTCAATACCAAAATCAGATTGATTATATTTTTTGCAGCCAAAGATGGAGAAGCTCTACACAGTCAGCAAAAACAAGACCAGGAGCTGACTGTGGCTCAGATCATAAACTCCTTATTGCCAAATTCAGACTTAAGTTGCAGAAAGCAGGGCAAACCACTAGACCATTCAGGTATGTCATAAATCAAATCACTTATAATTATACAGTAGAAGTGAGAAATAGATTCAAGGGATTAGACCTGATAGACAGAGTGCCTGAAGAACTATGGATGGAGGTTCATATCTCTGTATAGCAGGCAGTGATCAAAACCATCCCCAAGAAAAAGAAATGCAAAAAGGCAAAATGGTTGCCTGAGGAGGCCCTACAAATAGTTGAGAAAAGAAGGGAAGTGAAAGGCAAAGGACCAAAGGAAAGATATACCCATCTGAATGCACAGTTCTAAAGAACAGCAAGGAGAGATAAGAAAGCCTTCCTAAGTGGTCAATGCAAAGAAATAGAGGTAATCAACAGAATGGGAAAGACTAGAGATCTCTTCAAGAAAATTAGCGATAGCAAGGGAACATTTCATGCAAAGACTGGTACAGTTAAGGACAGAAATGGTATGGAGCTAACAGAAACAGAAGATATTAAGAGGTGGCAAGAATACACAGAAGAACTAAACAAATGACACCGTAATAACCCAGATAACCATGATGGTGTGATCCCTCACCTAGAGCCAGACATCCTGGAATGTGAAGTCAAGTGGGCCTTAGGAATCACCACTATGAACAAAGTTAGTGGAGGTGATGGAATTCTAGTTGAGCTATTTCAAATCCTAAAAGATGATGCTCTTAACATGCCAGCAAATTTGGAAAACTCAGCAGTGGCCGCAGGACTGGAAAAGGTTAGTTTTCATTCCAGTCCCAAAGAAAGGCAATGCCAAAGAATGTTCAAACTACCACACAATTGCACTCATTTCACATGCTAGCAAAGTAATGCTCAAAATTCTCCAAGCTAGGCTTCAATAGTACGTGAACTGAGAACTTCCAGATATTCAAGTTGGATTTTTAAAAAAAATTTTTACTTTATTTTACTTTACAATACTGTATTGGTTTTGCCATACATTGACATGAATCCACCATGGGTGTATACAAGCTCCCAATCCTAAATCCCCCTCCCACCCCATATCATCACTCTGGATCATCCCCATGCACCAGCCCCAAGCATCCTGTATCCTGTATCGAACATAGACTGGCACTTCATTTCTTACATGATAGTATACAAGTTTCAATGCCATTCTCCCAAATCATCCCACCCTCTCCCTCTCCCTCAGAGTCCAAAAGTCTGTTCTATACATCTGTGTCTCTTTTGCTGTCTCGCATACAGGGTCATCATTACCATCTTTCTATATTCCGTAATATGTGTCAGCATACTATATTGGTGTTTTTCTTTCTGGCTTACTTCACTCTGTATAATTGGCTCCAGGTTCATCCATCTCATTAGAACTGATTCAAATGTATTCTTTTTAATGGCTGAGTAATACTCCATTGTGTATATGTACCACAGCTTTCTTATCTATTCATCTGCTGATGGACATCTAGGTTGTTTCCATGTCCTGGCTATTATAAACAGTGCTGCAGTGAACATTGGAGTACATGTGTCTCTTTCAATTCTGGTTTCCTCGGTGTGTATGCCCAGCAGTGGGATTGCTGGGTCATAAGGCATCAAGCTGGATTTAGAAAAGGCAAAGGATCCAGAGATCAAATTGCCAGCATCTGTTGGATCATAGAAAAGGCAGAAAAAATTCCAGAAATACATCTACTTATGCTTCATTGACTACACTAAAGCCTTTGACTGTGTAGATCACAACAAACTGTGGAAAATTCTTAAAGAGATGGGAATACTAGGCGACTGTACCTGCCTCCTGAGAAACCTGTATGCAGGTCAAGAAGCAACAGTTAGAACTGGACATGGAACAACAGACTGGTTCCAAATTGGGAAAGGAGTACGTCAAGGCTGTATATTGTCACATGCTTATTTAACTTATATGCAGAGTACATCATGAGAAACACTGGGCTGGATGAAGCACAAACTGGAATCAAGATTGCCGATAGAAATATCAATCACCTCAGATATGCAGATGACACCAGCCTTATGGCAGAAAGCAAAGAGGAACTAAAGAGCCTCTTGATGATGGTGAAAGAGGAGAATGAAAAAGCTGGCTTAAAACTCAACATTCAAAAACTAAGATCTTGTCATCTGGTCCCATCACTTCATGGCAAATAGATGGGGAAACAATGGAAACAGTGACAGACTTTATTTTCTTGGGCTCCAAAAATCACTGCAGATGGTGATTGCAGCCGTGAAATTAAAAGATGTTTGCTCCTTGAAAGAAAAGCTATGACCAAACTAAACAGTGTATTAAAAAACAGAGACATTACTTTGCTGACAAAGGTTCATATAGTCAAAGCTATGGTTTTTCCAGTAGTCATGTATGGATGTGAGAATTGGATCACAAAGAAGGCTGAGTGTCAAAGAATTGATGCTTTTGAACTATGGTGTTGGAGAAGACTCTTGAGAGTCCCGTGGGCTGCAGAGAGATCCAAACAGTCAATCCTAAAGGAAATCAATCCTGAATATTCATTGAAAGGACTGGTTATGAAGCTGAAGCTCCAATACTTTGGCCACCTGATGCAAAGAGCTGACTCATTAGAAAAGACCCTGACGCTGGGAAAGATTGAGGTCAGGAAGAAAAGGGGACAACAGAGGATGAGATGGTTGGATGGCATCATTGACTCAATGGACACAAGTTTGAGCAAGCTCTGGGAGTTGGTGAAGGACAGGGAACCTGGTGTGCTGCGCTCTGTGGGGTCCCAAAGAGTCGGACACGACTGAGTGACTGAACAACAATTACAGGGGGAGGCATAGAGGAGGCAGTTAGACACAAGGGTCTGGACAGCAAGGGGAGAGGTTGGGATTAGAGATAGGTATTTAGGAAACACCAGTTGTGTGGATGGTATTTAAAATCATGAGCTAGGAAGAGTTCACTTAGGGGCTGTAAGAGAGAAGGGGGGAACACCCAATAATTGGAGGCTGGGTCATAGCCACCTAGAGGGAGAAGAAATGGTCTGGGAGCAACAAAGAACAAGGGGCTATTACTCCGTAGCAGCTTTATATTAGGCTGGGCAATTGGGCAGTTTCGTATTAAAAAAATAAACTGAGTAGCAAATAAAATAGAAGCCTCAGTTGCGATGTCTCTGGGATAGAGTATAACGGATTGCAGCTGGGACCTTCTGTACTTGGATGAGCTTGAAGCACACATGCTGTTGGGGTGGGGATATTTGGGAGGGTGGTTCCTCCTGTCCACCCCTCTCCCAACTCCTCTCCTAACCTTCCATCTCCCACTCTTCCTCCTTTGCCTTCTTCTCTTCCTTCTCTTTTCCCTCCACTCCACTAGTCAGTGAGCCTGGGGTTCCAGGACATAAGAAAGCTTCCCCTGAGGTATGGGTCACTGGCAAGGTCATTTTACTTTAAACGTCCATCCCAGACGTTTCACTAATTGGGAATTCATTAAGATTTGTAAAACGCCAGAATGCCAATTCTGAAAGGGGAGTTTATCTGTTCTTCGCAGTTCAGTGTGAATTACTTTAATCAGATAATCAGTTAACAGCTGGTTGAGATCAATGGGTACTATATTCTCTGTTTAAAAAAATCTCACTAGGAGTAGAGCAGAGTCTCAAGTTTTATTATGCGTAAGATTGACTTTGGAAGCTCATTAAAATGCAGAGTCCTAGATTCCATCCCCAGAAATCCCCACTTCCTGGATCCAGATGATTCTGATGCAAGCGGCTTTTGAACCACATGGGGAAACACTGGGTAGAGAGGATTGAACAGAATTTTGGGAATCACTGTATTTCTGTGGAGAATGTCCTTGGCAGATTGTCAGAAGGAAGACTTTTGAAGCAGGTCTCGGGATCTCTGAAGGAGAGAGGAAGGGGGAAGAGATCCTAGAATGGAAGGGAATGAAAAAAAGCTAATGCCTTCTCTGTGACCTTGTTGGCATCGGAACCCCCTAGCGGCTTCCAGGGTGTACTATGGAACTGAGAATTTACGACGCACAAAGCACGGGATTAAGTATTAAGCACTTTCCAGACACTGACTCATTTAATTCTTATCACTTGCCTCTGTCTGAGGTACTTTATAATCCTTGTTTGTGGATTAAAGAGGCCACAAGGGTGCCAAGCGCCAGAGCACGTTTGAAATTGACTGTAAATCCATGCGCATACCCACCCGGTTGCTTTGCCGAAAGGTACATACTGGGCACGGAATCTCAAAGGGGAGGCTGTGATGATCACCCCGCTGCTCAGGAGTGTCAGACGCCGTCCTTCGGAATGGCCTTGCTTTGGTGCCTCCTGGTGGCTGCTAACCTGTAGTGCTGAGAAGTGCTGATGGAAAGAACCATCACTGAATTGAGCCCCGGCTTCTTAAAACACAGCGCCTTTCACCTGGTCAAACATGCAAGCCCTTGACTTCCTGTATCTATGCATTTCCAGGGAACTCGCGTTACAGTTACGTCCCTCATCTTCTGCCTCAGTGACACATGACATGCTAATTTCCAAATTACAAGCCACAGCCTTTTAACCTGATCATACGGCGGCACACACCTTCCCTCCAACCATTTGGGCTCAGCTGCTGTTGCTGCTGCTAATTCAGTCGTGTCTGACTCTGTGCGACCCCATAGACGGCAGCCCACCAGGCTCCTCTGTCCATGGGATTTTCCAGGCAAGAGTACTGGGCTCAGAGGACCAGCTAAATTTTCATTAATCGGTGAGGAAAAGCACTCTTGCTTCTCTACTCTACTAGGCCTGCTTCTATTTTTAACAGCCTGTCTTCCAAAACACTAGTGAGCTAAAAATAGACTTACTTACAATACAGTTCATCATGTACTCAGATGCCAGGAGGAACTAGTTTATGCTTCATCCAAGATGAAACACTTTAAAGAAGCACATTATTTCATGTAACTATTTATTAATATCATTCTTAAAGAGTCCTCT
Source organism: Ovis aries (assembly GCF_016772045.2). NCBI lineage: Eukaryota > Metazoa > Chordata > Mammalia > Artiodactyla > Bovidae > Ovis > Ovis aries. The sequence continues at coordinate 47,599,458 of NC_056057.1, read as the reverse complement.
GACAAGAACCCTTTGCAGTAGACCTTGGAAATGAGAGAACTTGAGGCAGAAAGTTGTGAAAAGAGATTTCTGAAGAACTATTTGGTAATAGTTTTGGCCAAGGTTCCAAAATGCTTTGAGAGCTTTCTTCCTTAACTTCAAACACTGTTGGTCTCTTAGATTTAAACTTAACTCTAGATCTCTGCTTCTACGTGATCTAGACAAATTGGATCATCCTGTAAAATTAGGGTTGCTAGATTTAGCAAATAAAAATAGAGGATGCTTACATGTCAGATAAACATTGAACTTTTTTTTTTTTACTGTAAGTATGTCCCCAATATTGCATGGATGGCCTAGGACTTTTCTAGTTTTACCACTGACCGTTATGTTTGGGAATGCCTTCAGTCCCAGGCAAATGAGAACAGTTAGGTACCCTAAATAAAATATAAACCATACACTCCTCTTGAGGATTTTACCACTCACTGAGAAGTCTTGTGGAAGAGAAACTATTTTCTTGGTAATAGCTTTACTAAGATATAACTTACATACCATAAGACACCACTTAAAGAATATAATTCATTGATTTGTGATATATTCATAGAGTTGCACAACCAGCACTACTAACTAATTGTAGAATATTTTCATCACCACAAAAACATCATACCTCTGCTTTCTCCCCTCCCTCTGGTCTTTGGAAACACTCATTTATTTACCTTCTGTCTCTCTGGATTTGCCTATTCAGGGCATTTCCTATAAAAGAAATCATGGAACACACGACTATCTTTTGTGACTGGATTCTTTCACTTAGCAAAATGTTTTGAAGGTTCATCCATGTTGTAGCATAATTCAGGACTCCATTCCTTCTTATTGCCAAATAGTATACCACTGTATGAACATGCCACATTTTGTGTTTTCATTCTTCAGCTGAATAGTATTTGTTTCTAACTTATGGTTATTATGAGTAACGCTGCTCTAAACATTCTTGTACAAGTTACTGGGTGATGTAGGTTTTCATTTCTGTTAGGTACATATAACTAGGAGTGGAATTCCTGGGTTATATAGGAACTGTGTAATTTTCTGAGGAATTTCCAAACTGTTTCTAGTGTACACACCACTTTACATTCCCATCAGCAATGTATGTGGTTTTCAATTTCTCTAAATCTTTGTTAACACTCTATTTGATCACATGCATGCTAGTGGGTGGGAAATGGTATCTTTCTGTGGTTTTGATTCATGTCACCCTGCTTATTTAACTTACACACAGAGTACATCATAAGAAACGCTGGGCTGGAAGAAACACAAGCTGGAATCAAGATTGCCGGGAGAAATACCAATAACCTCAGATATGCACATGAAACCACCCTTATGGCAGAAAGTGAAGAGGAACTAAAAAGCCTCTTGATGAAAGTAAAAGAGGAGAGTGAAAAAGTTGGCTTAAAGCTCAACATTCAGAAAACGAAGATCACGGCAGCTGGTCCCATCACTTCATGGGAAATAGATGGGGAAACAGTGGAAACAGTGTCAGACTTTATTTTTGGGGGCTCCAAAATCACTGCAGATGGTGACTGCAGCCATGAAATTAAAAGACGCTTTATTCCTTGGAAGAAAAGTTATGACCAACCTAGATAGCATATTCAAAAGCAGAGACATTACTTTGCCAACCAAGGTCTGTCTAGTCAAGGCTATGGTTTTTCCAGTGGTCATGTATGGATGTGAGAGTTGGACTGCAAAGAAAGCTGAGTGCCGAAGAATGGATGCTTTTGAACTGTGGTGTTGGAGAAGACTCCTGAGAGTCCCTTGGACTGCAAGGAAATCCAACCAGTCCATTCTAAAGGAGATCAGCCCTGGTGTTCTTTGGAAGGACTGATGCTAAAGCTGAAACTCCAGTACTTTGGCCACCTCATGCGAAGCGTTGACTCATTGGAAAAGACTCTGATGCTGGGAGGGATTGGGGGCAGGAGGAGAAAGGGACGACAGAGGATGAGATGGCTGGATAGCATCACCGACTCGATGGATGTGAGTTTGAGTGAACTCCGGGAGATGGTGATGGACAGGGAGGCCTGGCGTGCTGCGATTCATGGGGTTGCAAAGAGTTGGACACGACTGAGTGACTGAACTGAATGACTAAAGATGCTGAGTATCTTTTCATGTGCTTATTGGCCGTCTATATATTTTATGTATATCATTTGGAGAAATTCTGAAATCCTTTGCTCAGTTTTTAAACTGGGTTACCTGATCTTCTTTGGTTGAGATTTAAGATTAATAAAGGAAATTAAAGATGACTGAAATAAATGGAAAGATACCCAATGCTATTGGAAGAATTCATATTGTTAAAATAGCCATACTATCCAAAGCAATCTACAGATTTAATGTGATCCCTATCAAACTACCCATGACATTTTTCACAGAACTAGAACAAATAATCCTAAAGTTTATACAGAAACATAAAAGACCCAGACTTGCCAAACCAATCCTGAGGAGAAAGAACAAAGCAGGAAGCACAACCCTTCCAGACTTCAGACAGTACTGCAAAGCTACCCTAAACAAAACAGTGTGGTATTGGCACAAAACCAAATATACCGATCAATGGAACAGAACAGAGTCCAGAAATAAACCTGCACACCTATGGTCAATTAATATTTGACAAGGGAGGCAATAGTATAAAATGGGAAAAAGACAGTCTCTGGGAAAAAGACAGTCTCTTCAACAAGTAGTGCTGGAGAAGTTGGACAGTTGCATGTAAATTAATAAAGTTAGAACACACCTTCATACCATGCACAAAAATAAACCCAAAATGGCTTAAAGACTTATACAAGACTCCATAAAACTCCTAGAAGAGAACGTAAGCAAACATTCTCTGATACTATCAAACCGATATTTTCTTAGGTCTTCCAAGGCAATAGCCATAAAAACAAAAATAAACAAATGAGACCTAATCAAACTTATAAGCTTTTGCACAGCAAAGAAAACTATAAACAAAATGAAAAGACAACCTACAGAATGGGAGAAAATATTTGCAAACGATGTGACTGACAAGGGCTTAATTTCCAAAATATATAAACAGCTCACACAGTTCAACAATAAAAAAAAACAAAAACAGTCTACAAATAACAAATGCTGAAGAAGGTGTGGAGAAAAGGAAACCCTTCTACTCTCTCGGTAGGAATGTAAGTTGGTACAACCATTATGGAGAACAGTATGCAGGTTCCTTAAAAAAACAAAAATAGAACTACCATATGACCCAGCAATTCCACTACTGAGCATATACCCAGAGAAAACCATAATTCAAAAAGATATAGGCACCTCAATATTGCAGCACTATTTACAATAGTCAGGACATGGAAGCAATCTAAATGTCCATCAACAGAGGAATGTATAAAATAAGATGTACATATATATACAATGGAATATTAACCATAAAAAGAACAAAATGATGCCATTTGCAGCAATATGGATGGATCCAGAGATTGTTACTTTAAGTGAAGTAAGTCAAACACAGAAAGACAAATATCATATAATATTGCTTATATGTGGAATCTAAAAAAGGGGTACCAATGAACTTATTTATAAAACAGAAGTAGAGTCACGAATGTAGAAAATAAACTTATGGTTACCAGGGGATGGGGAGGGGGAGTAAACTGGGATATTGGAACTGACATACATACATTACTACAAAACAGATAACTGATAAGAGCCTACTGTATTGCATAGGGAACTCTGCTTAGTACTCTGTAATGGCCTACATGGGGAAAGAATCCAAAATAAAAGAGTGGATATATGCATATATGTAACTGATTCATTTTGCTATACACCCAAAACTAATGCAACATTGTAAATCAACTATATTCCAATAAAATTTTAAAAACAGATTATTCATATGTGAAAAAAATACTAAATGTATTAGTACTGTAGTAAAAAAAAAAGATACATGCACCCTTATGTTCACAGCAGCTCTAATCACAATAACCAAGTGATGGAGACAATCTAAATGTACTAGATGAATGGATAAAGATGGTGTGGTGTATATACACAATAGAGTAATACTCAGCCATAAACAAGAATGAAACAATGCCATTAGCAGCAACATGCAGGCAACTGGAGATTATCACACTAAGTGAAGTAAGTCAGAAAGAGAAGACAAATACCAAATGATGCCACTTTTATGTGGAATCTAAAATATTACACAAATGAACCTGTCTATGAGATGGGAATACCAGACCACCTGACCTGCCTCTTGAGAAATCTGTATGCAGATCAGGAAGCAACAGTTAGAACTGGACATGGAACAACAGACTGGTTTCAAATTGGGAAAGAAGTACGTCAAGGCTGTATATTGTCACCCTGCTTATTTAACTTATATGCAGAGTACATCATGAGAAATGCTGGGCTGGAAGAAACACAAGCCGGAATCAAGATTGCCAGGAGAAATATCAATAACCTTAGATACGCAGATGATACTGCCCTTATGGCAGAAAGCGAAGAAGAACTAAAGAGCCTCTTGATGAAAGTGAAAGAGGAGAGTGAAAAAGTTGGCTTCAAGCTCAACATTCATGGCATCTGGTCCCATCACTTCATGGCAAATAGATGGGGAAACAATGGAAACAGTGACAGACTTTATTTTTTTGGGCTCCAAAATCACTGCAGATGGTGACTGCCGGTATGAAATTAAAAGATGCTTACTCCTTGGAAGAAAAGTTACAACCAACCTAGACAGCCTATTAAAAAGCAGAGACATTACTTTGCCAACAAAGGTCCATCTAATCAAGACTATGGTTTTTCCAGTAGGCATGTATGGATGTGAGAGTTGGACTATAAAGAAATCTGAGCGCTGAAGGACTGATGCTTTTCAACTGTGTCACTGGAGTAGACTCTTGAGAGTCCCTTGGACAGCAAGGAGATCTTACCAGTCCATCCTAAAGGAAATCAGTCCTGAGTATTCATTGGAAGGACTGATGCTGAAGCTGAAAGTCCAATTCTTTGGCCACCAGATGCGAAGAACTGACTCATTTGAAAAGACCCTGATGTTGGGAAAGATTGAAGGTGAGAGAAGGGGATGACAGGGGATGTGATGTCGGATGGCATCAGCAACTCATTGGTTATGACTTTGAGTAAACTCCGGGAGTTGGTGATCCACAGGCAGGCCTGGTGTGCTGCGGTCTGTGGGGTCGTAAAGAGTTGGACATGACTGAGTGACTGAACTGAACTAAACTCATGAAACAGAAACTGACTCACAGAACAGACTTGTGGTTGCCAAGGGGAAGGGGAGGGATGGACTGGGAGTTTAGGATTAGTAGATTACATATATAATGGATGGACAAGAAAATCCTACTGTATAGCCCAGGGAACTATATTCAATGTCCTGGGGTAAACTGTAATTTAGGAAAAGAATATAAAAAGGAATATATATATATATATATATATATATATATGTATATCTGAGTCAGTCTGCTGTAGATCAGAAATTAACACATTATAAATCAATTGTACTTCAATAAGAAATAGTGGGAAAAAAAAGAATTAACATATTTTGGATACAAGTCCGTAGGTACTTGTATGTACTTATCAGGTATATAATTTCCAAATACTTTCCCTCTACTTGTGGTTTGTCTGAGAAATCTCTTTTTCACCTAGTGTTCCCCAAATGGAACAGTGGAATTCTTTAGTCCAACCATCTTTCAAACATTGAGTTTACACTGTGCCAGGCAGTGTGGTTCCCAGGATGAAAAGGAGCTGCCAGGAGGAGCTCACAGTCTTGCCTGTCGGGGGTGGGTGAGAAACATGCAAGGAAATGATTTTGGGCAAGACTGGGGTGGGGAAAGCTTTAGAAATATAGATATTCAGCTATCTCTAGTATTTGGTGCAATTCAGAACACACAGAAATGATTGATAAATATTGAAATAAAGATTAAATCAGTAGCTATCTATAAACTGGGGATCGTCTTGCCTTTTTCCTGGGTGTTGAGTTGTGATGTTTTTATTTGCCACATAATTGAAAGAATTCTAAACGGCTTGTAACAAGCAACATTATCACCATTAAACATCCCTAAGACTTTGGTCTTGGTTACAATGAAGACATGCTATCTGGGAGCTATTATCAGCTGGGTAACAGATTTAATGACCTGCCAGAACACAGGAGTAGTAAATTTCGAAAGACTCAGGCCAGGAAGCACAGAGCCCACATCGATCCACAGATCTGGTGAGTTGGAGGGAGGGTGGCAGGAGTGTGAGGATGGGCAAAGGGTGTACTGACAAGGTGGGATGGGCCACCAAAGATACATTCTGAGTGCACAGTTGTGCCCCAGGCCTGCCCTGTTATGGGGAATGAGCATTTCACCTTATAAGTTGAAAGGATAATTCACATAAAAGTATTCTCTGCAAGAAGGATCAAACTGCAAAGTTTGAACGTCATGAGATGAGGGGCAATGAACAAGTGTGAATTCACATGTATGTGTTATGATTCTGAGGGCCTCCTGAAAACCAGCTCATTTGAACATAAGAAAGAATTACTTTAATGTAAACAGGCTCCCTTTTAGGCACTAAAACACTGTCAGCAGAAAGACACTCTTGAAAAATCTCTCCCATCTTTTTTTTTTTTTAATTTTTTATTTTTACTTTATTTTACTTTACCCATCTCTTTTTATATATGTCAAATATTAATTAAAGCAAATAAATTAGGTTGCAGTTATGTGTAACCATGAACTGTAGTATTAAGAGGAAATGCTCTTCAGCACAGCTAATTGGCATCAACTGTGATTTGTCCAAATTAATTTAATATCCAGAGTAAGGTTAATATTTTGAACATTCTAATAATAAAAAGAATTAGAGAAATGAGATTAGAGCAGCTGCCAGCTATAGATGACATTTCTTGGGAGTTCTATCACATTTCTGGGGTTACCTTCTGCTCACCCCAACATCAGTGGTCTCATCAATGAGAGAAGACCCCACGGACCGGTTTCAATTAGGGATCTCCGAGCTTACAAAAGGACTCACTTCCCTCCTCTGCCACCTCCCCCATGAAAAACCTGTCAGACTTTTTTTGTGATATTCTGAGAAGACCAAGACTATCTCTGTAAAATGAACACAGTTAAAAGTCTTGCCAAGGGCCATGTCTCCCATTCTGAGATCTCCCACTCTATGAAGGCAGTTTGCTCTAAATCCTTGAATCCTTGGAAATATGCAGAAGAATAAATAAAATGTGTGTGTGTGTATGTGAATGAATGAGCACAATCATATACTGTTAAAAATCAGAATGAAAAAATCAACAAACTGGTTTTAGGTTTTTCTTTTCCTTAATAGGATCATCTGCTGCTGTTTTTCTTTGAAAATAATCTTAGCAACAACATGTTTACTTGACACATGATCCTTTTGGGAAGATGAGCTGAAGACTAAATAAACCTGACAGAAATATTCATGTACACACGTATGAACACACACACTCTCCTATTTTCTCTTCGTTTGCAAAGTTTAAAGCAGCCCAGTGCTTCCACCTGTGCTGGCTATAAAAAGGACACCCTTATCAAGCATTTGGGTGGCCGGGGGGCCTCAGCCAGTGAGGCTGACTCTCAGTCCACGGCCATTACTTGCTCCCACCCCACGCTGAACTAGAGAATTGGGCCTCTCAGGACTGGGTACATCCACACTGCCCATACAGTGCCTCCTGGCCTCACTCATTGGTGAGAAGACGATTTCCCAGTTGAGATCCTTTCCTCCTCTTTGCAGGGTTTTTGAAGACACATCTTTTACACAGGAAGGTGTGGGAATGGCCAAGTCCTCCAGACACCCAGGTTCTAAGTTCCAGTTTAGATACATCTCAAGTTGGCCATCCAGGAGGAAGTCAGAGTCCTTAAGTAAACTACCCTGAGGTTCTTTCCTCGATACACAAACTGGGCCATTAGTCTTGGGTGAAGTTCCTGCTGTCCCAGGCCCCCTGCTCTAGGACTGGTAGAATTTTCTGCTTGGGCTTTTCCACCTAGCTGAAATTTCATAAAGTCACTTCTTGGACCTGGTACAGTGCCTACAATGACATTAGCATTTAGCATTTGCCATTTATTTTGCCTCTGTCATGAGTGAGGCAGGCTCTGTGCTCAGAGCCTTCATACATTTTCACCTTATCCCTTGCCCCATGAGACATGTATCAATATTCCCATTTCACCGGCGTGCAAGCAGGCATACAGAAGGGGAGCAGCTTAACTGTGGTCACTGGGTTGGCCAGTGGCCCCCCTAGGATTTGCACACTGTCTGTGTGATCACTAAACACCACGCTGTTAGCTATTAGTGGTTGTAGCATCAAAAAATATTTGTTGACTGAGTGAAGGGGAAGAACTAACAGTTTTACACTGCTAATTTTATGCCAGGCAATGATCTGGGCACTTTATGAACATGCACACCTGAACAATTCCAAGAGGCAAGTATTAACATCCCCGTTTTACAGATGGACAAGGGAGGCGTGGAAAGGAACCTGTCCAAGGTCCTACTGCTAGGGTGGTGGGCTTGGGATGTTATCGTGGGTGGTTTGACTGGTCCAGAGTCTGTGATCCTGAACATGACACATATTCCCACTCCTGAACGAGCATCAGCACATCCAAAAAGTGGCCGTGAGGCTTTTACTCTGATGGTGTAAGGGAGAGTTATTCTGGATGAGGAAACTATTCTTGGACGCTATCCTGGCCCTTGTAGGCCTGCTCAGCCATTTCCCCTGCTGAGTTCCAGGAGCATCTGGTACTTAATGGCTTTCTTGTCTATTGCTCCTTGGCATTTAGTATCTGATTTGGTACATTTTAAGTGAATAATCAGCTAAATGCAATCTCCTCCACACATTTCTTGACTGTGCAAGAAATTAGCTAAGAGGGGAAAAGGGAAATTGAGAAATACTTTTAGAGATGAGAAGGACAAAAGGTGACAGGAAAGATAAAGATGAGACTGTGAGAAAAAGAACAGTAGGACCTAAATTAAAAATAACACTAAGTTAAAAGATGGAGTTTCGGTTTTCCTCTCAGAAAAACACATGTGTCTGCATCAGGGAGGAGACCTGCTCAGCAAAACATGAGAAACTTCCTCTCTAGGGCTGCCTGTGTACTATGAACGAGTGATCCCAGTTTTATGAAGTTCATTCCCCCAGAGATGAAGTGCAATGAGGAGCATGGCCAAAGGAAGAGGAAATGGGCTTCCTAATCAGAGAAAACTGGGTTCAAATCCTGATCCAGCCAGTGACTCACAGTTTGAGCTTGAGCCAGTAACCTGATGTCTCTGGGCCTGTGTTATCACCTCTCCAATAAGGATAATAAATCTCACCTATCCCATAGGGTTAGGTTAGAACTAAATGATGACAATTGAAAGAAAGTGCCTGGCATGCAGTACTTATTCAGTAAAAATGTCATCTGCCTGTTTCACTGCACCCTGACATTCTGACTACAAGCTGCCCCAAGGCAGCTCAGGGTTTCGGCCACACAGACCTCAACTGAAGAGGAGCTGGTATAAGAGCAAAGATCCTGCAAACACAGTGCTTGCATTTTATTTATTTATTTTTAAAATACAAACTTATTTATTTTAATTGGAGGTTAATTACTTTACAATATTGTATTGATTTTGCCATACATCAACATGAATCCGCCACGGGTATACACGTATTCCCCATCCTGAAGCCCCGTTTCACCTCCCTCCCTGTACCATCCCTCTGGGTCATCCCAGTGCACCAGCCCCAAGCATCCAGTATCATGCATTGAACCTGGACTGGCGATTCATTTCATATATGATATTATACATGTTTCAATGCCATTCTCCCAAATCATCCCACCCGCTCCCTCTCCCAGAGTCCAAAAGACTGTTCTATACATCTGTGGCTCTTTTGGTGTCTCGCAAACAGGGTTATCATTATCATCTTTCTAAATTCCACATGTATGCGTCAGTACACTGTATTGGTGTTTCTCTTTCTGGCTTGCTTCACTCTGGACAACCTTTGATGTCACTGAAGCAAATGCAGAGGTGGCCACGGTGCTGCTCTATTTGTAACTGGTTAGTGACCACGCCTTTCGGCAGATGTGCTTTGAAAATGGAGGCAGAGGAGTCAATTTTGTTTGGCCAGAATGGAATTCAACACACACATAAAAATAAATCGAAATGTTTCCAACTAGAAGATCAACCTTCTACTCATCATTTGCATTATTCACTTTATAGGATTTTTGAGAGGAAGACAGAGAAGTTAAATAGAGGTCAAGGAAAACGAGGAAAATATGATCTGGAATCAATAACGCAAAGCCATTTCTATTCTTATTTCTTTTCAGGGCAGATTAGGGGCTCCAATTAGAGAAACCCATTAAGCCAAATATGAAGGGCAATTAAAGCATTATGCAGCTCTGCATAAATGGGCTTTGCTGTCCACCTCTGAGACAGTGAAGGTTGTTTGCAGACTCTCAGATGCTGTACAGCATCTTCCCACATGTGCTATCCTGGGATTGGGCTTCTAAACAGCTGGGCTCCTCTCCTAGCTCTGACACTGGCAGCTGCTCACGTGTGTGTGTGTGTGTGTGTGTGTGTGTGAGAGAGAGAGAGAGAGAGAGAGAGAGAGAGAGAGAGACAGAGACAGGGACAGAGAGAGGGTTTACCTCTGACCCTCTCTGGATGAGTGTTCTCTGGCTATACCTACTTCCAGGTTGACCACGGGGAGGTATGGTTAAAGTGACTTGAAAAGCTGGGCCTGGGGTGCTGCAGGTTCAGATCCATGATCAGCTTTGAGCTTTGCAGGAGGAGGCAGTCAGATCTGGGACCCACTTAGGGACCGGGAACCTAGGGCAAGATTGGCAGCTCATACACAGAAAGGTAGACCTGCCCTTCTGCAAATAACTGAGGCCAGAACATCAAACCTTCTGTTGGCTGGAGGGGAATGGCAGTGTGATCCTGTGCCTGAGGTCAGAGAAAGCTGGGTTCCAATGCAGCCTTATCAGTGTGTAATGAGAACTGTGCTTACTGATGCCAAGAAGCTCAGAATCAAATCTGACACTCAGCTGCAGCAACTAGAGTAACTTTTATGATTAGCATATTTGAATTGGTTCCATTCCTTGGTTCTGAGTTTTCTCTTTTAATAATATACGCATCTTTTATTGTATATATATCCTTTATTATAAGTAATATATAGACATATATACACATACACTTTATTATAAGTGGAGTCAGAGCCTTTTTTGGAGATGTAATTTTCTGCCCAATAGAAGTGGCTGGGTGATGATAACGTTTAAGATTCATTGAACTTCCCTGGTGGTCCAGTGGTTAAAGAATCTGCCTGCCAATGCAGGGGACATGGGTTCTATCCCTGCTCTGAGAAGATCCCACATGCCTTGCAGCAACTAAGCCCATGCATCACAACTACTGAGCCCATGCTCTAGGGCCTGCAAACCGCAACTACTGAGCTGGTGAGCCACAACTACTGACGCCCGAGTGCCTAGAGCCTGTGCTCAACAAGAGAAGCCACTGGAATGAGAAGCCCAAGCATTGCAATGAAGAGAAACCCCCACTTCCCGCAGCGAGAAAGCCTTAGAGCAGCAATGAGGATACAGCACAGACAAAAATACATAAATTTTAAAGCAAGATTCATTAATGAACTCAAAGAGTCCATCCTCAAATAATCTTTTTTAGCATCCATCTCTTTGGGATATTTCACAAGCCTAATAAATCTGGGGTATAGCCTTAGAACCTCTGTGGTCTTTGAAGTTGTTTAATTTCAAGTCTCAGTATAAAAGCCACTGCCCCATTTACTGAATAAAGTGCTACAGGAATCAAATAAAATAATGAATTCCTTTGAATTGAGGCTTTTTTAAGAAGTACAAGAATGGTTCAGCCATTCTCAATGTACAAATCATTGTTGCTTGATGAGGAAAATGCAACTGGGAGGAGTGAGGACGATCAAAGTGTATTACACACTTCGCTTGATATTTTCTAGTGGCTCCTCTGGATCCCTTCTCCACCCAGCCCTACATCCTAGGAGGCTGATCCCCTTCGATTGCGTTAATCCACCTGTTTTGCCCTCTTAGCTGCAGCCAACAGGAAACACTGGCAGGAGGCCGGAAGAGAGAGCAGTTAGGGGATTTTTTTCTCGTAAGAGCCACAGGTTTGTGGTAGCATCCTTCTCCTGGGAAAAGCCCTCTCCTGCAGCCAGCCACCAAAGCTCGTCTCTCCAGCTTTCTGTAACCACTCCCTACGTAACGGCTCCCTCTGCTGGTGACCTGGGGACGCCTCACCACCACTCTGTGTTCTTTAGTCCTCCCCACATCTTTGTAAATAGTTGCTTCAGTCAACTCTTAATTACTCTGATGGCGGGCGTCTGTTTCCTTTTGGAATCTGGTTGTGTCCCCTCAGAGGCAGAGCCATCATAAAACCTCCTTAGGGCAGACATCCTTGCTCATTTCATAGATGAGAAAAAGACACGGTTAAATAAATTTCCCAAGGTCCTGTAACTGTAACCTATACAGTTAGGTATCAAACCTTTGTCTTACGTCCTTTATACCCATCTCTTGTTCTCTTCTATGGGCCAAGTGTTTTCTTTTTTGACACTTTCTTAGGACCTATAGAATGATGCTCAATGACAGCTTGTGGTGAAGGCATCTTGTCCTTTACCTTAAAGGGAGGACTTCCAGAGTTTCACAGTTAAGAATGACGTTTGCCATTGATTGATTTGTAGTGGGTACCCCATACACAGGGCCACAACAAAGTTGTCCTGTATTCCAAGTTTTCCAAACTTTAAACTTTCCTTAGATCGCTGAATACTTTCTTTTTCTGTGACTACAAGAATGAATGTTGGCTTTTCAACTTTAATGTGCTATATGGTGAGTTTAGTTCTGGGCAGGTGAAGATCATCAAAGATCTTGGTGATGGAAGAGATGTGAAGAGAGGAAGCTGGAATTTTCATCTCCATATCCACTGGACTTGGAAACTTCCCCTAATCACCTCCCTAGAAGGTCTTTCTTCCTCTGGAGAGCCCTTAGGACACGGCCAGAGGACCTGTCTCAGGTACTTTGATCATTTCAGTTCTTTCTGAACGCTCAAGGAGTGTTCTCTAGGCTTGCTTTAAATGTGGTGTCTACCGCTGAAATCAGTACTGCAGACCTGGTTCAAATACTGTTAAATGGGGGACACTCCCTTCCTCGCTCTAGACATTTTATCTTTTACAGCCTGAGATTCCATCAGCTTTTTTTCCCTCACAGTATTGTTGCCCAGCGGCCCTGCCATTTAACTAAATCCCCGTGGTTTTCCTCCATATAGCTCTTGACTTAGGACCTCTCTGACTGTGTGGTTGAATGGTGAGAACCATGGTCAGGTCCTTATATTGACCTCTGTTGAATTTCATGCTGTTAGAGCCAACCTGTCAAAATCTTTTGGATCCATATACTGTTATTCAGCAATATGACATTCCACACAGCTTACAGTCATCAAAATCATAGAGGCAAAGAGTAGAATGGTGGTTCCCAGGGGCTGGGGCAGGGGAGAGAGAATAGGGAGTTGAAAGAAAAAGAACTCAGGAGGAAGAGGAATCTCTGGGATAGAAATAGGATGGATTCAGGGGTGAGGGGATAAAAAGTGTGCCAGTAAAGATCTGAGATGGACAGGAGGGGATCTGAGGTTGTTATTGGATGAGCATCATGCCAGCAGAAGGGCTGGTTGGGTCCACCGAGGGTGGAGGTGTATTTTGAACCTGAGCAAAGGGGAAGCAGTTTGGAGTCATTTCAGGAAGGAAAATGTGAAGGACCAATAGGGAGCAGATGAAGGAGGTCCCCATGGGAGATGGATGAGTGCTCAGGGGTGGTTTGTCTTGGGTCTTTCTCCAGCAATGCTTGGCTACCTAGGAACAGAGGTGGGGAAAGCAGATGGGGTGTTGGTGGTGATCCTGCATGCGGGGTTCTCAATGTGGGGGAAGAAGCTTTGGGTGCTGACAAGGTCTGAGGAGGGCAGGGCAAGACATGCTCTCTGTCTACAGTTAAGTTTAGGAGGAGAGGTCTCTAGATGCAGCTTTGCTTTCAGGAACCAAATTGTGAGGGGTGGGTGGGAGGCTTGTGAATTGTAGTTTGCTGTAAGAGCCTGCCCCAGGTCAGGGACTTGAGCCCCGAGGGCTGCTTTGCCCCCAGGAAGCCCCCACAGGAACACGTTAATGTAAGAGGGGTGAGAAAAAGTCTTACAGATTGGTTAGGGTGGTTTGGGGTGAAAAACATCTGCAATGCTTATTTTCAGGGCCAGTTTAAAGGGTCTCTAAGATACTTTCATGGTTTTCCTATTGACAGTGAGATAGCCTGGTTTGTATTCAGTCTTCACAGCAGGCTGGGACATGGCTAGAATTTGCCAACTTATTTTAAGTAGACTTTAACTGCCACAGAAGCTGCTACACAGTAATGATTGCAAACCACATGCACCATTTCTTTCCTGCAGACCCTTCAGTCAGAAAATCTCCCTGCTGTTCCCAGGCATAGCTTTGCTCTTTGTTTTTAGGGATGACAATGAGGGGGCCAGTTTTGGGAGCCAAGTAAATTTTTATCAGTATTCAGGAGGAAGGAAAATGATGGACTTTAACACACTGAAAGATGTAAAAATTACATTTATCTTACATTTATCTTTTTGCATAACAAAGAGGCTTCAGTTCCAAATTTACTGCCCCCAGGAGCAGTTTTGCTTGAGTAAGAACAGCTAAACTGGCAATTATTCTGACATCACACTAATGCAAGGGAGCTGGAAGCTCTGTCCCCTGAGAGAATTTTAGGAAGGCAAGCCACGCAGCTCAATGGGCTCAAAGCTGCTCAAGGAAGTTGGGGGTTCTGAGTTTTAACTCTGGCCTTTCTATATGATTCAACATTTTGGTAACTGGGAACTTCTTGACAAACGATGATTCATTTTGTATCCCCAGAGCCTGGCATGCGCTGGTGCTTCATGGGTTTAATACACACCAAATCACCATTGGAATAGAAACTGGGGGGCCACATGGTGGTACACGCTTCACAGCATCACCTCCTAGTTTCTGCGTTATTAGGAAAAGGAAAACAACCACGATGGTTGGAGTAGTGGTGAAGAAGAGCCTGTGTTCTGGAAGTAGACTGTTGAGAGTGAATCCATGTTCAACTGTCGACTCGTCAGACAGCTCCACTGAGCTACCTTCATCTGTAAAGTAGGACAATATACTTGTGCCTACTTCACAGATGATTTTTTAAGAAATGAGAGAATACAGGCAAAGCCTCTGGCATATGGCAAATCACAACAATGTAAGGGAGTGGGAGTCTTTTAGCCATTATCATGGTTACATTTTTCTCTGATCCTCCTAAAGACTGACTTCTCAATCCTGGCTTGCACCCTGAGGTTTTCCTAAGTACACCAAACCTGCAGGATGTCCCTGTTCAGAGAGAAGGCATGAGGATCTGTTAACTCACAGAAGCCGGCACCACGCCCAAGTCACAGTACTTCCTCAGTTGGTGCTTACTGAGAGGACGAATGTTGAAAGAAACCTGCCCTTGACTTCCGGAAACTACAGTGAGTTGCTCAGCTGTGATCAATTCTTTGCGACCCCATGGACTGTAGTCTGCCAGGCTCCTCCATCCATGGGATTCTCCAGGCAAGAATACTGAAGTGGATTGCCATTTCCTTCTCCAGGGGATCTTCGCGACCCAGTGATCGAAACTGGGTCTCCCACATTGCAGGCAGACGCTTTACCATCTGAGCCACCAGGGAAGTCTCCTAGTTAACTAAGAAATGCCCAAAGAATCAGAATTGGTAGATCTGGGCAGAACGCAGGCCATAGGATTTTAAACCAGTTCCCCCAGTGGTTCTGACACAATACTTTAGGGCAGCCTAAAGGCCTCCTCTGAGAAACTCCAGGGGTTACTTAATGTGATTTGTGCTGATGTTCTTTTACCTTTCGGTTGCTTTCTTTCTTCAGTGAGTGAAAGAGTGAAAGAAATGAAATCCCCTTCAGTCATGTATTGGGTTGGGAAGGTCTGAGCCAGGCAAATTCTGGGGCTCAGAACTTGAGCCCTAGGAGTTGGGTGGTACAAGCACGGACATGCTTAAAGGGTTTGCTACAAAGATCTAGAGTTGTGTGGACATCGTCTGGCTGGAAAACCTCCAGAAGGGCTATTCTTTCGATTGTTAAGCTAGAAGTCTATCTGTTCCTCGGTCTGACATTTCAGGATGATTGAATTTTCCACTTCAGAATTAAAGGAAGAAATACTCTGCAATGCCATTATAAATAATTCAAAATCCAAGAGGGTTTATGACCTGCAGTCACACTCCAAGTCCAGGAAGGATGCGTCTAGATCAGCAATATATGTATATTACTAGGAAATAAATGCTAGGCTCATCAGTCTGTAGGGGAGACATGTCTGTGTATTTCTATGGTTTGTCTAAGGAATTACACTTTGCCAGAGTCTGGCTACTACCTTTCACCTCCAGTTGAGGTCACCAGTCTGTTTTATTACCACATGGTGCTACAAGGTACCACTCTGCCTTCCCCACTAATCTCTTGTTGTAGATGTTGCCTTGAACTGGTCTTAAGATTCAATTATTAATCAGAACTAATTTAACAGGCTGTTGATGCCAGGAATGAAATTTTTTAAATTTGCAAAGCTGGGATAAGCTGATCAAGGAGAATGGTATGATTTCACAGGAAATACATATTAAGCTTCCCATGACTGCCTAAAGAGCTTACCAGAGTTCATGGGAATGCAGAGAAAGCTGTGTTTGGGTGGATAGTTACTGGTCCACAGAGAGTAATTAGGATGAATTTGTAAACATAGCAGGCCTCAGTTTAGCCAAAATTTTCTTAACCTGTAAGGATCACGATGCTACTACATTCTTTAAAAAAGTCTTGTTTAAAATGTAGCACCACAGATTTTACTTAGACAAATGGTACTCCAGAGATATTTTCTGCACTGAAATATGTTTTATTTCCTTATATCATACCAAAGTGGTGAGGTGTTATAATCTTATTATCTTTGAGGCACCAGACTTCAGACAGGAGGCTGATAAATGACCTAAATCATTTGCCATATACTGGAAGTACAGAGGAATCTGTGTTACGTGTGAGAAGCTTTTTGAAGACATTTTCTCATCAGTTAATGAACTGATCTCACCCCAGAACTCTCACACTGCCCTGCGCTTATCTGAGGTTACCTAGGAATGTGATGGGTGCTCATCTAAATGCAAGAATCTCTGTTTTTTTCATTTTTATATTTCCTCCTTTTTTTCCGCCTGTAGATGAATGTTGACAAAGGCTGAAATTGCTTTTAGTCATAGATTGGGACCTCCCTGTCCGCTGCCGCCAGGATTAGAATCTGCTCTGTAACACTGTGTAAGCTCTAAGTGATCATGTGCGAGTCAGGAGGGACTGTGAGCTGCACCATTTGCAGGCTCAGTGTTAGATGAAAATCGTTCAAAAAGCAGAAAAAAGTGCCATTCAAGATATTAAAATACAAAGTTGTTTCATTTTTTTTTCCTGTGGTTGCTCTCTCTTGCCTCTTCATGTTAATTTCCACTCTTTCTTTTTGCTTATTGGTAATAGACGTGTAACATAAAATTTGCCACTTAACCTTTTTTTTTTTTACATTTACACATTCCATGTACATCTTTTTTTTTTTTTTCTCCATGTACATCTTAAGCAATACAGTTCAGCTGTATTAAATACATTCCCATTGTTGAGCAACCACCACTGGCCATGGTGCTTTTTACTTCCAATTTAATGTCCCTCTGAGTAAATAAAAATTAAAAATTTAAACAGCATGAATTTTACCACGTGTTTTTACATCGTGCAACGCTAGTTTTAAATGCAAATGTCAGAGCATTTTACTTATTTGTGCAATCACTTAAATCACACAAATAAATTTTGTCCCTGGGGGGTACCTTAAGCTGGCCAGAAAAAGTAAATACAGACAGATTCAGGAAGAGTGGGAAGGAAGAGAGGGTTCCCCAGGCACAGAGTGGGCTCCAGAGAGTGGCTGGGTTGGGCCTCTGGCTTGGGGACACTTCAGAGCCTCACTGGCACACAGGAGCCCTGTCCTGCATGCTTCTCATGCCTGATGGCTGTTCCCTCTCTCGCTAGCTGATGGTCACACTGTTCCCTGGCTTGGGGAAGGCCTTGGGGTTCTCCCCTTCCCATCATGGGATACACGGGTGGGAATCGCCAGCCCTCAGCAGATGGGTGGACCCCCCCCCCCCCCACCCCGGGTACTGCGACCTCTGCACTAGGTAATGGGTCAGGGCGGGCAACAGGTTCTTCTCTCACTGAGTCGCGGCCTCCTATCCACTGTCCACCAGACATGCTGCAGCAGGACCCGGTTTCAAGATGGGGCTGCAGAGCATTAAGCCCCAAGCATGGGGCCCTTCTGAGCCTGGGACCCTGTGGGACTGCACTGGTCGTGCACTCATAGTGCCCCAGGTACAGAAGCAAGAACAAGGAAGCAAGAGGAGGCTCGGCGCTACCCACCTGCGAGGCCGGCTCCACCCATCCCAACTAGCAAATGGGGTCCTTCCTGACCCAGGGACAGCCCTGGGAAGAGCAGAATTATTCTCTGGACAAAAGCTTTCTCTTCTCTTTACTACTGCCCTGTTTGCAGCATTTTCCCCTTTTCTTCTTCCTCTTGCTTCCTGCCGACTTAAGCCTGGTGCTTTTACCAGACCCCAGGGCTGGGGACAGTGTGGGTTGCACTCCTTCTGAACACAGAGTTTAAAATTCGACACTGTTTGTGGCTTCTTTTTGAATTTTCCTTTGCTGCTCTTCCCTTCCTTGCTTCCCTGCTGTCTCCCTCTGTCTGAGCGAGGGGAGACGGGAGATCTGTCTTTTAATTATGCTTTACAGTAAATTAAGGTGACATTCCCTGCCTGGCAGGATGCCTGTGGTTTCAGCAGTTAATCCTGGTGAGGCTCTTGGGGCCCCTGGGGTGGGGTGGAGGAGCTGCTTTTCAGGACTATGGGAGGCCCAACAAGAAGAGGAGAGGGGAGAAAAAGCTGGAGAAATTCACAGAAGCACAGAAAACACAGGAAAGGAAGCAGGAGGAAATGGGTGAGGGAAGAAGATGGAAAGAAAGTGTCAACAAAGGAAGGGAGGAAAGGAGGAGGAGGGAAGGAAGAAAGGGAGCGAGCATTTTTGCCTGCTCTACCCACGTGGTTTGAAAGACTAGAGGCTTGACCTGGTAAAGATGCTGCCCCAAGCAGACACACTCGTGCACACAAGCCTCTCGACAAGGACTGAGAATCCTGGGTGGAGACAAGAAATGTCAGTACATCTCTCGCTCTGTCCTTGTCAGATTCTTGAAACTGTGAGTGCTTAGGGGTCCTGAAATGTGCTTAAGAGTCTTCTCAGAGCACAGCCCAGTGAATTAGCACCCCATGAAGGTGTGGGTGCTTGGCAGAGAAGCGGGGTGGGGGGCAGTGTGTGTTTAAATGGGAATGTTCAATGGGATAGAAGAACACTGGCCAATTCCGCCCCCCTCTGGATCTCCCAATAGGGCCCAGAGCTGTGATGAGAAGACCTGGGACTTTTCATTCACAAGAATCTTCACAACAAATGAACTCTATTCTCTAGAGTGATCAATGCAGGTGCCTAGAAGCCAACTGCACTCATAACCTCAAGTCTTGAAAATTCTTTCCTCCTAACAGTATTAACATGAACCAAAGTCTTGGGCCTCACTGAGAAAGTACCACTAAATCTTGAATTGTTCAAGAAGGAAAAGAAAAGGGCAACTTGCTATCTGATGGGCTCACAGCCAAGATGGCACACAGCTTCTTGGTCGAATCTGACACAGCACCCAGAGATCCAGACCCGCAAGGATCTGCAGGCCTCCTGCTCCTGCTGTTCCCTCAGTAACTAGTGTCTCTTTCCAGAGGGAGGGCTCATGTTGTACTATGATACAGGCCCCACCGAGATCTTCCTCACAGCTGCAGCAACACCTCACCTGCCAAGGGAGAACTCCGTCAAAGACCCGGAGTATCTGATAGGGTTACCGAGGTTTTTCTCACGACCGGGGAAATACGAGAACACTATTTAAGGGAGGAAGCTAACCTGTGCTGGTGAAGCTGGCCCTGCTCTTTTTAGAACAGACTTCCTCAACACGGTGGTGTGTGGATCTCTCCCATCAGAATTATACAGAATGATGGCTTATGAATCATCTTTCTGCATCCTCACCACAGAACTACTAAATCCCTGTGGGTGAGGGGGTCAGCATCCACATTTAAATAAGCTGAGAGTTTGCCATCACTTATATACTGATGTTTGTGAATCACTACTTTTAGCGGGGGACCTCAAACCAGGGCAAGTCTCACTGTCACCTGGAAGCCTGAAAGATACAGGTGGCTGGACCCCTCTCACAGAGTTTCTGATTCAGTAGGTCCAGGGTGGGGCCTGAGCATCTGCATTTCTATCAAGTTTCTGGGTGATGCTGACACTGCTGGTCTGGGGACCACACTTTGGAAACCACTGGGTTAGAACAATTAAAAACAATTTAGCCTTGTGTCAGTCAGGTGTAACCTACTTACTGCTCCCGGGAAGCCCTGAGGAAGTGTGGGAGGCGGTGGCGGGCTGGTGTTCTGCCCCTTTTGGAGCTGAATGTCTGGGGAACCAGTACAGGGTCTCCTGACCCTCAAGCCAGGTGGGTCAACACTGGGACCCCGGGGGACAAACGTGGGTCGGTACATGTGCCGGTCAGATGCCCTTCAGGCTCTTGGGAACTCAGTTTGGTTTCAGGTGGGGTTACGGTATTGTCTTAGGGCAAGTCTTGAAGGGTCCCGCAGATCCCAGAACTAAGCTGGGATAACCAGAGGCAGACATGAAGGCAAAATCATCATCACCATAGTAGTAGCCATCTGGGCATGTTCCCACGCCAACAGGCCTCCACGGAGCACCAAAGTCGTGCCTGGCTGTGTTTTGGGGCTGTCCACAGGGTCTGACGTTCTCCCCTCCCACCACAGTCTCCTGTAGTTACCAGTATGGCCACTAGAGGGCTCAGCAGGACAATGATTATCCCGAAGGGGCCGGGAAGAAGCTGGAAGAGGCCTGAAACACAGGCCTGAATTTCCAAAAGCTGCCCCCTCCCATTGACAAAGTCTACTGGCATTTTTCAACCTTATGTGAAGTGCCGTGCAAATGTAGCTTTAAGAGTCCTTTAGAGCAACCCTTCCAGCCAGGTTTGCTGCCTACAAAGCCCCTACTCCACCAAAATGCTGGAGCTGAAATTCTGTCCCGGTAGTGCTTTTCAAGGTCACAGCTCTTTGCAGTTCTCCATTTTGTCCAGCAGCATTGAGAACCTAAGACATGCACTGGAAGTTATCCACTTCTGTATTTCCACCTCCTTGTCCTGTTCTTCCCACCCAACTCAAAATCAGCATCAGATACAGGGAAGACGGCTGCAGACCTGATACACTATCTTGGAAATAATTGCGTGTTAATCCAGACTGGATCTATGGAAACCAAAATGGGCCAAATGTTAAATCAGTGATGATCCTTTGCTTTTTAAAAAAGATTCATCATAAAATGCCTTGGATTTACCATGGAAAAAGAAATCTATTAACATGACACAGCACATTTGGTTAATCTCTGTATTTCTAATTTTACATAAACAAGGAGTGTATCTGAAAACTCTTCTGGAAGTTTGCACACGTGGGTCTCTACACTTGCCTTAGGTGGCTTTCAGATTATGTTCGGACAGCCTCAGTGACTTCCCTGGGCCCATTAGTTCATTAAGCAATACACTAAAAGGAGAGAATGTGACTTAATTCAGCTACTGAGTGTCCTTAAGTTCCAGAGCTCTAGTCACCGCTGTCTTGGAAAGAAGTGGATACCAGCTAGATAACCTCAGACTACAGAAATCAGCATAACTGGGATGACTAAACCTGGGGTCAGCCACGTCCACCTATGATGTGGTAGGTCTGTGTGGGGAGGGCAGGCTATTTGCCTTTCTCCTGCATCTTGTCCCTCCTGCCCCCATCATTCCTCACTTAACAGCAGAGACTCACAGGGCTTTTGCTCCTCTGGGCTGTCTCTTTGCACATAGCCCAACTATAACTTTCTCCATAATCCTACAGTGAGAAATAAATACTGCTGGGAGGAAGCTGCATGGAAACAGCTGAGTTAGAAGCAAACTTATCATTTACTTTTTTGAAACTGGCTGTTGTCAAAGTCATTTTATAGATGAGGAGCCCAAGGTCCAGAGAGGCAGTGTAACTCTCCCAAGCTCATCCAGACATGTAGTGGCAGAGCCAGGATTGGGACCTAGGGTCCTTTCTTGGGATGAAATCAAAGTGACTCCTTCACTTCATTCATTTCCTGGTTGTGTACAGGTTCTCTCCCAAAGAGAAATCAGCTGGGGGCAGCACATTAATAGGTGCTTTGATGAAAAGAGAACTGAGTTGCAATACAGGCTCTGCCCCATTTGGCCAGGTTGCTTTCCCACAGTCATCTGTGAATTAAGGGTTCTGGAGTGAAGCATTCATCTCTAAAGGACCCTTAAGCTCCACAATTCTTTGTGTGTCTAAATGATGGGTAGGGGTCCCAACACTGCAGGGGGAATAAGGGCTTAGTCACATCTCATGAAAGTCCCTGCAATTTCCAATTCTTGTCACCATGACAAGTAACTTATAAAGTTTCCTTCTACCCAATTCCCTTTCAACACACATTTGAAACTTCAGGGAGACTGAGAACAGGAAGTTCCATCCCTGAAGTCACAGTCAGGTGGGGAGGCTGTACAGGAAGTCAGGACTCTGTGTCAGGCGCAGATTCCTTCTCCCCAACTTACTTATTTGGTCAATCTAGTTTATCACATTGAGTTCACTCAAAGTGGAAATACGGTTTATGTAGACTCAAGGAACACCAAAAGGGAATGCGTGTGTGTACAGCGAGAGGCCAATATAATCCATATGCGGCTTAAGCACCATTCTCCTTTCTCGTTCATAATCACGTTTGTTCGATACATGTATATGTGTCCACCATATACACAGGTACAGAGAAAACAAGAAACGAATGAGGAGATTTCCACTTTTCTCCATAGCTCATTTTAACCCTGTTGCATGGTATTTATTTTCACATGGCATTCACACCTGCGAAGACTCACAGAGCAATTATCTGTTTAGGCTGGTGGCCCCAGAAGAACACCGCACAGCAAAGAGGCGCTGGTGACCACTGCCTGCGTGAGGAGCCTACGCACGTTTTCACTCGGTGGAGTAGAATGCTGCCTTGAGAATGTGGACGCACGCCCAGAATCCTAAAAGCTGACAATATGAGGGCTCATTGTCAGAGAACAATAACCAAACGCTTTCCCCAGGCGTCCCCAGCTCCTTCCCAGGGAGGTGCCAGGCTGACAGCGGCAGTTCTCTGGGGATTGTGGGAGAGAAATACAAATACGGAATCAGGAACAAAGACAGGAGCTCTATGGCTTAAAAGTGATGGTTCATGCGGCCCCACTGCCAAGCGGCGGAAGCGGGAATCAGAACAGCGGAGGAAGCATGCGGGGATGGTAGGCAGAAGCGCGCGAAACACAGCCGGACCCACGGCAGCCATGCTCACACTTACATGGCGTAGTCTCACACTACCTTAGTGCGCTTTAAGCATTTCCATCATCTGAGCGTTTAGGAGGGAAAAACAGAATGGTTAAAGGTACAATAAATTAAGAGCTCGCACTTTTATTTTTAAAGGTTAAAAATAACAGTGTCATTCCTGGCCATTCCATTCCCAGTGTGAAGAGAGACGCATGTGACGATTCATAGTGGTGAGAAACACAGTTCTGAGAGCCTGAGTTTAGTTTCATATCTTGGTTTTGCCACTTGCAGCTGTGTGACTCCATGCCTCAGTTTCCTCATCTGTAAAATGGGTCTAATAGTGACACTTACCTCATAAGACTGTGGTAAGGATGGAATAAATTAACACATGTGAAATACCTAAACAGCTCTATTCAATGCTAAGCATCATTTAAGTATTAGTTATCACTGTTGTTATTTTGATCTTTGGCTTCCTCAGGCAATACCACCCAGATTAGATGATTAAAACTTTACAGAAAGCTAATGACTCAGTAAGAATTTCAGATGCTCAATAAGAAAAACAATTAAAGAAATAGAAAACATTTAGGAGAAAAAAAGAGACAAAGTTAGAAACGCACAGGTTGAGCAATAGTTTGTATGGTATTATAATTCTTTGAGGGCATTGTCTCAAATGCCAAAGCAATTCAGAGTTGCTTTTTAAGAAAGATAAATAAAAATTAACAGCACACACACAGACGGATTAGAGCCCTGAGGCCTGGTTCACGTTGGACAACCCCAGGCTACGTACACATCTCCAGGCGGTGGTCTTCAGGCTGCTGGCATCGCACATGCTTGAAAAGACCCTGATGCCGGGAGGGACTGGGGGCAGGAGGAGGAGGGGACGACAGAGGATGAGATGGCTGGATGGCATCACGGACTCGATGGACGTGAGCCTGAGTGAACTCCGGGAGATGGTGATGCACAGGGAGGCCTGGCGTGCTGCGATTCGTGGGGTCGCAGAGAGTCGGACACGACTGAGCAACTGAACTGAACTGAACCTTGTTTCTGCCCCGTGCCTCACAACACCAGCGACCAGTGCGAGGACAGGGGTGGGCCCTGAGCACCAGGTCACACAGAAGGACACACATCTCTCTTCTGTTCTTTTCCAGATCTCTTCTGTCCACTTTGACCTCACTGGCAGGATACTGTGGTCAAGGAAAGTATGAGGCCTTAGCCTGAAAGGAACCTGCAAGTGGCGTGCTCTGAGGAGGACCACACTGCCTTCACTGATGACACTGTGTCCCTGAGTGGACAGAACTAGTGTCCTGCTAGTTCTTTACCTGCCTCCACAGCGAATTCCCTCCTCCACCGCCATCGCCTAGTGCTGCATCTGCTTACAGAGACAGGTCTTATTTAAAACCATGGCAGATGGCCATGAGGCACGTGAAAAGATGCGAGAAATGCAAATCAGAACTACAATGAGGTATCGCCTCACACTAGTCAGAATGGCCATCATCAAAAAGTCTCCAAACAACAAATGCTGGCGGGGGCATGGAGAAGAGGGAGGCCTTCTGCACTGTTGCTGGGAATGTAAACTGGTAAGAGCCACTATGGAGACAACAGGGAGGTTCCTTCAAAAACTAAAAACAGAGCTGCCATATGATCCTGCAATCCCACTCCTGGGTATATATCTGGAGCAAAACATGGTTTAAAAGGATACATGCACTCTTACGTTCACAGTGGTGCTGTTTACAGTAGGCAAGACACGAAGCAACCTAAACATCTACTGACAGATAAAATGGGTAAAGAAGATATGGTGCACGTATATAGTGGAATACTACTCAGCCATTAAAAGGAATGAAATAATGCCATCTTCAGCAACACAGAGGACCTGGAGATTATCATACTAGGTGACATCAGACAGTGAAAGACAAGTATCATATGATATCACTTACATGCAGAATCTTAAACAAATGATACAAACAAATTTACAAAATAGAAACAGATTCACAGACTTAGAGAACAAACTTATGATTATCAGTGGGGGATGGGTAGGGGGGAGGGTTAGACTGAGAGTTTGGGATTGACCATGTACACATTGCTATATTTAAAACAGACAGGACTTCCTGGGTGGTCTAGTGGTTAAGAATCCACCTGCCAATGTAGGGGGTATATGTTCAATCCCTAGTCTGGGAAGATTCCACATGGTGTGAGCCAGCTAAGCCCATGCACAACTACTGAGCTCTAGAGTCCATGAGTCATAACTATTGAGCCCGTGCACCGCAACCACTGACGCCCGTGTGCCCCAGAGCCTGAGCTCTGCAACGAGAGGCCACTGCAATGAGAAGTCCACGCACCACAGCTAGAGAGCAGCCTTTGCTTGCCACAGTTGGAGACAGTCCATGTGGAGCAAGGAAGATCCAGCGCAACCAAAAACAAATTAACTAATTTAAAAGTAAAATAAAATAGATAACCAACAAGGGCCTATTATATAGCACAGGGAACTCTAGTCAATATCCTGTAATAACCTAAATGGGAAAAGAAAAAGAATCAGTTCAGTTCAGTTGCTTAGTTGTGTCCGACTCTTTATGACCCCATGAATCGCAGCACGCCAGGCCTCCCTGTCCATCACCAACTCCTGGAGTTCACTCAGACTCACATCCATCGAGTCAGTCATGCCATCACAGCCATCTCATCCTCTGTTGTCCCCTTCTCCTCCTGCCCCCAATCCCTCCCAGCATTAGAGTCTTTTCCAATGAGTCAACTCTTCGCATGAGGTGGCCAAAGTACTGGAGTTTCAGCTTTAGCATCATTCCTTCCAAAGAAATCCCAGGGCTGATCTCCTTCAGAATGGACTGGTTGGATCTCCTTGCAGTCCAAGGGACTCTCAAGAGTCTTCTCCAACACCACAGTTCAAAAGCATCAATTCTTCGGCGCTCAGCCTTCTTCACAGTCCAACTCTCACATCCATACATGACCACTGGAAAAACCATAGCCTTGACTAGACAGACTTTAGTCGGCAAAGAAATGTCTCTGCTTTTGAATATGCTATCTAGGTTGGTCATAGATACATGTATATGTATAACTGAATCACTCTGCTGTACACTTGAAACACAACCTTGTTTTTTTTAGGACCATCTTATTTAACACAACATTCTCAATCAACTATACTCCACTATGAAATAAAAATTAAAAAAAAAACAACAGGTGGCATTCCATGAACCCAGAGTAATGGCTATCCTGTCCTTCTGACCCAGGGACACCTGATTCCTTCCCCTCTGACACCTCGCATCTTCTGCTTTCCGTTTCACCCTCTCCTGACTTCTCTTGTCTGGTAGTTACCTGACTATGTCACTTCTTATTCATCACTGGTCTGAGAAAGTCTCCAGGGTGGAAGCTGGAGGCCTCTCCCCTGTTACTCTCAGTTCCCTCACGCCCTTTCTCACTTTCAAAGGCAGGAAGGATTGTGTTGGCATTCAATGGGATGTGACCATTTGGAGGAAGCAATGTGATTCTTTAAAGCTGGAACATTCGGCACTAGAAATATCATTTCTAATGAAAAATTAAAAGCAACATTGAAGTCTTCAGCTGCTCAAACACAGAAGGGAAGAATGACAAGGAAGATGCCAGGGACTGTTCAGTACCCTGGCTTAACTGACCTTTGCCAGAAAGGGTGGGTCATAGGCTTCCTGGGCAGGAAGCATACTCACCCCTGGAACACAGATCCCACCATGGTTCTCAGCTTCCACAGGAGTGCATTCTCCCACCATGCACTGTGTGTGTGTCTCTGTGTGTGTGTGGTGTGTGTATGTGTGTCCAACCACAGACTGCTGTGCTCTGAGAAGGCCTCTGCTCCACTGGTATTCTTTGGTGTAAATATAACCCCAGCTGCCAGTTGGGCTGTAGGCTCCTAAAGGCTGGGCCTGGGTTCTTTCTCAGGCAGCCTCTCTCACTCTGTCAAGCACAGCAGACCCCCACTGCAGGGATGTGTCAGGGTTGCTGGTGACTGCAGTTTTATTTGCCTGGCAGGGAAGCTAGCTTCTTAAATACACACTCTTAGATCTTTCCCAATCACAGGTACTGCTTCAAGGACAAAGAATACAGAGCCTGGGCTCCGGAACACACAGAGAGACCCTGATGTGCCCAACACCTCTTTGAAGGGATGCTTCTTATGTCACACGGAAAGTTGCTCTGGCAAAATTACAAACGGAGAATGAGGAAGTGAATATTTAGGGGAGCAGAGGGATTTCTAACCAGAAAAAGCAGGTCTAATGGATTGATACTTGCAGCAATGGAGTCATTTAAATAGAATTACTAAGCAATTAGCCAAATTTCCCTGGTGGCTCAGATGGTAAAGCGTCTGCCTGCAGTGTGGGAGACTTGGGTTCGATCCCTGGGTTGGGAAGATCCCCTGGAGAAGGAAATGGCAACCCACTCCAGTATTCTTGGCTTCTGGAGAATCCCATGGACAGAGGAGCCTGGTGGGTTACAGTCCACGGGGTCGCAGAGAGTCGGACACGACTGAGCAACTTCACTTTCACTATAACTGGAATGGGGACTACACGATGATTTCAAAAGGAACCAGTTGAAATAAGTCTCTCTTTTGCCTTGGCGGGCTTTCACTCCATGCTGACCAGAAGGGTGTTATTTTAACAGAAGAGAGAGAGGCAGTCACATTTTTCTTGCTAATGGATCAAGCAATGCCATGAATCTCAGAGGAACAGTGATCCCATCAGACCATGGGACCACATCTGGAAGGCTGGAGTCCTCGGTGCAGGAAGGACAGCTGTGGCGTTGTCATTCTACATGGGGTGAAGTTTAGGGAAGGGACTGCAGGGACTTCTAAATCCTGCTCTGGATCCCACAGCCCAGTGCTTGCCTCCCAAGGTACGACAGGTATTTCCAGGTATAAGTTTCCAGGCTAAGTTTTAGTGGGTAGCCAACGTAAGAAAAGGTCAAAAAAATGGGTTCTATTGCTGGCTGAGGAGCTGATGCCAGAGTAATCTTTAGAGTCTTTTGATGCTCTGTGCTGTGGCTTGGCTGCACAGATCTCAAGGGAAACCTCTTCTGGATCCCTCTGAACTCTAAGAATGACCCCACAGACGGCAGGTATGATATTGCAATCATGGCTGAGGCAGTGGGGCATACTTTATGTGCATCCTCCGTAAGAGTGGGAGAGGGCTTCTTAGAGAAAAGGGATTGCGTCACCTCTACCAAAAGGCAGCAGCAGCTTGGTGGTCCCAGGTCCATGTGTGGCCAGCATGCTCTTCTCTTTGCTCGAGAGGCAGACAGGCCTTGTATACTGCCACTGCTCCTATGCGGCACCTTTGTTCTGAGAGCTCCCTAAATGTGTGTCACTGGCAGAGTGGAAGATCAACCAGCAGGCTGAGAGTCCACTCATGAAGCGATTTTAATATCTATAGTACTCAAAACATAAAAGCAGACTCAGTTTTTGTGTTTCCATTTGATTTACTCACACTTGAATGAATATCTGTCCCATTCACTGGAAACTTTACAGAAACCAGCCCAAATGTCCCTCTGAGTATTTCTTTTATATCTGGGTGATTTACACTGAGTCCTTGGAGTTTGGGTTCTATAGTTTAATTTCCCACTTCCTAGGTGGTAGCAGATAATAGATGGAAGGCTGAGTATTGACTGATTTTTTTTTCCCTTCAGATGCATCACCTCCTGAGCCTTTGGTGCTCTGTGGTAGAATATAACAATGAAAAGATCAGAAGTGAAAGGGAGCCCTAGCATTTCAGCTGAGAGGCCTTTCATAGAAGACATATGAGACGACGCTGCAATTTATTGTGAGTATCAAGGAAATCTAGGCTGGATGTGACCTTGGTCATTAATTATCCAGTCCCCTGCTTCATTTTTCAGATGAGGAAACAAAAGCTCAGAGAGGACAAGTCAAAGCCAATTGGGAGAGTCAGGGTGAGAGGCAGAGCCCCTGACTAGTGATCCAGAACCACCCCACCCACCACACTGCTTCCCATTTGCAATAGAAAAGTACAAAGATATCCATCAGGGAATATAATAGGAATATTATGTCCAGCTTGCCTTCTGAGTTTGGGAAGATTTAACCTCTTCACAAGCATGCTATGGAGAAGGCAATGGCAAACCACTCCAGTACTCTTGCCTGGAAAATCCCATGGACGGAGGAGCCTGGTAGACTGCAGTCCCTGGGGTTGCGAGGAGTCAGACATGACTGAAGCGAGTTAGCAGCAGCAGCAGCAAGCAAGCTAAGGGCAAAGTTAGAAAACTGCTTTAACTCCTCCAACAAAATACAAATCAAAGGGTTTGTGTGGTCTGCCACTAGGCCACTGAGCCCCGAATTTGAATAAACTATGGACTTCTTTAAAGGAAAATAATTCTATAGGACCTATGGTAAATTTTCTTAATCAGCACTTGAGAAACAGTTACATAAGAAAGCTGAAGTCTCATTTTTTTAATAAGATTTTCAACTGAGAAGTCTCACTGAAAAAAGACAATTTTTATCTTTATAATCGGTAAAACAAAAGCAGAAAACCTAAACGTCCACATTAAACTCCAAGACCCCCATCTCTCTGCAAGCATACGTGTCTGAAATCTGATTTGAGACATACTGTCCTAGCTTAGAACTCACCACTGCTCTCCTGTCTGGCCCGTGAGTAAACTTCTGTTTACATCCCTCCCATCTTTGTTCCTTTGGTAGCTACTTCTTTTGTACAGAATGAATTTTTTTTTCTGGCTCACATTTTTGCAATGGAGCCTGTGTGTCCTGTATTCCTGTTTTCTCTTCACTCTCTCTCTCTCTTTCTGAATCTGGGGTCATTTTCTGATTTTCCTAATATTTGATTTAGATGAAAATTCAGCATGTTCTATTTTTGTGGAATGGAATTTTTAATGGAAATGCTGGTTTTCTAAGGTGAAACAGATGCAGGTTTCGAATCTGCCATCTAGGAAGCATCAGTCTCTGTCTGGATTTCAGCAATGAAGTTGCATTGGTTAAAATGCATTTAAACACCTCAGCTGACCTTGTACAGTAGTTAAATTCCTTGTTTTACAACCTTACCAATTTAACATTGCCATCCTGTCCTCCCTCCGGGGTGACAGGTGGCTAAAAACACATTTAGATTTTCTGCTGAGGGGGAATTTCTCTTTCCTTGACAATCTTTCTATGCTCCATGTCTCATAGACAACTTGGAATTTGCCAGGGAGCTCCCCTTGGGAATGCCTCTTTGCTTCCTATCTCCATTTGTCTATCCTGGGTCAGAAATTTCTTTTTTTGTTAAGAATTCATTTCCCAGTGGAAATGTTAGCATGGTAGAGTTTCTTCTAGGTTTTTACAGTATTGTTGTTTTTGCTTTGGATTTTATAGAAATGGAATGTGTCCTAGCTCTACATTATTTTGGCTTAAAAAAAAAAAGGAAGGATGTTTCTTTCTACTGTACTTGCACATTCCAATATGGACTGCAAGGAGATCAAACCAGTCAATTCTAAAGGAAATCAGCCTGAGTATTCATCAGAAAGACTGATATTGAAGCTCCAATACTTCAGCCACTTGATGTGAAGAGCCAGTTCATTGGAAAAGACTCTGAAGCTGGGAAAGATTGAAGGCAAAAGGAGAAGGAAGTGACAGAGGGTGAGATGGTTAGACAGCAGCACCAACTCAGAGGACTTGAACTTGAGCAAACTCTGGGAGATAGTGAAGGACAGGGAAGCCTGGCATGCTGCAGTCCACGGGGTCGCAAAGAGTCAGACACGGCTTAGGGACTGAACAACAGCAACAAATGGCTAGATACAGGATGCTATTTATATTTAACTTAATTAAAATAAAAACAATTAAAAATTTAGTTCCTCAGTCTCTCTAGCTACGTTCCAAATGCTCAGAAGCCACATGTGTCTAGTCTAGGATACTGCACTGGACAGAGCAGACAGAAAACATTTCCATTATTGTTCTATGGGGCAGTCCTGCTCTACATTTCTTAAGCTCTCATAAAACTTTAGTGTAAGCTGTGTACTATGTGATCGAAGTCTAATTCTGAAAAAGACACAATGAAACATAAGTATGTAAGTATGTAACTCCATCTTCCATGAAAACCCACCTGTAAAAGTGTTGAGGATAATTATTTATTTTTACTAAGCAGTATAGTTGAAGTCTGGATGTCTTTATGTTCAAGTCAGCCACATAAAGCCTCATCATTTAATTTCAATTCTAAGAAGATCAGCCTTTATTTAAATGAAAAGATAGAACTGACTTTCTCTAAACGGAGATGTGTGTATGCAGAGGTGGGGATGGTGGAAGTGTTTGGTGAAACGTATCAGAAATACCTGGAAACTTGTATCAACTTAGACATTTCCTCTCCTACCCATCTAGGATGAGGATTTGTTGGGGGAGAGGAGGTGCTGCACTTGGAACTTCTGTAGTTTGAAAAAATTCATCAAGTGGTTCTCATGCTTCTCCTCATTCCATCCTTCTAGTTGGGAACCACTGCTCCCCGAAATGGTTAAACTAGTTGGGGAGACATGCCTAATCAGAGAATATCAAGGAAAATTTATGTAAATCAAGTATGTAAGTCTTTATATAGGTTGTATTAGAGTTCTCTAGAAAAGCCAAACCAATGGGAGATAGATACATGGCGTAACTGATGATAAGAACTGATTCATGTAATTATGGAAGCTGAGGAGTCCCATGATCTGCTGTCTGCAGCCTGGAGAACCAGGAAACCCAGTCGTGTAATTCAGTCCAAGTCCAAACGCCCGAGAACCAGGGGAGCTGATGGTGTTAAGTCCCAGTCTAGGTCTGAAGGCTGAGAATCAGGCATGCTAACGATGCAGGAAGAGATGGACATTCCATCTAAAGCAAGAGAGAAAATCTGCCCTTCCTCCAACTTTGTGTTCTATTCAGACTTTCAACAGATTGGATGATGCCCACTCACACTGGTGAGGGTAATCTTTTTTAACTCAGTCTACTCTGTTCTGGAAATATCCTCACAGACACACCCAGAAATGACGTCTTACCAGCAATCTGGGCATCTCTTAGCCCAGTAAAGTTGATCATAAAATTAATGGTCATATGGGTGGTTCCAGTTATACGGACAGTCTCATGGAACATTCTGCATAACATAAGTAGAGTGAGTGAAGCTTTCTGGTGAGCAAGGTTATAGTGCTTCTCCAAAGCAGTGTGAGTGATAACCGAAGGGAAGTCAGCAGAGCATTAAACATTTATTCATTCAACAATCACCTACTGAGCATCTAATAATCTCTGTCAAACATCTTGACATGTATATTGTGAATATGATTAAGTAATAAACAAGGGATGATGCTGCAGTGTGTCAGCTAAATTTCTGTGTAGGTTTTAAAGTCAGCCTGGATTTAAAGCTGGTATGCTCTAGCCGTGATCTCAGGTAAATTAATTAACTTTTTTCCCCAAGGTTCAGTTTCTTGCATTCAATTGGAGATAATAGTAGTGTTTACAAATGGGGTTATTATGGGAATTGAATAATATACCTTACATAGTCAACATTCAGTAAAATTTAGTGACTACAGTATTATTAAAGAGTATATAGTTTAGTAAGGAAGATAAACTCACTTGATCTGTACACTTCAGGGCAGAGATGCCTGGTTCAACTGATATGAAATGGTGGTAAAGAAGACAAAGGTATAGGTTTAATCCCTGTGTGGGCCAATCAGCTGTGTGGCAGACCAGATGTCCCTGCCTTAAGTCTTGCCATCTCACAAATGTGGGCTTCTGGAAA
This sequence comes from Ovis aries, assembly GCF_016772045.2. Taxonomy (NCBI): domain Eukaryota; kingdom Metazoa; phylum Chordata; class Mammalia; order Artiodactyla; family Bovidae; genus Ovis; species Ovis aries. The sequence continues at coordinate 47,566,270 of NC_056057.1, read as the reverse complement.
TCAAGATGATGGTATATGGACAATTAGATGTGAGAGCTGAGAATGATCCAAGATGGAGCCAGTTCAAGTTCCTTTCTTCAGAGATGAGCAGACTAAGGTTCAGAGTCAGAGTATTTTGTCAAACTTTAAACATAATCCCTTGGTATTCCTGATTCCCTGCCCAGTGTTCATTGTATACATATTGATAGTTCCCAAAAGGAAGAGAAATCTTTATCACCATGAAATATTAGGAAAGATGCTTATCTTACTATCACTGGGTTGTGTGTTTTTTTCCCAGACACTTTGCATTAGCTCCAGAATCCAGACACCACACTGAGTACAATTTTGATTTGTCCTCAGAAGTACACTGACATTCTATGAGACATCACTCCTAGGAGGGTCTCCATGCAGACTCACAATCTATGATGGCCAAGTTCTTGGGATCCAGTTTGGGGAACACTGCAAAGGTCAACCTGGTTCATCACTGGTCAGCAGGGGTAAACCTTCAGTTCTTTCCAGAATACTGGAATAACTGTGACTACACAGTGAACTAATGAAAAACAAGGTGCAGGAAGGCAGAATCTGATCTTCATGCTCACTACAGCCCTGATACTAGCTTTCTTGTTTTTAATTCTCAGGGTAGTCAACTTCCTGCTTTCAGTCAGTCAGTTCAGTCGCTCAGTCGTGTCTGACTCTTTGCCACCCCATGGACTGCAGCACACCAGGCTTCCCTGTCTATCACCAACTCCTAGAGCTTGCTCAAACTCATGTCCATCGAGTTGGTGATCCCATGCAACCGTCTCATCTTCCTGTCATCCCCTTCTCCTCCTGCCTTCAGTCTTTCCCAGCATCAGGGTCTTTTCCAAGGACTCAGTTCTTCGCATCAGGTGGCCAAAGTATTGGAGCTTCAGCAACAGTCCTTCCAATGAATGTTCAGGACTGATTTCCTTTAGGATTGACCGGTTTGATCTCCTTTCAGTCCAAGGGACTCTCAAAAGTCTTCTCCAACACCACAGTTCAAAACTTGCTTTCATTTTGTCACCTCCTGAAAGCATAAATGATGAAAGAACCATTGGCTTTTCAGAATGTGATAGCCTCTTGGTCTGCTGAGTACTTCTTCCTGTGTGGCTGTAGGGGTTATCTTCTCTCAAAGACAAGAATTATTTCAGCGAAGAGGGCCAGCCATGCACAGCGACAGTAAAGAGAGGCATAGGACAGCCAGGATGCACCTTTAAAAATTTAAGTCAGATTATGCCACTCCCAGTTTACAGTCACCCAGTGGCTCCCATCATACCCGGAATAAAATCCAAACTCCTTTCCCTGGCTTATAAAACCTTTGGATCTGGCCCTTGCTTACCTTAAGGCTTTATTTCACATCACTCTCCCTCTCACAAAGTACTGTCCAAGCTGACCTTTCTGCTTCTCATTCCCATCTTTGGATCTTTGACCTTGCTCCTCTCACTGCCTTGAAGTCTTTCTCACGACTGTTGTTGGGTCTCTTCAGATTTTGACTTAAATGTCACATCCTCAAAGGCTCTTCCTGAACGACCAGCCCAGGGGAGCTGCTTGGTTGCTGTCTACCATACTGTGAGTGTATGCAGTCATTGAGTTGTGTCTGACTCTGCAGCCCTTTGTACTGTAGCTTGCCAGTTTCCTCTGCCCATGGAATGGAATTTTCCAGGTAAGAAAACGAATCGGTTGCCAATTCACATCTCCTGTGTCTCCTGCATTGGCGGGCAGATCCTTTACCACTTATCACCTAGTTTAAAAGACAGTCAGGGTGTACCTTTAAAAGTTTAAGTCAGATTATATCACTCTCAGTTTACAGTCATCAAATAGCTCCCATTCCCTGGGAAAGGAAATGGCAATCCACTCCAGTATTCTTGCCTGGAAAATCCCATGGACAGAGGAGCCTGTCAGGCCACAGTCCATGGGGTCGCAAAGAGCTGGACATGACTGAGTGACTGAACACACAAAATAGCTCCCATTACGGCTTGTTCAAAATTGGGAAAGGAGTATGTCAAGGCTGTATATTGTCACCCTACTTATTTAACTTATATGCAGAGTACATCATGTGAAATGCTGGGCTGGATGAATCACAAACTGGAATCAAGATCGCCGGGAGAAATATCAATAATCTCAGGTATGCAGATGATATCACCCTTATGGCAGAAAGCAAAGAGGAACTAAAGAGCCTTTTGAGGAAGGTTAAAGAGAAGAGCGAAAAAGCTGGCTTAAAATTCAACATTCAAAAAAAGAAAGGTCATGGCATCCAGACCCATCACTTCATGGCAAATAGATCGGGAGACAATGGAAACAGTGACAGACTTAAATTTCTTGGGCTCCAAAATCACTGCAGATGGTGACTGCAGCCATGAAATTAAAAGACACTTCCTCTTTGGAAGTAAAGCTCTGACAAACCTAGACAGCATATTAAAAAGCAGAGACATTACTTTGCGAACAAAGGTCTGTATAGTCAAAGCTATGGGTTTTCCAGGAGTCATGTACAAAGGTGAGAGCTGGACAATAAAAAAGGCTAAGCACCGAAGAACTGATGCAGCTGAAGAACTGATGCCTTCAAACTGTGGTACTGGAGAAGACTCTTAAGAGTCCTTTGGACATCAAGGAGATCAAACCAGTCAATCCTAAAGGAAGTCAGTTCTGAATATTCACTGGAAGGACTGATGCTGAAGTTAAATCTCCAATACTTTGGCCACCTAAAGTGAAGAGCTGATTCATTGGAAAAGACCCTGATGCTGGGAAAGACTGAAGGCAGGAGGAGAAGGGGATGACGGAGGACAAGATGGTTGGATGGCATCACTGACTTGATGGACATGAGTTTGAGCAAACTCTGGGAAATAGTGAAGGACAGGGAAGCCTGCTGTGCTGCAGTCCACGGGGTTGCAGAGAGTCAGACATGCAGAGAGTCAACAAAAACAACCTAGTTTAAATTCTCTATGTAGCACGTTTCACTCTGACATCTTCTTGCTTCTTAAATTTAAAGTCTGTCTCTCTCCAGTAGAAAACAAACTGTAAGAGAAGTGGGATTTTTGTCTACCTTGTTCGCTACTTTATCTCCATCTTCTAGAATTGTGCTGATACATAGTAGGTGCTCAGTAGGTGTTTACTGACTGAAATGAATGGGTGAACAAGCGACAGTTGTTTGAGGATCATAGCTCATCTCAGCTTTCTTGTTGGTGCTATTTGTGCCTACAGTGAATTTCCTAGGTTGTGGATATTGGCTGCCTAGATGCAAAGTGGGAAGCACCCTGAAGAGCAAATCTAAAGCTCACTCTTACCAGCAAAACACACAGCAAATGTTGGTTGACCGAATAATACTCAATGAGTGCTTACTCTGTATCTGATCATAGGGTCTTTATGAGCACTCATTCATTTCATCACAATAAATCAATCAGACAGGCACTATTCTCATTTCCATTATAATGTGAGGATCAGTAAACTGAGGTCCTTACAGTTAAATATATCACCCATGGCCACACAGATAGTAAATGGAAAGGTCAAGATTTGAACGCAGGACATCTGACTCCAGAGACAACACTGCTAACTGTTACAGAAAATTCACAAAGGAACACACACAAGTGAAGAGAATGCAAGGGGTGAATGAATGGCAAAAAGAAAATGCCAGAGAATTAGAACTAATACTTGTTCAATGCATACAAATCTGGCTGATAACTGTCTTCCACCTGCATCAAAATAAAAAGTATCCCTACCTCTCCAAGGCTACGATGGCCTTTAGTGGTTTGGGAACATCTGGGGAGATGTACAGACATCTCAGCAGTATGGAGATCTATTAAAGGAATTCAGTGGGCACGACCCACCCAAACCATCATGTAACTGAAGCTGCCTTCTCAGCATCCAGACCTGAGCGGGTCATGCTGGATGGATTGTGCACATGCATGTTGATTAACTAATCATTGTTACCTTGGGAGCCTGTCGGCTAGCTTTTGGCCCTAAGTCTTCCTTCTGTCCCCTTTCTTCATGCAAGAGTTTGTCTCTACTGGACAATGGCAACTGCCACATCTTTCTGTCACCTGGACTTGCCATCTTGATCCCTCCTGAGCAGCCAGACCCCACTGACGTCTACTAGGCCCAGACATGTAATTTAGGAAGCAAATGATGCTACAAAATATTTAAGGTCAAATAACAAAAGCACTGGAGTTGTCCAAGGGCATCTGGGAGATACAGGAGAGAAAGAGAGAGAATGAGAGAGAGATGAGGATTCAGAAGGAGTTTGTGGTTCAGCCCAGACTGAATCCAGAGACAGGAAAGTCCTCCTGAGGATTTAGTTATTCTCACCATCTGGTCTGACCTTTGTATCAAGTAGAAATACTGAACAGAAAGCTCCTAAGATAAGGTGGTGAGCTATGACAGGGAAAGAGCTTTTTGAGGTAGATGAAAAGTATTCTAAGTGAGAAATGACAGAGTAAAAGAAATGCTTTAGGACTCAATTTTCTGGGTTAAATATGCTTTACAGAAGTATTACTCTGTGACACATTTGGACAGAATGAACATTGGTTATGAAGAAAATTATTCTCTCCTCAGATATATGTACTCAAGCCCTATGAATCAGAGTCATTGAGTAGCTGGGAGCAAAATTTGGTCCTTTGCAGCTACCTGTTTTTTTTTTGTTGTTGTTGTTGTTGTTCAGTAGAGAATGCAACACCATGAGCACCAATATCACCCCATAGGATGATGGACAATGCAACCAATTTTAGATTTTCCATCATGAAAGGCCTATGACAGTTTGCTGCTGCAGTTAAACTCACAAATGTTCACGTTTATCTTCTGTGCCAAGCTCCTTAACTGGAGCGGAAAATAACAAAGGACAATGCTGATTTCTGTAAGTTTCATTCCATTTCAAAGTTTTCTCACTGTTCCAGCTTGGTTTTCATTAATATATACTGAAATTGCAAAAGATAGGAGAATAGGAAGAGAGAAGGGACTGGAAAAACCTACATAGAACACACACCATTAGTCCCTAAATAACTGGAGGGCTATCAGGCAGAGGGACTGAGACTGTTTACTGTATGACAGCTGCCATCTTAGTCCATTTCCATGACATCTGTGAAGGCGAGTATTATTAATCCTCCATTTATACATGAGGATAGTAAGTCCAAATTTAGTCTCTTACCCAGAATGACCTAATTAGTAAGCAGTCGTGCAGGTTCAGTGGGTAGTGATTCCAATTCAGGGCTGGCTGCTCTTAAGGCTATACTCTATCAAGCAGCCCCCGTCACCCTCCACACCCCCCATCCCCTCGCCGCCGCCCAATGCCCCATGCGTTGCACAGCATTCCAAAGCACCTTTTTTCTTGTGAATTAAGGTGTTCTATGAGACTTGACATCACTAAACTTCACAATTCTTTTGTGAAGCAGGAAAATCCCCGCTGCATCTGCTTTTTTTTCAGTGAGGAAACTGTGCTGAAGGGAGGCTCTCAGAGAATCTGGGAATCTGGTGGGGGTGTCTGGTAGGTTTGGTGTAGGCAGGCACTCGTAGGGAGAAGTGCATGGGAGAAGGTGACAAGGGCCTCCTGGAGGAAAGGGGCCACAGGTCACTCTCCTGTATGGCAGTCCTTTAGCTCTGATTTTTCCTGATACAGGATGGGGTTACTCATAGGGCAACATACACCTACCTCCAGGCTCTAATATTTGCTTTATGGTTTGAAAATTCTGATTTGTCTTTCAAAGGAAACAAGCTCAGCTTTTCTCAAGGAAAAACTTCTGATACATTCTTGCCAAAGTTCTTTTTACATGTCCATAGATGGAACTGCCTGAATTGGGAGGGAAAAACTGCATAGCCTGCACCTTCACCAACACTCTCTCTGCTTAGGTAGATACTGGAATGCTATCCTGCTGTAGGAAGCAGCTGTGACAGGAACATGTTATGCTTAATCAGACTTCTGCTCTGCCAGGCACAGTGATGAGCATTACACATTCAAGTCCTCATGAAATCTTCCTCAGACCCCCATCAGATGGGCAACAGCACACAGTGGTTAAGGACTCAGGCGTTAAGGGTGAGCTGGGTGGTCTTGGGCAAATGCCTTAACCTTTTGGTTTGCTCTGCGTAAAAATGAGGATTATTTAACAGTACTTCCCTCACCAGGTTGTTATGAGGATCAGATAAGTTAATATATGTGAGCCACTGAGAACAGGGCCTGATCAGTAGTTCACAGTTGATAAATATAAGCATCCTTATTATCATCCCATATTATTAATATAGAAACAGAGGATGATATTGAATAACACCACAAAGAGAGATGAAAAACCGGACTTTACACCCAGCTGTATTGAGTCTAAAGTCTCTACTCCTTCTCTATGCTGAGATACCCCTCCTTAAAGATCAATAAGCAAGTCTGGGAAAATATGAATCCAGCTTTTGAAAAAGCAAAAACAAAGTTAAAAATAATCAAAAAGCCATGAAGATATTGAATTGGCTTCAACAAAAATACTAAACCTATTATAATGATTTGTAGATTCAAAATATTAAACTCTCCAGTTAATTTTAGTGTTACCACTATGCATGGATAATATTTTTTAATTAGGAATAAAAGTGCAGATTGATGACATATTACTTTGATTAAGAGAGCTTAGGTAAGAATATAATTTTTAATTTATAAAGATGAACATGGTCGCATGGTAAAATGGTCAGTGTGTAGCTATAAATATGAGTTATGAGAAAAGCCAGAAAAAGAGTAACTTTTTATTCTTTCTAGTCCCTCTCCAAGGTAAAGCCAACATGTTATTTAATATTCGGTCAGGTTCATTTTGAGAATGAAAGTGGATGCTATTCATAATTATGTCAGGTCAGTAGGTATAAACCAGGCTGTCTGAGGAAAGTCAGGCTGGATACCCATGCTCATCAGTTCAGTCGCTCAGTCGTGTCTGACTCTTTGAGACCCCATGGACTGCAGCACACCAGGCTTCCCTGACCATCACCAACTCCTGGAGCTTGCTCAAACTCATGTCCATTGAGTCGGTGATGTCATCCATCCATCTCATCCTCTGTCGTCCCCTTCTCTTCCTGCCTTCAATCTTTCCCAGCATCAGAGTCTTTTCCAGTGAGTCAGTTCTTCGCATCTGGTGGCCAAAGAATTGGACTTTCAGCTTCAGCATCAGCCCTTCCAGTGAATATTCAGGACTGATTTCCTTTAGGACTGACTGGTTTGATCTCCTTGCCATCCAAAGGACTCTCAAGAGTCTTCTCCAACACCATAGTTCAAAAGCATCAATTCTTCAGCCCTCAGTTTTCATTATGGTCCAACTCTCACATCCATACATGTCCACTGGAAAAACCATAACTTTGACTAGATGGATCTTTGTTGGCAAAGTAATGTCTCTGCTTTTTAACATGCTGTCTAGGTTGGTCATGCTTTTCTTCCAAGGAGCAAGCGTCTTTTAATTTCATGGCTGCAGTCACCATTTGCAGTGATTCTGTAGCCCAAGAAAATTAAGTCTGTCACTGTTTCCATTGTTTCCCCATCTATCTGCCATGAAGTGATGGGACTGGAAGCCATGATCTTCATTTTTTAAATGCTGAGTTTTAAGCCAGCTTTTTCACTCTCCTCTTTCACCTTCCTCAAAAGGCTCTTTAGTTCCTCTTTGCTTTCTGCCATAAGGGTGGTGTTATCTTGCATATCTGAGGTTATTGATATTTCTCCTGGCGATCTTGATTCATTCCAGCTTGTGCTTCATCCAGCCCGGCATTTTGCATGATGTACTCTGCATATAAGTTAAATGAGCAGGGTGACAACATACAGCCTTGACATACTCCTTTCCCAATTTGAAACCAGTCTATTATTCCATGTTCTAACTGTTGCTTCTTGACCTGCATACAGATTTCTTAGGAGGCAGGTAAGGTGGTCTGGTATTCCCATCTCTTTAAGAATTTTCCAGTTTCTTGTGATCCACACAGTCAAAGTCTTTAGTGTAGTCAATGAAGCAGAAGTAGATGCTTTGGATACCCATTCTAGCCAAAGGAAAACCACTTTTCATCCATATCTTCCATGAAAATCCAGCAATCCGTGACTTAAAAGGCACCTGTGACTTCTATCACTTCTCACAGCATGAGTGGGTCATTTTATACTTTTTCTATTCTCTCCCTATATAATTTCCCATTTCTACTTGCCTTGACAGTAGGCTGCGGACCCTTGGTCATTGAGAATAGAACTATTCTAGGAGGCTCTTGACTGGCGGTGCTCTGTCTTTCCAGAAGGCAACCCCTGAGGCCAGGAGTTTGGGACCGAACTGCAGCCTGGGCATCATAGGGATGAGCTTTGGGAATCAGTATATTTGGAGACAGTTTTTCCCCCTTACCTTTCTACTTATAGAAAGCCCTCTATATAGCCAGGAGGGCTGCTGGCTATGCACTCCTGAGCCCTGGGAAGGGCCATCAGGCCAGTACCCTCAGGCATAAGTTCTATACCCCAAGACACGGCTCCTTTGCTGGAAGGATATATGGGCATCTCGGTCTCTTGGTTTTGACAAGAGGGCAGGGAGGGAGCTAGCTTTGAGTTAGAGTCCTCTGCTTGCTGGGGCAGGGTTCTCCCCTCCTCATGCTGTGAGGCTATGTCCTTAACCCTTTGCCTGCTAATTCTATGAACAGACAGCACCCTCCTGTGGGGAGTCTGAGGGCAGTGGGAACAGAGACCCAACGGCCTAGTTTCTCTGCTCTAACAGCATCAGCACCCAGGGAGGTCAACTGTATTTCTTAGACTGTCCCATAGAAAGAGACCTGGGCTGTCTCAGAACCTCTGATGAGAGTTTGCCAGGGCTGATTTATGAGTCAGGAACAGCAGCAGTGGGCTGCAAAAGCAGAGTCTGAAACTAGGAAACTGACAGAACTTCTCTGCTTCCTCTTGGGTTGCCCTCACCTGGATTATTTGGTTCTGCTGTGCGAGGCCCTGCTAAAGAGAGGTCTGGTTCACAGCAGAATGTTCAGGACTTCTGACAATATCATCTGACTTTAAGGATCAGGGTGTGGTTGGTCTTGGGCTGAGACAATCTAATAAGCATAGGAAAGTGGCTTTCAAAATGCCAAGGGTTGTCGTCTGGAAGAGGGTCTGACTTCTTTTGTGAAGTTTCCAAAGGGTGGCAGAGGCCTCTGAGAGGTGGGCCTTGACCCAAAGATTGAATAGGTCTTCTAAGGGAGTCAGAATAATGAGAGGGGCCAAGCATTTCCAAAATAGTTTTAAGAATACTTTAAATAAAGATTCCCTGGAGAAGAAAATGGCTATCCACTCCAGTATCCTTGCCTGGAGAATTCCATGGATAGAGGAGCCTGGTGGGCTACAGTCCATGGGGTCAGCAAAGAGTTGGACATGACTGAGCAACTAACACAACACCACACTCATTAAATAATAGCTTTTATTCACTGATAGCTTCCTTTGGCTAGGTGCTTTACATACCATGCTGCTGCTGCTGCTAAGTCACTTCAGTTATGTCCAACTCTGTGAAACCCCAAAGACGGCAGCCCACTAGGCTCTCCCGTCCCTGGGATTCTCCAGGCAAGAACACTGGAGTGGATTGCCATTCTCTTCTCCAGAGGATCTTCCTGCCCCAGGGATCAAACCCAGGTCTCCTATGTTGCAGGCAGATTCTTTTATCGTTTGAGCTACAGGGAAGACTTGGGGCATCTAGGAAAATGTTTTAAACAGTTAGCTGGAAGGCAAGCTTCTTTTGTCCTTCCTTCTTCTTCCTTATTCCTATCTGAAATGCAAATGTGATGATTGGAGCCGCTGCAACCATCCTATGATCACAAGGTAATCTCAAGGATACAAGCCACCGCTAAACATAATACAGCAAATTAAAGAAGGAAACTGGGAGATTCTTGATGTTGTGGGGCCCCCTTGCCAGTCATGAACTGCTACAATTAGAATTCATACTATTTGAAGGAAAATCAATGTCTCTGTGCTAACGGCATTATTATTTAGATTTTTTGTTATATGTAGCTGACTCAGTCCGGAAACACACATTATTTCATTTAATTCCTCACAACAATTCTGGATTATGGGGTTTATTATAGGAAAATGCAATCTCCAAGAGGTTAAATAACTTGTCCAAGAACACATAACTAGAAAATAGTAGAGGTAAGATTTGATCTTGGATCAATCTGACCCCAAGTTCATCACATTTCCATGTTGCTTATTTCTCTCTCTCTTTTTTAACAGAGTAGCTAATGTGTGACAGCAAATTCTGTAGCAATCCATACCACGAACTACTCTTGTTTTCTAAAGATGCTTCATAAGGCTCACTGTTGTTATGCCTGATCCATGCCAACCTGAGTAGAGAAGGGGAGTGATCATTTGCATCCTTCTAATCTCCATGCCACCTCCTTCTATAACCCTCCTACCATAACATATCCTCTCTCTTTCTCACTCACTCACTCTCTCTCATGCATGCCTGCTTGAAATGGATACTCAACATTAAGTGCTCTTCTGTTTTAAGTTAGTGGACCTATTGCTTCCAATGTCCATTCGCTCCATGTCTAGACACGAGCCAAGTCACACGAACAAGGATAACTCAAAGAAGGCAAGTCACCAGCTGAGCCCTGTGCTTTCCAAGCTCCTAAATCTTGCTTGAATAGTTTATTAGCTATATTTATTTTCTTCTTTTTTTTTTTTTTTTTGTTCAACTTAGTGGCCATACTAGCAAATGTGAAGATTGATTTACAGTTTGTACTTGTGCACTCTCTGAAGTGGAGCAAAAAATTGAAAGACTTATGTCAAGCCCATTCATTCACAGACACATTTAGGATCAAATTATTTTTAAAGCACAAATTAACTTTGAAGCCCATAAGGGCTATCAAATGTTTCAGAGTTTTGCTTTACAAATCTATAGAGATCTCCCTGGCATAACATATATTTCAAGCTAAAGCTATTGCAGATTTGCAAATATGATTTTTTATATAAAACACTCTGGATGAAATACTTCAGAGGATGAAAAATTAAGCTCAGAGTGGAGTGAACCAAACCTGCCCAGTAAACACAGTCACCTGGAGACAATGACCCTAAAGGCCTCAGAGCCGCAGAATGTTGTATCTGGAAGGTCTGAGCGATCATCCAGTCTAGCCCTCTCATTTTAGGGAAGGGAAAACTGAGGCTTAGAGTGGCCATTTGGCTGTTGTCTAAACACACAGAGAGCGGACACTGGTAGCCATAGGTCCAGTAACTCAAAACGGAACAGCACTTAATGTATCCATTCAAGCAGGCATGTATGAGAGAGAGAAAGTGAGTGAGAGAGGGAATGAGTTAAGGTAGGAGGGTTATAGAAAGAAGTCACACAGGTCGTAGGTCACATAGCTGGTTAGGACAGAACTAGTCCTTGAACCTGGGCATTCCAAACTCTTCATTCAAATGAAAAATACTTATAAAATAAAAAATTTGGTAAGAGAGAAATTTTGGGGGACAAATTTATCTTTTTTCTGAAATTATTTATTAATCTGGGGAGCTGTTAATAACATTCTCCACATACCTTGCTGCAAGACCTATGGAATATGCTACCATGTATCACTATTTCTGTTCATCGCATATTGCTTGGATCATAATCCTACTGATGTACACGTCTATGCTCATTTCTTCACGCACACTCTAAAGTTCTAGAGGCTTGGGGCTCTGTGTTACTTTGGTTTTGTATTCCTTGCTGGTATAGCACCAAGACAGTCACATAGCAGACACTTAACAGCTACTTCTTGGTAGAATGAACAGTGAGAACAAAGCAATCTTTGTGTACAAGCCCACAGTCCTTAAAATTCTTTACTCTTACTCTCCATGCATGTCCTGCCTGTGTTAGCCCTTTGCTGAAGGTTACAGCTACTTTGAACCTCTCTTCAATCTATGATTCCCCCAAGCTGTTATGGCTTACTTGGTCTTAGGGGTTGGACAAAGAGGGATTTGCTAATAGGCTACTGATAGCCCACAGGCTGCCTTTATGTGAATTAGAAAAAGATCACTCCTTCTTTGCCAAGGGTTCTCAGTCAGGGGGAAAGTTTGGATCCTAGGCGATATTTGGCAATAACTGGACACGTTTGGTTTATTACAACTGAAGAGTGCTACTGGCTTAGAATGGGTGCAGGTCAGGGATGCTGCTGAACATCCTGAGATGCACAGGAAAGCCCCTGAGCCCCAGAGAATTAGCTGGTCCAAAACGTCAACAGTGGTGATGCTGAGAAATGCTGCAGCAGGAGGAAAACATTCAGAACTAGACTAGGACGAAGAGGGACCTTGTTTTTACTTAATAAATGTGCTATACTAAGAATCCAGCATTTTCTGCATCAAATATTGATTTGGACCAAGACTGAATACTTCAGAACATCTGTATTTAGGAACATCAGGACTACACTAGAGTTTATTTAAGTTCTATGTTTCCACCTTCGAGAAAGACCCTTCAGACTAGGATCACTTCTGGAGCACAGTGAGCCTTGGACTACAGAAGTCTCATCCAGTCACTTGGTATCACGGAAAGCTCCTTAAATGCACAAAGCCCCAGTTATGATTGATGATTGTGACTTATTGAGAGATCCTCCCCTGTTCCTCCTCCAGGTGATACTGTCACCAAATTCTAAGTTCAGCCCCTCATGCTTCACTCAATAAGCTTTCTCTCTCTGGTATTGATGTCTTCTTGATATATGCAGGTTGTTATCATCTCCACCCTACAATTCAACAGAGCTAAGTAGCTCTCTAAAAAACCTGTAGTAAATTTACCAACCTTTGATTATACCACTTAATCTGTGTTTGCAAAGTGCTTCACCTATATTCTTATTTAAGCAGTTTATTGCATCTAAATGAGGTTTCACTTGGAGCTGGGAGAACTGGTTATTTAATTTGTTCCTCTGTGAACTCTGCTTTTGCAACTCCAGAAGCCCTGCTACTTATAGGCCTTCAAAGATAGCAAAAACAAGGTTATAAAGAAATGTAGGGAGCTGTCGCACTGTAGGCTAAATCAGATCTCTTGAGTTCAGCATCACATGGAATGACTTTAATGGGTTTAGCCTTTGTTTTCCAGAACATTTGGGCTGACAAGGTTATACCCCCTGGAACTTGAAGACTTAGTTTCTCTGAGGAGAGGGACAGTAAAATGTACTTAAGAATAATTCAGGATTTCATTTCAGAACCAAGATGATTCTCCCCACTTCAGAGTGCATCTGCATTAAACCACCTCCTGTCCATAGCTCCAATTGCTTCTGGATCAGAAATCTTCATTTCCCGTCTCTTCTACTCCCATGGAGGCAGCCTATCTGACCCTGGGGTGGACACTGTGAGCAGGGGGCCTGTGCTACTCTGGAGGGAGGAGGAGGATGTTGTGCAGCCCACTCAGCCACATTTCTGCATGTCCTCACACCTATGTACACTTGCTAAAATCCATGGAATAGATTTTCTCTGGCAGGTACTCCCTTGCACGTTTATTAAAAATTCACTACAACATAATAGTATTGTTTTAGAGACAGAAAACTTGCAGAAAAGATTAATCTAGGTATCCAGAAAGAGTGGCATCAGCAAGATGGCTGAAGAAGATGTTTGTTGCTTATATCCCTTCCTTAACAACAACAAAGTGGAATCTATCCATGGACAAAGTACCTTTGTGGGAACTGTGGGATCCAGGTGGAGACTATGAAACACCAGTACAGTCTGAGAATGAGGGAAGCTATTTTAGGAGAAAGACTCTCATTCAGGCATCTAACTGGCTGACCACAGTCATGCCTATAGACCCAGGAACAACACTGTCCCCTGAGGACTAGGCTACAGGCCCTTTAGGCTTTGGTTCTGTCTCATGGATCATGGGCTTCCCTCATAGCTCAGTTGGTAAAGAATCCACCTGCAATGAAGGAGATCCCGGTTTGATTCCTGGGTTGGGAAGATCCCCTGGAGAAGGGAAAGGCTACCCACTCCAGTATTCTTGAGCTTCCCTTGTGGCTCAGCTGGTAAAGAATCCACCTGCAATGTGGGAAACCTGGGTTCAATCCTGGGTTGGGAAGATCCCCTGGAGAAGGGAAAGGCTACCCACTCCAGTATTCTTGGGCTTCCCTTGTGGCTCAGCTGGTAAAGAATCCACCTGCAATGAAGGAGATCCCGGTTTGATTCCTGGGTTGGGAAGATCCCCTGGAGAAGGGAAAGGCTACTCACTCCAGTAATCTGGCCCGGAGAATTCTACGTCCATGGGCTCGCAAAGAGTTGGATGTGACTGAACGACTTTCACTTCACTTTCATTTTCATGCATCATATACTCAGGGACCTGGAACAAGTCTCATCCACATGGGCTGAGTCTCCTGTGTGCTTGGTCTTGGCTGTGGACCTTGTAACGTGCTCTGTGAACTGGCTCCAGCTACTCTTGGCCATGGTCCAGGAGCCCCTGGTAAGCACTGACTTAGACAATCACCCATGGAGGAGAGCACATTTGTGGAAGTCTGCTTTTCCAGAAGAGAGATTCTAGCAGTTCACTGGAGCAAAACAACTCAAAACTCAATTCAGTGGAGGGGAAAAAAGGAACAATTTGACTTGACCTGCGTCAACCCTCCCCAAGGTGGCACTGCTCAGAGCCAAGAGCCCTTCTCAGTCTGTGGTTACTCCTGTGGGGCAAAGGAGGGTGTGTGCATGAGTGCTTGGCTTCCCCAGCTGTGCAGGATGCTGCTGGAGAGGCTTACTTCTCTGTGTCATTGGCTGCAAGGATGGAGGCTGCAACGTGTTAAGGGGATGAGATCCTAAAGACAGTATTAAGTACTCCACAGGGGATGCCTGTCCATGGGTCAGTGGGGGTGTCTTACCTGCAGATCTCCTCACCGGGCCCTCGCACATCCCCAGTGCTCTGCAGGGCCCATCCACATGCCCAATTACCTCATGCCTGACTCCCTGTATGTGTTCCTAATGAGTGGCAAGAGCAAGCTTTTGCAGATGGCTAGTGAACTTGAATCAGTGGGTCTAGGAGACTGACAAACTTGAACATTTAGCATTATCCTTGGAAAAGCAAAGGAGAGGTTGTCAGCACCTGGGATGGCTCTGTAGGGTTGAGAGAACTCATTCCAATTTAAGAATTCTACCACAACAGGAGGCAAGAAGTGTGGACCAGGTATTGCTATAGAAGATCTGAGAAAGCCTCAGATCCACAGCAGGGCTGACAGAAAGTATTTGTTTCTTGAAATCAGTTAGTAAAGATGCAAGAGGCAACTACAAATGCTAAGAGAGCTATGCAAGAGTTCAAGGAACATAAAGAATCAAAGACACGTGATATTACCAAAGAATACAAAAATTTTCCAGTAACAGATCCCAAAGAAATAAGGATATATGCTTCACTTGACAATTCAAAATAGCTGTTCTAAAGAAGTTATATGAGCTATAAGAAAACACAGAAAGATAAACCAAAGTAAAATATATACATATATATAAGAAAAATGAAAAGTTTAGTAAGTAGATAGAAACATTACAAAAAAAGACAATATCTAGCAGAAAAAAGAATCTGTGAATTAGAAGACTGGAACTTTGAAATTATATCAGAGAATAAGGAAAAAGAATAGGAAAGAGTGAAGAAAGGCTATGTGATCTATGGGCTAGCATCAGAAGAAATAATTGGTGAATCATTGGAGTACTATAAGGAGAAGAAAGGGAGAAGAGGGCAGTAGTTATTTAAATAAATGATAGCTGAGAACTTCCCAAATCTGGGGAATGGTTTAGACGTCCACATTCATAAAGCAGATGGGTTCCCAAACAAACTCAATTTAAAGAAAAAAACATTACAAGACACACATTACAGTAAAAGTATCAAGTGTCAAAGACAAAGAGAGGATCTTAAAAGAGCAAAGGGAAAGAAGTTTATAATGTACAACAGAATCCCAGTAAGACTAAGAGTGGGTTTACCAGCAGAAACGTTACATCACAGGAGAGCTTGGAGCAATATATTCAAAGGGCTAAAACTTTAAAAATCGCCAACCAAGAATTTTCTACCCAGTAACGTTGTTCTTCAGAAATGAAGGAGATAAAGACCTTCCAGGGCAAAACCTTACATTAGACAAAAAGAAAGATTTCAAATAACAAAACTTTACACCTCACAGAACTAGGAAAAAAAAAAAAAAGAAAAGAACAAATTCACTGCGAAGTCAGGAGAAGGAAAGAAATAAAAATCAGAGTGGAAGTAAATGAAAGAAATGAAGATAATACTAAAAAAACACCAATCAAACTAAGAGCTGGCTTTTTAAAAAGATAAACACATTGACAAACATTTAACTAGACTAACACGAACAGTATGAAAAGGTAAAATGATAGGATACTGAAAGAGGAACTCCCCAAGTCAGTAGGTGCCCAATATGCTACTAGAGATCAGTGGAGAAATAACTCCAGAAAGAATGAAGGGATGGAGCCAAAGCAAAAACAATACCCAGCTGTGGATGTGACTGGTGATAGAAGCAAGGTCTGATGCTGTAAAGAGCAATATTGCATAGGAACCTGGAACATCAGGTCCATGAATCAAGGCAAATTGGAAGCGGTCAAACGAGATGGCAAGAGTGAACGTCGACATTCTAGGAATCAGCAAACTAAAATGGACTGGAATGGTGAATTTAACTTAGATGACCATTATATCTACTATTCCAGGCAGGAATCCCTCAGAAGAAATGGAGTAGCCATCATGGTCAATAAAAGAGTCCAAAATGCAGTACTTGGATGCCATCTCAAAAACGACAGAATGATCTCTGTTCATTTCCAAGGCAAACCATTCAATATCACAGTAATCCAAGTCTATGCCCCAACCAGTAATGCTGAAGAAGCTGAAGTTGAATGGTTCTATGAAGACCTACAAGATCTTTTAGAACTAACATCCAAAAAAGATGTCCTTTTCATTATAGGGGACTGGAATGCAAGAGTAGGAAGTCAAGAAACACTTGGAGTAACAGGCAAATTTGGCCTTGGAATATGGAATGAAGCAGGGCAAAGACTCATAGAGTTTTGCCAAGAAAATGCACTGGTCATAGCAAACACCCTCTTCCAACAACACAAGAGGAGACTCTACACATGGACATCACCAGATGGTCAACACCGAAATCAGATTGATTATATTCTTTGCAGCCAAAGATGGAGAAGCTCTATACAGTCAACAAAAACAAGACCAGGAGCTGACTATGGCTCAAATCATGAACTCCTTATTGCCAAATTCAGACTGAAATTGAAGAAAGTAGGGAAAATCGCTAGACCATTCAGATATGACCTAAGTCAAATCCCTTATGATTATACAGTGTAAGTGAGAAATAGATTTAAGGGCCTAGATCTGATAGATAGAGTGCCTGATGAACTATGGAATGAGGTTTGTGACATTGTACAGGAGACAGGGATCAAGACCATCCCCATGGAAAAGAAATGCAAAAAAGCAAAATGGCTGTTTAGGGAGGTCTTACAAATAGCTGTGAAAAGAAGAGAAGCGAAAAGCAAAGGAGAAAAGGAAAGATATAAGCATCTGAATGCAGAGTTCCAAAGAATAGCAAGGAGAGATAAGAAACACCACACACAAAAATAAACTCAAAATGGATTAAAGATCTAAACGTAAGACCAGAAACTATAAAACTCCTAGAGGAGAACATAGGCAAAACACTCTCCGACATACATCACAGCAGGATCCTCTATGATCCACCTCCCAGAATAATGGAAATAAAAGCAAAAATAAACAAATGGGATCTAATTAAAATTAAAAGCTTCTACACAACAAAGGAAACTATAAGCAAGGTGAAAAGACAGCCTTCAGAATGGGAGAAAATAATAGCAAATGAAGCAACTGACAAACAACTAATCTCAAAAATACACAAGCAACTCCTGCAGCTTAATTCCAGAAAAATAAATGACCCAATCAAAAAATGGGCCAAAGAACTAAATAGATATTTCTCCAAAAAAGACATACAGATGGCTAACAAACACATGAAAAGATGCTCAACGTCACTCATTATCAGAGAAATGCAAATCAAGACCACAATGAGGTACCATTTCATGCCAGTCAGAATGGCTGCGATCCAAAAGTCTGCAAGCAATAAATGCTGGAGAGGGTGTGCAGAAAAGGGAACCCTCTTACACCGTTGGTGGGAATGGAAACTAGTACAGCCACTATGAAGAACAGTGTGGAGATTCCTTAAAAAATTGCAAATAGAACTGCCATATGACCCAGCAATCCTACTGCTGGGCATACACACCGAGGAAACCAGAATTGAAAGAGACACATGTACCCCAATGTTCATCGCAGCACTGTTTATAATAGCCAGGACATGGAAGCAACTTAGATGTCCATCAGCAGATGAATGGATAAGAAAGCTGTGGTACATATACACAATGGAGTATTACTCAGCCAGTAAAAAGAATACATTTGAATCAGTTCTAATGAGATGGATGAAACTGGAGCCAATTATACAGAGTGAAGTAAGCCAGAAAGAAAAATACCAATACAGTATACTAACACATATATATGGAATTTAGAAAGATGGTAATGATAACCCTGTATGTGAGACAGCAAAAGAGACACAGATGTATAGAACGGACTTTTGGACTCTGTGGGAGAGGGAGAGGGTGGGATGATTTGGGAGAATGGCACTGAAATATGTATACTATCATGTAAGAAATGAATCGCCAGTCTATGTTCGATACAGGATACAGGATGCTTGGGGCTGGTCCACAGGGATAATCCAGAGAGATGATATGGGGTGGGAAGTGGGAGGGGGCGTTCAGGATTGGGAACTCATGTACACCTGTGGCGGATTCATGTCAATGTATGGCAAAACCAATACAGTATTGTAAAGTAAAATAAAGTAAAATAAAAATAATAATAAAGAAAGCCTTCTTCAGCAATTAATGCAAAGAAATAGAGGAAAACAATAGAATGGGAAAGACTAGAGATCTCTTCAAGAAAATTAGAGATACCAAGAGAACATTTCATGCAAAGATGGGCTCGATAAAGGACAGAAATGGTATGGACCTAACAGAAGCATAAGATATTAAAAAGGTGTCAAGAATACACAGAAGAACTGTACAAAAAATATCTTCACGACCCAGATAATCACAATGGTGTGATCACTCATCTAGAGCCAGACATCCTGGAATGTGAAGTCAAGTGGGCCTTAGAAAGCATCACTACAAACAAAGCTAGTGGAAGTGATGGAATTCCAGTTGAGCTATTTCAAATCCTGAAAGATGATGCTGGGAAAGTGTTGCACTCAATATTTGCCAGCAAATTTGGAAAACTCAGCAGTGGCCACAGGACTGGAAAACGTCAGTTTTCATTCCAATCCCAAAGAAAGGCAATGACAAAGAATGCTCAAACTACCGGACAATTACACTCATCTCTCATGCTAGTAAAGTAATGCTCAAAATTCTCCAAGCCAGGCTTCAGCAATACGTGAACTGTGAACTTCCTGATATTCAAGCTGGTTTTAGAAAAGGCAAAGGAACCAGAGATCAAATTGCCAACATCCGCTGGATCATGGAAAAAGCAAGAGAGTTCCAGAAAAACATCTATTTCTGCTTTATTGACTATGCCAAAGCCTTTGACTGTGTGGATCACAATAAACTGTGGAAAATTCTGAAAGAGATGGGAATATCAGACCACCTGACCTGCCTCTTGAGAAATCTGTATGCAGGTCAGGAAGCAACAGTTAGAACTGGATATGGAACAACAGACTGGTTTCAAATAAGAAAAGGAGTACGTCAAGGCTGTATATTGTCACCCTGCTTATTTAACTTCTATGCAGAGTACATCATGAGAAACGCTGGGCTGGAAGAAACAAGCTGGAATCAAGATTGCTGGGAGAAATATCAATAACCTCAGATAAGCAGATGACACCACCCTTATGGCAGAAAGTGAAAAGGAACTAAAAAGCCTCTTGATGAAAGTGAAAGAGGAGAGCGAAAAAGTTGGCTTCAAGCTCAACATTCAGAAAACAAAGATCATGGAATCCAGTCCCATCACTTCATGGGAAATAGATGGGGAAACAGTGGAAACAGGGTCAGACTTTATTTGGGGGGGGGCAAAATCACTGCAGATGGTGACTGCAGCCATGAAATTAAAAGACGCTTCCTCCTTGGAAGAAAAGTTATGACCAACCTCGATAGCATATTCAAAAGCAGAGACATTACTTTGCCGACTAAGGTCTGTCTAGTCAAGGCTATGGATTTTCCAGTAGTCATGTATGGATGTGAGAGTTAGACTGTGAAGAAAGCTGAGCACTGAAGAATTGATGCTTTTGAACTGTGGTGTTGAACAAGACTCTTGAGAGTCCCTTGGACTGCAAGGAGATCCAACCAGTCCATTCTGAAGGAGATCAGCCCTGGGATTTCTTTGGAAGGAATGATGCTAAAGCTGAAACTCCAGTACTTTGGCCACCTCACGTGAAGACTTGACTCATTGGAAAAGACTCTGATGCTGGGAGGGATTGGGGGCAGAGGGAGAAGGGGACGACCGAGGATGAGATGGCTGGATGGCATGACTGACTCGATGGACGTGAGTCTGAGTGAACTCCAGGAGTTGGTGATGGACAGGGAGGCCTGGCGTGCTGTGATTCATGGGGTCACAAACAGCTGGACATGACTGAGCGACTGAACTGAACTGAACAAAGAAAAAAGACAGATGATTCCAATTAATAAAATCAGAAATGAAGGATGAGCTATTAAAAGAGGAGATACACTACAGAAATAAAGAGGATCATAATACTATGAAAAAATATATACCAGCACATTGAACAATCTAGACAAAACGGACAAATTCATAGAAGCATGCCACCTACTGAGACAGAGTCATAAAGAAAGAGAACATCTGAACAGACCAATAATGAGTAAGGAGGTTGAATCAGTAATAAAAAACCTTTTGACAAAGAAAAACCCAAGATCAGATGGCTTCCCTGGTGAATTCTACCAAACATTTAAGGAGGAATAAATGCCAATCCTTCTCAGTCTCTTCCAAAAAGTTAAAGAGGGAGCACTCCCAAACTCATTGTATAAGTCCAGCATTATCCAGATATCAAAGCCAGATAAGGATGTTTAATAGAAAAAAAAATATATTTATATATGAGCCAATATCTCTGAGAAATACAGATGTAAAATTTCTCAAAGTATTAGCACACTGAATGCAACAGCATATTAAAAGACTCATACACTATGACCAAGCTGGACATATCCCTGGGGTGCAAGGATGGTTCAACATATGCAAATAAAAAATTGTGATACACTATATGATCAGAATGAGAGCTAAAAATCATATGATCATCTCAAAAGATGAGAAAAAGCATTTGACAAAGTGCAACTCCCTTTCAAGATAAAAACTCTCAAGAAATTGGGTATGGAAGGAATGTACCTCAACAAAGTTAAAGCCACATATGACAAACTCACAGCAAACATCATACTCAATGGTGAACAGCTGAGATTTTCTCTAAGATCAGGAACAAAATAAGGATACCCACTTTCACAACTCCTATTACATAGTACTGAAAGTCATGGCAAGAGGAATCTGGTAAAGAAAAGAGATAAAAGGCAGCCAAGATGAAAAGGAAGATATAAAATTGTCTTTGCTTGTAGAACGTATTTTATATACATATATAATTCTAAAGACTCCATCATAAAAACTGTTAGAACTAATCAGAAATTCAGGAAAGTTGCAGGATACAAAACCAACATATAGAAATCAGTTCCATTTCTACACATTAACAGCAAATGATCTGAAAAAGAAACAAAGTAAACAAAACTTTCATTTTCAAAACAATAAAGAAATAGTAAAATACTTAGGAATAAATTTAACTGAGGAAGTGAAAGATCTGTACACTGAAAACTGTAAGACTTTGATGAAAGAAACTGAACACAACACAAACAATGGAAAGATTTCCTGTGTTCATGGATTGGAAGAATGAATATTGTTAAAATGTCCACACTACTCTCCAAATGATCTGTAGATGTAATACAATTCTTATCAAAATTCCAAAGGCATTTTTCATAGAAATAGAAAAAACAATCCTAAATTTTGTATGGAACCACAAAAGACCCCAAATAACCAAAGCAATCTTAAGAAAGAACAAAGGTGGAGCCTCATACTTCTGCTGTTCAAACTATATTACTAGGCTATAGTAATCAAAACAGTATAGTCCTGACATAAAAATAAAATAGACACAAGACTTGAAAGCCCAGAAGTAAACTCATGCTTTTATGATCAATTAGTCTAAAAGCCTGGGGTGCTGCAGCTCATGGGGTTGCAAAGAGTCAGACACAACTTAGCTACTGAACAGCAAAAATCTACCAAAAAGGAAGCAAAAAAAATACAATGGAGAAGAGATGTGCTGGAAAAACTGGACATCTACATGTAAAAGAATAAAACTGGACCACTTTGTTTTTATACCATATCCAAAATAAAGTCAAAATGGATTAAACACTTAGATAAGATCCAAAACCATAAAACTCCTAGAAGAAAATGTAGTCAATAAATTCTTAGGCATTGGTCTTAGCAACAATTTTTTTGGATCTGTCTCCTCAGGCAAGGGTGATTAAAGCAAATATAAACAAATGGGACTACATTAAACTGAAAAGCTTTTGCACAGTGAAAAGAACTATCAACAAAATAAAAAGGCAACCTACTGAATGGGAGAAGATATTTGCAAACGTTACATCTAATGAGGGGTTACTATCCAAAATATAAAAACAACTCATGCAAATCAATATAAAAACAATCTAATTTAAAAAATGGGTACTGAATCCAAATAGTTTTCCAAAGAAGAAACACAAATGCCCAACTGATACATGAAAAGATGCTTCTCATTACTTAATCATCAGGGAAGTGCAAATCAAAACCATGAGATATCACTCATATTTGTTAGAATGGCTATTTTCAACTCTATAATTTCAATATCTTTAGAGCATGAAATTTTTGCGCCTTGTTTTGTCCTTGGTTAGGTTCCAGTGTGTCCTAGTTTACAGTCTATGGGAACTTGAATAGAATTTGTATCCTACTATTGTGTGAAATCGGAGAAGGCAATGGCAACCCACTCCAGTACTCTTGCTTGGAAAATCCCATGGTTGGAGGAGCCTGGTGGGCTGCAGTCCATGGGGTTGCTAAGAGTCAGATACGACTGAGCGTCTTCACTTTCACTTTCATGCATTGGAGAAGGAAATGGCAACCCACTCCAGTGTTCTTGCCT
Organism: Ovis aries; assembly: GCF_016772045.2. NCBI lineage: Eukaryota > Metazoa > Chordata > Mammalia > Artiodactyla > Bovidae > Ovis > Ovis aries. Next base: position 47,543,143 of record NC_056057.1, on the reverse strand, counting down.
GGAGAATCCTGTGGACAGAGGAGCCTGGTGGGCTGCTGTCCATAGGGTCACACAGAGTTGGACACGACTGAAGCGACTTAGCATGCTTGCATGCACTGGAGAAGGAAATGGCAACCCACTCCAGTGTTCTTGCCTGGAGAATCCCGTGGACAGAGGAGCCTGGTGGGCTGCTGTCCATAGGGTCACACAGAGTCAGACACGACTGAAGCGACTTAGCATGCATGCATGCACTGTGTGAAAATTGTATAAATCTTAATTATGTTAAATTGGTTCACTGCGTTGTTCAGGTCTACTATATCCTTCTACTTCCCTGTATATTCATTCTATTAATTTTTGAATGTTTGATATTGAAACTCTAACTAAAAATCTTACCTACTTAAAAAATAATTGTATACATATAGTGGAACTGCATGTAACCTTGTTCTCTATTTTCCAAGTCTCCTGTAAATGTGTTATCATACTTTCATAATTAAAAAATAAAAAGGAAGGCTGTTATCAAAAAGACAACAAATAGCAAGTGTTGGTGGGGATATGAAGAAAAGGGAATCCCTGTGCACTGTGGGTGGGGATGTAAACTGGTATGGCCACTATGGAGAGCAGGATGGAGACTCAGTATCTTAAACATGGAGCTGACACATGATTCAGCAATGTGACTTCTGGGTAGATGTCCAAAGGAAATGAAAACAGGACACTGAAGAGATATCTGCACTCTGAAGTTCATGGCAGCATTATTCACAATGGTCAAGGCATGGAAACAACTTAAGTGTCCACCACTGGATGAATGGATAAAGAAGATATGAAACAAACAAACAAACAAAAAATATATATATAAACTTACCCGTAAGAAAGAAGGAAATCCTGTCATTTACAAGAACATGAATGGACCTTGAGAGCATTATGCTAAGTGAAATAAGCAAAACAGAGAAAGACAAATACTGCATGACCTAAACAGACAGCACAGTTGTAGACTGGTGGCTGCCTGGGGCTGGGCAGTGGGGGAAATGGGAAGATGTTGGTCAAAGGGTATAAACTGCCAGTTAAAAGAGGAATACGTTCTGGGGATTCAATTACAGCATAGTTAATATTGTATTGTACACTTGAAAGCTGCTCATTTGAGATCTTAAATCTTAAATCAGTTCAGTTCAGTTCATTCTTAAATACTCTCACTTAAAACAAAAAGATAAATATGTGAGGCAATGGAGTTGTTAACTAAACCTATCCTGTCAATCACTTCATAAACAGATATCTGAATCAAATTATCACACTGTACACCTTAAACTTAATGCTACATGTCAGTTATGCCTCAATAAAGCTGAGGTAAAAAGAGAAAAAAAAGATTGTGGAGATGCTTTGAAGGTTCTGTTTTGTAAATTAGCAGCATAAGGGTTAATGTTGGGAAGAAGGCTCCTGGAAGATGTTTGAAGCTCCCAGGAAAGGGGAAATGCAGGCCAATTTAAGCAGGGAAACCCCGGGGGTGTCACCCTAGGCTCCTGGGATCAAATCCTGAAAGTGATCAAAAAGCCTGACATGCTGCAGTCCATGGGGTCACAAAGAGCTGGACACCACTTAGCGCTTGAACAACAACAATCTCAGGACAAACTGGTTGAGAAGTTATCTATTTGCTTTCCTTGGCAGTGGGCTCATTGCAAAGGATCAGGAGGCACTTTCTCCTCTTCTGGAGGGGGTGTGGTCTGGACCTCCTGGAGGTCTTTGCTTCTTATGCTGGCAGGGGAGGCAAGGTGTCTCCCCTAAGTCAGTACTCACTAAGGCAGTGATGGTTACACTGTATGAGTGAGGTGGGCTGCCTGAGCAGAGGGAGAAATAGCTTCTACCTGATGCTGGGAGGACACTTGTGTTGCTGGTTCCATATGTGGTAGACCTCTGTTTGTAAACTGAAGAAAACTGGCATGAGGTAGTTAGGCGGCTAGGGAGCCTCAGTAAAGATCCCTGGAAACACTGATTAATTTGCCTCACAATTCTGCTAGCTCATCTCTGCTACCAGTTTGACAAGGCATGCTTGGCTTATGAAAATGTATTCTGGACATTCAGCTCACATCTCTTTGAGTATCTTCCTTTTGCTAATCAAACTCAGAGAAGCATTTCAGCTGCTCAGATGCCAAGCAGAAGCACTGACACTTTGATCTGGACCGTGGCACATTATTAGCACTGCACTCACCCTTTCATTCATTTGCTTCTCTTGCAGAAGAAGTTGCGTGAATGATTTTTTCACTGAGAAAGATAAATGGGCTTGGCCTTTCCCGCTCTCATTTTTGGCATGGTCTGTGAATGTACTTGCATTTTCCAATTTTCAAATATAACATGTCCAGATGTGTATGAATGAGAAGATGCAAATATTCTGATGAGCTTAATTTTCCTGGAGAGAATTTTGCAATAATGTGAATATGGAGCCCAAACTGTTAAACACAAATGGGAAAAAGAACAGAGAAAGAGCTTTCTCATTAAAAAGAGTCGCAATCAGCTCATTTTTTGCATTGCTTTGATCCTAGAGTTTCCCTCCCATCAGGGGCCTGGTGACAGGGGGGACTATTGTGGCAGCTGAAACCTCTCTATATAGCCATACCATGTTTGTTTCTATGTCATTTTTGAAACTGAGTTGTTCCTTGACAAACTGTTTGGGTGCTTTCAAATATATGGGCTGCAGTGGTGAACTCAGAGAGATGACATGGAATCCCTATTAAAATATGCAAATACCAACGAGTTCTGATATAAAATGACTGGAATCCTGAATGGTTGTGATTATTTTTGAGCAAAGGGCTTCCCTGTGAACTGCATTTAAAGAGATTAATTTAACTGCTGTAACATGGGGTATTAGTGTTGAAGGATATACACTTTATAATACAGGAGTAATACAACTGCTGTTTTTTATGAGAAAAGAGGGAAAAGACGCACAGGCTTCCTACTGCAAATTATTTTCTGCTAGGATATTGAGAAATCATTCAGAATCCAGGGTCAGAGTTTTTTGTGTGTAATCATATGGGAGGCTCTGGTGCAAAACTGAATGTAAGTGGTTGAGGGAGCAGAGAATAGAGAATAGGGTTTTTTGTTTTTATTTCCTCAGAGCCAAATGGACTAGAGAAATGTATCCTTTTGATGACAGACAAAGGGCAGAAGAAGATGTTTGCATAAAAATAAACTGTGGTGAGCTGTGGTGGGTTCCTAGTGGTGTTTTGTTAATTGTGATGGTTGTAATATGGACCATCTGTTTTAGAACCATTATTAAAAATGCAAGCATATTCCCCACCATTCACATGATTTACTACTTTCTTAGCAGGATCAAGATGAAAAATATTCAGTTGCATTTACAGGGATCAAATTAAGCTGATATTAAATCCATTTAGTAATGCTGGGAATGGTTTGGGGCTTTGCCTAATGCATGTAAAATAAAAATTATGAATACCAACAGGAGGCCATAATATATTTGCTCTTAAATTTCTACACAGCTATGAATTGTATAGGCAGTTTCTTCTATGTAGCAGACATATAATGAGAAGAGAGAATCTCAATGTTGGTAATGGCATTACCTGAGATTAAAAAAGGAGGAAGAAGCCTAAACGCTAGCACTTAAAGATGATATCTCAAAGATCTTGAGTTTGTATAAGAAATCCTTCTTCATTTTTTTTTTAAACATTTAAGTCAGAGAAGAGAACAAGCTAATAAATTCCCAAATCCAACCCATGTGAATAACCACATTATAGGAAAAGTGAAACATCTTTGTTTTTCTGACTTTGCTCCAGTTTCCTTCTCTGAGTGCTTTTGAACATTTGAAATTTAGATTATCAGTTATTTCACTTAGAAACTTGATTCCATAATGATATGCTCACTCAAGGTCAAGTACAAAAGAATCTCAGTAGAACATAAAACTGAAACTTCAATTTAAAATATCAAGTAGATATTTGAAGATCACATATATTGGGCTACCCAGGTCAGCTGTCTCAGGCACACTAAGAAATCCACAAGTAAGGATAAACTTCGGGGAGAATTCCCTACTTGTGTGGATTGTGATAGGTTCAACAGATTACCCAGAAGGTGGTAAAAAGACTCTCCTTGTAATTGACAGAAAATGAAACAGAACAGGAAAATGAGCTAGCATATTCCTCAGAAGTTTAGGCACATTCAACCCGAAGAGCTCAATCCTTCCTTCCCCTGTTTTCTCATCACTCCGCTGGCTTGCTGTAAGTCAGCACTGCCCAACACAACTTTCTGTGATGCTAGAAGTGTTCTGTATTTGTGCTGTCCAACATGGTAGCCACTGGCCACATGTGACTACTGGTCATTTGAAATGCAGCTAGTGTGACTAAATTGGAAACTTTAGGAAATAAATCGTATTTAATTTTAATTAGTTTAAATTTAGCCAGTGTAAGTCTAAGTCCTTAATATTACAACTGAAGACTTCATGATGAGTCAGCAGTGGGAGGATTCCAAAGGACAGTTGGTGATGTGGTGTGAGGGAAGGATTGTTCTGAGCAGGAGGGTGTTACGTGTGTGGTTAAGGGAATTCATATGAGATTACAATGATACAAATGGTGCCTTCCAAGGGAGAAGGTTTCTGTGAATCTATACCTAAAGCTCTCAATAAGCAAATTAGGGAAGGCCTCTGAGTTCCTTTGGAATGTGAAGCCCTCGGGGCTATATAATAAAGTACAGGCATGGTTTTTCCTTAGGATTCTCCCAGTCTAACGGAGAGAGATGAAGAAGAAGAAAGATTATACTATTGACCAAAACACAAGTAAATACATTTTGCAAGAGATTGGGAAAGGGATGGAATCCAGAGATAGCACTGGAAAGTAAGGTTGTTAAAAATGGTGGCATCTACATGAGAAAACTTCCCAGGAACAAGAAAGCCATGATTTTCTCTGATTTGTGGTTGGGCTAGGTCAAGGACAACCTTAGAGAAGATTAGAGAAGGTCAATCAGATGAAGAGGAAGGGTTGGGGGAGCTGTGTGGGCTGACTGAAGATTATGGGGTGAGGTTAAAAAAATCAGAGTCTTTACATGACTTATCAGTATTTAATGCCCAGCATGAGATAGGCATCATTTGTGCACGAAGTATTGAACAGGGTTCCACCCTCAGGAAATTATAACAAAGATGGGAAACCAGCTCTACCTAAGCTGCGATAAACAACAACACAAAGCAACGCTTCAATGCAGCGCCTGGAGAGGCAGAGCAGGATACCCCCAGCTTCAGAGCAGGCAGAGACCCCTGTGGGTTAGGGTGGCCAGAGTGCAGGGGGGTTGGGCTTGAAGAGTTTAACTGGGTGGAAAGCAGAGGCGGGAGAAGGGACAACAGTCAGAGGGAAAGTGCAGAATGGCTGGAGGAGCCGGCTGTCTGAAAGTTAAGGTGGTCATGGTCAAAAGCGTGGGCTTGACCCAGAGGACCCTGGAAAAGTCAGAAGACAGAGAGCTGATGCGGCAGGCTTGGCAAGGGCATTCTCTTGACAAATGCAGTGGTGCTAAAACAGCCCAAGGCTGGGAGGCCCCAGGGAGGTAGTGACTGGAACAAGATGAGCTATTTCTACACCCGGGCCAAGGTTGCTTAGGACTGAGCCCACTGCCCAGCTGAATGGCCTGAAAATGAAATAATTCAGCTCTAACAGCCCCTGTCTGCCTGGGAAAGCAGGGTCCAAAGTTCATTTTATATGTGAGTTGCCACCCAGGTTACAGCAGAAATTTCAGAGGAGGCTTAAGAGATTAAACCCAACATCTCCTTTATGTAACTGCTCATAGTAATTGGAAGAAGGATTCCGAAACCATGGTTACCATAGAGGACTAAAATTAAGATCAAAGGTGACGATTTCAAATCCAAGGAAATAGAATAGGTTCAAGCTAGAGCTTACATTTATGCTTTGTATAGACTATCTGATAATCCTTTGCAAATGCATCCTTTTATGAAGCAATCTCAGGAGACAGTATAGCGGTTCATGCAGCCCTGAAGCTTAGTGCAAACCCTCCCAGTCCTGGGTAACAGGACGGAATCCTAGGCTGAAAGGAAATGAGGTTTATAACAGGTATGAGGTTTTTAGACATGATTTTTACAGACACTGCTGATTCTTGTTGCTCCTGCTGGGTCTAGTTGAGAATTGGCATCTATTAGCAAAGGCAGTCACTGTAAAAAAATATTTTCCCAGAAGACTTCAGAGTAAAGATTTCCTAGTAGAGCTCAGTTCTTCAAGTTTTTCTTTCAGTCAGGGATAACCATCTCATTTATAAGGAGGGTGGAATGTCCTAGAATGGGTGACAGGAAGTACACCCAAGGGCTAGTTCTTCTCATTGTGAAAGGGGGAATTGGCCTGTCTGGAATGTTGGGGACAGCTATGAGGCCTCTCTACTCTGAATAAACATAGCAGTTCCCCACATAAAGGCTTCCCTGGTGGCTCAGACGGTAAAGCATCTGCCTGCAAAGCGGGAGACCTGGGTTCAATCCCTGGGTTGGGAAGATCCCCTGGAGAAGGAAATGGCAACCCACTCCAGTATTCTTGCCTGGAAAATCCCATGGATGGAGGACCCTGGTAGATTACAGTCCATGCGGTCACAAAGAGTCAGACATGACTGAGCAACTTCACTTTCTTTCCCCGCATAAATCCCTCATTCTTCAAAGAGAGGGGTACACTGCCAGCTGTTCTCACCACTGAGTTTCTTTCCCACATTGCTGCTGACAGGCAATGTGGTGCTTACCCAATGTCTTCCAGAAGCCACAGCTGCAGCCTGCCTTGTGTCAGAAACCGAGATGGGGTTCAGAGAGTGGAAACCAACTGTGGGCAGGGTAGGGGGTAGGGAAGAAGTGAGTGGAACTAAAAGGAAGGGCCATCTGAGAGGGAGGTGGCTTTGGGGAAGTGTTCTGAACAGGAGAAAAAGGTAGTGCTGGAATAATTCTTCGTCTTTTGGGGATAAATCACTATAATTAGAATTTTAAAATTTTATATTTTAAGTTCCCTCAAATTGTTATTCAAGTAGACTCTTTATCTTAAAATTTTTGTGTGTGATATAGAGTACACATTCAGAAAAGTGCATAATATACAAATACATAGACTAATAATTTATTATAAAGTGAACACTGGTGTCACCACCAGTCAGGTCAAGAAACAGGACATCCTAGAAATCTCATGTGCCCCTCCCCAGTCACATGCTTATGTCTTGCCTCTGGGGGTAACACCATTCTACATTTCTTAACAATCATTTTTTATTATGGCATTATGAGCTATGAACATATTCCAACAATATTCTAAGTCCAACTTTTGATACTAGAATAATACTAAAAATATTTTTATATTTTCTTTCTCTCAGCATTGTGCATTGTAAAGTTCATCCCTACTGATGTGGGTAGCTATGTTTCTTTTATTTTCATTTCAGTATTCCATCGCATAAATACACCAATTTATTCATCTGTCGTAGTAGGGATGGCCACTTGGGTCATTTCCCTTTCCTTTTTGAGATCATTGTTTTCTCAGCAGCTGCTGGCTCTCCATCAGTAGTGGTCATGCCAAAAAAATAATTAAAGTTCAGAAGGAGACTTTCCAGATTGTAATGAAGATCAGTCACTGAGAAAGTGTTATCGATCACTTTCCAAGTAAGACATCATACACAATGCACCGTACGGTTCACAGAGGCTCCAATACTGAGAGGAATTTGAGTCTCTATATCAGCAACTCAAATTTTTACCTGCTCTAATTTTATCAATATTAGATTAATAACTCTCTGTATTGATACATTCAGGTTACAAATTATTCAATAATAATTTAAACCTTTATTTTTTTGTGAGCTGTATTAATTTTGCAGACTTACTATCCAAATCTTTCCTTGTTGTGTGCATTCTCTAAAATAGCTTCCTCTCATGATGATATAATCAGCTAGTAGGTGACAGCAATAATGTCTTCATGTTATTTCAGGTTTAGCCTTCAAAATGAGAATGAACTAAAAGTGGAAAGCACTTTAATATATGCGTTCATTTATGCTAGCATTGACAAAGACTGATGCCAAGCATCCGTGTGGCATCTGTCATAATAATAATAATGATGATAATTGCTAATGATTATAACAACCATGGCAAAGCAACAACACGCTGCCATCCATACATAAAATGATGCCACTAATCCAGAGTCAGTAGACTATAATTTTAAAGGTTCTTCCCCTCCAGGATTGGGAAATAAATGTCCTCAACCATCCCTGCTCTCTTAACTAGCTCCCACTAAAAGTCTGCCCGCAGGCAAGTTGCCTTTGATCATATTTCATCCTGACTCTAACTTCAAACTGTTCTCCTGGGCACACTCAGGGTATTCCTGGACCACCTGATATAAGAAATGCTATAAGGGAGAGGACAGAGCGATAATCATTTGCCGCCAGTTTATTTTGGCAGCTACGGTGACAACAGTCATAAAATGTGTCTTAATTAAACATCATAAAGCAATTGGAAAGAAACAATTCCCTTAATTGTTTTCCTAGTGGAAAACCCTTTGGTCACGGATTCCATATAAACTCAGGCCCACATATATCTGCTGTCTAATAGATATCTTCACTTGAATATCTTCTTGGTAGCTCCCACCTCAATACGTCCCCAAACTAGAATGACCACGTCTGATTTTCCAGCCACAGGCTCAGTTTATATTGCTGTCCCAGTAGCATGAACAGTACCTCCCTTCCTTTCCAACTGTGTGCTGGTCTGAACAAGAAACAATATGCTCACCCTACCCAAAATGCACTCTTGTCTTCCCTGTCTCAATTTCCCTCCACATCTCCGATTTACTACTTCACTGATGTTCACTTTCTCAGCTACTGGCACTATCATCCTTCCTGTGGCTTAAAGTGGAGAAGAATGATGCTCTCTCATGAAGCCTTGTGGATTCTACCTTGGAAGCCTCTCTCCCACCAAGCACTTCTCCAACGGCCACTGTGCCTCTCCACATACCATTATCTCTTGCCTGGGCGCTTCCATGAAGTCTCCCCTCTGCTTCCTTTGCGTCCAGTATTGCTCCTCTGTAACTTGATTTTCACCCTCTTTGAACCACAAGACTGATCATGTCACCTCAATTAAATCCGTGCAATGGCCTCTCATTGACCTTGGATGGAGTCCATGGTTCAGGGGGCCATCACGGCTACCTGCAGGCTGCTCCTTTTGGCACTGCTCACGTCACCCTCTACCCTCCAGGAGTGCAGGACCTCAGGTGTTAGGAGCATGGTACCTACACTCTCTAGATACACTTCTCTGGCACCTTCCTTCCCTTCACTTGGCTCACTCCTCCAGATTTCAGCTTAGTTGCTGCTTCCTCCAGGAGCTTTCTCTGGCCCTTCTAGACTAGAATATGTGTTCCTGCCAGGTATAGCCTGCATCTTTCCTATTGGAGCACTGACCATAATTTATTCTCATTGCTTACTTATAGACTATATGCTCCAAGTGGCTAGAACTGTGTTCATCTTGTTTTTCACCAAAACCCAACACCTGACTCAGTGAGTATCACTGGTGCTCACCAAGGGTTCATCAGTGAAATGACTAACATTCAAATCCAGGGCGTCTGAGGCACAGAAGAATGAACCCTTTCTGTGCTCTTTGGGTCAGACACCTATTACCTTCCATAATAATCTCCTTAGCAAAAATAAATAAACAGGACCTATTCTAACTTACAAGTTTTTGCACAGCAAAAGAAACCATAAACAAAATGAACCTATGGAGTAGGAGAAAATATTCACAAATGATGCAACTGACAAGGGCTAAATTTCCAAAATATATAGACAGCTCATACAATTTAACAACAACAACAACCCCAATTGAAAAATAGGCAGAAGACCTAAATAGACATTTCTCCAAAGAAGACACACAGATGCTCAATATGTACGTGAAAAGATCCTCATCGTTGCTAATTATTAGAGACATGGAAATCAAAATTATAAAGAGCTACCACCTCACACCAGTTAGAATGGCCATCATTAAAAAGTTCACAAATAGTAAATGCTGGAGAGGGTGTGGAGAAAGGGAATCCTCTTACACTGTTTGTGGGAATGTAAATTGGAATAGCCACTATGGAGAACAGTATGGAGGTTCTACAAAACACTAAAAACAGAGTTACCACATGATCCAGAAATTCCACTCCTGGGCATATACTCAGATAAAACTATAATTAGAGGGGCTTCCCTGGTGGCTCAGTGGTAAAGACTCTGTCCGTCAATGCAAGAGACATGGGTTCGATCTCTGGTCCGGGAGGATCCCACATGGCAACAGAGCAACTGTACCTGTGCACCACAACTACTGAGCCTCTGTTCTAAAGCTGGAAACCACAACTACCGAGGCCACACACCACAATTACTGAAGCCTGTGCACTCTGGAGCCTGTGCTCAGCAACAAGGGAGGCCACCACAATGAGAAGCCCATGCACTGCAACCAGAGAGTAGACCCCGCTTGCTGCAGCTAGAGAAAGCCCAGCATAGCCATAAATAAATAAATAAGATTACAAAAAAACCTGTAATTCGAAAAGGTACATGTACCTCTATGTTCATAATAGCGCTATTTACAATAGTTAAGATATGGAATTAAATGTTCACTCTTGCCATCTCCTGTTTGACCACTTCCAATTTACCTTGATTCATGGACCTAACATTCCAGGTTCTTATGCAATATTGTTCTTTACAGCATTTTATTTTACTTCCATCACCAGTCACATCCACAACTGGGCACTATTTTTGCTTTGGCCTAGCCTCTTCATTCTTCCTGGAGCTATTTCTCCACTCTTCTCCAGTAGCATATTGGGCACCTAATGGCCTGGGGAGTTCATTTTTCAGTCTCCTATCTTTTTGCCTTTTCATACTGTTCATGGGGTTCTCAAGGCAAGAATACTGAAGTGGTTTGCATTCTCTTCTCCAGTGGACCACGTTTTATCAGAAATTTAATTCAGATGACCATTTTATCTACTAACATGGGCAAGAATCCCTTAGAAGAAATGGAGTAGCTCTCATAGTCAACAAGAGAGTCTGAAATGCAGTACTTGGATGCAATCTCTAAAACAACAGGATGATCTCTGTTTGTTTCCAAGGCAAACCATTCAATATCGCAGTAATCCAAGTCTATGCCCCAACTGCTAATGCCAAAGAAGCTGAAGTTGAATGGTTCTATGATGAATGGTTCTATGATGGCTTCCCTGGTGGCTGAGATGGTAAAGCATCTGCCTGCATGGTGGGAGACCTGGGTTCGATCCCTGGGTCAGGAAGATGCCCTGGAGAAGGAAATAGCAACCCACTCCAGTACTCTTGCCTGGAAAATTTCATGGATGGAGGAGTCTGGTGGGCTACAGTCCATGGGGCCGCAAAGAGTCAGACATGACTGAGCGATTTCACTTACACTATGATGACTTACAAGACCTTCTAGAACTAAAACCAAAAAAGGATATCCTTTTCATCATAGGGGATTGGAATGAAAACGTAGGAAGTCAAGAGATACCTGGAGTAACACGTAACCTTGGCTTTGGAATACGGAATGAAGCAGGGCAAAGGCTAACAGAGTTTTGGTAAGAGAATGTACTGGTCATAGCAAACATCCTCTTCTAAGAACACAAGAGACAACTCTGCACATGGACATCACCAGATGGTCAATACCAAAATCATACTGATTATATACTTTGCAGCCAAATCTGGAGAAGATCTATATAGTCAGCAAAAACAAGACCTGGAGCTGACTGTGGTTCAGATCATGAAATCTTTATTGCAAAATTCAGACTTAAACTGAATAAAATAGGGAAAACCACTAGACCATTCAGATATGACCTAAATCAAATCCCTTATGATTATACAGTGGAAGTGACAAATAGATTCAAGGGATAAGATATGATAGACAGAGTGCCTGAAAAACTATGGACGGAGGTTTGTAACACTGTACAGGAGGCAGTGATCAAGACCAGCCCCCAAAAGAAGCAATGCAACAAGGCAAAATGGGTTGTCTGAGAGGCCTTACAAATAGTTGAGAAAAGAAAAGAAGCAAAAGCAAATGAGAAAAGGAAAGATATACCCATTTGAATGCAGAGTTCCAAAGAATAGCAAGGAGAGGTAAGAAAGACTTCCTCAGTGATCAATGCAAAGAAATGGAGGAAAACAGTAGAATGGGAAATACTAGAGATCTCTTCAAGAAAATTAGAGATACCAAGGGAACATTTCATGCAAAGATGGGCACAATAAAGGAAGCAGAAGATATTAAGATGCAGAAGATATTAAGAAGAGGTGGCAAGAGTACACATAAGAACTATACAAAAAAGATCTTCATGACTCAGATAACCATGATGGTGTGATCACTCACCTAGAGCCAGACATCCTGGAATGGGAAGTCAAGTGGGCCTTAGAAAGCATCACTATGAACAAAGCTAGTGGAGGTGATGGAATTCCAGTTGAGCTATTTCAAATCCTAAAAGATGATGCTGTGAAAGTGCTCCACTCAATATGTCAGCAAATTTGGAAAACTCAGTAGTGGCCACAGGACTGGAAAAGGTCAGTCTTCATTCCAATCCCAAAGGAAGACAATGCCAGAGAATGTTCAAACTACCTAACAACTATAGTCATTTCACATGCGAGCAAAGTAAAGCTCAAAATTCTCCAAGCTAGGCTTCAACAGTTTGTGACCCGTGAACTTCCAAATGTTCAAGATGGATTTAGAAAAGGCAGAAGAACCAGAAATCAAATTGCTAATATAAGTTGGATCATAGAAAAAGCAAGAGAATTAGAGAAAAACATCTATTTCTGCTTCATTGACTATGCTAAAGCCTCTGACTGTGTGGATCACAACAAACTGGAAAATTCTTACAGAGATGGGAATATCTGACCACCTTCCCTGCCTCCTAAGAAATCTGTATACAGATCAAGAGGCAACAGTTAGAACTGGATATGGAGCAATGGACTGGTTCAAATTGGGAAAGGAGTACGTAAAGGCTGTATATTGCCACCCTGCTCATTTAACTTATATGCAGAGTACATCATGAGAAATGCTGGGCTGGATGAAGCACAGGTTGGAATCAAGACTGCAGGGAGAAATATCAATAACCTCAGATATGCAGGTGATATCACCTTTATGGCAGAAAGTAAAGAGGAACTAAAGAGCCTCTTGATGAAAGTGAAAGAGGAGAGTGAAAAAGTTGGGTTAAAACTCAACATTCAAAAAACAAAGATCATGGCACCCAGTCTCATCACTTCATGGCAAATAGATGGGGACACAATAGAAACTGTCACAGACTTTATTTTCTTGGGCTCCAAAATCACTGCAGATGGTGACCGAAGCCATGAAATTAAGACGCTTGCCCTTTGGAAGAAAGCTATGATCAACCTAGACAGCATATTAAAAAGCAGAGATATTACTTTGCCAACAAAGATCCATCTAGTTAAATCTATGGTTTTTCCACTTGTCATGTATGGATGTGACAGTTGGACCATAAAGAAAGCTGAGTGCCATAGAATTGATGCTTTTGAACTGTGGTGTTGGAGAAGACTCTTGCGAGTCCCTCAGATTGCAAGGAGGTCAAGCCAGTCAATCTTAAAAGGAAATCAGTCCTAAATATTCATTGGAAGGACTAATGCTGAAGCTGAAGCTCCAATACTTTGGCCACCTGTTGTGAAGACCTGACTCATTGGAAAAGACCCTGATGGTGGTAAAGTTTGAAGGCAGGAAGAGAAGGGGACGACAGAGAATGAAACAATTGGATAGCATCACCGACTCGATGAACATGAGTTTGAGCAAGCTCTGGGTGTTGGCGATGACAGGGAAGCCTGGAATGCTGAAGTTCATGGGGTCTCAAAGAGTTAGACATGACTGAGCGACTGAACTCAACTGAAGATATGGAAACAAACTAAATGTCCACCAACAGATGAATAGATAAAGAAGATATGGCCCATATATACAATGGATACTACTCAGCCATATAAAAGAATGAAATAATACCATCTGCAGCAACATGGATGCAACTAGAGACTGTGTGGATCACAATAAACTGTGGAAAATTCTGAAAGAGATGGGAATATCAGACCACTTGACCTGCCTCTTGAGAAATCTGTATGCAGGTCAGGAAGCAACAGTTAGAACTGGACATGGAACAACAGACTGGTCCCAAATAGGAAAAGGAGTATGTCAAGGCTGTATATTGTCACCCTGCTTATTTAATTTCTATGCAGAGTACATCATGAGAAACACTGGGCTGGAAGAAACACAAGCTGGAATCAAGATTGCCGGGAGAAATATCAATAACCTCAGATATGCAGATGACACCACCCTTATGGCAAAAAGTGAAGAGGAACTCAAAAGCCTCTTGATGAAAGTGAAAGTGGAGAGTGAAAAAGTTGGCTTCAAGCTCAACATTCAGAAAATGAAGATCATGGCATCCAGTCCCATCACTTCATGGGAAATAGATGGGGAAACAGTGGAAATAGTGTCAGACTTTATTTTCTGGGGCTCCAAAATCACTGCAGATGGTGACTGCAGCCAGGAAATTAAAAGACACTTACTCCTTGGAAGAAAAGTTATGACCAACCTAGATAGCATATTCAAAAGCAGAGACATTACTTTGCCAACTAAAGTCCGTCTAGTCAAGGCTATGGTTTTTCCTGTGGTCATGTATGGATGTGAGAGTTGGACTGTGAAGAAGGCTGAGTGCCAAAGAATTGATGCTTTTGAACTGTGGTGTTGGAGAAGACTCTTGAGAGTCCCTTGGACTGCAAGGAGTTCTAACCAGTCCATTCTGAAGGAGGTCAGTCCTGGGATTTCTTTGGAAGGAATGATGCTAAAGCTGAAACTCCAATACTTTGGCCACCTCATGAGAAGAGTTGACTCATTGGAAAAGACTGATGCTGGGAGGGATTGGGGGCAGGAGGAGAAGGGGACGACAGAGGATGAGATGGCTGGATGGCATCACTGATTCGATGGACGTGAGTCTGAGTGAACTCCGGGAGTTGGTGATGGACAGGGAGGCCTGGCGTGCTGCAATTCATGGGGTCGCAAAGAGTTGGACACGACTGAGTGACTGAACTGAACTGAGAGTTTATCATACTAAGTGAAGTAAGTCAAACAGAGAAAGACATATCATATGATATCTCTTATATGTAGAGTCTAAAATACAACATGAACATATCTACAAATCAGAAACAGACTCACAGACATAGAGAACAACCAACCTCCCCTTTGGTTGCCAAAGGGGAGGGAAGAGAGTAAGGGAAGGACTAGGAATTTGGGACTAGCATATGCAAATTATTATATTCAGAATGGATCAACAAGATCTCTCTGTATAGCACAGGGAACTATATTCAATATCCTGTGGTAAACCATAATGGAAAAGAATAAAAGATATATACATAAATATATAACTGAATCACCTTGCTGATTTCTGAAAGTAATGCAACATTATAAATTAACTACAATAAAATTTTTAAAATATCCAATTGGCTTTAAATATGACAGTATATATTATACAAGATTAATGATAGGAAAAGCTATTTATTAATAATTCTAAATTAAAAATATTGTGAGTTTGCTGATTATTTATTTTAAAAAAGAAAATGTATCAAGAACTAGTATACACAGTTACACTGTGTATGAGATCGATGGCCTCAGGACTTTGCCTCATAGAAAACCTGTCTGGTTTCTGGGCTCAGTCCCTTAGAGGCAGATGTGGATAGTCCCCTCAGTACTCACTGCAGCATCCACTAATCTGTTCTCTTAGAGAGAAATTGTAAAGGGCGCTTACCATTTTGTTCACTCCCTTCAGCACATGTGCTAAGAAAAGAATCTGAAGGCATATATTCATCTTCTGCCTGGCTTAGAAAACTGACATTTATGAAAAAGGAGTTCAGTGATTTATAAACTTATGAAGAGCTCCAGGCTGAAGGACTTGAACTTCATTTTTTAAAAAACACTTTCTGTCCAGCTTTATTCAGATATAATTGACTATTTCAGGTGTACAACATGTTGGTTTGATGCATTTACCTACTGCTAAATGATTACCAGCATAGCATTAGCTCACACCTCCATCTTGTCCACAATTATTAACATCGTTTCTTTTTTATGGTGAGATCTACTCTCCTGGCAACCTTCAAGTATATAATATAACATTGTTAACTACAATCACCATGCTATATATTGGACTCCCAGAACTTATAACTAGAAATGCATACTCTTTGACCAACGTCTCCCCATTTCCTCCACCACCCAGTTCCTGGTAACCATCACTCTATTATTTGTTTTTATAAGTTTGTTTACATTCCACATATAAATGTATTCACTTTTCTGTAAGACCTGAGCTTTAGATTCATTCCTAATCTTCTCATAAGATGATCCAAGGTCCATGCGGTTTGTGTGAGACAGCAGCAACTGACCAAAGATTGATGAATAAATAATTTGTGAGGGATTTTCCCAGGCAGTGCAGTGGTAAAGAATCTGCCTGCCAAAGCAGGCGACACAAAAGACATGGATTTGATCCCTGGATCCGGAAGACCTCCTGGAGGAGGAAACGGCAACCCATTCCAGTCTTCTTGCCTAGAAAATCCCATGGACAGAGGAGCCTGGCAGGCTATGGTCCATGGGGTCACAAAGAGTCGGACACGATTGAGCATCCATGCATGGACCCTAAAATCAACAGATAGTCCTAATAATAATAATCATACCCTTTTTTTGTTGTTGTTGCCATTTACCTGTTTTAAGGCCCATTAGCTTTAAGGTGTCTAATAAATATTGCCTTGCAGTGTGTGTAATTATTACAACTTGGCAGAACCAGCCACTGGTAGAGCAAAAAGAATGAATATTTTCCCCTCAATATCCAGACCCCAGTCACCCAAAGCTCTGGCCCTGAGTTTCTTTCTTCTTCACCTCTTCTCTTCCAATTCCAGAGAATTTCCACCATGTTGTAAAGAGTGCGCCTTGGAGTCATTCAGGCCACAGAATACGTGTTGACCACTATGAGGCACCAAGCACCATTACAGGGTCTGGCTTCTAAGCAGGGCATTCCTGAGACATAAATTCAAATCCTAGTTTTGTCAGTTCCTTGCTGGATGATCTTGGGCAATCCAGCCACCTTTGAAGTGAGTGGTAATTTTTGAAATGGGAATAATAATTCTTCCCTGCTGAAAGTGGGGGTTGTGGGATCGACTGGAATAATGATTATGTAAGAAGTGTCTCATAATGCTTTAAATACCTAGTAGGTGCTTGATAAATGGTACCATTTAAAATAACCTGGGCACTCTGGTTCCTGCTGGAGGTCAGCGTAGCTTGTTGTCTCACGCCTCCTCATGCTTACTGGAGGAAGACTGTGGAAGGGGAAGAAGAGGAGGTTGCGAGAGCACAAAGCCACAGGTATAGCCCTCATGTGAACACAGACCACCTCTCCCCCTAGGATGGAGTACAATGCTGGCTGAGGCAGAGATCCAGACCGCCTGACCACAAGTAAATACTTCTGTTGAGTGCACAAAGGGGCCAGGAACTATGCTTTCCTCTCAAGGACTATCCATGTATGATTAAACACTAATGTCTACCAATATAATTAGTAAGAATAAACATTCAGAAGATTAAGTAATGAGTCTGCTTTATTCTCTTTGGGTGGATGAGTGAAATACAAAGATAGAAAAAAAATACATATCTTGTGGAGACTGTTTACATTTTTTGTATTTTACAGAGGGGAGCCAGGCTCAGTTAATTCATTCTCTTCTTCCTCCTGCTGATTCTTTTGCTTCTCCTTTCACTGCTCGGCTTCCCCTCCCCCTTCTTCTTCTGCCACTTCACCAGCATCATCACTAGCATCATTATCAGCAGCAGTAGCAGCAGCAGCACCATTAACTTTTATTGAAAACTTGCTACGGTTGAGGCATTAGGCTACATAAGCCCCGTGGGACGCCTGTGTATTTCTTGTCAAGCAGACAGTTTAGAAGAGGGTTTTGAGCTGGAAACAGTAATTTGGGAGCTGGGATCTGTATTCATTTTCTAGGGTTTCCATATGTACTGAGTGGCTTATGTAATAAATTTATTGCTTCAGAATGACAGAATTCTGTACTGCTACCAGTCTAGGATTCAGATGTTGGCAGGGCTGATTCTTCCTGACGGCTGCAAGGAAAGATCTTTTCGAGGCCTCTCGCCCTTGGTAGTTTGCTGGCAATCTTTGGCCTTCCTTGAACTGTAGAAGCGCCATCCTGATCTCTGCTTTCATGCTCATATGGCGGCGGCGGCGGCAGTGTGTGTGTGCACACACGCATGTGTACAGATTTCCCCTTTCATAAGGGCACAGTCACCCTGAATTAGGGGCCACTCTAGGACTGCATTTTACTACCTCTTTAGAGACCCTGTTTCCCAGCAAAGTCATATTCTAAGGTACTAGGGATCCAATATATCCTTTTTGGGAGGGACAAAATTCACCCCAACAGGGTAATGGGAATAAGTGAAATTATTAGGAAGAACATGTAGAAGGAGGAGAGGACTGAGAAAAGGAGCTGAGAATTTCCAAAAGCAGTGTTTACTGCCTGCCTGTGAGGCACCATGAGCACAATGAGGCCCTTGGCTCTCACAGTCAGAAGGGTGAAGGGCAGATGGCTGATCCCAGGCACATCCCATAGCAGGACTTGGTTGGGTGCCCTTTCCTCATTCCAGGGCCCAGCCCTACAGATAAATATTTTGTTCAAATTGAATAAAGAAAAAGGACCTGCTTGCATTAATAAATAATATTCATTCTAGGAATGTCAACAGAATTTAATCATTTTGATATTTTTTTTCATGTTGTAAACATTCAGATGATGTTCAGATCAAAGAACATAATGGACAACCATTTTAAACAGATCCTAAGTGCTCGCCATTTTAATAGACACTTCAGAGAAAATTTCACAGTCATCAAAAGAGCATCTATGATTACTAAAAAGAGAGTTTTGATGCTTTGGTTTTGAGAATCCAAAAGCTGTATTTGTATCAAAGACAACTTTGGGGTCAGTGCAATCCCTTTGTTGGTTTAGGAATCTGCTGAGATCTAGAACCATTTGAGGATGCTGGGAAGAAACTGCTGTAGAAATTTTTCCCCTAATAGAATGAATTTTATTCTGAGTTAATAATTCAAAACACACAATGCATCTCTAAACAATCCATGAATAACTCAGTCCTGAAGAACTTAATATTTTAAATATGAGAGAATCATTATGCTTTGCAACAGTTAGCATAGGAACTCTGAAAAAAAAAAAAAAAAAGAAGTGTAATTAAAACCCGGAACCTTCAAGTCATTTTGACCCAAATGACCTAAACATCAACTAGAGAAAAGTTAGCGAGCTTTCCCCCGGAACGCTGCTCTTTGTCTGAAAGCTTGCACCTCTCAGTGCCACGTGCTGGGCAGAGCTGAGGCTTCACCCAGGATTGCTGTAATTCTGTGCGGTCAGTCTCGGTCATTGTACATGGCCTGCAGCAAGCTTTAATCACCCGTAAAGGTACCACCTGTCGCCTTTTTAGTAATCACAAAATATATCACGGTTTACTGTGTGACAAGCCTGAAACACTATACTGAGTCACAGAATCTCAGAATCCATGGAAGAATAAAGCCCAGGTTTGGGATGCAACTGAATGCCTGGGATAAACCTGGTGAATCTTATTCCCTGAGGGGTGAGCGATCCAGTCTAAAACCTGTGGACTGGGCTCAGAGGAAATGAGTGTAAGTAGAAAGGGTGTTTGGGGGAGGCCTAAAATTCCCAAAGGAAAGAGGAAATGACTCTCCATGTGGGATGATGGTTCTCCAAAGAACTGGGAGACCCTGGGGCCCAACTCCAGGGTGGACGCTTTGTGCTTTGGTGGCTGGAAGCCTCTCTGTGGTGCTGTGAATCCTCCTTCAGTGCCACTGCAGTCCAGGCCCCACAGGGTTGCAGCTGAGGGCCCCTGGAAAGAGTGATGGAGGGGAAGAGCAAGGGACTGGGACAGGAGGAAGACTGATGTGGGGCCATTCAGGTCAACTCTGGCCATGCATGATGGCTCCAGAGAGGAAAGGATGTCAAACACAGTAACAGGTGATAACTGTCTCCATTATCACAGGCAGTCATGACCTCTATTCACAAGGACTGTTTTCATTTGAGTCATTTCTCTCTTGAAGAGCAGTTACTGAGGCTCCAAAATGCTTCCTTACCCTTTAGCTCTGCACCATCACATTATATGTGGAGCTGATTTCTGGAGGTGAACTTAAAAGAGATGCCAGAAAGGACCCCAGATATCATCAATGAAAAATGTCACTGAATGTCCTTTCCTTTGGGTTAAGACCAGGAATCTGTGATAACTGGCCCAGTCAGATGCTTTCTCTGAACAGTAAACTGAGGTTAGTGTACAGATGAGTGAGGAGAATGTATGGGGAGCAGGAGTCCTGAGCCTTCCCTAGGGTCCTCAAGGAGAAGGCATTACAATAGGGCAGAATGCCAGGGGTTGGGGGTTACTTAAGAGGGGCCACTTAAGAGGCTGCCCACCATATGGAATCAAGAAGGATGGTAGACATCTATTGTTTTTTTTCTGCTTTCTATCCTTTCATCTTTCTTCTGGTACTTAGACTTTCCCTCTCCATCATCCCCAACGTGATTCTGGCAGTCCTAGCTGCAGAGTTGGACATGTGAGTCAAGTCTGCTCAACTAGAATAGCACACATCTGGTGATAGTGATTGGCTTAGGGCTGCATATATGGCCCAACAAGAGCCAATGAAAAACAATGAAGCTTTCTTGGGAATCCTGGAAGGATATGCCCCACTTTTTAGACTGACTTAAAACTAGAGAGAACCTAGGGCTGGGAGCTTCTGCTTCTACATGGTATGATGTAAGGCTCAAGACTGAAGGTGACATATCAGAAGGAGAACCAAGAAGAGTCCTGATGCTGTTATTGAACCAGCCCTGAATTCAGCTGTGTTTTAAGTGAATCATTCCTGACGTACTTAATCCAGTTGGATCGTTTTCTGAGGTCTGCAACTGAAAGGGTCCTAACTGACACAAGGGAAGAAGCTAACATTTATCTGACACATTTAGGGGTCATGAACATCCTACATCCCATCTAAAGGCAACTTTTTTTTTTTTTTAATGCCAAAGAGATTTACTTTGCTATTGGTGAGGTTGAGTGCATTTGTGAATTTTTTTAGACATTTACTTTATCTATTGCTAATTGACTGTGACAGGTCTTTGCTTTGGTATAGTGGGCTCAGAGTGTTTATATTCTTGTTTTTGATTGTAATCTTTCAAAAACAAGGACCGGAGTTTTCCAACAACTTTGTTATTTGACATTTAGTTCCTTTTGAAGGCAACTTTTGAATCCTGTGGTTTTAGAGTTGACAAAGTATTTCACCTACAGTGATAAATATTTTACCTAAAATATTTAGCCTTTAACGAATTGCCCTAACATGAGGTACACATGAAGCTTTGAGATAAAGGAGGTGGCTTCCATAATTATCACCTTTCTTTCGTCTTTGACTTTCTTCTGTTTTAAGCAGCTTAGAAAAACAGAAGGGTCCCAGATATGTATAACCTGCACAATAATTGAGAGCTTCTTCCAGAGCATATTTATGACAGATATGACCTGCGGGGTCCCCTGCTGTGGACATTCACCAGTTCAGATACCTCCTTCTAGATTGAAATCTTCATACCCTGTGGCCTCTTTGTATAGAGCTCAAGGTTCTGCTAGACTACTGATGTTCTCAGAATCTCTTTGGTCTCCCCTGGGACAAGCAGGAACTTCTGAGATCCCTATATGCCTTGAGTAGCCCTTGGGAAACTGGAAGCATATCCTTAGGCCCATCTGCCTGGTCACCCTCCCTCAGCTCTGTATAGTCTGTGGCTCAGGGGACAGATGATATGGCTTTCTGCATAAGGCTGGAGGTCTCATAAAGAGAAGCTAGGACAAGGTCCTATCTATTCTGGGGCCTCCAGAACTTATTTGGAGCTTCTATTGTACTCTGACTCCTGTCCACTCCCTGGCTCTGGTCTCAGAGTTGGGTGTGTATGTGTAGAAACTCCAGTATCTCAACTACCACGCACTTCTCCAATTCCTCCTTCATGTACTGTCTCTCTGGCCAATAAGGAAAGTAACTAGATCTCTAAGAATACTCAGAGGTATTTGGGTAGGTAGGTTGATAGTGGGGGTAGGAAGCAAAGGTTTGGGTGGGAGATAAAGGGCCATTTCATTCCGCTTAGATTGAATTTGAGGTGTCCAAGTGCTGCACTCAATATGCCAGCAAATTTGGAAAACTCAGCAGTGGCCAAGGACTGGAAAAGGTCACTTTTTATTTCAATCCCAAAGAAAGGCAATGTCAAAGAATGTTCAAATTACTGTACAACTGCTTTCATTTCACATGCTAGCATGATTAAGCTCAAAATCCTTCAAGCTAGGCTTTAGCAGTTCATGAGTTGATAACTTCCAGATGTACAAGCTGGGTTTCAAAGAGGCATAGGAATGAGATCAAACTGCCAATATATGTTAGATCATAGAAAAAGCAAGGGAATTTCAAAAAAATATCTACCTCTGCTTCACTGACTACGCTAAAGCCTCTGACTGTGTGCATAACTACAAACTGTGGAATATTCTTAAAGAGATGGGAATATCAGACCACATTATCTGCCTCCTGAGAGACCTGTATGCAGGACAAGAAGCAACAGTCAGAACTGGACATAGAACAACAGACTAGTTCAAATTGGGAAAGGAGTACATCAAGGCTGTATATAGTCACCCCACTTATTTAACTTATATGCAGAACACATCATGCGAAAATCTGGAATGGATGAGATACAAGCTGGAATCAAGATCACCAGGAGAAATATCAATCACCTCAGATATGCAGATGACACCACCCTTACATCAGAAAGTGAAGAGGAACTAAAGAGCCTCTTGATGAAGGTGAAAAAGGAGAGTGAAAAAGCTCACTTAAAACTCAACATACAAAAAATGAAGATCACAGCATCTGGTCCCATTACTTCTTGGCAAATAGATGGGGAAAAAGTGGAAACAGTGTCAGATTTCATTTTCTTGGGCTCCAAAATCAATGTGGACAGTGACTGCAGCCATGAAATTAAAACACACTTGCTCCTTGGAAGAATAGCTATGACAAACCTAGACAGTGTATTAAAAAGCAGAGACATCACTTAGCCAACAAAGGTCCATGGTTTGACAAAGTCAAAGCTATGGTTTTTTCCAGTAGTTATGAATGGATGTGAGAGTTGGACTGTAAAGAAGACTGAGCACCTAAGAATTGATGCTTTCAAACTGTGGCGCTGGAGAAGATTCTTGAGAATCCCTTGGACAGCAAGGAGATCAAACCAGTCAATCTAATGGAAATCAAGCCTGAATATTCATTAGAAGGACTGGTGCTGAAGCTAAAGCTCCAATACTTTGGTGACCTGATGAAAAGAGCTGACTCATTAGAAAAAATCCTGATGCTGGGAGAGATTGAGGGCAACAGGAGAAGTGGGTGATAGAGGATGAAGTCGTTGAAAGGCATCACTGACTCAATGGTTATGAGTTTGAGCAAACTCAGGGAGATAATGAAGGAAAGGGAAGACCGGCGTGCTGCAGTTCATGGGGTTGCAAAGAGTAGGACATGACTTAGCAACTAAACAAAAACAAGGTATTTCAAGGGACTTCCCTGGTAGCTAAGTGGTAAAGTGTCCACTTGCAATGCAGGAGACATGGGTTTGATCCCTGGGTTGTGAAGATCCCCTAGAGAAGAAAATGGCAACCCACTTCAGGATTCTTGCCTGTGAAATCCCATGGACAGAGGAGCCTGGCGGGCTACAGTCCATGGTGTTGCAAAAGAGTTAGACCTGACTTAGCAACTAAACAACAACAAGGTATTTCAGGACACCCTACACTGGCCATTGGGAACAGGATTTGGAGCTCAACAGTGGTTGTGCTCAGAGTGGTTGATTATGAGTAGTCAATATAATAGGAGTGGATAAGTGTAAGGAAGAGAAGAGAAGAGGTTTGAGAAACAGAAGCTGGGAGGATCCTGGGAGGGTGTGTTGGATAGGTAGGAGATGAGTTCTCCATCCTGCTTGACAGTGAAGCCTGAGATCTCACACATACATACATACATACATATATATTCATACAGATCCATCGATTCATCCATCCGTCCAGACCCCAGAGAGCTTGATGCTTCTTGGAAAGCTCACAAAAATCTACTTAAGCAGCAATACAAAGTTCATTTTGCCTTTCAATAAGAGAGAAGTATGTCTGGCAAACTGAGATGTAAACTCAATTATCACTGAGCAAAATTCTCAAAGGGAAGGCACTGTCAGCCTTAGGCTTAGAACATCACTGGTTTAGGGACAGCAGCCTCTTCATGATCTGCCTTTGTAACTGTTTAAAATTTCAGCTCACTTACAAAATAGCAACAAAGGACAAAGCCTTGACCTGGTGTCTTGAGCTTACAAAAAAGGAAGGTCACCTGGAAGAGCAGAACAAGAGACTCCAACACCAACTGGTTGTGGGTCAGGAGATAGAAGGCTGCCAACGCAATTGCCAGGAAGAAGATGGAAGACAACTCCCGGAGATCACGACAGCCAAGTTTATGCCTGAGCAGCCTGCAGGCTGAGTTGTGGGAAAGGCAAACTTATGAAGGGCATTAATCAAGTAAGAGCAAAAGGAAAATGAGGTGCTTCAGGGCACAGTGTGTGGGAAGCAAGGGCGTGATGGAAATCATTAGGAGAAATGCTGGGACTCCCTTGCCCAGGAGGCCCTTTCGTTACCACTGTCTGATGCTATCTCCTAAGGTTAGATGCTGGGATTGTCAATGCCCAAGGGTGGTCCTTGAGGAATCTGATTCTTCCCTACAGTGTCATGAAAAAAGTGGGAGGCCAGGGTCTGGGAGCTTTGGGATGCTTTTCTCCCTGGACTAACTATTAGGGGAGGACTGGGTGGGACATGGGCCATGTCATGTTGACCAGACAGACCCACGAGGATCATTTGTCGAAGGGAAGGGGATCTCTTGTTGAGGTGAGGCTGGTGCAGCTGTCTGGATGTGAACATGCAGTATGTGTCTCCAGCACACGTCTGAGACTCTACTCCCACCCAGACGCTGCTGGCTGCAGCATCAGCCAGCCAGGTCCAGAACCGAGCCCAGGCCTTCTGGATTCCAGGCCAGTGCTCTTTCACAAGCCAGTAGACAGCCCAGCAACCGTTTATGTGCCTGACCATTTTCACCTCTGAAATTATGATAGTAAAAAATAGCTCTAAAGCACAGAATTTTAACTGCATTTTAGAATAGGGACAAAAAGTGTAAACTATGAGCACCTTGTCACTGAAATCATGCCATGTTTTGAAGATTATGACCTAATCAAAACTATCCAGGTATGCTGTTTTAGAAGCTCTCAACAAGCAGACAGGGTGTTTTTGAATGCAGCAATATAAATTATCTATATGAGGGAAAACCACCGAGTCTTAAACATTACTCTCAAGGGGAAAAAAATCATCCTCCAAACCATTCTCAGATTATATGCCAGGGAACTCCATATGATTCATTATATACTAGGGAATTCCATATGATTCCAACCAGTTCATTTTGAATTAGTTAAAAAAAAATTTCAATATATACAGGTCAGAGTCAATCCAGAAAAAAAAGCAGTGACAGAGACAGGAGTTGGTGTAGGATACAGCATGCTTGGGGCTGGTGCATGGGGATGACCCACAGAGATGTTATGGGGAGGGGAGGTGGGAGGGGGGTTCATGTTTGGGAACGCATGTAAGAATTAAAGATTTTAAAATTAAAAAATAAAAAAAGTTTTTTTTAAGAAAATATATTTGAATATATGGAAGAGGTATTTCAATTATTAATCACTAAAAATTTGAGACTTCTTCTGTTTTATTTTTCACTTGACAATGAAGCTTTCAACAATCAGAAAATATCCACAGATTTTATAGCACTTACCTTTCTGGTACTAGGATAATCTATATTATATGCCTATTTGTTCATACTTTTAAGAATGCTGACATTTTATAAATAAGGGAATTAAGAGTGAATGATGATTACCAGGGTTTGGGGGAATTAGGGAGATTTTAAGGGTACAAACTTATAACCAGTGGGTAAGTCCTATAGATCTGATACAGACAATACCAATATTACAGACTTCAAAGTTGCTAAGAGATTAGATCTTAATTGTCCTCACCACAAAAAGAAATGATCATGAAGTGATGGAATATAGATGTTAGCTAATACTATAGTGATGATCACATTGTGATACATAAATATATCAAATCAACATTCTGTGTACCTTAAATTCATCCAGTGTTATGTCAATCACATTTCAATAAAAAGCCAATTATATGATGAAATGGAACCAAAATCATACTTGTTTGGTAGATTATATATTAGAGCAATAAACACTGCCTATGTGTAGTAATATATACATATCAATTAGTGATACTTACATATTTCAGATGCATTTCAAAACTAAAACTTATTTTAATAAATGTAAGACTTAAAATTTTTTTTCTGTGTCACAGGTTACTTTTTCTATGAATACATTTCTGATCCTAAGTAACTATTTATATGAATTCAGATTTCCTTCATTTGGGTAATCCTTTTTTCCCCAAATTTCTTGAGTAACTTCTTTAATTAAAAAATACAACAGAAAGTAAATTCTTTTTTTATTTCTGATATGCCAGGCATGTATTTATGCCCTTAAGATCATTAGATTATTTAAAAGAGATGAATTAGGAATAATCTTTTCTCTCATTTCCCTTGAGGACAAGAACTATAACTGGCAGCTCTGTCTGTAGAAGGGGATTCTCAGGACAGTGTTTTGTTTTGTTTTTCTGACACAGACTTGTTCACTCTCCTCTGCTCATACTAACTGATATGTGATACTGATTCCACCTCATCTGGCCTCCTTACCTAGGACAAGACCCCAAGAGCTAATACTAGTTGCTGTCATAGATGTTGTTTATAGAGGTATCAAGGACAGATATGTTGGAGTAGAAAAAAAGATCTTAGTGGGTTTTAACAACAAAGTTTATTTCTGTTCATCTTCACATGAGTTGGCTGGGGGCTCTGCTCTATGCCTCTTTATTCAGAGACATGGACCAAATCAGCAGCCACAATTTTGAGCATTCATTTGTCTCACAAGCAGAACTGAAGATAGGTCTTGAGGCATCCCATTGTCTGTTAAAAGTGTCTGGTCTGGACAATACTTGCTACTCACTGACTACAACAGTGTCATGACCTCACTCAATCTCTAGGAAGCAGAAAGTACAATCTCATCATGTGCCAGGAAGGTGGGAAGCCAGAAACACTTGGTGGACAGCATTAATAATTATTAGAGTCGCTTACACAATATGCATTCACTGTCTCCTTCCCAGGAAAATGCCGACTTTGATGAGTTATCTATCTCTCCCAGGCTGCCCATGGCATTAGGCAAATCTGACCCTATTTCCTACTCCAGGAATCAACCTTGATGTATTTAAGTGAATCAAGATAATCTCAACCTGGTTGTAATAGTTCAGGAAGGAACATGAAACATAATTCAGGCCAATGAGACGGAGTGAGAGGTTGTAGGGCCTTTGGGGAAAGTTTCTTTTCATTTTTCTGGGACAGCTTCTAGGAATGACTCCCTTGTTCTCTCTGGATATGAAAGAGAAGGCATGAGAGTCCAAATGCAACTTGCAGCCATTCTGTGACCAAGAGGAGAACCAGTCTCAGGATGGAGTTGACATTGAGGATGGTAGAACAGAGAGACAGAAAATACCTGGGGCCCTGATGAAGTAACTGGCCTCTGGGTCAGCCAAACCTAAAGCCTATCCTACCTTTGGACTTCTAGTTATCTTATCCAAGATATGCCCTTTTTGTTAAAGCCACTTTGAGTTGGATTTTCTGTTACTTGCTGCCAAAAACATCCAAACGGATACATCTGCTTAACCAGGTCTCCTATCATATCCTTCCTGCCTGATCTGTAGCCCTTGACTCCAACCTGGCCTTCTTATTCATACCCTACTGGCTGCCTTTCTCTCTTGTCACAGTTCACTCAGACATAGAATATAAATTTGCCTTAAATTCCTAATATCTTATGGATTCCTCCCCTTGCTTTCAACTTCATGATCTTCATATGTAGCCTGCTGATATTTTACTTTCTGCCTCCAACTACATGGACTGTTTCTGGTCTCCCTTGATTAGCAGCCCCTCACACCAGTGCTAAGAAGGACACCAGCTCCTTGAGGACATTTTTGCTTCTTGAAAACATGTCCTTCGTATTGTTAAATTGTATTTTACCTGCACAGTGGTTGAAACTAAAACAGCCTATCTGGTCAACTGCTGTCCAATACAAAAGGTCAGTGGAGCGGTACCCCTACTCTGTCAGCAGCACATACTATCAAAGAGCTGCCAGCTTTGTGATTTAATGACTTGTTTGAGTCCTAAATTGGGGTTGCGCTCCCAAGGCCTCAGCCATCTGACTTAAAGCTGCCACTGAAGCGTCCCATCACATCTCATACATAGGCTGAAGGGTGACGGCAGAGCCCGTTCCTCTGGCACTTGTCACAGCAAGAGGCAGAAGCCCCAGCACTCAGTGAGCAGGGATGTGCCTTGAAGGTTCAGGTTTTAATGGGGATATTTTAGGAGAATTCTAATAGGACTGAAGTTAACACATCTTGTATGTCTCCCAGCCTGGCTCATTTACCACCATAAACGTAAGAAGCTGAGCCAAGATAACTGACCTCAAGTAGTTCTGGAGAAGTCAGGGATGAGGCAAAGCTGTGAGTGATCTAAAAACCAGAAATATTCTAGGATCTGTCAGAGTGGAGGGCCTGGTGTGACTGGACATGTGGGGTCTGAATTGGTCCTTTTCTGAATTATTAATACTTCCCAAAACCAAACCATGGAAGACCTGGACCTCTTATATTTACTGTCCTTGTATCTAACAGGGATGATTCCAAAGAGATCTCTGGCAGATTCTAGGAAAATACTCAGAGACTGACAGTTGCTTTGGGAATAAAGAGACAGCATGTGTCTGCTTTTTTTCTCCCTATTCCTTTTCTTTAGCTCATTTTATTGAGTCACGCAAGGCTTTCACTAATACAGTTGAGGCTTACAAACTGTCAGAAGGACCATTGTCTTAATGAACATCATTTAAGGAAGAGAGGAAGAAAGAAAGGAGACGAGGGACAGGGAGAGAGAACAGAAGGCTGTTATCTAGCCCTCTTGGCTCCCTCTCATCCAGAAGGCTGACTTTCCGGTAGTGGAAAGGAGGATGGGTCAAATTATGGTAATTAGAATCTTATGTGGCAGCTCATGATTTGCATTTCCTTCATTTCATTGTTTCCCTTCACGTTTGCTGGAGGATGAAATAATACACTTCTATGTTTGTACCAAAGGATTATTCTTGGGACTCAGAAGAGGGATGGCCGTCAGCGAGCATGTCTGGCCTGGTTTCCCAGAATGGTTTTCAGGAAGACAGGCAGGTGGCTTAACAGAATCAGGTGACCCATCTCTAGGGGACTTTAGAGACTTGAGAAAAGGATCATAAGATTTTTAAAAATTTCCCTGTGCACCCAGGTGCTAATTTGTTTGATTGTACATTGGATTATCAGAATCATTTATTTTTCCTTTTGGTGCTCTACTAAACATGTTTTGCCTTCCAAGAGACTCAAGTTGTAGGAAAAGCCCACAGGGAGTTAGGTATAGCTCATTTTCTTATCAAAGGGAGGTTGCAGTCTTTTCTTCTGTCAATACAGCAAAGACCTTCCAGCCCAGGCCCTGGGCTTTCCCCATCCACTGTGAGGTGTGATTGGCAACTTCTCACTGATGACAGAGACTACCAATTTTCCCTAGCTGACAGTCACAGGTCACCTTCAAGCTCACTGTATACTAAATAAGAAAGGAAAGAAAATGCTTGAAACACCAAACTGGAGGATTGGTTGGAAGTTCCTATATTTTAACAGAATCACATTTTCTAGCAGCTACTTTTGAGAAGAAACTATTAGAGAAACATTGGTTCTCGGATGTAACGTGATTGCAACATCACTAGTTGTGGGATGAATATCTGCTATTAAAAGCAGGGGCCCACACTGACAGCCACCTGAATTCTCCATCTTTGCTATCAACATGAGCCCTGTAGTTCCAATTATTATTCTACATCATTCCCCATGCAGAAAATTTACACAGCCTTCAGTTCATTCCCTCTTCTGGGAGGCCCTGTGGCAACTTTACCCATGTTCTGATTATTATTCGAGTCATTGATGGCAGGAAAGTGAATGCTCTGCATTCATCATGTGCCAAGGATGACGGCCTGAGAAGCTTCAGCACTGGGATCATTTGGTCCACTTTCTCATTTTGCACAAGAAACTGGGGCTCAAGTGACCACCCCCAAATCTGCTGGTTATTTAGAGAAAATTTGGCAAGAGAATGCAAAGGTTTCTTAATGTAAATGTCTTATTAAAGTCTAATGTGTACTGTACTCTGTAGTATAGGTAGAAAAATATGCATATCATATATGTAAGCTTAGTAAATTCACAAAGTGGGAACATCTAGCCGGATGGCACCCAGTTCAAGAAACAGAATCCATACATCTGTACTCCCTTCCCAACAATACTGTGCCTCCCAGAGATGACCTCATTTTGACTTCTAACACCCTAGACTAATTTTGTCTGTATCAGACTTTATATTAACAGATCCCAAAGCCTTTAACTCAGTGCTCCTTCTACCACTGCCAGAGTTTCTTTGGAAGAGAGATACCTTCTAAAGGAGATAACATAAAACTTTAGCATTTTGGAAAATGATGCTGGAAGGAGAGTCTAACTTTATTCTGAGGTCAAATTTCCATCATATTCTAGTTGGCGGTGCTATAATCTTTAACAGTTGGGGAAAATGCCACTTTACTGGGGCCAAGTCGCTAAAAAAACAAAACAAAACAAAAAAACAGGACAAGCCCAAAGCAGCTCCTGTTCAATCAGCTGTGGAGCGCAGGGCCACCTCTTTTCTTAGTGGCCATTCTGATGACAGGTATAATTCTGTAAGTGTAGGTTCTAATCATTCTTTAGAAAAGTTTATTACCTTTTTGTGGCTGCTATTGAGTTTCACCCTGACATATTACTCTCCTTGACAATATTGCTTTTTCATTGCTGATCTTAGTAGATCCAGAGACAGAAATATCATTTGAGTACATTTCCAATTTCTTCACAATAAACAGCCAACTTTCTGTCTCATTTCCTACAATGCAATGTTAGTCTTTTTGTTTGTTTTCATTTTGATTTAAACACTTAGATTCTATGACAGACATTTACTATCCTTCCTCTGTTTTCTCCCCTTTATCCAGGAGGTAATGAAAATCTACATGCTTCATTTACCATGCCATTGTACAGCTGACTGCAACTTATAAACGCGAGCAAATAGCAGGGTCTGAGACAGAGTAACGGTCAGCTCACAAAATATTCGTGAGACTTAAATCTTTGGTCACACATCCCTTTTTTCATAGTCAGAAACTTTTTCCAAAACAGTTTTTTATGTATGGAAATGTAAGTGGCTAAAGATTCAGTCTATCAGCTGTTCAAACTTTTCAGCTTATCTGTGGATCATCTTATTTTTCTGCTCTACAAGTTACTGAATATGGGAGAAAGAGAATAGATCCTCCTTGTCTAGTAAATGAAGGACATCAAGTTACGGTATCAGAAGCAAGGTACAGGATCAAAGTGCTTGGGTTTGCTCTTCAGAGAGCGTTTTATGCAGCCTGTGTCTTCTTCCCCAGAGGCAGCAGGATTCTTTTGCCATTTGAGTCCTGAAGAACTCTGAAAGAGCCAATAGTGAACAAGCTATTTAGTCATGGATTGTACCATGTAAAAGTGAACTGAAATAAGTAGCCGTGACAGAAGTGATTAACTCATCTGTAATAGAGTTTGGACTCACAGAGAATTCTAGTAGCTTTTGATTTCAAGTGGGGAAGAGAGATGTTATGGTTTCTAGGCAAGAAGCTAGCCATAGATAGTTCTTCCCTCAGGTTAAAAAAAAGAACTATAGGCTACAAGTCTTCAGCTAATAAGCAGACTAAAGGCATACACTTCTATCCATTATCCTTCTTAAGATGCCTCCCTATCCACTGGATGGTTGTAGGCCCTCTTGCTTTTGTGGGGTGAAGGAAGAGGGAAAAGGGAAGTGGGAAAGAGGGCAAGAATGATACAGATGGGGAAATGCTCTATCCTTGACTTTGAATGGGAATGTGATGTTTTCATTCCATCAGCAGTATAGAAACTTTGCTATTTTGAGCTTCTTAAAGATCCAGTATCTTTCTATAATCCATTGGGAGACTGGGAGTAGGTGAGCTCTCTCAGAGAAACTCTCAGGTTCCTGAGAGCATAGTATCTCAAGGAAGAAAAACCTGAAATCATCCTGTAGCTACTACTGAAAACTTGTAAAAGCTAACTGTCAGATAAAGATTGTCCTAGTCTGATAGGCCAGGTGAATCAGACATAGCTGCCTTGGAAACCAAGAATACCAAGGCTCTGCACTCCTGAGAGAATATTATTTCTAATCAGGCATGAAATATATCCCTTGCCTGAAAGTTAGAAACTACCTCCATCTTTGATTGGCAGAAGTGGCAGTAGCCCAAAGAAGCTGAGGTCCCCAAGGATGGCAAGGCAACCAGCAGTTCTGGCCATGCCGCCAAAGATGCAGACAGGTGGGAAGACCCTTGAACTGTAGGGATCACATGGCTGGAAGCTAAAAATATCAAGAAGCCTGTGATGTAAGGCTGCCAGAAAGTCTTTCTCTCTATTTAACTCCATGATTACTTGAATCTTTTTTAATTATGCCAGAAATAGCCCTGTCAATAGAAAAATTGCCCAAAGGCTCAGGGCCCAGTCTTTTGAAATTTCCTTTGTAGTTCTTTGTGTTTGTTTTGAGCAATGAGAAAGTTTCTCTGATGCCAAGGAAGTCTAAGCCAATGACACCCTCCCCCTTTTTCAGATCAGATCACGACGGTGATAACTTGGTTACTCGAGAGGAAACAGCTCAGAAAGACAGTTCCAGTTACACCAACATGAAGCGTTAAAAAAAAGGGAGCAGGTTATGGCAAAAATAACAGACTATCAATCAGAAAATCAGTGGTAAAGCCTTAGATTTGTGGAAGATCTAGAAAGTTCAAGATGCCCTATCCACACTTTCCTGTCAACAATGCGTAGAAAAGCCGATAACTTCATACTTAAATGTACGTGTTTCAGTGTTTTATTGATGTAAATTGCTTTGCTGATTCTTTTTTGATCCTTATTTGAACTTTGGAGCTAGAAAGGTATGCAATATATTAATTTTGTATGCAAGGACAATGAGGCTCAAAAAGATTATGTGACTTGTCCAAAGTCACAAATAATTAGGAATCTTGTCACTTAGCAGTCAGTCAGATATGAATTGCAATGCACTAGAATGTCTTGTTCAACATATTTCAGAAGGGTGAATTCTAGAAGATGGGCTCAGCATCCTAACATAATCAAAGAATTACTCAGATTACTGTAGCCGGAACCATGAGCTTCAAAAGGAAAAGAGGATGTGATGCTGCCCACACATGGTTTACAATCTAGCTGGGGAGAGTGACCCTGAAATAAGGGATGAACAAGACACCGCAAAACTGGATGGTATCAAAAAAGCAAGCAAATTCCAGAAAGGAGACATATATATGGCTAGGCAATGCTGGAAGGTTTTTTTTTTTTTCAGATAGGAGGCAGGATCTATAGGAACCAGGCACTGTAGAAAAGAAGTGCTTGTGGGGAGACCAGTGAATGTGTCATTTGGGCCCAGAGAGCAAAAGGTCAACTTGAGGAACATCTTGATTTTAAGTTTTGTACAAAGAGATTTTGGAATTTGTGGGGAGAGCTGCCTTGAGGTGGTGAATAGGTCAGATTTTTGTTGTTCGGTCACTAAGTTGTGTCCCACTCTTTGTGACCCCATGGACTGCAGCATCCCAGGCTTCTCTGCTCCACTATCTCACTGTAGAGTTTGCTCTATTTCATGTCCATTGAGCCAGTGATGCTAGCTAACCATCTCAACCTCTGCTTCCCCCTTCTCCTTCTGCCTTCAATATTTCCCAGCAAAAGGGTCTTTTCCAATGAAAATAGGTCAGGCTATAAGGACTCAAATCATTTAAAGCTTCAGGCTAAATTTCAACACTTGGAATTGCGTTGGGAAGCAGTCAGGGAGCCCGGCTGGAGCACAGAGCCCTGGTGAACACACAGAGTCCATCTGGTTTATGCTACTCAGCAAAGTGCCATCACCAGCTTTCTTCTTGTCCTGAAAGCCAGTTTTGAATAAAACAACCTAGCAGGATAAATCAGGAAATTCAGAAACCCAGAGACATACTTGCCTGGATGGCAAATTCTACAGTATATAATGTAAATTCAATGCTTTCACTATATAACAGAAAAGAAAAGAGCTCCTAGAAACAGTTAGGGCCTACAATCAGTCAGAAAGTTGACAAAGAGTCTTGTCAAGGCTTCACTCCCCCATTGAGATGTGTACGGAGGGGGATTCTCTTGAAAAATATCTAAGTCAGCCACAGTCACCTGAACCCAGGGCTGGTAATAGTCAATGTTGAAGACTAATACTTTAAGGAAAATCATAGTTTATGAATACATGGCTACATTAGGTAATTTTTCTGCGTGGTTTTTTTTTTTTTTTTTTACTACTCAATGATTCGAATTGTCCAAACCCATTTTAAGGTTCATATGGATTTAGTAGGAAACAGTGGGAAAAGAGTAATTGATGCTTGAAAATAGGAGTCAAAGCTTTTTATTTCTAGTAGGCTGGGCAGTGGGACAGGAAGCCAGAATATATCAGTTCAGTCACTCAGTTGTGTCTGACTCTTTGTGACCCCATGGACTGCAGCATGCCAGGCCTCCCTGTCCATCACCAACTCCCGGAGTTTACCCAAACTCATGTCCATTGAGTCAGTAATGCCATCTAACCATCTCTGTCGTCCCCTTCTCCTCCTGCCCTCAACCTTTCCCAACATCAGGGTCTTTTCAAATGAGTCAGGTCTTCGCATCAGGTGGCCAAAATATTGGAGTTTCAGCTTCAACATCAGTCATTCCAATAAACACCCAGGGCTGATTTCCTTTAGGATGGACTGGCTGGATCTCCTTGCAGTCCAAGGGACTCTCAAGAATCTATGCTTTTATATTAATTTTTTTCCTTCATGGTGGCTTCCTATGCAGATAATTGAAGGCTGGCTGGGAACATGGGAAAGCCCAGAAACCCAATCCATATAAAGATAGCCCCTTAGCGATCCTCTTTTCTCTGGGAGTTTACTATCCTTAAAATTCACTTATTCCCTGACCTCTGTTCTTAGGACTGTGCTAAGTTCTCTCCATGTATTCACTAAGAACACTAAGAATACATGAGGAACATGTATTCACTACACTTATCAGCTGTAGTGTGAGAATGTATACGTATGTGTGTGTGTGTGTGTGAGAGAGAGAGAGAGACAGAGAGAGACAGACAGGGAGACACAGAGGCAGGGAGTTGGGGGTGAGGTAGGCAGAATTAAATGGTTCAGGGTGGTTACTGACTTCCAGAGGAGTCCTGGAAGGGAAGCTGTCATGAGCATGTGATGGGCTGTGAATCCCTGTCTTTACTTTGTCCCTCTCAGTTCCCCTGTGCTTTTCATAACTGGGAGCATCTTGGTCTATTGTATATTTTGGAGTTTAAACATTTTTTTTTAAAGCATAGTCTATAAATACAAGAATGGCATTCAACCAACAGGCAGCAATTGCTTTCCATACCAGCAGAAAGCAAAGTTGGATGTGCTGGATTTAGAGAAACAGTGCTTTCCTAAAGGAGTTTTCCAGGGTAACTCTGGCTATAATTTTTATCCTGCTGCTGACTTTCACCACAATTCCCATGAGCAAGCAGTCTTGCCCCAAAATGAGAGAGAGCCTGGTGAAGGTGAAGAGAAAGTCAGAGGAGGTGGGCAGTACAATGTGGACACTTCTTTCACAGACACCTCAGGAAAATGCCTCCTTGCCCATGAATGGCCACATCTCCATACACTGTTGACACAGTATCTTTCTCTTGGGCTTCAGCCATTCTCACAGCATTCACCTGAAGAAGGCAGGGAGAAGACAGCCTTAGCCTCAGTAGAAAAGCAAGAAAGTCACGGGACCAGCTGGCCTTAGTCAGAGAGAAAGCATTAGACTTTGAACTCCAGGCTCAGTTTATCTTCTCACATACATAATTTAAGCATAAAATAGAGTACTATGTGCTTTCTCAACAGCGTGAGAGCAAAGTAACAGGAAAAGGTTTTATAGTCCCATTGGATAAAGCCCTACAGTAGATTGGAAAGATAAAGTGTGAAATGCTGTGTGAAGAGAATGAGCAAAGTTAACGGAGGAGTCAGTCTGAGAGGCTGCGGCTGACAGGATTTGGGATGGAGCACCTATGATGCCTTGTGGAGAACAGTCTTGAATAGTCTGTTCATATCTCTGGATATACATACGCTGAGCTCCCTAATAGGCTGTAGGTGACTTTGTTCTGCGTTTCAGAGTATAAACTAGTTGACCTACATCATGCGTCAGAGATTATAAGAACAGAACCAGGGAAACTGCTGGGAAGGTTCTTTATCAAGGAGTTAAATTTCCTATGTGTGATCAGAAAGAAATGGTTTCTACTCCTCCTATGGTACTGTACACAATTTATCAATAAAAAAGCCTCACTAGGGATAGGCTGCACTGCCCAACTTTTAAAAATTCAGTGAAAAGAAGGCAAGGTAGATAATCATTCCAAATCTATTGTTCTCATTCTTTCTGTTGTTTTAGGACATGTGACTACCCTGGGAATGAGCTAACATTAATTTTTGGCTTCACAGCTGCTGTGTTCCAACAAGTCACCCAAATTATGCTGAAAGGAATTACAAGACTCTCCTATACTTGAAGGGGCTTCCCTGGTGGCTCAGACAGTAAAGAATCTGCCTGCCAATGCAGGAGATGTGAGTTCAATCCTAGGGTCAGGAAGATCCCCTGGAGAAGGGCATGGCAACCCACTCCAGTATTCATGCCTGGAGAATTCCATGCACAGAGGAGGCTGGCACGGCTACAGTTCATGGGGTCACAAAGAGTGGGACACACTGAGCAACTAACACTTTCACTTTCCTATACTTCAAGGGCAGAGAGCATAAGATGAATGATGAGGCTTCAGTCATGAAGCTGAGGATTTCTGAGTGGTTCTCCACGCAACTGTGAGAACAAGCCCCTTTTAGAAAGAATGGAAGAGTATGTGCCACAGTGCCCAGCAATGAAAACATTTACAACAAAACAAAGCATGAATGTTAGGTGGCTTGTAATAGCAAAGATCTACCTGAATAATCATACACTGCAGTAAGGCCGAGAAATATACAGGGTGCAATGAGAGAATTTTCTAGAACTATCTTGGTTCTGAACAATACTGGACTTTTAGAATATATTACATTGTTTCTTTAAAAGTTATTTTTCTAATAGTACAAGTGCATTCATATGATCTGGGTAATTAAACTTAATTGGGTAACCAGAAAAAATGAGTAGAATGAACTGCACTAACCATATATAACAATGTTATTAGGCATATAAATCTTCTGTTCAAGTTTCATACAGTGTACACGCTCCTGCTCACACACACACGTACACGTCTTCCCCAGGGTCATGAACCTTCATCTTACCATGTTATTTAGTATGCCACCTACTATTTCAAGCCCTCTTACTCCCCTACCTACAAGGAAGTAATAGTACTCAAGAGGTTAATGAGGTGTGTTAGTGAGAACACATGCTAAAGTAGCGGAATAAGAAAGTTCATTCTATGATAAGATAACAGTTGTGGCCATTTATTAGGCATTACATATGTCTAGTATTGGGTTAATCACTTTATATATCATCTCGTCCAAACTTTGACAACTCTATGAGGTAGGTATTATTTTTTATCTTATTTGGCAGATGAGGAGACTGAGCAAATAGCAATCTACCTATAGAAGATACCACAGTTTGGCTCCTAACTACTATACTACTTTGATGTTGATAATACTGATTATTTTAATTCTAAATATTGCGAGCCAGTTCCTGCTCCTACATCTTTCCTTGTGGATATGTGAACTTTGTATAAATGTTTCAGTCTGTAGTCAGTAGCTAAGCTGACTGGACTACTGTGCTCAGGGGGGAAGTTTTTCACGGTGAAATTGTTTATACCTCATCCATCTTGCTCCTTTGTAAGTGTTCACCCAATATCCATGAGGCATGAGTTGTTTCCACGAAGAGAAGTTGAGGGTGGGGGAGAGTTTGTTCACACAGAGGGACGCAGACCTGGAGTTAGAGATGGGCCTGGTGGGTATGGGGAAGTGTGTCTGCGGTATGGGGGATGTGGGGTCAGGGAGGAGAAATGGACCGAGCAGGTGGGGGGCCAGAACACAGGTGCGCTACTGGCCCAACCAACGTTTGTGGAATAACTCCGTAGGCGATAGGAGTCTGTGGATGTGCTCACGGGGTTAAAGCCTAAGCAACCTTGCTACATAATGAGATGTGCCCTTCAGAAAGAAAAATTTGGCACTATTGCATGGAAGGAACTTCTTGGAGGAGCAAATGGAGACAAGGAAGAAGTTACCGCCATAGTCCACTTGAGAGATGATGTGGCCCTGGGGAAGGAAAGCAGTGGTCAGATTCTCAAGACATCTCTAGTTTGAGATGAACAGGGTTTGGATATCAGTGTGAAAGAAGGTTGGGAAAATATGGACAATATTAAGCAAGATGACAAGGAGCTTCTTTATTTCCTTGCATGCATGCTAAGTCACTTTTGTTGTGTCCAACTGTGCGACCCTGTGGACTGCAGCCTGCCAGGCTCCTCTGTCCATGGGATTCTCCAGGTAAGAATACTGGAGTGGATTGCCATGCCCTCCTCCAGGGGATCTTCCGGACCCAGGGACTGAACCCACATCTCTCACATCTCCTGCATTGGCAGGTGGGTTCTTCATCATTAGTGCCACCTGCTCCTGCTGCTAAGTCACTTCAGTCGTGTCCGACTCTGTGAGACCCCATAGACAGCAGCCCACCAGGCTTCACCTTCCCTGGGATTCTCCAGGCAAGAACACTGGAGTGGGTTGCCATTGCCTTCTCCAAAGCATGAAAGTGAAAAGTGAAAGTGAAGTCACTCAGTCGTGTCTGACTCTTCGTGACCCCATAGACTGCAGCCTACCAGGCTCCTCCGTCCATGGGATTTTCCAGGCAAGAGTACTGGAGTGGGGTGCCATTGCCTTCTCTGGGAGTGGGTTCTAGGAGAGGTTAAATAAATGAAAATCTGGATATGCTGGGTTTGCCAGACCAGCGGGACAGTCAGCTGGCAGGGTCCACTGAGTAGAGCTAGAGCTCTAGATGCTCACTGACTTAACAAATTCATTGAGTGCCTACTTTAGCTCCAAGCCCTCTTTTAGAGACTTGCGCAAGAGCAGTGAATAGTCATCATCATGTCAGCGTCTGGTAAGGTCACAGGGGTGGCTGAAATCCCGGGAGTGTGAGACAAGCAGAGAGGATGGCCAAAGACAGAGTCCTGAACAACCTCAACAACCAGAGGGCGGGTGGGAGAGGAAAAGGGGGCAGCGAAGGGAGCTGAGGAGGAGTGGTGACAAGGGCGGGAGCACACAGTGTTAGCTGGAACAATGGGAGGGACTCAGGTCTGCTTTTTAAGTTCAAAAAAATTTAACGTGCTTAAAAAACACATAACCTCAAATCCAGCGTATAAACTATTTTAAGTGTACAGCTCATGTATTAAGCGCATTCACACTGCTGTACAAAGGATTTCCAGAACTTTTTCACCTTGTAAAACTGAAACTCTATACCCTTTAAACAGTTACCCATTTCCTCTCCCACAGCCCTTGGTAAGAGAAAAGTGTTAGTTGTTCAGTTGTGTCAGATTCTTTGCGACCCCATGGACTATAGCGCCCGCTCTACGCTGTCATGGACAGTAGTTCCTCCGCCCACGGAATTCTTCAGGCAAGAATACTGGAGTGGATTGCCAATACCCTTCTCCAGGGGATCTTCCTGACCCAGGGATCGAACCCCTGGTCTCCTGCATTTCAGGCAGATTCTTTACCATCTGAGCCACCAGGGACGCCCCCAGCTCCTGGTAACCAACATTCTAATACTTCCTGCTTCTGTGAGTTTGATTACTTTAGATTCCTGATGTAAGTGGGATTGTACAGTATTTATCTTTTTGTGGGTGGCTTATTTTCTTAGCATAATGTTCTCCAAGCACATCCATGTCATAGCATGTGATAGGATTTTCTTTTTTTTAAAGAAGAATAATATTCCACTGTATGTATATACCACATTTTATTTATCCATTTACCTGTAGATGGATGTTTGGGTCGCTTCTTCCGCTTGGCTATTATGAATAATGCTGCTAAGACACAAGTGTGCAAATACCTCATGGAGTCTCTGCTTTCAATTCTCTTGGTATATACCCAGCAGCAGGGCGGCTGGATCACACAGTCGCTCTAGTCTAAATCTTTTGAAGAATCACCATACTGTTTTCTATAGTCTACTTGGTTTTTGATATCCCTCTCTAACTCTGACTGGGAAGAATAGAAAAGAGAGCTATTTTATATATTAACTGTGTGTTGAGGAGAATATATGTATTATCTCACATAATCCTCAAAACAACATTATAAAGAGGTATTAGTACCATATTTTACAGGAGATACAGAAACAATAAGTAGTCCATATAGCTAGTTAAACCATGGGACTTCACTTCGGGTTGCTCTGATTTTCAGATATAGCCATTTTGTTGTTGTATTTCTAACAAGAAGGGCTCATTTTTTTTTTTTTTTCAAATTTCCTGTTGATTCATGAACAGTTTTTCTTAATTTGGGGAGTATTTTGTGAATCACATAGTTACACTGAAAAGGATCTAGAGTCAGTAATTATACAGCCACTCTGATAACGTGGGCCCCAAATTCTTAAATAGTCATATCCTTCTATGCAGAACATAGAAGCAGTTCATTCCTAGGTATCACCAATAGTACTCCAGGTTAGCACTACACTGAGCCTCTCATCTCCAGCTTGGTGTCTGCCTTGTACCCAGTTGCTGTTATTGTGCAAAATTAATGAATAGTTTGCAAACTAGCATCACTTCTGTGAAAGTTGATGGACATGTTAATTACACCTTATTTAGATTTCACAGTTGCACGACCCAGATTCTTCTTTTCTGCCAAATTTCCAAAGATTCAGGCATTTTAGAAACTCCAGTAAACACAGTGCATTAAAATGCAAGCAGTGGAGGAACTGGCCACACAGAGGCAGGATGATGACGAGCTTGGTTTATCTGATTGGAGGGCTCGAGGCAGGTAGTCTGTTTTCGGGATTTTAAGTTGATTCAACAGTGTGTATCTTTCCTCTCTGGGGTTTTATTAAAGTCTTTTGTAGGCACGGTACCTACTCAGTGTCTCCTTTCTATTAGGCAAGGATGAAAGCATTTACTTGAAGCCTAATCCTAGCTGCTCATTACCAGTTTCCTCAGTGCATTAACTCTCTTTGGTGCTTGTAGTCTATCTTTCTGGAAGATCAATATGCACAATTAGATTTGAACTCTGGCTTCACCAGTTTTTATTGAGCTGCTAATATGACAGGCATTATGACACAGCAGTAAACAAGATACAGTCCCTGTCTGGGGGAGCTCAGAGAGAGCCCACTGGGGCTTAGCAAGTGAGGAGGCAAGTACACTACCTTGTGGCCAGGAGGAAGCAAGGGGACTGTGGAAACACATGGAAGAGATCCCTATTCCAGGAGTGAGGTGGAGGGTTATGTTTGGGAAAGCTGCTTGGAGAAACTGTTGTCTAAACCAGTGTTTCTCAGATTTTATTGCACACTAGAATCACCTGAGAGGATTGTTAAACAGAGATTTCTGGGCCCCATCTTTAGAATTTAGGATTCAGTACATTTAGGGTGGGGCCTGAGAATTTGCATTTCTAACAAGTTACCAGTTGATGCTGTTGCTGCTTACTCTGGGGCCACATTTTGAGAATCACTTTTTAAAAACATTTAGCTGCACCAGATCTTATTACTAGTTGTTGCATGCAGACTCTTGCGGTGTGCAGGCTTCTCTCTAGTTGTGGTGTGCAAGCTCTCTTGTTGTGGTGCATGGGCTCAGTAGTTGAGGCACACAGGCTTAGTTGCCCCACAGCTTGTAAGATCTTACTTCCCCAACCAAGGATCAAACTATATCCCCTGCACTGGAAGGCAGATTCTTAACCACTAGACCACCAGGAAAGTCCCAAGAATCACTTCTTCAAGTCAAGATATGAAGGAGGGTGAAGATGGAAAGAGTGTGTGTATGTCCGTGTGTGCACATGTGTGCTTGTGCTCACCCACGGGGGTGGATGAAACAAGGGGAGTGCTGGGTAGAAGTAGTCTAAAGGCTTGGTGATAAAGAAGGCATGACATGCTTGGGGACTTTAAGGCTGTCGAGTGTAGAATGTAGGAAGTGCTGAGAGGGAGGTGTCAGCAGTGACACATTACAAAGGACTCAGTTGCAGTCTTGGTGGATTTATACAAGGACAAGGATTTGAGGCAAAGGATTGAAGATGTTGACAAAGAAAGGACTGAAGTGAGGGTCAGAAAGAGAGTGATGACAGATGAAGTCAAGCCTGAGGGATCAAGGTCTTGATCAGCTTGAAGGACAGAGAATGGATATCTGGGGTTTTTTTGCTTTTTTTTTTTTTCCTGGAGGCCAGAGGTAATGGCAGAGTCCAGGATCTAGATTGGGTGACTGGAGTGGCAAGGAACTGAAGAGCATTAAGCAGAAGAAATCAAAGAACTGAGTCCACACTTGTGTGTGTGATCATTGATAAACTCTTTATGAAGGTGGCAGGGCTTGAAGGTGAAGGAAGACTGGGGAAGCTGGGACCAGGGCTCAAATGCTCAGAAAGCAGGCAGGTCTGAGAGGCTGTAAATTACAGTGATGAGGGACTGGGAAAGAGGCAGCTTGGTGACATAAATCTCAAGTCTTTTTATTTTGTGTGTCTTTTTTTTAACCTGAGGGTGCCAGAATATGCCCTGGAATCTGCACTCAAAATCAAGGAAGGCAGTGTCCTTAAAAGGCTGTGGGATGATGAGCAGGAGCTTCAGAATGGGGCTCTCAAGGCAGAGCAGGACTTTGGTTGAGGCAAGGAGGTGGGGGAAGATTCAAGGAGGAAATTGAGGGAGTTTTTCTTTTTTTTAAATCATAGGGGAAAAAAAGGAAGACACTGTGCAAAGTCAGATGTTCCTCTCATTATGGTGGTTCCAGGGTCTTTCTGACACTGAGAGTGGGACCCCTGCCTGGGACACTGGTATGGCTCTCTCCCATCCAGGGAGTCCTGGTTCCCATGAAGGAAAAGTAGACTTCTGCACAAGCACTTGCTCAGGAGGAAGAAGTGGCCACCAGTGTGTGGGGTGGGATCTCTTTGCTCAAGGATGAAGCCACACCTATAGAGATTTGTAGAAGAGGAGGGGCACTGGATCCTGCAAAACTGCAAAATTCCTTCATTTATAGGCAACATTGTAAGTTGTGAAATAGATTAAAGATTACTTTAAAAACAACAAATTTCCCTGGAGAAGGAAATGGAAACCCAATCCAGAGGGAAATCCTATGGACAGAGGAGCCTGCTGGGCTGCAGGTCCATGGGGTTGCAGAGTCAGATGTGATTTTGTAACTAAGCATGCATGCATATTTGGAAAAATAATTTAGAATATAATTATCTGCTTTTCATACATTTTCTGAGAGAACTATATGGCATAAAATTGAAAGTTGACAATCAATAACCTGTAAGTACCTAATCTACCAGATTATTTCTTTCTTCCAATTCCTTCTGTAGAACCGTAAAAAAAATTTGTATTCCACAGTAACAAATAACAGGCCCTACTTTAGTTTTAAATTTGTTTAAATTATCCTGAATATTATAGCTTACTAGAAAATCTTTCTTATAGTGTTTTATAGGGCTTCAATATTTTCTGTGTAAAGCACATTATAATACATTTTTTTCAAAACTGAAAAAAAAATAAAAACAACAACTTTATACTAGTTTGAAGAATTCCACTTAGGGATTTTAGTCATGAAACTGTGCTTCAGGGATGGATTCTTAGAGATCAAACACTGTTATGATAAGATGCCTATGAACTGTGGTTAAGTCAGATTTGCTGCACATGCCTATTGAGCTTGAGTAGAATCCATGTTCCAGGAGAACTGAAAAGAGGAAGGAAACGAAAACTAGTGACCAGGAGTTCTAGACTATAATCTGTTAAACTATATTTTAGGTACAGAAGATACAGAAAATCAATAAGGCATCTCCCTGTCCTCAAGTAGCTCCAAGTTTAATGAGAGAGACGGAGAAGTGAGTCCACACTGATCAGAGGCTCTGCTTATGTGGCACTTACTAGGCCCTGGTGATGCTTTACATGTGTAACTTTCTTTATCATCACAACCACCCTATGAGGTTAAGACCTATTATTATTCATTCCACAGAAGAAAAAAACAAAGGCACAGAGATCATACAGTTGATAAGCGGCAGAACCA
Organism: Ovis aries; assembly: GCF_016772045.2. Lineage (NCBI taxonomy): Eukaryota > Metazoa > Chordata > Mammalia > Artiodactyla > Bovidae > Ovis > Ovis aries. The sequence goes on along the minus strand of NC_056057.1, from coordinate 47,498,675 downwards.
GATCTTGAACCCAGGGAGTCAGGCTGAAGACTTTGTGCTCTACCACAGGAAGCTGTAAGTGCGTGTGAAAATAGCTATAGAAGGCTCATGAGTAGGGAACAAAAGAAGGAAGGAGGGCTCCCAGAGGACATAGTGGCATTTGAATAGGCCTTTGAAGAAGAACAGCTCACATTTATTGAGTCGGGCATTATGGCAAATATTTATATTCTACATAAAATAATTCCATTGAATTGAACCCTCTTGACATCCCTCCGTGGAAGCTCAGTTATCATCAACCCCATTTTAGAGAAGATGACACTGAGACACAAAATACTTTATGCACGTGACAGGGCATATTTTGGAGACCAACTTCACTAAGGCAGTCTGGTGCCAGAACTGGGGCACCCAGCCACTGCACTGCAGGTGCCTCAGTCCAGCAGCTTCAGAGGGGAGAAATGCCGGGTAATGGTGAGAGGGGACAGGGGCCTAGGGCAGAGGGAGTGTGTTGGTCAAAGTAGGAGGAGGTGTGTGTGGGAAATGCCCTGATGCTAGCGGGTTCAGGGACTTCCTGCAGGGAGCACATAGCTGGGAGACTGGACAAATGCCGAGTGAAGGATTTTGATTCCACTTGGGAATGAGGGTAATTGTTCCTTCCCCATGAATACACAGAGCTCAAGTGTGCCTCTTGGATAAATTTGTGAAGTGGTGAATCTGTGGTTGGTGTGCTCCTGCCTGCCCCCCTCCCCACACCAAGCATACACCCCTAACTCATGTGACTCAGCAATTCCAGTAGTCAGCTGATTCTGGCTTAGAGAGGGAATGGTTGCACAAGGCACTCAAGCCCGAGTTGGGTATGGTTGCCACCTCTGCACAAGGTTGTGGGAGAATGAGCTCCTCACAGTACTGTTGGGCTGCTGGTGACTCGAGGAGGGACCACAGAGAGCCCACAACTATGCAAATCTAAACTTAGTCACTGGTGCGAAGCATGTATGAAGGACATTGTGAGAAGTATGTGGGCTTAGGATCTCTCCAGCCATAGCACCTCTGGCTCTGCCACCCGGATAGGAACCTGGTCTGCTTCCTTCTCAGTCCTTCCCCAAGATAGTGTTCTGGTCCCAGGAAGCTGAGCCCAGGTTGTTATGGAAGGAGCTTGGGTAAGCACTGCCTGGGTAAGGAGAACAGATTGAACACGTGCCAGATTCTTTCTAGACATCAAATCCTACACAGGCCAACATGCATCAGGGGGAGAAAGGCTGCTGAACTGATTTATTTAAATTACAAGGGACCCCCGTCCTCCCTTCTTTTCACGGGAAGGAATTTCTCAAGAGAAAGTGATTTCTGCTGTTTTTGTCCCGACTTTGCCTCCAGCTCAGTCATTCAGATAGGGAAGGAGAAAGAACAAGTGGTTAATCTACAGCCACTGAGCTGCATATCAGTGAGCCATAGAGGACGGTGCAGTGGTCCCCTCAGGTTCTGCAGAGTAATTAAATAAGACAAGTGATGTGATCAGGCACTGGGGATTTCTGGGAACGTTGCCTTTGGGGATTTGGATCCGGGCAAGGGAATAAATAGCTGCAAAGGACAATAAGAAACTGCAAACATAGCAACTAGAAGGTATCCTCAGGAAAAGCCTTGCGGCTCCTCATTCCCATCAGAGCCTGAGCCTGCAGCACTCCCTGACTCGATGCCACAGCAGCAACAGAATCAGGCCTGATGGGCCACACAGGGATTCTGCTGAAAGACTTCAGGGCTTATTGAGTGCCATTCCTTGCTAACTTCTTAAATCCTGTTTTCTAGGAGGCCCTGGAAGGAAAATAACAAGTGCTCAAGCCTAAGGGCATCTCCAAACATATCAAAGAATCTTCAGAGGTGATGGTGTAGGCGCTAAAGTCATGTCCAACTCTTGCGACCCTGTGGACTGCAGCCCTCCAGGCTCCTCTGTCCATGGTATTTCCCAGGGAAGAACACTGGAATGGGTAGCCATTCTCTTCTCTAGGGGATCTTCCTGATTCAGGGACTGAACCGTGGTCTACTGCACTGCAGGCTAATTCTTTACTGACTAAGCCACCAAAGAATGTGCAGAGATCCATTAGAAATCATACATGGAACACTGCTCCCTCAAGGCAGAAAATAACAAGGGAGCTGGCTTCTTTCTCCTAAGGCCACACCAGAAGTCTGTGGGGCTATATTCCACTCTCTGCATCTCTTTCCTTTGGCCCAGACAACTTGAGACTCCTAGAGGTCATGGCACCCAGAATGAGACAGCACAGTACCCTCTGGATTATGCTGGAACATAATGCTCTTTTTCAGCAAGGTGGTCTCAGGACATAGTTCACTAAATTAAGCATCATTTTATTTCTCAAATGGAGCTTTTTGCAGCTGAATCAGGAGTGAGGGGTGTTCATCTATAAGTAGATATGTTTGTTCCCTTTGTTATAAAAACCTGTCACAGATTTTTACAATGTGGGATTAGTTGCCCTTCAGTCTGGCAGCCCACCCATCCAATGTGATCTGCATAGTTCTACATGCTGTAAAATAAGAAACCAAACACTAGGGAAATTCTCAATGAAAATGCAGCATCTAACTGTCAATACAAATTTCTGGGATGTTAAAAAAGCTATTTCTTGTTGGATTAAGACCACAGATTCTCCAAGTGTGGACCCAGGACCCGTAGATCCATATGACCTTTGAACTTGTCAGAAATGCACATCCTTGGCCCCACCTCAGACCTTCCAAGTCAGAAACTTCTGGGTGAGGCCCCGTGGAGCAGAAGGCTTGGAAGGTGGTTTTGGTGTGTACTGCTGGGTGAGAACCACTGGTTTACACTGACCTGAGAAAAAGAGGGAGCAGGCAGGGGGCTCCTGTACTTGAACGAGACTTCAGGGCCTTTCAGACACAGGCTGTCTGAGCTTGGGAGGAGGGGAGGAAAGAGGGCTGACTTGCCAGCAGGAGTGGGGAGACCCGCAGGTAGCTTGGTAGCATGCATATGCAATATGAATTTTTAAAATTTGCTGTATTTGGCATTTAGTCATGGCAATAGGCTAAAGTGTCCTATTTCCAAATACACTTTTCTTATCAGTATAGACACAGAGTTACAGCTGTAGCCCGTATGACCCTGGACACACAGAGATGACTTCCCTTCCAGTGCTTTGTATCTACCATGCCCACCATAATGAAGCCTTGATGTTCTCAGGAAAGCCTTTAGAGCTATATCCACTGGATTTACATACCTCTTTGGCTTTAGTCGGGTACTAACCAGTCCCCCACTGGGAAATATGGACAGAGGCTATTTTTTGAATTATATTTTCCTTCTTTTCTTCTCAACAATGCATTCTAAGATTCTGATACAAATCGGATGCATTTTAGAGTACATATGGAAAATCAAGATTTAAGAAAAATGTAAACATGCATTTTTTCATATTCTGGTAAGCTGAGAAAAAAAGATGGGAAAGACAGTTCAGGGAATCTAGAAGAAACCCTGAAGAATAAGCCTTTTGGCCAAGAAAAAAGATTGTTGGTTGTTGGTTACATTCAGAAGATTTGCATTTTTAAAGTTAATGACTAAAGTAATAAAAGGTTCCAGTTAAATTATTACAGTGACTGTTTGCTTCAGGGCAAGCAAAAGACCTTTGAGGTTTTAAATCACATTTTTCAGTCTGGCAGGAAAGGGTATTTTAAATTCCTACAAATGATTTCTTTAATCTTTGTAACTTTTCTCTACCTGGTCCCTCATTCTCACACACCTGGCAGGCAAATGAGAAAAAAAATTGTACAAAAGAATGTTGGTATTTGGATACAAGGGTAGAGCTGAGGCTTCCTTGGAGATATCCTAGGTTAATAACCTATAAAAAATTGGTAGCTGTATTTAATTGCCTAAAAAACATCATGTTTTGATTATCCTGTTTTTGAGCTTTGGTGTGATCCAACCTTTGACATGTGCATGAACAATGCGGCAGGACCCTTGAAACTGAACCTGCCCCAGAAAAGCCCAGTGATGTACTGTAACTGTAACACCAGTGCTGACATCTCAGCATTTGCATCAAAGAGGCAGGGCAAGTGGAAATCTTACAGTACAGTTTTGCACTAATGCATAAAGATGCTAAGACTCACATATTTTGCCTCCTGAATGAGGTCTTTAATCCAGCATGCTCCTTGTACTGCAAACAGAGATCCTCAGAGCAAAACTCCATTAAAGAGCATGATCAGAAAGAACTGAATGTACAAAAGTTTTTGAATAAAACAAAACATATCTCAATGTCCAGAATATAAGTAATCAAAGCACTCTTTGTCAATAAAGCCCACATTCTGGAAAAACACTGGGGCCTACTGATGGGCATTTACTTAGAGGCTTTACTGAGGTTTAAGTCCTAGAAAAGCAAAAGGTTTTATTTGACCTCAGAGTGCAAAGACTCTTTCTACATTATCTGAATAAAGGTACAGAAGTGAACAGCAAAGTGGCTGGAACTGGGCTCTGGAGACTGACTGACTGGGACCAAATTCTGACTCCATTGCTTATTAGCTGAGTGACACTGAGCAAGTTATCTAACAATCTTTTGCATTAATTCCTTTATTTGTACAATAGGGCCAATAGCAGGATCTAACTCAAAGTTGGGGTTGGGTAATGATGTAAAGTGCTTAGAACCATGGCTTGCACATAGCAAATTCAATAAGTTCAGCTTCTACTACCAATATTATTTTAATTTTTATGAATGAGAGCCCTGTAAGAAGATGAAAGAAGCAGCATTGCTTTCTTCCTTTCTTTCTGTCACCGTTTGTTCTTTCCATTTCTAGTTCTTTGCCACATTCCAAAAGGGATCTGAAGCTGAGGAGTGACATTGAGCATGCTTAGAGTTACGTGTGGATGCAGCCCTGGTCTGGAGGCAAAGAGGCTGCCTTCTCTTCCTGGCTCTACCGTTAACTACTAATAGCCATGGGACTGCGGGGAAGTCTGCTTGCCTTCTGTATTACCTTGCTAGGGCTCCCTTCACAAAGTATCACTTCCTTAAAACAACAGAAATGTCTTGTCTCACAGTTCTGGAGGCTAGTGGTCCAAAGAAAGGTGTCCGCAGGGTTGGCTCCTTCCAAGGCTGTGAGGGGGGATCTGCTCTAGGCCTCTTGCTGGCTTCCAGGGGTTTGCTGGCCATCTTCAGCCTTCCTTGGCTGGTAGAAGCATCATTCTGCTCTCTGCCTCCATAGTTACAAGGTGTTCTCCCTGTGTGGGGGTCTGTATCCCAATGTCCTATTTCACAAGGACTGCATTAGAGGCCCACCCTACTCCAGCGTGACCTCATCTCAACAATTATATCTACAGGGGCCCTATTTCTGGATCAGTTCACACTCTGGGGTACTGGGGGTGAGGACTTCAACATGTGAATACGGTTGTGGGGCAAGACACACAATACAACCTATAATAAAGGGGACACTTTTCAGAGTCTTCTCGATGTTGCTGCGCTCTGTGATTCTATGAGAGGGGCATAAAGCATGCACGGTATTTCTCCAACTTAATTAACTAGAGAGCACTTTTGTTCTGCTCTGGAGAATCCTGATGGCCTCATACTAATCATCACACCCCTGTGGACAATGCTGATGGGGCCGTGACTTCCCTACCATGAATATGGAGAATTAGGGCTGACCATAACCCAGCTTGGAATGTCCACCCTCCATCTCAGGGCAGAGTCCATCCTGGCTCTCCTCCAGTGGCACCCCGCCTATCTGTGGCTAACTCGCTGGGATGATGGGTGAAACCAAGCCAGCAGCCCCTCACTGCCCTGTCAGTCTTTGGTTGGGAGAGAGCCCCCCACTCCCATCCCCGCAGAGGTCCTTTCTGGCTCAGAGACAGCTGGTGTGGGTGACAGGGAGACCGGGTGGCTGCATTTACATTCAAGCAGCTATGATCCCATGCAAACTAGAAGGGAAAGCCCATAAGGGAGAAAATGACTTACTCATAAAATTTTATAAATAGGTTGAAAGAAATACCTGCCTCAGCTTTGCTTTGTGTTGCTGTCAGCAAGCGCATCTTTCATAGCAAGCTGACATTCTTGTCGACAGTGCTGTTAACAGCATTCTGAATAAGGTAATTACCCAATATAGTTAGTGTTAGTCAAACTGCACAAAACTTGAGTTAAAAATATATCTGATTGCAGGATGGAAACCTGAGTCATATGTCTTACCCACTGAACCTATGATGTGCCTGCCTTGAGAGGAGGAACCGTCTCAGGAAGGAGGCTGTCATTTATATTCTGGACGTGAACCCACTCTTGGAAGGAGGAGCCTCAAGGATGCTTTCTTCTCTACCTTAAGGCAGCACGAAAACGAGATTTTTGCTTTCTATTTTATCTCTGCATGATATCTCTGTTCACTTTGCAGGGCACAGTGCAGTTTAGCACAGCCTGCCCTCTTCCTTAAAAAGTGAGCTGAGGTGGCATCAGAATAGGAATTCATACCACTGTGTGGGTTTCAGTGTCCTTGTGGGACTGGGGCAAGGAAACAGTCTCAGTGCTGTCTGAGCTGCCCTGTCTGCATGCCCTGGAACTGCAAAGCTGTGAGACAGCTCACACAAAGGGCATTAAGTTTGAGCAGCGGGAGTACAGGACTTAGGGTCAAAAGAATTGGATTCTAATAGCCAGTGTATTATTAATAATTGATTGATTTTTGGCAAGCCAGTTTCCTTTTTCATGCCTCATTTTTCTCATACGTCAAATGGAGGTAAAAAAAAAAATCCACTCTATCTCTCTGGGATGAGATAATAATAATAATAGGCATGGAAGTACCATGAATATAAGTAGTTATTTTTAGCTTTAATTGATTGGCTAGCAGGGAAGTTGTCATTTTAGGATATTAAAAAGAAAAGATAAAATAGAAACTAATAAAAATAAAAAATAAAATTAAGGAACTTCCTAACAAACATTAAGTCCATGGCACATAGCCTCACTAATGAATTCTACCAAAGAATCAAAGAAGAATTAATACTAATTCTAATCAATTCCAAAAAAACAGAAAAGGAAGAAGCACTTTCAAACTTCTTTTACAAGGTCAGTGTTACCCTGATACCACAACCAGACAAGGGTGCCATAAGAAAAGAAAATTAAGCAAATATCTGGGATAAACACAGATGTGAAAATTCTCAACAAAATATTAGCAAGCCAGATTTAACATTACATTAAAAGGATCACACATCATGATCAAGTGGGATTTATTCTAGAGTTGCAAGGATGGCTCAACATCCACAAATCAATCAATGTGATACATTAACAAAATAATGGATAAAAATTCTATGAACATCTCCAGAGATGCAGAAAAGCATTTGACAGAATTCAACATCTATTTATGATTAAAAACTCTCAACAAAGTGGGTATAGAGGGAATGTAACTCAGCATAATAAAAGTCATATATGACAAGCACATAGCTAACATCCTACTCAATGCTGAAAAGGCAAAAGCTTTCCCTCCAAGATAAGGAATAAGACAAGGATGCCCACTCTTGCCACTTTTATTCAACAAAGTATTTGAAGTCCTAGCCATAGCAATTAGACAAGAAAAAGAAATACAAGACATCCAAATTGGAAAGGAAGAAGCAAAACTGTCACTGTTTGCATATGAGATAAGATGATATATATTAATAGAAAACCGTAAATACTCCATCCAAACCCCTATTAGAACAAATGAATACATTTGGTACAGTTGCAAGACATAAAATTAATAGGCAAAAATCTGTTTGTATACACTAGTAATGAACTATCAGAAAGAGAAATTAAGAAAATGATCTAATTTACAATTGCATCAAAAAGAATAAAATACCTAGGAATACATTTAACCACAGAAGTGAAAGTATTACACAGTGAAAACTGTAAGACATTAATAAGAGAAACACTACACAAATAAATGGAAAGATATTATGTGCTCATGGATTAGAAGAATTAATATTGTTGAAATGTCCATACTACACAAAGCAATCTATAGATTCAATGCAATCCCTATGAAAATTTTCAAAGAAACAGAACAATCTGAAATTTGTGTGGAGCCACAAAAGAACACAAACAGACAAAGCAATTTTGAGAAAGAAGAACAAAGTTAGAGGCATCATGCTCCCTGATTACAAGCTATGTTACAAAGCTATAGTAATCAAAGCAGTATGATATTTGCATAAAACAGATATATAGATCAATGGAACAAAATAGAGAGTCCAGAAAAAATCCACTCATATATGATTTATGACAAAGGAGTCAAGAGTATGCAATGGGGAAAGGACATACTCTTCAATAAATGGTGTTGGGAAAACTAGATAGCCACATGCTAAAGAATGAAATTGGATCAATATCTTACACCACATACAATAATTAATTTTAAATGGATTAAATATTTGGATGTAGAAAGTAAAACTATAAAACTCCTTGAAGAAAACACAGGCAGTAAGTTCCTTGACATTGGTCTTGGTGATTTTTTTTTTTTTTGGCAATGAAAGTAGAAATAAGTAACTGGGACTACATCAAACTAAAAAGCTTTTGTACATAAAAGAAACCATCAACAAAATGAAAAGGCAGCCTAATGAGTGGGAGAAAATATCTTCAAATTATATACCTAATATGGGGCTAATATTATATCTATACGTATAAAGAGGGCTTTCCTGGTGGCTCAGTGATAAAGATCTACCTGCCAATGGAGGAGACATGGGTTCAACCCTGGGTAGAGAAGATCCCCTGGAGTAGGAAATAGCAACCCACTCCAGTGTCCTTGTCTGGAAAATGCCATAGATGGAGAAGCCTGGTTGCAGTCCATGGAGTTGCAAAGAGTCAGACAAGACTGAGCACTACCATTACTACTACTTTATATATAAAGAACTCACACAACTCAACAGTGAAACCTCAAAAAGTTGATTTTAAAGTCATCACAGTAATTACCCTCCAATTAAAATATATTAATTAATTTAAAAAATCGTCAGAGGACCTGAACAGACATTTTTCCAAAGAAGACATACAGATGGTCAACGAGCATATGAAGATATAATCAGTAATCATCAGTAGTCATCATGAAAAAGCAAATCAAAACCACAGTGAGCTATTACCTCACTCCTGTCAAGAATGGCTGTAATCAAAAAGAGCAGAAATAGTCAGTGTTAGCAAGGATATGGAGGAAAGGGAACCCTTTTACAGTGTTGGTGGAAATGTAAATTGTTGCAACCACTCTGGAAAACATTACGGAGGTTTCTAAAAAATTAAAAATAGATCTACCATATGATCCAGCAATTCCACTTCTCAGAATTTATCCAAAGAGGATGAAAACACTAATTTGAAAAAACTTTCAAATATCTCAGGTGGAAGGGCTGAGAATAGGTCATTACAGCGGTTATGTGTGAGCTTCAAGCAAAGATTGATTGATTAAATCAGTAATTGCAGACCTCCAACCCTGTGCCAAGCATTGTTCTAGGGACTTGAGAGTTTATCCATTAACAGAAGGAATATCCTTGCACTTAAGAAACTTACATTCTAGTGGAAGAAGGTCAGGGCCAGGTGAGTCAGAAGATGCAAGTCATGAGGGTGAGAGATCATCCTGGGAAGACAGCAGTGTTAACAAAGATAACAGAAAAGGAACTCACAGGGGCAACAAAAATACCAGAAAATTCACTTCTGGTTTTGTTTCAGATTATTTGGTAGTGGCTGTCTGGAACTGATGCTGAGGAGAATTCTGAGACTTCCTTCTGGCTCAGGTGGATGAGGGGCAGGGCTGATTAACGATGTCTGTAATGAGTGTGGAAAGCGAGAATGGGAGGATTTGTGCTGGATGTTTGCCATTCTCATGTGGCTAGATATTACTTGTGCCACTGTGGTCTGTGCTCCTCCAGGCTCCTGAGAATGTTTTGAAGTTCAATAAGCAAGTATTATGAAGCCCAGCACTTGGATATTCTCACAGCAAGGCTTTCATACATACATGGAAGTGTTACTGGCCTACTTCTCTAATTTTTATCTCCTCTACAGTGAGATCACAAGTAGGTGTGTAATGCAGCAATGTTTCATAGAACCGGTTTCTGTTTGCAGTTTCACTTCTTTGGCTTCCTGGACCCCAGCTCAAAGTGATCTTCAGCCTCTAAAGATTCTCAGAATTTTAAGTTGCTTATTTTTTAATTCCTGTCTTCTGTTTGGAGTCATCTAATTTATCCCATTCATAGCCCTTTAGAGAATGATAGATTTCTTTCCTTTAAGTTTCCTAAAGAAACTATGCAGCCCTTCTTGTTGACTCATCTTTGCTTCATAACTCTTACAGTTTGTTGGGGTTTCAGAATATCTTATACTAGAATGACTCCAGCTGCCTAGATGGGCCTCAAAGGAGGAAACCCTACTACTTAGGCTTTGATGAGTCAAATAAATAAATTTAGAAAATCCTTTCTCTGTTGAGGTTGTACTGCTTTCAGGCTACCATGTTAGTGCAAAATTTATTTTGGATATCGAGGGTGTCCATTTCTTCCTATTGGAGCAGATTATAGGAAATTGCCATATTTTAGGTCAAAAAGGCTGCCAAAAATTTCCTATGGTTCAAGATATGTTTGCATACCTTCTTTAGCAATCCTAATCTGGAGCATCTGAGCTTTAGACTATATTAGGGAAGACTGTCTTGTTCTTAGAACGGCAAAAGAGAAATGAATGTTAATATTTTGTTAAAACATGTCTTTTTGCCTTTAAAGCCCATTCTTCTTGTTACCTCATTATGACTGTAAGAAAAGTTGCTCAAAAGCCTTTCTTCTAAAACTTGAAGAGTTGGATGCCCTTCAACTCAGGTTTTGTAAATAACTTAAAGCCAGAAGGCAGATTGTCCCCTTTAGTATTCACTGGTTGGATGGAAAAAATAAAGTATTTAATGAGAAACTCTGGGATATTTGAAATGATATTAACAACTCTGTTTGTTTCCCAAATGCCTGAGGGCAATTTGGTTCCTGGATTAACTACTGAATAGCATCTATGTTTAATAGCTGACAGAACCTTGCAGGCTGGTGTTCTGGGAAGTTCTGTCTGATCATGTCTTTTTATTTCATTCATGTAATCCAGTGACTGCATGCAGGTATGGAGGTAACTGGATGTTTTGATAAATATTTGTATGAAGGACTGCAGTGCAGCTGGAGTGCAACGTAACAGGCAACTGGAGAGAGGGCGGTTCCAGTTTGCTGGAAATTGGCAACTAACCCATCTTCTTAAAGGGGGATGCTGGAAGTACTGCTGTTCCTGGAAATAAAAGCTAAACCAATCTCTCTGTGACATGAACTTTGCTCACTGGACCTACTTCTCATTGTCTGAAAACTGCCAGTCATAGAAATAATGCAGCCAGTTGGCTAATTAGCAGGGATTCTGCTGCTGGGAAGGGGCGCATCTATGGATGACAAAGGGACACTAAGAGACCTTGGCTCCCTGCACTGTCATCTCATATAGTTTAGTCACACGTATGAGATGTGTTGGGCAAAGGAGCAGGCTGAAGCCCAGCTCTGCTGATGTCGCTAATAAAAATGGCAGCACTCAGAGAGGTTTTCACTCCCCAGACACAGGAGTGTGTTTGAAGTCAATTCACAAAAGGCTAGTGAGACGCTGTCCTTTGGTGTCAACTTTTTCTCACTGTGCCAAGAAGAGGGTTCTCAGCAAAGTCTCAGACTCCCGCTGCCAACTGTCCGGGTCCTGGTCCTTAAAGATGATAGATGACCTGAAGCATGAAGATCAAAACTAAAGATCTGAGATGTTCCCAGTAACAGGAAGGAAGAAGCATTGTTCTTGGTTTTGTTTTCTAGTAGAAGAATCACAAGAGTGTCTGGATGTCTGCTTCAGTCTTTCATGAGCCTTCTCCTTGGAGGTTGGTGTGAAAGATATCAGAAGCTTCTTTTTCTTTCCTCAGACAGTCATTGTCTCAGAGCTTTAGGTATTAGAGAACAGAAGATGCCACGTGATGGAGATAAGAGGTAGAAAGCAATCTGGGAGTGCTTACTTTTAGGTAAAGATGAAATCTCATGTCTTCTTTTTCTGCTTTGTTCTACAATTTCCTTAGAAGTCATGTCACATAAAGACAGTATAAATAAAAATTATTTTGCAAGTGGAGAAAAAGAACTCAAATTTGGAGGTGTGATATTAGAAAGGCATAGTCAGAAGCCACTGAACTCTGAGTTTTTATTCTAAAGCCAATCTGTGGATCTGGTGATATATTTTGGTCCATTCATTTAACTTTCATGATTTTTTTCAACAAAATCACTCCTTGCCACCTGTGGAAGTTGCAAGTTGGTTTAATTAGAGTTTGTACTTTGAGAGGCTCATGAAAGGTGTTTAGACAAGGTAGTGTAACAAAGTAAGCTGAGGGCATCTTATAAAAAGATTAAAAATACACACAGGGTACCTAAAACTCATTTCAGAGAAGCCTAAAAGCAAACTTTGCCCAGAGGCTACATAAATACCAACTGGAGAGAGTAAGACCAGCTTTCCCAGGACTCAAAATATCAGAGATAGGGTAATTCTGTTAATCCTGTCCCTTTGAGTGTTACCAGAATTTTCAGCCGCTCTCTCCAGTTCCTCTCCAGGATGGAAGCATCTCTGGGTTTACAAATGCTCCAGCATCCCCACCTCTTCCAGAGCTCATTCCCTGACTGCAGGGCCAAATGACCTCTCTCAGCCCCATCCACTCCCCAGAAGCTCTAGTTCTAACAGCTTCTATACTGAGGGCACTAAGTGAGAAGACTGCAGAGAATAGACATGACCATTATCTTGACAAATAGCATCTTCAGAAAGTCCCAGTTTATCCCATTTCATTAGGACTTTGACCCATTTTTAAACTGGTTTGGATTATAATTTCATCATTCAAAAGCCAATTATACAGAGTGAAGTAAGCCAGAAAGAAAAACACCAATACAGTATACTAACACATATATATGGAATTTAGAAAGACGGCAACGATGACCCTGTATGGAAGACAGCAAAAAAGACACAGATGTGTATAGAGGACTTTTGGACTCAGAGGGAGAGGGAGAGGGTGGGATGATTTGGGAGAATGGCATTGAAACATGTATACTATCATGTAAGAATCGAATCACCAGTCTATGTCCGATGCAGGATAAAGCATGCTTGGGGCTGTTGCACGGGGATGACCCAGAAGGATGTTGTGGGGAGGGACGTGGGAGGGGGGTTCATGTTTGGGATCGCATGTACACCGGTGGTGGATTCATGTCAATGTATGGCAAAACCAATACAGTATTATAAAGTAAAATAAAATAAAAATAAAAAGTTAAAAAAAAAGTTGGAGACATTCAGTGATTTTTGCTTCTAACTTTCTAAAAAGAAAATCCAAGTATCTTAAGATAAAGATAAGCAATTACAATGCTTCCCATAATTATAAGCTCTGTTGAATGCAAATAATAATGGAAATAAAATGTATGAACTTGGTATCCAAACCAAGACTAAGCTACCTTGGATTTGGTGTCAATCAGAGATACTGATTGCAAACACTTGAAATGAGTTTCCCTTCCCCAAATGGTCACTTTATGTGTTCTGAGTATGACTTTTCTGGGCCATCTGGTATGGTTTCCCAAACCCACAGTTTGAACTTTGCCGAAGATTGACAGTGATAAAGGCAAAAAAACTGAGAAGAAAGGGGCATCAGAAAAACAGTGGGAGCAGGACGTTGGGGAGTAGAGTGAAAAACTGTCTGTTTGCTCTCTTTCTCATCCTCTATGTCACACTTTGTGACTCACCTTAGCGGCTCAGAATCAGAGGATCACACACAAAGCTAGAAGTATCACAGTCATTTTCAAACTGCAGGCCAAGGAACCCCAGCAGTTCTTTTCTGGGGCTGTCTCATAGATGGAGAAGGAGAGAAAGGCTTCATTCCACTTTTTCCAGATCTTTCATGGACTTGACAACAAAACAGAATCCCAAAGGGAGAGCCAACTGTAGTTTTCCAGATGAAATTTAATCCATTTAGCATTTTGGTTTTAAAATTAGGATCATCACAAAATGAGCAAGGTGGAGAAAATCAACAACGATTAGAAATGATCCAAGTGAAACTTCCTGTCATTATCGGTTCACACCCATCACGGCTGGACTTTCCAAGCTGACAAAGGGGGTACTCCTCACATTGGCCTCTCCGAAGTCTCATTCCTATGATATTCAGACTCACAAGAAAATACAAATTAGCTGTAGATCACTCCACTTCTCACTGTTTACATCGTCTCCTACCTCTCCTAAGTTTCTTTTGTTTTCTAGAAAACCAAGATAGCAGCAAATCTCAGCTTCACGATTCACACAAATTATTTTAAAGTCATTCCAGATGGTCACCATGGATTTCTGTGCCAACTCAAGAACAAAGAATTTTGTTGCACAGTGATGGGATAATAGAAAAGATATTGAAGCAAGCCATAGACCAGGGTTTAGAGAATTACTGGAGCTGACTATAAAATATGGAAGAATGTGCTGGAGTTTTAAGAGTTCCCAGGTAGTGCAAGAAGTGCAGGGGGGTAGACAGAGCCTGATGTCAACCATGAAAGAGCTGCCAGAACTTTCCCAAAAGTGCAGGATTTCTGCCCCAGAGATTAGAGGCTGGACTCCCACTACTGTGCCAGTCATCACACATCTGCACTGCACATAAATGGTGGGGAGCGGAAACACCTGCCGAAAGCTCTGCTGAGACAGAAATACAATAATTGAGTCACGGGGCTCTGCCCTGCTGCCGCAAGGTCATCATGGGAGGAATGATGGAGCAGCTTACAAAACTGAGAAGTATTTGGTCTTTTACATGCCCTGCACTGCACTTTGTATGTGACAGCAGCTTGGTAACTGTTAAAGATGGGGCAGAAAATGCCTTTGTAATTTCTCTTGGGAAATGTCTTTCTTTGCAAAACTTAGGTTGAAAGGAAAGCATAACTATTTCTAAAAGTGATGACAAGAAAGAGTCCTTTATGCTAATGCTGTCCCTCCCCAACATAAATAATTCTCAAGGTCTATTAAAATTGGAAGGTCATCTAGGCATCTCTTTGAAGTACAGCAAGAAACCACAGCAAGGTCTTTTTGGTCAAATACCAAGTTCAACAGCATACTGCAGCCTATGCCAAACTTTAAACTTCTAAGAAAATAATCTAACCTGATTTCAGATGTGTTTTATCAGCTCCCTAGTAAACTACTGGTGTCATAAACTTTCCTCCTTCTTGTAACTAGGCTGGAATCCTTTCCCTTAAAATGGTCACTCATTTAGACCTATCAAAATTTTAAGAGTTCACAGAATTTTCCCCACCCACTTCATCAAAAACCAAAACAACAAGCTAAGTGTCATCTCCCAGATGCTTTTAAGGAACCCATTATACGAAGTGTCTTTGAAGTTTTACATCTGATAGCCTATGAAATTGAGCTCCATTTACATTTTAGCTTCCCTCACCCATACCCCAACATTATTTCCTCTAAGAACTAGAAGATGGAGGTGTGAACCTTGGCACCAGCTCTTATGAAATGTATGACCTTGAACAAGTCACCTAGCTTCTGTGAGCATGATTTTTTTTTTTTTGCCTGTAAAACGAGGACAATAAAATGAAGATTGCTGGAAGGATCAAATGAGATAGAGGATATAAAAACACATTGTAAATTGTAGAGTGCACCACAGATATAAATACTAAAGAAACAGTGATAGTACAGTGGGATGAGCATCAAATTTGACATCAGGAGACATAGGTATAAATCTGGAATCTTCTGCTTAACAGTTGTGTGATTTGGGGCAAGTCTTGTAAACTAGGGAAGACCCACTTTCTTCACAGGTAAATGTGGATTCTTAAACTACCAAAAAAACTCTGTAGTTGAAATAATAGCCAAGTGAACCAGGGGGAGACGTCTAGCCTAACCCATGCAAATCAGTTATTTTCCCTTGGGAATTTGGGATTAGGATTAAAGGACTGTCATTCATTTCTGAACAAGGATGTGAGACAGAAGAACTTGAACCATCCTGTATAAAGGGCTGATTAGTAAAGAAAGCAGGTTTACTGATGAGGAAGAATGAAATGCGTGAGAAAGACAGAGATACCCACATACACAGACAGAGTACTGCGTGTGTACTTCTTTACTCCTGACTCTTGACTTCTTTCCTCTTCCATTTGTAGGTGACATCCCTAAGTATCCTTTTCGTAAATTCCTTCTGGATTAGTCAAGGTTCAGTTGTAGATAACAGAATCCATTCTAACTAGTTTAAGTGGAAAGGGATTTAATGCAGGAATTGGGTACTTACCAGGTTGTTGGTAGGGAGAGGATCAGGCTTTAAGCCGAACTTTCAGGAAAACCCCCAAATGACCCCACAGAAGTGGCCCACTGCGGGAGTTAACACCCTTCCAGAAAGCTGGTAAGCAAGAAAGCCGGGGAAGCAAGAAGCTGCTCCCACAGCCACTGGCTTTGGACTGTACTGGTTTTATCAGGAGGCATACCAGTAAGATTCTTTATACCTGTGAAGCTGAGGACTGGTCAAGGAGATAACTGCTACTACTTTCAACTTCCAACCCAACCTCATAAATTCTAAGGATCTGAGCAATGTGAGCTCTCTTGCTTCAGTCTGTGGCATGCAGCAAACTAGGCATGGGATATGATGGGGTTCAGTGGGCTAATCTGCATATCCCCATCATAGCTACTTTGACTCTTTCTCCTCAAAGGTGGTCCAGTCAATTTCTCTTCATTTGAACCGAAGAGCACTCATCAACACACCCAAGTGAAACTGCCAGGCTCCGGATTCGCTACAATGGAGCCACTAGGTTTCTTTCAATGAGATGTTCAGGGATGGCCACTTCAGAGGCCAACATAAAGAAATAAGGACAAGGTCTGGCTCTGCTTGGGAAGTTGTGATCATTATGATGTCTCTTCTGTACTCTTTCAACAATTTTTTTGCCCTGAATTACTGTTGGCAAGCCCAGAGCTTAAGATGCGGGCACTTCCTACATGATACGGCATAACTGCAGAAGAATTAACACCAACAAGAGCATTTCTGGCATCATCACAAGAACTGAAGTCTTAGGAAAACAGCAGGTTTTTCTGCGTCCTGCAATGCCGGGCACCTTACCCTTCCCTCACCCCACCACCTTCAGTTCAGGCCACTTGCTGCACTGAAAGCCCACCTTCTGTGGATCTGGGGGCAGATTTCAGGAGCCCTCGGCTAGCCATTAGTGCGGTGCTAGGCCTGCATAGAGTCATGGAAAGTGCATAGAACGTGAGTCATTTGCTTTGGCACTTAATAGTAAGGGACCTTAGACTAGAAATCAATCCCTCTGAACCTCAGATGCTTGTCCAAGATGGAGCAGTAATGCCTGATATAGATATTTGTGAGAACTATGTGAGATCGTAATTACACAGCCCTCTGTAACAGTGCTCAGCACACAGACCACATGTATTAAATACTAGCTTTTTTAGGGTTGGAGCTTTGATATTTGGGGGCTCAGCCATGTTTCTGAAGCCCTACTTTTGGTCAATGGAACCCTGTCTTGTCCTCAGTATGAGTCTGTGTCTCAGTTATAGAAATCTGCTACTCAGCTGCTTGCCACACAGACATCTGATAGTTTTGAGATTCTGCACTATACCAATCACCCTCTTTATGGTCACGACATCCTTAACTGCCACTGCTGGCTTGAGGTGCCACCTCCTATTTGTCATGTTGTTCTCTGGATGCAAGCTCTACCTGGCTTTCCTCGCGTCACTTTTAGTTGGGTCCTTACTTTTCCTCCTTGCTACCTGTATCTCCCTCTCTTCCTTTCTGGCTTCAGTGAACATATCTGCTCTCAGAGTCTGGATATTAACCTTCTCATGTCAGGTATGATACAGAGTCCTCCAGGTCCCTGCTGCTCAAACTGTGGTGTCCTGGCATCGCCTGAAGCTTACTCTGATTCAGAATCTGCACTCTAACCAGATCCCAGGTGATTCACAATCACATGAGAGTTGAGAAGCACTGACCCATAGCAAGGAAATATAGCTAGCTTAGAAAATCTTTTGGTAGTGTCTGGCAAAATCTTATAATCTTTTTCCTTGTGATGTTCTAGAGACAAATTGCTGTTTTCTCATAGAGCTTGCTGCACCTCCATCAGAAGGACTGCAGTGCGGTCTTCCACGCCTTTTCACTCAGGGCATGGGCTTTTCGTGCTTGAAGGATGAAATCCAGACTTAAGTTAAGAAGCCATTAAATGAAAACTCTGGTAGGATGTTGACTCTAAGGCAGTTATACTTGCTTCTGGATCAAATCAAATGAAGGAATCCTGCATTTGTGAATTATACTATAAAGAGAAAGAACTCCTGAAGTCCATTTTTTATTTTTGGTTTGCCCTCTTCCTACTCCAGCTTCCCCCAAACCTTCCTTTTCCCAGTTCTTCAGAACTAGCACCGAAGCACACAGCAGAGCCAGGAAGTCCTAAGGTTCATGGTAGAGGAAAGCTTTGAAGTTACATCACTGAATTGGTATCCTGTGTTAGTATTCAAAACATGTCTTTGTGATATTGGGGTATTATAATTTTATCCTTTTTCAATTATCCAGATACACCAAAACCCTGCCTTTTCCTTCTTCTTTCTTTCTTTTTTTTTTGCCTTTTCCTTCTTAAAAGCTCTAAGCAGTGTAAGGATGAACTATCTTAAACATAAGCAAAAAGAAAGCATCTTATGAAAGGTATAGAGATATTGAGAGACACAGTTGTCTTTCCCACCTAGCTGCCCCACACCACCTCACTTCGACCTATACTGTCATTAGGTGACTGAGGAAAAAAAAACACAGTCTGTCCTTCACTTTGGTTTTGTACACATAGATACTACCCATTTTTCTGATGAAGCATTTAAGGAAAATAAGTCTTCCATTCTGAGTGCCGATATCAGTTTGACCTCTTCCTATCCAATCAGTACATCTGGGTTGGCTGTCATCTTCTGAAAATGATGGGCTCCATGATATGAATGAGGTAATCTGCTGTTTTCCTTCAGATACTGACAGGGTTTGGGAGTTGTGTTAGAAAAGAGGGCTTAAAAGTCATTAAAAATAAATAAGAGGAAAGAAAAGGGCTCTCCCTTGCAAGCCTGAAAAGGTCTAGAGGTCAGTGGCTAGAAAGATTGAAAGTGCCCCCAAGACATTTAATAAATCAAGAGATGGTGGAACTTGCTGTAGTTGAAAGATAAATAATTTCTTGCTTCTTAAGCATAGCAGTGGTGGTTAAAATACAAAAAGTTAAATATCTGACCTGAATAGCATTTCTCAAAGCTGTGCTGAGTGCACAGTGACTATCACTTGCTTTTAAAAAATGCCACCAGGAAAATATCTAATGATGGGGCTCCATCTTAAATAAAAGATACTGTATGAATTTTTCAACAGTAGGGATGACTTAGAAGTAAGTGCTTTAGAAAAGACTACCTGATGTGTACATGATGCAAGACATCTTCATGGATCATTTCCTCATCCCTGAAGGAACGGGGTGAAGAGGTGAATGTGTCCCTGCTTGCAATAAAATACTTAATTTTATTGGTTAAAATTTCATGGTTAACTACAAATTAATAAAAAGGGTCATAATGAGTGGATGAGTCAAGTGGACCTTAGGAAGCATCACTATGAAAAAGCTAGTGGAGGTGATGGAATTCCAGTTGAGCTATTTTAAATCCTGAAAGATGATGCTGTGAAAGTGCTGCACTCAATATGCCAGCACATTTGGAAAACTCAGCAGTGGCCACAGGACTGGAAAAGGTCAGTTTTCATTCCAATCCCAAAGAAAGGCAATGACAAAGAATGCTCAAACTACTGCACAATTGCACTCATCTCACACGCTAGTAAATGAACGCTCAAAATTCTCCAAGCCAGGCTTCAGCAATACGTGAACCGTGAACTTCCTGATGTTCAAGCTGGTTTTAGAAAAGGCAGAGGAAACAGAGATCAAATTGCCAACATCTGCTGGATCATGGAAAAAGCAAGAGAGTTCCAGAAAAACATCTATTTCTGCTTTATTGACTATGCCAAAGAATTTGACTGTGTGGATCACAATAAAATGTAGAAAACTCTGAGAGAGATGGGAATACCAGACCACTTGACCTGCTTCTTGAGAAATCTGTATGCAGGTCAGGAAGTAACAGTTAGAACTGGACATGGGACAACAGACTGGTTCCAAAGAGGAAAAGGAGTATGTCAAAGCTGTATATTGTCACCCTGCTTATTTAACTTATATGCAGTGTACATCATAAGAAACGCTGGGCTGGAGGAAGCACAAGCTGGAATCAAGATTCCAGGAGAAATATCAACAACCTGAGATATGCAGATGACACCACCCTTATGGCAGAAAGTGAAGAACTAAAGAGCCTCTTGATGAAAGTGAGAGAGGGGAGTGAAAAAGTTGGCTTAAAGCTCAACATTCAGAAAACTAAGATCATGGCATCCAGTCCCATAACTTCATGGCAAATAGATGGGGAAACAGTGGAAACAGTGGCTGACTATTTTTCTGGGCTCCAAAATCACTGCAGATGGCGACTGCAGTCATGAAATTAAAAGACGCTTACTCCTTGGAAGGAAAGTTATGACCAACCTAGATAGCATATTCAAAAGCAGAGACATTACTTTATCAACAAAGGTCCATCTAGTCAAGGCTATGGTTTTTGCAGTGGTCATGTATGGATGTGAGAGTTGGACTATAAAGAAAGCTGAGCGCAGAAGAATTGATGCTTTTGAACTGTGGTGTTGGAGACGACTCTTGAGAGTCCCTTGGACTGCAAGGAGATCCAACCAGTCCAACCTAAAGGAGATCAGTCCTGGGTGTTCATTGGTAGGACTGATTTTGAAGCTGAAACTCCAATACTCTGGCCACCTGATGCGAAGAGCTGACTCATTTGAAAAGACCCTGATGCTGGGAAAGATTGAGGGCAGGAGGAGAAGGGGATGACAGAGGATGAGATGGTTGTATGGCACCACCAATTCAATGGACATGGATTTGGGTGGACTCCGGGAGTTGGTGATGGACAGGGAGGCCTGGTGTGCTGTGGTTCATTGGGTTGCAAACAGTCAGACACGACGACTGAGTGACTGAACTGAACTGAATGAGTGGATCTTTCCCAGTCCACATTACAGGGTAGCTAAATTTAGCTAACAGAACAAAAATGCAAATTTTATAGAACAAAGTTCAGTTTCTGGCAGCATAGGGAAGCATCATTCTTAGCTTAAGACAGATGCCTACTAAAGATATTACATCCAGATGGTATAGCAGTTTTTCAAATTGTGGTCTCTGGGCCAGCAACATCAGCATCTCCTGGGAACTTGTCAAAAACGTAAATTCTAAGGCCTCACCCTGACCTGCTGAATCAAAAACTTTGGGGGTAAGACCTAGCAACCAGTGCTTGAATAAGACCTCTGGGCAATTTGCGTGCTCACTAGTTTGAGAACCACATGGCATCCCACTCCAGTACTCTTGCCTGGAAATCCCATGAACAGAGAAGCCTGGCAGGCTGCAGTCCATGGGGTCGTGATGAGTCGGACACGACTGAGCAACTTCACTTTCACTTTTCACTTTCCTGCATTGGAGAAGGAAATGGCAACCCACTCCTGTGTTCTTGCCTGGAGAATCCCAGGAACAGGGGAGCCTGGTGGGCTGCCGTCTCTGGGGTCGCACAGAGTCGGACACGACTGAAGTGACTTAGCAGCAGCAGCAGCAGCAGCTACCCAGCGAAGTCTAAGCAGGGACTGTGATAAGAGTAGAAAGTGCCAAGACTGAGTTCCTCTCCTCCTTGCTTTGTTAGCACTAGCTGTGTGATGTGGTGAGCCATTGGCCTTCCTGATCTTGACTTTTTCTTCTGAAAAAATAAGGACCATTTCCCCTCCCCGCAGATCTGTTGTGGGGCAAATGAGATGACCTAAGTCCTTCTTCATGCAGTATATTAGAAAACACTGGTGCTTCTTTTCTTCCCTTCCCTGAAGCTGGGTTCCTGCTAGGAAATCCAGCAGGTCAGATTCATCAATATTTGTGGAAAGTTAAGAGAATTTTCGTATACTCATGGACATTATAATGAAAGTCGGATAACTTGTATTAGGCAGGCTATTGCTGCCTTGGCCTGTGCTGTCCTATTCAGGCCTCACTGCCGTGTGTGGCCACTGAGCACTTGAAATATGGCTCCTTGAACAGAGATGAGCTGCAAGAATAAAATACACACAAAATTTTTAAGACTTAGTATGAAAAAATGTAAAAATATTAATTCATATTTTTTCAATATTGTTCACATATTGAACTTAAAGTTTGGATATCCTGGATTAAATAAATATGTTCTTAAAATTAATTTCACCTTTTTTAAAAACACAAAAAACAACTTTTAAAAGTGTGAAGTAAAGTGAAAGTCGCTCAGTCATGTCTGACTCTTTGCAACCTCATGGACTATACAGTCCATGGAATTCTCCAGGCCAGAATACTGGAGTGGGTAGCCTTGCCCTTCTCCAGGGGATCTTCCCAACCCAGGGATCAAATCCAGATCTCCCGCATTGCAGATGGATTGTTTACCAGCTGAGCCACAAGGGAAGCCCATTTAAAAGTGTGGCGACAGGTAAATGTAAAAGTATATTTGTGTCTCATATGATATTCCTGTTGAACAGTGTTGGTCCAGGCATCCCAGGGACTGGCATGGCACTGTCCTCATGGTAGACCCAGGAGACCAGGGAATAAAAACTGCTGATAAAAACTGCTTATTAGTTTCTTGGCTACAAAATTTATAATCTCTGTGGAATTGTTCTTCATTAAAGTCTTTGCAGCATTTTGTAGCTGCAAACGGTTCCACAATCTTTTCATGAGTTATTCCTCAGGACATAGTTTGTGAGGCAGGTCACTGCTAAGTTATGAGGCTCGTTAAAATGATCATCATTCAAAGGTCAGTGGAGGCCTCCACAGACATATACCCTCACACAGTGGAGAAATGGAATAGCAAAGGAATGGTAAGAACTACAAAGGAGAGTCTGGGGTGGGGGTGGGGCTGACTTAGAGTAATCTGCACTTGTTAGTAACGTCCTCCCCCTGGGAAAGCTCACTGAGTGGTCCCTGTATCCCTTGTGGCATCACCTCTCCCCACTCCACCATGCTTTCTTACAGGCAGAATCTAGAGACTTTAACGCTTCAGGCATTTTAAAGTCAGTTTTCAGGAAATGAGAGTTCTTTCAGCATTCAGCCCACTCTATCTTCTCTTGCTTAACAAAAGACTGTGAAAGGCAATTCCCTCAGATGTCTATTTGTCCTCAGTTCGACTTAAAAATCGGCTCAGGAAATCATCTGTCAATCAAGTATATTACAGAGAGAAACAGTCATGGAATTACGTGAGCTGAGATGTTTCAAATGACAATTTTGTACTTGCACCTCTTCAGTTATTCAAGACAACACAAGTCTGCTCTAATCCTTAAAAAGATTTTAGGATTAAGGAAACTTGGCACTCTGTGTTTCAAATATTTAGAGTTATTTGAAGAACCCAACTCTTACATGAGACTCAGGGAGCGTTCTAAAACTGGAAAGAAGACCTTCAACATGAGAAAAGCACCAGGCAGTAAAGACAGGTGACCCCATGTATGTCTAATATGTGTAATATCTGATCACTCTTTTTTCATTTCAAGGGTTTATTTTGCTGGGGTGCAGGAAGTTCCCAGCTAGCTAAGCTGAAATAAATATTGAGTACCTGCTGATGCCAGACACTCTGCCAGGCACTGAGGGTACAGAACTGAAAGAGACACAGTCTGAGGTCCAGCTTGGCTAAAACAGAAATAGATGACAATCCCCTTTATATATCCATGATTATTATTTTATTGATTTTCATCTATAGAGTTCATTGTTTTCTTTTTTTCCTTGCTTGCAAGGTACCATTCTAGATAATTGGCCCTTGGGACATTTTTAGAGTATAAAGGTATATTTAAATTTAATTTTAGCAACAGAGAAAGGGATATTTTACACACAATAGTGAAAAGTCTTTAGAGTCTATATTTAGTATTTAAAACAAAAATGCCTTTTTTGAATGAATGAATGCTTCTTTGAAGGTAAAATTGTTGCATTATATTGTAATATGAATGCACATTTCAGGCTGCTTAAGCAGGTTTTCCCCTACCCTAGGACAAATGATTCATTTTTTTTTCTTAAAAGAGACTTGAGGATACTCGTCCATTTCATCAACTGACAGTTTTGCATTTAAAGTTTATATATGCCAGACTGTAGGTACTGATATTAGTATGAATATCAACATCAGTCTATGACAGTCTACCAAAGGTTCAGGGCAAGGTACTGTTACTTAAAATTTTATTAAAAACTTCTAATTTCATCTCAGAACTTGGTAAATATGTCTGCATTTGTTCTGGATTCAAGAGAGGGTTTTTTACCTCTTCATTTCTTAAAATAATACCCCCAAATAGCACTTTCTACTCAGTTGTCTACTTTAAGGATAGATCTCCAACCCTCTGCACCTCCCACCCTCAGAGCCCAGAGTAAGACTGACCTACCTTTGGTTACTTTAGTTACTGTATTAAAGTTAATACCACACTAGGCACTGGGCTTCTGCCCTACTGTGTGTGGGTATTTCTCTCTGTGAGAGAGACTTGCTCAGACCCACTTTTTGCATTGTCTGGCATTCAGTTTTCCTGCTTCTTCAGCTAGGCTGTGTTCCCTCTCTCCTGTCACTCAGGACTACTTGTCAGAGTCCATACAACTTGCTCTGACCAATGGAATGTTAGCAGTGTGACACAGCAGAGGCTCAAACATCCTGAGCTGTTGAGCTTGATTTTTCTTTTTTTTTTTTTTTTTGAGTTTTTTAAAAATTAACTTTAAATTTATTTATGTTAATTGGAGGCTAATTACTTTACAATATTGTATTGGTTTTGCCATATATCAACATGAATCCACCACGGGTATACACGTGTTCCCCATCCTGAACCCCCCTCGCACCTCCCTTCCTGTATCATCCCTCTGGGTATCCCAGTGCACCAGCCCCAAGCATCCTGTATCCTGCATCGATTTTTCTGTGTGTCTGTCATCACCTCGTGAAGGACATGCTGGTCTATTAGTTTCAGGAAGAACAAGAGGGACACATGGCGCAGAATACCCCCAGACAAATCTAACCCAGATGCTCCAAACCCAGGTAACCCACTGACTCGTAAGGAATAATAAATGATTGTATTCAGCCACTGAGTGTTGGGATGGTGTGTACACAGCAATAACTCCCATCCTTCCCACTCTGTCATTACCACAAGGGACAGCTCTCCCCTTCTCTATTTCACAGGCTTCTTTTCCACCTAACTTCACTATGTCCCAGCAACCATTGGCAAAAAGTGTGACCTTCTATGGCACTAGGGAAGTGGAAGAGGAAATCAGGGGAGGATATAAGGGCAAAGGAGAAGACTGATGCTAGTTGTGAGATTCCTATTAGGAGGAGGAAAAACTTAATTGTCACCATACTCAGCCTGCTCCTGCCTCAATTCTTCTATCTCCTTTCTCACCCCCCAGTCCTAATTTCTTACCCTTAACAAACATCGTTCCCACAATCAATCTTCACAATGAGGCTGAAGTTTTATTGTATTTATTGCTAACATTTATTTGATACTAACCAGATATATTAAGCATTGAGCTAAGTACCTTACTTAGATTTTATCTTTTAAACCTCACTGTGATGCTGTAAGATAGATAGTATGATTTACATTTTACTTCTGAAGAAGCTTAAGAGACATCAAGACCCACAGCTAGTAAGTGGTGGAGCTGAGGCTCCAATCCAGGCAGCCTGATGTCACAGCCTGGGTTCTTTCCCCTCACATTCCACTGCCTTCTTGTGTGGAATCCCCTTGTCCCCATTTCCCACCGTCATTCTCCTCACCCACTCTACAGACACACAATAATGAGTGTATTTTTATTCTAATATGTTTTATATTACACTGGGGATCACTGTTTGATATGTATTATTTTCAATTTTTATAAATGGTATTTTATTACTAATCATATTATTATTTTCCACTAAGCATCTTGTTTTTGATACATTCACATGTTGATTGCCAAAGCAATCTTGACAAAAATGAACAAAGCTGGGGGTATCATCTTTCCAGACTTCAGATTATACTACAAAGCTATAGTAATCAAAATAGCATGGTACTGGCACAAAAACAAATACACAGGTTAATGGAACAGAATAAAGAATTCAGAAATAAACCCACATGCCTATCATCAATTAATCTATGACAAAGGAGGCAAGAATATACAATGGAGAAAAGTCTCTTCAACAAGTGGTGTAGGGAAAGCTGTACTGCTTTTGCTGCTGCTAAGTCGCTTCAGTTGTGTCCGACTCTGTGCGACCCCATAGATGGCAGCCCACCAGGCTCTGCCATCCCCCGGATTCTCCAGGCAAGAACAATGGAGTGGGTTGCCATGTCCTTCTCCAATGCATGAAAGTGAAAAGTGAAAGTGAAATCACTGAGTCATGTCCGACTCTCAGCGACCCCATGGACTGCAGCCCACCAGGCTCCTCCGTCCATGGGATTTTCCAGGCAAGAGTACTGGAGTGGGGTGCCATTGCCTTCTCTGAGGGAAAGCTGTACAGCTACATGTAAAACAGTGAAATTAGAACACTCCCTCACACCATATATAAAAATAAACTCTGAATGGTTTAAAAACCTAAATGTAAGACATGACAGCATGAAACTCCTAGATGAGAACATAAGTGAAACACTCTCTGACATAAATCATAGCAATATTTCCCTAGATCAGTCTTCCAAAGCAAAATATAAGTAAAAGCAAAACAATTTTTAAATGGAATCTTACCAAACTTAAAAGCTTTTGTACAGCAAAGGAAATTGACAACAAAAAGATGACCTTGGAAATGGGAGAAAATATTTGCAAATAAGTATACAAACAGTTCACACAACTATATATATATATATATATATAAATAAATAACAACAATACAATAAAAAAAAAATGGGCAGAAGACCTAAACAGACATTTTCCCAAAGAACATACACAGATGGCCACCAGGCACAGAAAAAAGATGCTCAACATCACTAATTATTAGAGAAATGCAAATGCAAATCGAAACTACAGTGAGGTATCACCTAATACCAGTCAGAATGATCACCATCAAAAAATGTACAAACAATAAATGCTGGGGAGAGTGTGGAGAAAAGGGTGCCATCCTACACTGTTGGTGGGGATGTGAATTGCTACATATACTACGGAGACAGCATGGAGGCGCCTTAAAAAACTAAAAATAGAGCTACCATATGATCCAGCAATCCCACTCCTGGGGGCACATATTTCGAAAAAATAAAAGATACATGCACCCCAATGCTCACAGAAGCACTGTTGACAACAGCCAAGATATAAAATCAATCCAAGTGCCCATCAGCGATAAGTGGCTGAAGAAGCTGCGGTATACACGCACAATGAAAGAAGGCGTGGCATACGTACACAACGGAAGTGTGAGGGAACTCAGACTTCCTGTTTGGTTTTGGTGTAAACGGAAAACTGCCTTAAAAGATAAAGTTTATTAATTTGAAAAAAGCACTCCTTAGAGCTGTTTCTTGGGATTACTGAGGCCATCTTTTCATTTTTAAATTTTACTTAAAATAAGCATCCCCAGGTACATATTCTTCTCAGAGAAGTTTGATAGCTACAGAGACTGAGGGCAAGAAAAGGGGGTGACAGAGGATGAGATGGTTGGATGGCATCACTGACTCGATGGACTTGAGCTTGAGCAAACTCAGGGAGATAGTGAAGGACAGGGATGACCGGACCGCTGAAGTTCATGGGCTCGCAGAAAGTCGGACACGACTTGGCGACTGAACAACAACCTGAAATGTATTGTTTTAATAAAAATAAAGCTTGTTATCTCGTGGTTGTAAATTAGCTGGTGAGGGAAAGGATCAATTTACAGTGCATCAGGAGAGAGAGCCAGAGAGGAACAGCTTTCGAATAATGAGGGAGGATTTCTCCTCATTTTAGCTTCGAATAAAATGTTATCACTTATGTTTGTTTGACTCGTGGCTCATATTTGCCATGTGTATGGTGAGGAAAATAAAGATGTGCTCTGATCCAGACACAGTCACTCACTAGCCTAGTGGCGTGAAATTTTTATCACCCTGTGGACAAACTGAAGGGATGACATTCTCCTGTATTCAGCAGATTCTTGTCTTTACTGCATTTTCTGCCTTGGTGGAATCCCTTCCCTCTATCACTCCTGAAGGACACCTCTCACAGACATTTTTAAGGCCCTGAGTTTGCCTCTCGCAGTTCCACAATGCAGTGAAGGAGTTTGCAGCCAGGTTGGAATTGGGTAACATGCTAAAGAGTGAGTCTCATTTCCATCAGGGGGTCAGGGGCTCTCCTTCGAGACGGCCACTGAGTTTACAGAGCCGGCTATAAGGTGTGAGCTCTTGAGCAGC
Source organism: Ovis aries (assembly GCF_016772045.2). Classification (NCBI taxonomy): domain Eukaryota; kingdom Metazoa; phylum Chordata; class Mammalia; order Artiodactyla; family Bovidae; genus Ovis; species Ovis aries. The sequence continues at coordinate 47,470,340 of NC_056057.1, read as the reverse complement.
ACATGTAAAGGAATAACTCCTCCCACATCCCACCCCTGCTTATCCTGAGATATGAGTATATGCAGGAAGATTATAAAAAACTTAGGAAAAAGAAACTTCCAACCAACCAACCCTCACCAGTCGTATTAAAAATACTTGCAAGCTACCAGATAAAAAAAGTCACATTTAAACATGTGGAAGGAGCAAGCTCTAGATATTAATGAGGTCCCCATTACAACACAGAGTTGATAAGAACAGAGGGAGACCCTGGTACAGTGGTTAGAGTGCGGCTCTGCACCACATAAACTATGGCATACAAATAAGCTCTATATTATGTGTTAATACAATTAAAATTATAAAATCAAACTCTCAAAATAAACACAGTTGATAGGTGTCAGACACTGTGACAGACAGTTTACATGCATTATCTTATTTTCACCAAATCTCTGTGAGGCAGGAACTATGAATGTCCTTACAGAGGAAGACACTGAGGCTTACAGAGGTTTACCCAAGTTCCCAGGGCCAGCAGGTGGCACAAATCGATTTCCCAGGGCTGGCAGACAGCTCTGTTTCCAAAAACAGTAACAACAGAACTATATTGTGGGTGCATGCTCACTCCTGTCTGACTCTTTGTTACCCCATGAACTGTAGCCTGTCAGGTTCCTCTACCCATGGGATTTTTCCAGCAAGAATCCTGAAGTAGGCAACCATTTCCTCCTCCAGGGGATTTTCCTGACCCAGGAATTGAACCTGTGTCCTCTGCGTCTCCTGCACTGGCAGGTGGATTCTCTACCACTGCGCCACCTAGGAAGCCCAGACTATATCAGAGAGGTGATTATTTAGCCTATTATAGAATGAAATTACTATTTTCATGGGTTACCTGCTGATTTCCAATGATAATAATTAGAAATGATTTGAGATGGTCTTTATTTCCCTACTCTGTGGCTCAGCTTCCTTATCTGTAAAATGAGGTGCTGGATGGGGCTATTGGTCCTTAGCCCTGGCTGCACATGAGAAACTCCTGGCAGTTCTTGTACCTGGATCCACCTCATGGCAACTGAAGCAGAATCTCTGCAGTGGTGCCCAAGCCCTGGAATCTGCTTTAAAGCTCCCCAGGTGATTTACGCCTCGAAAAGTCCTCACTCTCCGTATTTTAGCACTTCTTTAGCTTGATCACCCCCCACCCAATACATGAGAAGGGAGAGTTGATCATTCACTGTACATCTGAAGAGTTATGAAGCCCACCACTAAGACTTTCTCTTAGGTTGATTAAAAAAAAACCCAAAACTAACCAACCAGTCACTCATGTTTTTAGAAGATTTTTCTGAAAATGAGACTTCAAGACAGTGTCAGCTGGTAATCTGCTACCTTGTACTAATCAACATAGTACCTTTGAACACCCTCACCAAGGTCAGGGCAGGGTTTAAATTTTTTTCTTTTTAAATGGGTGAACTGGAAACAAAGCTCCCAGAGCCCAGATAATTGCACTTCTCCTGTCAGGACAGTCAGAGAATGTCTCTTTCATTTTGTGAGTGGCATTGGCACCAAAAGGCCCGTGAGGAACTATCTGGCCAGCAGATGGAGTTTGCCCATGTGACTTCTGGGCTTGTCCCCTTCTCTGGGACAAGGGACAGTGTTCTAGATTCTCTGTGGAGAACTGCCTCTCATCATGGCTCCGGGTCAGAGCCCCCCTTCAGCGAGGGCCGCAGCCTCACCTGCTGCCCTGAGGGGCTGTGGCTGGCTTTTCTCCAGTGGCCAACCAGTCAAGTGGCTCAGTCAGAACATGTGTTGGGGTGGCTGACACCAACACCACAGCTATTTTTTCTCCCTGGTTGAATCCTGCCCTCCAGATCTCTTGACAATATTGTCACTCACTCTTGTGGGCTCGACAGCACGTCAACTTGCAGACAGCATTGTGTGGCAGTTGCCAGAATGCACATTTCACCTCCTGGTTATTCCAGGCACATCATCAAAGGCGACATGGATGAATTAAGCTAGAGAGATGATATCTAGTCAGGCCAAACTGATCTTTCTCTACCAAACCCAAGGCCCAGATTACATGTGCAGTAAAGCACGAAGAAAAAGTCAGTGAAATCATAAACAGCACTTGCTGAGGATCAGCTGGCTGACTGACTGGAAAGACATGGTTCAGGGTGACAATGTTGGCAGTTACAAGGGACTTTTCCTCAGTTTCTGGAGCTTAGATTTTCAACAGGCTGCTCTAAAACGAACGTTTTAGCAGTAAGAGAAAACTCCCCGCCTCTCCATCCTGACTTGGCCCTGTCCACAACACATCTATGCATTTTTCATTTCTTCACAGTTGTGTTCTCTTTTGTTTATCTAACACTAACACATTCGATGCTTTTCTGCAAGCTGATTTTTTTTTTAAAGCCTCTCAGCAGATGAAACCTTGTCTATCCAATTGTCCTTGGGAAGCAGTCTGCTTATTATAGCATCATCTTTCACTGGTGCTGGAGTGAGGTAGCTCAGGGATTGGCATGCACTCACTTTACAGAGACCAGGTACCAACAAAGTTACCTGCCAAAGCCACAGGTATGAGAATGGGATTGGACTTCAGAAATATTACCTAATACATGTAACACTACCTGTTCTTCCCAAAGAGACAGAGGGCAGACCCTGTCCCACTTATTCTGGAATTCCTGGTGTCTATCATGAGGCTTGGCACACACAAGGAGAGGAAGAAATGTTTGATGAGTTGACTGCCCTAGTTTTTCCCATCACTCAGCACACAGCAACTGCACAGCCACATTTTTGTGGCTATTGAAATAAGGCCTAAAGAGGTGCACTAGTGTGCCACAGTGGCAGAGTTACAGTACATTGTTCTAACGTGCAATCCTTTGATTCTTTAAAAATACATGTGAAGGAAAAATTGCTTCATGTATGGAAAACATGTTAGGAGGGGACACTGTTTACAAATTTTTTTCATGTAATTGATTCAATAAAAATAGTGTTTTAAATTTATTAAGCATTTACTGAATGTCAGGTCCATGAATCAAGGCAAATTGGAAGTGGTCAAACAAGAGATGGCAAGAGTGAACATAGACATTCTAGGAATCAGTGAACTAAAATGGACTGGAATGGGTGAATTTAACTCAGATGACCATTATATCTACTACTGTGGGCAAGAATCCCTCAGAAGAAATGGAGTAGCCATCATGGTCAACAAAAGAGTCCAAAATGCAGTACTGGATGCAATCTCAAAAACGACAGAATGATCTCTGTTTGTCTCCAAGGCAAACCATTCAATATCACAGTAATCCAAGTCTATGCCCCAACCAGGAATGCTGAAGAAGCTCAAGTTGAATGGTCTTATGAAGACCTACAAGACCTTTTAGAACTAACACCCAAAAAAGATGTCCTTTTCATTATAGGGGACTGGAATGCAAAAGTAGGAAGTCAAGAAACACCTGGAGTAACAGGCAAATTTGGCCTTGGAATACGGAATGAAGCAGGGCAAAGACTAGTTGAGTTTTGCCAAGAAAATGCACTGGTCATAGTAAACACCCTCTTCCAACAACACACGAGAAGACTCTACACATGGACATCACCAGATGGTCAACACCGAAATCAGATTGATTATATTCTTTGCAGCCAAAGATGGAGAAGCTCTATACAGTCAACAAAAACAAGACCAGGAGCTGACTGTGGCTCAGATCATGAACTCCTTATTACCAAATTCAGACTGAAGAAAGTAGGGAAAACCGCTAGACCATTCAGGTATGACCTAAATCAAATCCCTTATGATTATACAGTGGAAGTGAGAAATAGATTTAAGGGCCTAGATCTGATAGATAGAGTGCCTGATGAACTATGGAATGAGGTTCGTGACATTGTACAGGAGACAGGGATCAAGACCATCCCCATGGAAAAGAAATGCAAAAAAGCCAAATGGCTGTCTGGGGAGGCCTTACAAATAGCTGTGAAAAGATGAGAAGTGAAAAGCAAAGGAGAAAAGGAAAGATATAAGCATCTGAATGCAGAGTTCCAGAGAATAGCAAGAAGAGATAAGAAAGCCTTCTTCAGCGATCAATGCAAAGAAATAGAGGAAAACAACAGAATGGGAAAGACTAGAGATCTCTTCAAGAAAATTAGAGATACCAAGGGAACATTTCATGCAAACATGGGCCCGATAAAGGACAGAAATGGTATGGACCTAACAGAAGCAGAAGATATTAAGAAGAGGTGGCAAGAATACATGGAAGAACTGTACAAAAGAGATCTTCACGACCCAGATAATCATGATGGTGTGATCACTAATCTAGAGCCAGACATCCTGGAATGTGAAGTCAAGTGGGCCTTAGAAAGCATCGCTATGAACAAAGCTAGTGGAGGTGATGGAATTCCAGTGGAGCTATTTCAAATCCTGAAAGATGATGCTGTGAAAGTGCTGCACTCAATATGCCAGCACATTTGGAAAACTCAGCAGTGGCCACAGGACTGGAAAAGGTCAGTTTTCATTCCAATCCCAAAGAAAGCCAATGCCAAAGAATGCTCAAACTACTGCACAATTACACTCATCTCACATGCTAGTAAAGTAATGCTCAAAATTCTCCAAGCCAGGCTTCAGCAATACGTGAACCATGAACTTCCAGATGTTCAAGCTGGTTTTAGAAGAGGCAGAGGAACCAGAGATCAAATTGCCAACATCTGCTGGATCATGGAAAAAGCAAAAGAGTTCTAGAAAAACATCTATTTCTGCTTTATTGACTATGCCAAAGCCTTTGACTGTGTGGATCACAATAAACTGTGGAAAATTCTGAAAGAGATGGGAATACCAGACCACCTAACCTGCCTCTTGAGAAATCTGTATGCAGGTCAGGAAGCAACAGTTAGAACTGGACATGGAACAACAGACTGGTTCCAAATAGGAAAAGGAGGACGTCAAGGCTGTATATTGTCACCCTGCTTATTTAACTTATATGCAGAGTACATCATGAGAAATGCTGGACTGGAAGAAACACAAGCTGGAATCAAAATTGCCGGGAGAAATATCAACAACCTGAGATATGCAGATGACACCACCCTTATGGCAGAAAGTGAAGAGGAACTAAAAAGCCTCTTGATGAAAGTGAAAGTGGAGAGTAAAAATGTTGGCTTAAAGCTCAACATTCAGAAAACAAAGATCATGGCATCTAGTCCCATCACTCCATGGGAAATAGATGGGGAAACAGTGGAAACAGTGTCAGACTTCATTTTGGGGGGCTCCAAAATCACTGCAGATGGTGACTGCAGCCATGAAATTAAAAGACGCTTACTCCTTGGAAGAAAAGTTATGACCAACCTAGATAGCATATTCGAAAGCAGAGACATTACTTTGCTGACTAAGGTCTGTCTAGTCAAGGCTATGGTTTTTCCTGTGGTCATGTATGGATGTGAGAGTTGGACTGTGAAGAAGGCTGAGCGCCGAAGAATTGATGCTTTTGAACTGTGGTGTTGGAGAAGACTCTTGAGAGTCCCTTGGACTGCAAGGAGATCCAACCAGTCCATTCTGAAGATCAGCCCTGGGATTTCTTTGGAAGGAATGATGCTAAAGCTGAAACTCCAGTACTTTGGCCACCTCATGTGAAGACTTGACTCACTGGAAAAGACTCTGATGCTGGGAGGGATTGGGGGCAGGAGGAGAAGGGGACGATAGAGGATGAGATGGCTGGATGGCATCACCGACTCAATGGACATGAGTCTGAGTGAACTGCGGGAGTTGGTGATGGACAGCAAGGCCTGGCGTGCTGCAGTTCATGGGGTCGTAAAGAGTTGGACATGATTGAGCGACAGTACTGAAATGAACTGTGAACTACGATACTGGAGATAAGAGATAAGTAAGATATAGTTTTTATTTTCAAGAAACTTAGAGTAAAAAATGTTATTTGCAGGGTTTTTGTGAGAGGTGGTCATATTCTGTGAAGCACTGTGTAGCCCACCAGACTCCTCTGTCCATGGGGATTCTCCAGGCAAGAATGCTGGAGTAGGTTGCAATGCCCTCCTCCATGGGATCTTCCCAACCCAGGGATCGAACCTAGGTCTCCCACACTGCAGGTGGATTCTTTACCACCTGAGCCACCAGATAAGCCCTGAAGCACTAACAAAGAACTCCTATTTCTGCAAGTAGTCGCAACATTTATTTATCTCAAGAGTATTTGCTTGGAACTGTGTCCTTACCTTCCTTGCTGCTAAGTCACTTCAGTCGTGTCCAACTCTGTGTGACCCCATAGAGGGCAGCCTACCAGGCTCCTCTGTCCATGGGATTTTCCAGGCAAGAACATTGGAGTGGGTTGCCATTTCCTTCTCCAATGCATGAAAGTGAAAAGTGAAAGTGAAGTTGCTCAGTCGTGCCCGACTCTTGGCGACCCCATGGACTGCAGCCTTCCAGGCTCCTCCATCCATGGGATTTTCTAGGCAAGAGTACTGGAGTTGGGTGCCATTACCTTCCTTACCAGATATTAAAAACAACACTCTTTCTCCTTTGGCAGGACCAAGTGAAGTATCAGGTTACACTTAGGGGCAAGTGAAGTGACAGGTTACATTGTCAGTGTGTTCTCTGACTGCGCAATTGAATATCAGTGAGCATGTAGCAAGAATGTAAACATCACTTGCCAAAAAAGTTTCATGTACACTAAAAAAGAAGTCTGAGTAAGGAGGTTGAGGCCCAAGGAGATTTAACTAGAATTAAAGTTAAGAACACTAACATTTCATTTGGTACCTATTCTTTTCCAGGTAGGAAACATAAAGAGAATTAGAGACTTCAGCGTGAATAAGGAAAAAAACTAGAGGGGTTCATTGTTAGGAAACTAACTAGATAAACAGGAAGAAGCTAAATTACTTGAGCATATTTATGGGGGAGAAAAAATTTTTCAGAGGTATATTTATGGCCTAGAAACTTAAATGTGTAGATGAGAAGACCAGAAATAAGAGATTTTCCCTGAAATAAAGTTTACTTTGATGACTGAGTCTGTATTACATGTTAAAAACAGCAAATTTAGGAAGAGATAATGGATCTTAATTAATTAATTTATTGGATCATTAATTTCAAAGACTGAGGAGCCTACTGATGCAATCTAGAGTACATAGATCTGAAATTAGACTCAGTCTTAATAAAATAAAATTAAAAAATAATTGGCCACAGATTAGTAGCTTAGAAGTAAGTAAACATAATCTCGGGAGGTGGGGTTATGATATTCCCTAAATTTTCAGCTCTCATGATGATACTGTTAAAACGGGGAAGTAAGGGGTAGGGAGAAGCAGGTAACTTTTAACCTAACTGCAGGATAAAGTTTTGCTGGAATGTTGAAAATTTACTGGTAGGGCTAAGTGTTAGATTTCATGTTTTTGTTGTATACAATTTCTTTTTCATTTTTCATTCCCTCCTTCTTCCTTTCTTTTAGCTGCTTTGATATTTACCTAGACATTCTTTCTCAGGGACAGAAAAGATCTGTCCTGATTTCAGGGACTGAAAAGATCACTGAAATGTCAAAATTGTTTTGGATATTGGAGTAAAGTGGTTAGAGATGGAGCATGTGTGACAGCCGTTCAAAGTCAGTCCTGCCTTTGCCCTCAGATTCTTAAACTACTTCAGGCCGGCAGTCTAATCAGGAAGGGCTGAGAGGAAGACACTTACTCAGAGGGCATCATTTCAGGCTGGGTACCCATCAAAGGGAGCGCTTCCTCTTCAAGCACACCATGGTACACTCATGATCTCAGTGTGCATTTGTTGGATGGACTACAGTCAGTCTCACAACAACATCTCAGATGTTGTCCAAGTTACCTTGAGGCATAGAGGGTCAACTGAAGGAGACAATCTCTAGCAACACATCCATGAGCAACTGCAAAGTTCTCTTCCTTCTCCCATACTTTCGGATGTCCTCCCCCTCCCCTTCCCCAGTGGTGTACTCTGCCCTAGCACCTAGGGTAGACAGTGGACAGCACTGACTACATGGGTGCCTGCAGATGCCCAGCAAGACATGGGGTATCATGCTGCTGGGTGAATGTGTAGCTTTAACCATTACAGACACAATAACTATTTCCATATAAATCAAGAGTCTGAAGTAGAAGACAGGTTAGCTATAAATATTACAAGAATGTGGGCTTCCCTGATGGCTCAGATGGTAAAGAATCTGCCTGCAATGCAGGAGATGCGGGTTCAATCCCTGGGTCAGGAAGATCCCCTGGAGAAGGAAATGGCAACCACTTCAGTATTCTTGCCTGCAGAATCCCATGGACAGAGGAGCCTGGTGGGCTACCGTCCATGGGGTTGCAAAGAGTCTGACATGACTGAGTGACTAGCACTTTACTTTTACTTTAAACATTACAAGGAGGCATGTTTCAACTTAATAGAAATAAAAACTTTCCAAGGTTAAGATCTGAGTAACATTGGAATGACCATCTCATGAGCTAGAGATGAATTCATTAATTCACTCATTCAATACATAATTATTGAATTACAAATGCCATGTATTATTCTAGGCACTGAGGATACAGTAGAGAACAAGAGAGAAAAATCCTTGCCCCTGTGGAGCTTTTCTGGGGAGACAATTAACAACAGCAGCAGCAACAACAAAAGAAGCAGAATATCCAGTGGGCTGGATAACATACATGTGTCAGAAAACATTTTAGAGAGGTTGGCCAGGGGACAGCCAGCCCACTGAGAGGGTGATATTTGGGTAAGACATGAAAGATATGAGAGAGCGAGCTTTGAGGTTTTAAGGAAGAACATTTCAGGCAGAGGGAACAGCAAATGTAAAGACCCTGAGATGGGACTACCCCTGGAATGTCTGAGAAACAGCAAGAAAGTCAATGAGTCTGGAGCAGAGGAAACAAGGAGAAAAAGCTCAGAGGAGGTCAGAGTGGCCAGGATGGAGGCAGACCTGCCTGGTCTTGTACACCCTGGGAAAGGATTCCAGCTTTCACTCCAAGTGCACCATCCAGTCACTGGAGGGTCCTGAGCTGAGGAACAGCACGATCCAGCTACCCTTCTTTAACAGGATTGCACTGGTTCTGCTCTGCTAAGACTTGCCCTGCACCAGGGTAGCAGCAGTGATGGGACAGAGAAGGGTGAGCATTCTGGGTGTGTTTTGACACAACTGAGCAACTAAATGACAACAACAGCAAGTTAATATAAGGATCGACAACTGACTATGAAATCGAGCAGTTAGGATACTAGGGGCGATCTTCATATGACAGGGTCTGTGTAGTGCTGGGGGAGAAAATGTGAAGTGAGCTTATGAAAGAGTGAGAAGCTTCAAGTATATAAAACCATTCTGTGAGCACCGAGGTCTGTTTCAACTCTCAGATGGATTTGAGTCCTTCTGAAAAAGTGTCAGGATATATGCTATTTTTTCGATGTACACTCTGAGATACTTCAGTGACCACAAAGACTTCATTCAATACAAATCCCAATGGGAAACACAATTCACTACGGCCTTGCTAAAATTTTAATTCAAAGTACTGGAAGGTTTCCTGATCTTATCTCACTAGGTTTTTATAAAGTTAGAGTCAAGCAAGAGGATGTTTTAAACCAAGGCTATTCCCTATTCTCAAGTATATTAAGCTTTTGATTGAATACCATTATCTAAAAGCTACCAAATGAAAATAAGACTAAACTCTTACTTGTACAGGGCTGACTGACTAGTCAGTGGAAAGCAACAGAATCAGCATGCACTAAGAATTGATTACATCGTTTTGTGTAATAGAACTTGAAATTCTGAGTAAAATGACTTGTGTTTGAGTCCTGAATCCATTCCTTCCTATCTGTGAAAATTTACACAAAATATTTAACTTTTACAAGCCTCAGGTTCTGACATGTAAAACTAGGATGACAGTAACTATCTCACAGGATTATTCCAAAGATCAAATAAAATATCATTTGGAGGAAATGATTAGCAATAAGTAAAGCCTGTATCAACATTACTGATTATAAATTGCTTCTATACCCATGTTTTTGTCAGATTCTCCCAACTCTACAGAGGAGGCATAGCTGAGTGTTATTGTTTTCATTTTAAAGAAAGTGAAGCAGAGGCTCTGAGATGTTAAGACACTTATTCAAAGTCACATGACTAATAAGTGCCAAAGTTGGGACCAGAAATAGAGTTTGTGTCTGTGATCTGGGCCTCTGTTCACTGTTAAGGCATCCACATGGAATCCAGTGGGACAAGGAGCCTCCTCTGCATGGGACTGAGTTTCTAAATCTGACCCATTCTCCTCTTGATGGTATGAATGAGGGGCTGTGGGGAGGTACATGGCTAAGGAAGAAACACTGAGGCCTCCTCGACCTCCTTCCTTTTGAACTTTCTTTCCCTTCTGGTCTCCCCTGCATTGCTAACACATCCCTAAAGAAGTCTTTAAGGACAGCCTTTAAGGACATCCTTAAAGGACAGTTTTGAAGGTGTCCCTTGAATTGGAATATTTTACAGCTGGAAGAAACCTCAGATGCCATTTAGGCAAGCCTGCATTTTACGGACAAGGAAGCTGAATTCTGGGACTATTAAGATATGAACACAGGGCCCCTCAGGTTACTCACACCAGCTCTCGGCAGTGAGCATTCTATCCACAGACCACAGTGCCACCCACAATGAGGTCGTGGCATGGCATGGTACCTTCAGACAAAATTCTGAAGTGTTTCTCGATTAGTTATTTACGTAAAATGGATTTATTGTAACTCCCCCTATTATAGCATTAAAAAGAGCTTAAACCACTTAATAAATGGTAGCTGAAGCCACCTCTTGATGAATAATGTTTTCTCATTTGCAGTTAAAGTGCTAGAAGACAAAGTGACTTTAAAACTGCTTGAGAGGCCCCAATTATCTGATAAGCAGTTGCAAAGACCATACGAACAAATGCAGAAACAGACCTCTTTATGAGTGGTGTCTGATAAGGAAAGAGATATCTGTGGCAAAGGAGCTCTGGAAAATGTAATTATTTATCCTTTCACAATTAATGAAAGAAACTGAAAATGAAGCTTTCATTTCAAATCCTTTTTATCTGGATGAAACTTTAATTTTACATAATTAAATTGACTTCACAGTTCAGTGTGTTACAATATGCAATTAAGCAGCATATCGAGGCTAAATGGCTAGTGTTGGCTCATTTAGAAATCACACTGTCCAACTCCCAACAAGAATGAACACCTGCCTGTCTGCATCTATCCCTAGAGCCAGGGACAGCACACAGCCAGCAGGGCTGGCTCCCCAGAGTCATGGGACACAGCTATGTTTTCTTGCATATGCTAACTCTTGTATACAGTGAGCTGGGTATTTAAAGTTTTCATTCCTTTTTTTGTTTTTCAGTGGAAGCTTTTGTGGGGCATATAAAAATATTCCAGGAGTCTGATTGACTGCCACAGATGATTAACTTTATCTCTTACAGAAGTTCCCTCTAAGACAACACTTGCATCGTCAAAGCTGTTGCTTTTGGTTTGGTGAAAGAATGTCACAACTCCTTCATTCAAATTTTGCCATTTCACAATTTTTGATAAATTTTAGCTTAGAGCTCTTTCAAATTATGTTTGCATTCTTTGAAAAGGAGGGTCTTATGAAATGCTGTGAGAGGTGTGGTATGGGGACATGGAAATGGGATTGGGGTGAGGTCACTGGAAATCCATCTTAAGAGCCAGAGGTGGACGTGTTCATCTGGGCACCTCTCCCTCTTTTCTCTTTGAAAAGCACCTTCGTGAAGATTAATTCGTGATTCTGGAGCATGCAGGTCAACAATCAGAACTGAGTTTCCTTCCTTTCTCTGCTATAGTCTGTAACAATGATTCTTGTTTTGACCACTGGGGTGGCTGTTGGGAAGGACTCATAGATCTAAGCGGTATCCTATTATACTGAACCCATTTGGTGGCTTCTCTAGTTATACAGAGCAAGCACGTTCTTATATTAGTTATAAAAACAAATGAAGAAAAATGATAAGGGCTTTCAGGACAGACTTCTTTGAATTAGGGGGCATATGCCGCAGGTGCAGGGTTATTCTTCCTATAATGGTCCCACTACTTGCTATAGGGTGTAGTTTGTTATGATGATTTGCAGGTCATAAAACTCAAAGACTGTAAAAAGTATTACGGTGCGTGTGGTGATATAACCTATTCATGAATGTACAAAGGTTTCTTCTTCTGAGCCAAAGCTTCAATTACGGTACTGTCTGCTTCCATGATGCTAGAAGGCATCATGTAGTTTATAAAATCTCCTAAAATTCCATGAGCTAGATCTGCCTCTTGTTTTACTGCATTGCCTTGGAACCCAAAGGAGGCCTTAGCTATCAAAGGACATAATGTTAGTTTTATCAGAAAAAAATTCATCATGAGAAACAGTTTCAATAAGGGAGAACTTATATTAACATAGCCATGCAAACTGTAAAAGCCCCTATTTGTATATAACCAATTTCATAATTACGAATTATTTTTATAGATCCTCATGGAAGTGAGACCTAACAGAAGGTAACATCAAGGTATTTGGTTTTGGTTACTGCTTGCACTTCAAAGCCATTAAACTACTGGTTAGTGAAACTATGTCTATACACAAACATACAAACCACTGATAGGCTTTCTCTCAAACAACCTAAGTTTTTGCAAGTTTTAACACTGAACAAGTGTTTGAACAATAACAATAAAGGCTACTTTGTACAACTGTAAATCTATCATTTCTCAGAAACATTCAGGTGTCATACATTTTATACAAGGCTTAGAAACCTTGCTCTGACTTTAAACAGACCTTATTGTTTAAGAAATGCCTGGGTAATAGAACTGTTGACACATTCTCAGAGTTCTAGGAAAAGGAATTGCAGCTGTGAAATAAAAATGCAGTAGAATTGAAATATTTTATCAGTATGGCCTGATGTTCTCTGCTGCTTTACTAGATCCATCTGACATGATATCGATGAACTGCTACAGATTTTAGTTCTTCAGAATCAGATGGAAGAAACTATGGTCCACATCCATATATGATACACCCAAATGCAGAAGATCAACACGAAAAGTTATTTAGAGATAGTCCCTAAACCTTATATTGGTTTATTTTAATCTTCTTTCCCATTAAAGCTTTTACTAAGGCGTTTCCAACATATTGAGTTGAAAATAATACTTTCTTTAATAAAGACCTAGATGGAAGGGATCAGACATCCACATTTAATTGAATCAACTGGAAGGAAAGATTCATCTTAAAAACTGTTTATTATTATTCTGTAATCCTGTTCCTTCCTGAGGAATGAATTCAGGAATTGTCAGATTCTCATAATAAGAGATTATGAGTTAGAATTCTCAGTAGTCAAGTGAAAACTTTCCTGGTTTTGCTATTTTTTCCTTCTTGTTATATGTGGTCAAAGAGTACCTGGAAAGTTAAAGGTTCTTAATGTAACTTTGATTTGTACAGTGAATAAATAGCATTCTGAGTGGTGGTCAGAAACAAGCATTTGCAGAACAAAGTAGTATTTTTAAAAATTCATTCTCTAGGGAAAGTTATTCTAATGTTAAGTTATCTTTCCCATGAAATTTGAAGTGAAGTTAACAGGACAAATACCCATGTACAAACAACAAGTCCCAAAGACAATAGCCAAGGGCACCAAATTAATGAGCACATGTGAAAGCACTTTAAATCTGCAACAGGCTTTATTAGTGTGATTACCATCTTCATCCTTTTTACGTAGAATAGGCAACTTTGAGAGGGAAGTAGTTGTGTTTTTAGGAAGTTCAGCACTATTTCCTTACGAAAGGATTATTTTTGTGTTTAGAATATTTTTGATAGACCTGAGTAAACCATTATGTTTTCTGTCTATAAATGAGGGAGATAAAGGGCTCATGGGTGACTGCTGCTCTCCTGGACCTCTCTATTTATCTCTTTACAGTTCATGGTTTACCAGCATAAAGAGTGATGCTCTAAACATAAAGCTTACTACACTATCATTACATGTGACATTCATGTAGGTGCTAACGTGCGCTTATATTTGAGGCAGTAAAGAGTTTTGAAGTAAACGCTACTCAAAACAAACAATTTCATAATTCAAGGATAGATTTAGTTCTTCATTAGGGAAAAAAGCTAGAAGGCTGCGCCTCTTAATTGAAGGTGGCTCCAAAGTATTAAATATAAAGATAAAACAGTTTAAGGAAACTAAGGCTTTCACAAAACAGAGACAGTAAAATTCTATCCCAAGAAATTGGTTTAGAAATCTAGAAAGAAAATTAAAAGATTCATCTTGAATAATGACTTGTTACCTCTTATTAGGATACTATAATATTCATATATCATTCACTAGTCAATGTCCCATCCTCTATTCTAGTTTGTGTGTGTGTGTGTGTGTTTCAGAAGGCATTTTCTCTTTGAAAAGAAATTTGAGGACTTTGATTACCCAGATAACACATTTGAAATTCATCTAATTAAGCAAATACTTAAATAGTTTACTCTAACTATTTGGGGTATCTCTACCTCTTTTGGAGAGACCGAGTCTAAATTCAAACATAGTGAGTAGCTTTGTAAAGATGCTTATAGATGATTCTCAAAGATTCCCCAGGCATTTATTTAACTTACTATTTAGCCAAGTAGATAATACTCTCCTCTCTCTATATACATATATATATATATGCTGCTGCTGCTGCTGCTAAGTCGCTTCAGTCATGTCCAACTCTGTGCGATACCAGAGACAGCAGCCCACCAGGCTCCCTCGTCCCTGGGATTCTCTAGGCAAGAACACTGGAGTGGGTTGCCATTTCCTTCTCCAATGCATGAAAGTGAAAAGTGAAAGTGAAGTTCCCCAGTTGTGTCTGACTCCTAGTGACCCTGTGGAGTACAGCCTACCAGGCTCCTCCGTCCATGGGATTTTCCAGGCAAGAGTACTGGAGTGGGTTGCCATTGCCTTCTCCAAAATGTATATATATATATTTATGTTGCATCATAGCCGTGAACTCAGAGAGGGAAGGAAAAAGAAACTGGAAAAAGTATTGAAATATAATGGACTCAGAGAGCCTCAGAAAGGTAAATGCAAAACTACACTATTTTAATTGTGCGAATGTCTTGAGTTATGCTTGAGAAAGTCTAAACTAGACACCATGAAAAGATGCAGCATCTGCTTGTGCCAAACTCCCAAATCATCCTTTCTCCAACCCTCCACCTCCTTGGTAAACCCTAAGGTTGTACTGTATAGCAGAGAGAATTACATTCAATATCCTGTGATAAACCATAATGGAAAAGAATATGAAAAAGAATGTACACTTTGATGTACAGTAGTTATAAATCAACTATATTTCAATAAAATAGAGTTTTAAAAACATGCACAGTGGATAAATATCAAGGTCCTGCTGTATAGCACAGGGAACCATACTCAGTATTTTATAGTAAACCATGGTGGAAAGGGACATGAAGAAGAATGCAGATACACTGTCTAACTGAATCACTTTGCTGTACAGCAGAAATTAAAATAACATCGTAAATCAACTACTATTTTTTTTAAAAAAGCAGCAAATTAGACCAAGAGGGTATGCTACCAGATGGGACAGGATGGAGAATGCCATGTTTTGTTCCCCAAAGCAATCTTACCTTTGTTTTCTGCCTTCAGTTCCTCTGCCATCAAGCTGTCTTGTCGGTTACCAAGCACGAATGCCAGAAACGAGAGGATGAGGGCATCCAAAATCCCAATGATAGCCAGGATGTAGGCCCAGCGAACTGAACAAGCCCCAAGAGTGTACTTGTCTGTCTTTTCTCCACACATCCGTTTTACTTCATCTGAATCCCAGCCATCAGGGAAAATCATACAGCCAAGCACAAGGCAGGCAGCTTAGAGAGAGGAAAAAAAGAGAAAAAGACTTAACATAAATTTCATTTTAGCAAATATTGCCACCGTGTGTCAAATCGTTGTCCAAATTCTTGATGTGAAGAACAGCATGTCTTACTGCTGTCCAACCCTGAGTGGTTCTCCCCTCCCCACCAGTTAACTTCAAAGCAGCCCATCACTCTGCAATGAAAGGGGCTCTGGGAACACTCTTTACGGTAGGACGGAACATTGAAAGAGAGGCCAAGGTAGGTTGATCAATAAGAAGAAAACTAAAAAAAAAAAAAAAAGTCGAACTGTGGCGTGCATTTGTGAGAAGGCTTCCACTGCAAATAGGCCCACAAGCAATCCTAACACTGCTGCAGCTAAGTTGCTTCAGTCGTGTCTGACTTTGTGCGACCCCATAGATGACAGACCATCAGGCTCCTCTGTCCCTAGGATTCTCCAGGCAAGAACACTGGAGTGGGTTGCCATTTCCTTCTCCAATGCATGAAAGTGAAAAGTGAAAGGGAAGTCACTCAGTTGTGTCCGACTCTTAGCGACCCCATGGACTGCAGCCCACCAGGCTCCTCCGTCCATGGGATATTCCAGGCAAGAGTACTGGAATGGGGTGCCATTGCCTTCTCCCAATCCTAACACTGCAAGATGACAATTCAATTCTGGCTTTTAAGAGCTATGACAGCAGTCAGATAAGGGATTAGGTGTGGGATAACATGGAGATACAAGAGCATATATTGACTCTGAGTCACAGTAAAAAATAGTTTCATATTGTGACCAACACACACTATGAAGTTTCTTGAAACTATGCTTACCACATGCAATGCACTCTGATATTTTCTATTCTGTTCTCTGTTCTATTTCATTTTTTAAAAGGTTGAAAATCATGGCAACACAGTGTGGCACTGCAGAGCTTTTATATAATATGTAAATTCAGGTATTTAAGGAGAATGCTTAATACTTGCTCTAGTTCCCAAAAATCACCATGTGAAATACACAAATGCTTTTTAACAAGAATATGTTGATTTGAAGGCTCTCATTGCTACTCTCCTTACATTTAACCAAATTATTTTGGGGTAAGTGGTGACAGTGTTAGGTTATATTCTGAATAGGTGGTTCATCCATTAATTCACTCACTCATTAATTCAACAACCACTTACTGAGTGTCTCTGAAGGAGTACCAGACATAGTTCTTGGCGCTAGGGATACAGGGATCAAGAAGAGAGACATGGCTTATGCTACCATAGACTTAATGTTTTGTTGGAAAGAGGACAAAAAAATGAATAAGCATGCAAATGAAGTAATTTTAAGTTGTAATAAGTAATAGGTAGGAAAGAAACAAAGGGTTTAGAGAACAGAGAGTGGGACCTCCTTCAGAGAAGGTGAACAGGTAACGACTCTTGAGGGGATGATATTTAAGGCCCCAAACAAGCAAAGCACTAGACATGTGAAATGGCAACAGCATGTGCAAAGGCCCTGAAGTTGAAAAGGTGTGTTTGAGAAGCTACCAGGAGATTAGTGATGAGGCTGGAGAAAGTGATTATGTTGAGGCATCCTTGCAGGCTATCCATTTGCGGGGCATGTAACTAAAGAAAACTATGATGGCACAACCAAGTTAAGAGTTCTGTGATTGTCAGAGGCAGACAGTCCCGAGGCTGGCAAGAGGAAGTTGCGTATAGTTCTTGCCTCACTGCTATTTACTGAACAAGCCAGAAGTAGACAATTACTTTTTTATCTTAACAGAAGCACAGGTCTACAAGGCAGGTCTAGAGAAGACAGATACCAAGGTGGGTAACAATTAGGAAGATAGCCTGGGAGAACTCTGCTTTAGAGCTCCTTTTGATTTTACAGAATGACAGTTCAGAACTTCAGGTCACACTTGGTTGCTCGTTTTTCTTTGCCCACGTCCCAGATATTAACATGCTTGCCTTATCTATCTGTGCTGTATCTCTATATACATGCACCTACTTTAAGCCTTTGTTATCTCTCAAAGGGAACCCTAACTTCCCTCTGGCTTCTGTTTGCCTTCACTCTATTTCAGATCAGACACTACTGCTCATACTCAAAATGTCATGCTGGTTCCCACTGGTGCTGAAGAACACTTAAACACTCAGCCAGGCGTTCGAGGCTCCACGGCCCAGCCCCTAGTTGTTTCCAGTCCTCCTCCCCTCTATACTCTCCACTTCTCGTGGGCTGTAATATGCATGATTGCCTGTCTACGCACCAAGTTTTGGGATTTCTGTTTTCTCTTTTGCCTAGATTATTTGCCACTGTTGCTGCTAAGTCACTTCAGTCGTGTCTGACTCTGTGCGACCCCATAGATGGCAGCCCATCAGGCTCCCCTGTACCTGGGATTTTCCAGGCAAGAGTACTGGAGTGGGATGCCATCGCCTTCTCCGATAAAACATACTACTTTAACCATTTTTAACTGTGCAGTTCAGTGGCACTAAGTACATTCACATTGTTGTGCAACTCTCACCATCATCCTTCTCCTGTGTTTTTCACCTTCCTTAACCGAACTCTGTCCCTGACCCCCTGGCATCTATCAATGTGCTGTCTGACCTAAGTATTTAACTACTCTAGGTAACTTGCACAAGTGGAATCTAAGAGTACTTGTCTGCACCTAATGTATGTGTTGTGCTTAGTTGCTCAGTCGTGTCTGACTCTTTGCGACCCCATGGACTGCAGCCCGCCAGGCTTTCTGTCCATGGGGATTCTCCAGGCAAGAATACTGGAGTGGGTTGCCATGCCCCACTCCAAGGGATCTTCCCAACCCAGGGATCAAACCCAGGTCTCCCACACTGCAGGTGGATTCCTTATTGTCTGAGCACCAGGGAAGCACACCTAATGTATACTGGAAAGCATTTTTAGGGTTAACTTCATGTCCTACAAACATACTGCACCTTCTCCTCCCCACCCTGTACTCTACAGGAGGCCCTCACCAGCCATCTACTTCACGCATAGTAGTGTGCACATGTCAACCCCACTCTCCCAATCCATCCCACTCCCCTCTCCCCTTGGTGTCCATACGTTTTTTCTCTGTGTCTGTTTTTTTTTTTTTCCTGCTCTGCAAATAGATTTACCTGTATCATTCTTCTAGATTCCACATATGTGTTAACATACAAATAGCTCACGCAGCTCAATATCAAAAAAACAATTAAAAAAATGTGTAGAAGACCTAAATAGATTTTTTTCCAAAGAGGACAGACAGATGGCAAAAAGGAAAATGAAAAGATATTCAACACCACTAATCATTAGAGAAATGCAAATCAAAACTCAATGAGGGGACTTCCCTGATGGTCCAGTGGCTGGGACTTAACACTCCCAATGCAAGGGGCCCAGGTTCCATTCCTGGTCGGGGATCTAGATCCCACATGTCACAACTGAGACCTGGTGCAGCCAAATTAAATAAGTACTAAAAAGAAACCTACAATGAAGTACCACCTCACACTGATCAGAATGGCCATCATCAAAAACATATTTACAAACAATAAATACTGGGGAGGGTGTGGAGAAAAGAGAATGCTCTCACACTGCTGGTGGGAATGTAAAGTGATATAGCCACTATGGAGGACAGTATGGAGATTTCTTAAAAAAAAAACTAAAAGTAAAACTACCATGAGATGGTTGGATGGTATCATCAACTTAATGGACATGAGTTTGAGCAAACCCTGGGAGACAGTGAAAGACAGGGATGCCTGGGGCTGCAGTCCATAGGGTTGCAGAGTCGGACACAACTGAGCAACTGAACAACAAATAACTTAGCAATTTCACTCAAATATTTTTTAATTAATTTATTTTTTATTGAAGGATAATTGCTTTACAGAATTTTGCTGTTTTCTGTCCAATCTCAAAATTTCACTTGAATATTTAACATTCAGTCAAAAGCAATGTTCTTCACAAAGCAAACCATCTCAAATTCTTCTTGACCTACGCTGTTGCCCTTCTCTAAACTCACATAGCTATTGACTGCATTGATCTTAAACATTTTGTTTTTACAAGCATTGTCTCAATCACAGACTATAAACTTTCTAAGGAAAGACTCCTGGGTTAAGTCATATTTATAGCACCTAAATCAGTACCTTGTACAGACTGGCATTAAAATACTTTTGAATGGGAAAGTGAATAAAGGAATAATCAAATTATAGCACCTAGACAGTATACTCTAAAAAATACAGTTTATAAGTCAATATCACAACTACCAAAGGTCACAAATCTCATTAAATATGGATTCATATTTCAGTGGCATTTAACAAACAATTTTGTTATAACTAGACAACAGATTACAAGTGCTTGGGAGATTAGAAAAAAGTGAAGCTAATGATTTGAAAAATATTTCAAACTCCCATTCCTTCTGTAGTTTCTAGCATTTGGTACCAACATGCTCTCCAGGGCATTTCTAGTAGTAATCATTTTTGTATTTTAAAAATATGTGGTTTCCACGAGTGAAAATTCAGTTTATTTGCAAAGGCCCAGATTTTAAAATACAAACTATACTTCAGAAAAACACCTCCAAGGAAGCTACATTACTCGGAATATCTTTTAAAATATCCTAATTGGTTTTTAACAATTTTTATCAATGAGACAATTACTTTCTTATAAGAAAAAGAGGAAAATTAAAAAAATTAATGAATGGGAATTACTTGGAGAATGGTAACTTGTAGTTTTAGCTAAACTTAACAGACATCACCAAGTGACCCAGGCTCAGGCAGGGTGTTGGATATTATGGGTTAATTTTGCTAGAACAGGATGTTTGTGGAATGCTGAAATCAACAAAGACATCTTTTCTAAAGGTCTTTCTGCACTGAAGGTAGACTGTCTTAGAAGCTTCCATTTCTAGAAACTCTGAATATCATACTGGGATAAAAAGAGCAAAGATAGAATTCATACTCTGAAGCTAAAACCACAGGAGAATATGAGTGGCAATTCATTATTCCCCATCTTCAAAGTATATGATTTTCTTAATCAAATTTTAAGTAAAGAACCTGGGAAAACAGAGACTATATAATATACTGTTGTGCTTCATTTTATACAATTGCTATTCTCCTGAAAGTAACAAAAATACAATTTTTGAAATGCAATTTTCATTTTCCATCTAGTTTAAGCAAGTTGGCTATTCAGAGAAATCTTAAGATAAAACCTGGGCTGATAAGGTTGGGTTTTGGCCTCCCAGGGTCGGGGGAAGGGCTTAGGTCCCCCCACCCCACCCCACAGGTGTGTCCTTCAGGCCATGGAGCACTAGGATTTGTACTGGATTCTCTAACCTTTTCTTGTTGGCTCTCTCTTAAAGTGAAAGGTCTGATCTTTTAAAAAATTTGTCTGGTTTGAAAATCTGAATGGTTATATAGTAGGATAATAAAACGAGATTCAACTGCATTTAAAAGCTTTTAAAACTCTGTAAGTGAAGTCTGTGATTAAAATCCAATTTTTACAGAAATAAATCCTATCTTTTTGAAGCTGCACTTCTACTTCAAATGGCCACTGAATAGCAAATTTTATCTTCTGACGATGTATTATTAAATACACATCTTCTCATCCTATCTGAACTTCCCCAAATTGGCTGTTTTATTTTTGAAAGGTAAATCTCCCTCAAATTACAGTGTATTAAAGATTAATTTAAACCATTAAGATAGTTTGGGCTCTATTGGTTTCTTTAGAAAGCTATGGGTATCACATTCTGCATTGATGCACTGATGCTATTATAAGTCCTGCTTCCTGGCATTCTATTAACCAGAACCTTACCAACCTGCACAATTTGAGAGCTGCTGGAAACTAACAGCTATTTGTAATCTTGACTAAGAAGCACTTACAAGATCCTAGGCTAATGTCTCAATAAATGAAAGATTAAATAACATTCCTCTTGGTTCTATAATTAATTATTTCTAATTCTTAACAAATTGATCATGTTGTATGATGCACCACCATCATGACACTAAACATTAGCGTATACTGGCACCAGAACATTTGATTAATTTGGACATGCGATTTCCTGACTGGGAGGGATAGTGGAGAATTAGTTCCAACTGGGCTGGTATCCAAAAACGGGTTTCTTATTAGGATGTCACCTAGGAAATGACTAAGTTACTTGCAGTTATATATTTCTTCATTTTGGCAGCAGGTTTTCCGGAGGTGTATCACAGAATATTCTTGAATGTTAAAGAGAAACAAGAGCTCACAAGCTGGGGGTGAGCAGAGAAGAATGATGAAAAGAAACCCACGTTACTGAATGCTGCCATGACATCTTCTAATCTGGAATATACAATCAAGGCACCTTTGTGAAGGCAGGACTGTTGATTTCAGTTTTAAGCGTACTCCAAATAGTGAGGAAGCATTCACATTCTAAAAGGGACCTCTGTGTAGAGGCTACTGCTGCCCACAATGGGTCCTTCTGAAATAGTACATAAACAACTAGTGGTTCCCTAGAGCCACTAATTGCTCTGGCATTTTTCTTTGCCAAAGAGCTGAATTTAACCTCTGTGAAAGAAACCGCCTCAGAAAAATCCACAAATGTTTTTAATTGAGTCTTTCTCCAAAGGGAAATGAAGCAAGAGGGAAAAAGCAATAGAGGGGTCTATGATTTGGGTCACTTTGGCCTGCTGATATTGCTGGACCAACTATCCAATCAGGACTTTCAACACTGCAAACCTGAGAATTGCTTATTTTTTGGACAGGAAGGGAAAGTCTAATTCACTCTTTTAAAAGTTTATGCACTGGTGCACAGAAAGCATGATAAATTGCCTCATGTTGCTGAAGCACTCAAGGGGAACGCAGTGAAAAAAAAACGAACCTGCACTCTCTTAACTCTATCAATTATTGAGGCATACAGTAATTGAAGAAACTGATGCCAGCAGAGCTGCCAGGCTATGGAGGGGGGACTTTTACACGAGGACTGTTACTCTACACACCTGCTAGAGGAGAGGCAGATCATTCCTACAGTTTCTTCATTAGCACATGGTCAACAGAACCGAACTTCTGTATGAACCATAGTATTCACACATCTGGAAAAGGTCCTGTATTTATAGCTCAGTTTATCTCTGGAGAACTGAGTTGCTAGACAATCCAGGACATGAAATACCGTGGTTTAGAGTCCAGTGGAGAAAACAAAACTTTCTCTTGATCAGTTCTGATTTTAAACCTACTATAATTTTGTGGCATTTAACTTTGGGTCGTAACACAAAAAGATAACAACATTCCTTAGAAAGGGGAGAAAGACAAAATGTAAATAAACAATGGGCTCTCAAAAGAAGAGTATTAGAAAGTTGTGTGTGATGGAGAGAGGAGTTTCTCTATGCAGGTGCTCAGCCCTAATTGCCCCAGTAAAGGGAGCCATCCATTCACCTGTACCCTGGGCTCAGTCACCTGTGGAACCTACACCACGGGGTTGAATCAGAAAGAGGAGAATCAGGAGTCCACCCCCAACCTCTGCACTGGGAACCAAGGGGTGGAGAAACTGCTTTTCTGAAATAGGATACCAGACAAGAGGAAAAACATTTAACTAAGTACAATGCAGCTTGCTACTTTTGCTCAAATTTTGAGGGTTACTAGCCAGATATAATATAAACCAGAATGTAGGACTTAAAAATACAATGCAGTTCTGATCTCTAGAATGCCAGCAGATGGCTTTTGATGTCTATCTTGGATCCAGTCAGACTCTGTGAAATCTTACTATGACATAGTTAATAACAGTATGCACCATAATAATTACTAACATTATATGAACATCACTGATGGGGTACACTGCACATACATCATCTAATTCTCAAGTAAAGCTAAGACAAACACAAGAGCATTACTTCCTGGCTTCTCTAATTTCCAGAAAGAGGGATTTTCCCTGAAATATCCTTGGCTTCTTATCCCATTCTTTCTTCCTTCCCATGGAGATGAAGCGACTTCCCCAAGGAATACCTGAAGCATTACTGGCTGTACCAGCCCAGCCTTTCCTCTACTTACCTTAGGAGCAGTTTGCCCTCATGAAGCATATATTCCACTCCTCTGTGCTGTACATTTTATACAGGGTGAACCTGATTTTCCAGTGTTGCCCAGGAGTAGGAAGATGACTATGCTTAATTCTGAGGTTGCAAATTAGGGAGTCCTTTTGGCTCGGAGACTCAGAGTCATTTCTTCAGTCATCATCAGTCATTTCTTCTTTCTCACATAAAGGGCATATTTGGCTTGCATCTGACAGCTCCCCTCTCTCTCAGTTGGTTCAGAGCTTGAGAGTGTCCCATAGTTCTGGAGGCTGGAAGTCTGAGATCAGAGCACCAGCATGGTGGGTTTGGTTGGCACCCTTTTCTGAGTTACAGAGAGCTGACTTCTCTTTGGATCCTCCCTCACACACAGTGGAAAGGGAGCTAGCAAGCTCTGTGGCCTCTTCTACAAGTGAATCATGGGGGCTCCACCCTCAGAACCTAATTACCTTCCAAAGGCCCCACCTGCTAATATCATCACACTGGGATTTGGGTTTCAACCTATAAATCTTAGGGAGGCATAAACATTCAGT
The DNA here is from genome assembly GCF_016772045.2 of Ovis aries. Lineage (NCBI taxonomy): Eukaryota > Metazoa > Chordata > Mammalia > Artiodactyla > Bovidae > Ovis > Ovis aries. Next base: position 47,446,102 of record NC_056057.1, on the reverse strand, counting down.
CCTTTGCAGAGCAGAAACAGAGGGTTGTCATTCATTGCTTCTCTACCAACCCCAGCATTATTTTGTTTTTTACATATAGGAAAAAAGGAAGCTGAAGCACAGAAATTCCATATAGCTTGCTCAAAGTCATACAAAGCCCTCAAGTGGTGGAACAGGATTTGAACTCAGATAGTCCAGTATTCTTGTCTAGACAATCCTGTGGACAGAGGAGCCTGGTGGGCTGCTGTCCACAGGGTCGCACAGAGTCGGACACGACTGAAGCGACTTAGCATGCATGCATGCATTGGAGAAGGAAATGGCAACCCACTCCAGAATTCTTGCCTGGAGAATCCCAGGGACAGAGGAGCCTGGTGAGCTGCTGTCTATGGGGTCGCACAGAGTCGGACACGACTGAAGTGATTTAGCAGCAGCAGCAGCAGTCTAGCTTTGGAATCTATGCTTTTAACACCATATACCCTATCATCTTTTATTTATCAACAATAATGATGCATATGAAATTATTTTATCTTAGAGTTTAAGATTTCAGTTTTTTCTTTTTTTTTTTCAGCCACCCAGCAGGGCATATGGGATCTTAGTTCCTTGACCACAGATGGAACCTGTACCCTCTGCAGTGGAAGCGCAGAGTCTTTACCATCAGACTACAAAGGCAGTCCCCAAATTACTTCAGAGTATTGTTTTTTCTTAAAATGAGAACACTTATAGAATCTTGGCAGTGCTTATTGTTTATAATTAGACATTTATTTTTGAGTACAAGAACTGCTAAAATGATGCTTAGAAACTGCTAGCTTTTATATGAATATTTTTTTTTGTTTATGCCAGTATTTCACCTAATCAGAATTTTACCTTTTATGTAGTGCCAAGAACATTAATTATAAATTCTAAATGTGTGAAATTGGAATTGAGATTAATTATAAATAAATATATGTATATTTTGGTTTTATACACATTTCACAAAAAATGCATCCTTTTTGTTTGTTTGTTTTGGCTTGATATTTTGAGTGAGTTTTTGGCTTGATATTTTGAGTTAGTTTTTGGCTTGGTATTTTAAGTTGGCTTCATGTAAGCCAAACATTTTCTGTGTTCTTAAAAGGCATATATTCCTTTAGCTTCCTTCAGGGCTCAGAGGTTAAAGCGGCTGCCTGGAATGTGGGAGACCTGGGTTCGATCCCTGGGTTGGGAAGATCTCCTGGAGAAGGAAATGGCAACCCACTCCAGTACTCTTGCCTGGAGAATCCCATGGATGGAGGAGCCTCGTGGGAGAGTCCATGGGGTCGCAAAGAGTCAGACACAACTGAGTGACTTCACTTAATAATATATTCCTTTTAAGAGTATACATGTGTTTATGTGTATACATAACTAAGAACATATGTATCTTGTTCATTTATATATGGCTACATATATGTAGAATAATTTCGGCTTCAGGTACAAATACAGACATGAATCAATCCAGTTCTGTTTAAATTTCTGTGAAGCTTTGTTTAAGTAACTCTCTGGGTGTCAACAGACACATTGTTTTAATGAACATTTCAATCAAAAGGATACCAAACATGCTGGCAGGTCACAAACTTGTCTGAAAAATTGCAGGAGAGCTCTTGACTCAGGCAACATTTTCAAGTGCTAAAATCTATATTGCATTTCAGACACAGGATCTTAATAGAGGAAAATATCATCTTTTTCCACAACCATATGAACCATACACCAATCACCGTCCTCCGAGCAAAATCTGCTTCAGCCATGATAACACCCAAAGCAGAGACCAATGATTATCTTGCCGGCACTTTTCCAAGTGGCTCTTTGTGCTGAGCTACTTTATTTGTAAAACAGGGAGCCCTGGTCTAGATGACTGAGTGGTTATCTGCTATTTACCTTATATCATTCGTATATAGGAATACATTTGTATTCACCTGATGCTCCATGCATACACACATGATGGGAAATAACCGCATTTGCAGAAGCGATTCCTGAGTGGACTCAATGTGACACCCTCACTCTCTGCCCTAACTTGGGAAAAGTTGCCATTGGCTGGAGACAAAGTCAGGAATCTCATGCCAATCCAGCTTGCAACACTTTATTTCTCAGTAAAAGGGGTAAACTTAGGAGCAACTGAATTCCTTGTCAGTGAGGAGGAGCTCTCCCAAGCCTGCTAGACTCCCTGGAAACCATGTGCCTATTTGTATACACTTTCCTGAAACAGAGTTTGGCACCAATATAGCTTTAAGGTGGTGAGCTTTTCTTTCACACAGCCTGACTACTTTTTATTTTATTCTCCTGAAATAACATTTGAATGCTTTAGAAACTTCAACGGGCAAAAATCAATTGTTCAAAGGAAACATATGGGAAAACTACGACATACTAAAGATGTTAAGCAGTGGAACCAAGCTTGAGCAAGATGGGTGCTTTCCTAACCATCCTGTGTAAGGAAGGCTCTTACTTTCAAGGAGGCATCAGATACATGTTATTGATAGGCTCCCAGATTATGAATTTTTCACAGCTTAGCAGATATTTCTTCCATCCTCTTTCCCTGTTTTTCTCCCCCACCTCTTTACTCTCTGTCCTTTTTTATATCTATATCAATATTAATATCCATATTGATCTATAGAGATCTCCATCTGCTTCATTCCTGGTGCGTACACAGCTTAAGAACAGTCATATAACTGATAGAGTGCTGTCACCCTCTTTGCAGAAAGGGCTTGTAACATCACTAAGGACAGACATGATATAGTCTAGGCACTGAATTATTTTTTCACCATGTTGAAAAAGGCAGAACAGCAGAATGGGGCTCTGAATCTGGATAACAAAATTTTCGAACTGACTGTACCTGACATCTATTCTGTTCCTCCTTAGTGGCACTTCCTCTCTTCCATCCCCTCGCCCTTCGGATGCTTAAGATCAAGGTAATGTGGATTCTGAGGAATTCTTTATTACATCTAAAACAAAAAAAAACTGCTAAAGAAAAAGACAACTATGGTAAATTGTTTGAGTTCCTTTTTTTTGGTTCTTTATTTCTTGTTCCCTTTCCCCATTAGATTTTCCTTGGGGGGAAAAAAAAAAAAGCCTTTTAAAGGCTTCCATTCTTTTGCTCTGTCTCTGAAACAATTTATTAGACTTGGGGAAATTCTGTGAGATATGTCAGGCTTTAACCAATCTATAGTAAAATCTTTCAGTTATTTATATATTTGTGAAGAATGCTTATGATTTAGAACAAGAAACTGGATTCAGAGAAACCAAATTGGAATTGGCAGTAGGTATCAAAAAAAGAATAGGAGAAAAACAGGTCAAGGGAGGGTGAAACAAGTCAGCGTGTTAAATGTTCTGTCAAAAGATTTTCACACATCTTTCAACTTCAAATTCTGAAAGCCAGAAGTTTGTAGATAAAACCTTGACCGTTATGACATTTGAAGAACAATGCCTGAATCAGAACAATGCCTGCCCTTGACTAAAACAAAGTGTAACCCAGTTTTAACTTGCCAGAAGGTGGTTTTGCTTTGAACTCAGGTGCCAGAATGGCCCGAGGCAGGGCTGTGTGAAAGTCTGGAACCTCAGTGAGTAGCTTGGGCTTTTGCTCTCTGCCCTTGGGGATCATTCTTCCTCTCAGGGTTCAATACTTTCACCTTTTAACCACCACCCCAGGTTCCTGCTTGGGGGTTAAAAAACCTATTGTGATTCATTTGCCACTCTCATAACCAAGACTGGGGTATGCTGACAGAATTACAGGACTATGATGATCTAAAGTATTTTGAATTTTGAGATGATGGCCACATGAATTACTGATAAACTCTGCTAGTTAGAAACATTTCATTAAGTGATAGGATGGTAGACTTATTTCAAGATGTTTCACTAAAGAATTTCTTTGTTCTGCTTTCACTTAAAAAAAAAAAAACCCCAATATCTTAATCCAGAATACCAGTTTTCTATTTGACCAGACAGAGTAGGGGCTATCAATTTTTGTTAGAGATAAATAAATGACCAGGGGAAGAGCTTAAAATTCCTGAAAGGAAACAGAACAGTCTAGAGCTGACATGATCTGGGCTCGGGTCCTGGTCCGAACTTACCTTGAGCCCAGCTCTAGGCCAATACGTTGGCCATGTGATGCGAAGAACTGACTCACTGGAAAATGACCCTGATGCTGGGAAAGACTGAAGGCAGGAGAAGGGGACGACAGAGGATGAGATGATTGGCTGGCATCACCGACTCGATGGACATGAGTTTGAGCAAGCTCTGGGAGTTGGTGATAGACAGGGAAGCCTGGCGTGCTGCAGTCCATGGGGTCACAAAGAGTCAGACATGACTGAGTGACTGAACTGAACTGAACTAAGGAATAAGAAGAAGATGAACACACATTCTCCACCTTACAACCCTGTCTGCTCTCCCTTTTCAAGGTACTGTTTGTATTCTTCAAAGAGAAGTCAACGTATCATTTGGGACAAATTGAGGGTTTGTTGATTCTATAATCAAACACAATTTAGATTAAACATTTCCTCATTTGCAATGTGTATTTGTTTTCTACGACTATTGTAACAAACCACCATGAACTTAGTGACTTGCTGCTGCTGCTGCTAAGTCGCTTCAGTCGTGTCCAACTCTGTGCCACCCCATAGATGGCAGCCCACCAGGCTCCCCCGTCCCTGGGATTCTCCAGGCAAGAACACTGGAGTGGGTTGCCATTTCCTTCTCCAATGCATGAAAACTGAAGAGGGAAAGTGAAGTCGCTCAGTCGTGTCCGACTCTTACAGCCTACCAGGCTCCTCCATCCATGGGATTTTCCAGGCAAGTGTACTGGAGTGGGGTGCCATTGCCTTCTCCTTAGTGACTTAAAACAATACAAATATTTTATTTTATAATCCTGTACATCAGCATTCTCATTTGTACCTCAATGGGCTATTTTAGTTGTTTGGAGGGCTGCATTCCTTTCCGGAGGCTATAGGCAACAATCCATTTCCTTGCCTTTTCTTGCTTCTAGAGACCACTGGCTGTCCTTGGCTCCTGGCCCCTTAGTCCTCTTCAAGGTCAGCAACGGCAAGTGAAGTCCTTTTCATGTATCATCTCTCTAACTCTATTGCCTCTTCTCCATCCACTTTTATGAATTCATGTGATTAGACTGGAGTCACCCAGATAATCAAGGATAATCTCCCCATCACAACATCATCTTATTAGCAAACTTAATTTCCTATTTCCATGTGACCTAACATATTTAGAGGTTATAGGGAGTAGCGTGTGGACCTCTTTCTGCATATGTGTATAGTGTGGTATATGACGGGACACACAGTAGTGTGTCATTATAATCTTTTTTAAAATTAAAGTCTAGTTGGTCTATATTTCAGGTATACAGCAGTGACTCAAATATTATATATATATATATACACACACATATACACTTTTTCAAAATTCTATTATTACAAGATATTGAATATAGTTCCTGTGTTAAAAAGTAGGTCCTTTTGTTCATCTGTTTTATAAAGAATTGTGGGCTATGTGTTAATCCAATTTATCCCAATTTAATTAGGATAAATAAATCCTAATTTATCCCTTTCTCCCACCTTTCCCATTTGGTAACCAGAAGTTTGTTTTCTAAGTCTGTGAGCCTGTTTGTTTTATAAATAAGTTCTTTTGTATCACTTTTTCAGATTCCACATATAAGTGACATCATATATTTGCCTTTCTCTGACCTACTTTGTTTGGTATGATAATCTCTACATCCATCAATGTTGCTGCAAAAGGCATTAATTCATTCTTTTTCATGGCTGAGTAATATTCCACTGTATATATGTCCATCAATAGGTGTATGGATAAAGAAGATGTGAAAAAGGACTGTTCTTTACCAGGGTTGGAATGCCATATAGGACAAAACACCAACCACCTTGCTTCCTGTGATTTTCTCTATTCCAGGGCTCTACCACTGGGGTACTGTGTCACCTCTCTACCTCTGCAGTCAAGTCATCAAGTTGCCATGGAGCTTGGGCTCAAACTCCCCAAGGAATGATCTGCTTAGGCGCTGTCTAGTATATAGTGTCTTGTTGATCAGAGCTTCTCCCCAGTCTGCCAGTTGGCTGACCTCTTTCTAGATGGCTGCCTTTGGCCCCAGTGTCCATCCCTGCCCATAGCTGTGATCAGTTAGTGGGACCACATGGTGCATGTGGGACCTCATTTATGCATGAGGGACTGCCATGGCTCATGGCCTTGGATGGGTGCTATGGATATGGCCATTCATATCATGTTTTGCCCAGTTCTGGGGAGGCAGTGTTGAGGTAGAAAGCTAGGGTAAGAGTTAGGGGTGAGGGTGGTTGATTACTAAATACTCTGAATAATTTGTGGCACCAAAAGTTTGGTCTTGGTCCTCTTTAATGGTCACTCAAAAGTAAGATGCGGAGCACTTTTCTAAGTCCAGGGACAGACCCTTAACAGCTTCGGCATATGGGGAATTTACCCCAGAGGTAAGCTTTAGCATTTTGAAGATGTCAGCACCTCAAGGTGAACATGGCCTGCATGAAGGATCAGAGGGCGTGAACGTGGTGACCCTGGAGAGGCCAGAGCAGGAGAGGGCTAGGATATTTCGTGGTTGAAACTTGGGAGACTGGTCTGTGAGAACACATAGAAAGCCTAGGATGACTCTATTATTCGGGTTTTCTCCTCTGGTTGCTGTGACTAGAACTCCAAAACCATGCTGAATAAAAGTGGTGAGTGTTGCCACGCTGTTATTATCCTGTTCCTGTCCTCTGATTTATAGTTGCTGTGGTACAGACTGAGGGACATAAAGTCAATTGCAGATCTGCTGTGTGGGATAAACTCTGAATACCTGTGCCTCACAAGGCTGGCTTTCCATGGATCTTTGTTGGGTTTTCTCCGTATGACATGGTTCTCTCTTGATTTCTTACTTGGCCTTGTTTTCCTCTTGGGACCAATCTTTGACTTTATTTTGAGTCTGCTTGTCTGAAGTCCTGATACTTTCCCTATCTCTGACTGTGTACATCCTTCTGCTTAGGCCCTCAAAGGCAAGCCTGAGTCATGTTTCAAGAATATGGAGTATCTTGACCAAAGCAAGTGATGCTCAGAAAGGCCATGACTTGGGGGTCTTCTTGCTATAGGATCAAATCCACTGCTCAGCCACATCTCTGCCTTGGATGTTGCCTTCAGCTTGAATCATGCCTAAATTTGGAATTCTCTGGGCTATCTGCTATTCCTCTTAGTGACTCTCTGCAAGCACAGAATTGCTAGTCCCTACTTTCTCTCTTTCAGTCCTGGCTCCCCACTGGGATCAGAGCATACCATTTGGCTGAACCTATCTAAACTGCAGCAAACAAGTCCATTTCAAAAGCTCCAGACTTGTAGAGGTGACTAGCAAAGAATATTATTTTCTCCTTCCTTCCTAAAAATGTGGGTGATCAATATGAGTACCTCTGATGTCTACAGGGTGACAGAGCTAAGCAAAAATTTCCTGAAACTTTTGCCATATGACGCATTTGGAAGTTTGAATAAGAATGCATATGGGCCCTGTAGCCTAACCTCTAGGTATTGTTGCACTCAACCTGAGGGCTCAACCTTCACACCTCTAATCTATTTTCACAAAGACAGGCAATATACTGGGAGGTTCAGATGTAGCTGCATGAAGTTAGTGATTGCTCTAGTGTGTAGCATGAACTCAGGACCTTAGTTTTTACCCATTATTCCCATGTTCTAATCTCTATTAATGTATTGACAATAGATTAATAGTATTATTATTTTTATATAAAGCCAAAGTCATCATTTAAGTTTCTGAGAATTCAGAATCCTCAGTGAAAATAAGCAGTTTGCACAATTGTTGAAGAAAATAAATTTGTCAGAGAAACCGGAGCAAACACCTTTAGTTTCCTCATTTTCCTAAATTTTAACACTGTAAAAATAATAGCTAACATTAGTAACTACCTGTATCAGACGTATATGAATCAACTCATTTAAACCTCATTCCAACCTTATGAAGTGGGTATTATCATTATCCCCATTTTAAAGAAGTTGAAACAAGAACAGAGAGCTTAAATTCTTCAAAAAGGTCACAGTTACCAAGACTGACACCTTCGGCTAGCTGATTGTTGTTTTCTTAGCCAATCTACAATGATAGAGTTTAGTTTTTGCTATTTCAGGAAAATATGGAGCTTTCCTCTGACAATAAAATCAGAATACCAAAAAAGAATTAGAGTCACCTAAGAACTGATGAGACTGGTGTAGATAATATGACAAAAGACAGGTTTGTGTCTTAATTAAATACAGTCAACAATTAAGGTCAAAGCAGGCTGGAAAAAAGGCAAAAATTGGACTTATCAACAAATACTTGTATTGCAGCACATGGCTAGAAGTCTGTTGCTGAGAAATGGTCTTGTGGTGCAATAGTACTGGAGTTCTTATGAACTTCAAGAAATGGACCAACTTATCTTAAAGTATTGGCATTCTGAGTTGTCAAAATGCCATCTCTAGAAATAACTGGCAGCAAAATCAAAGTAAACTGAAATGAAGGTACTTCATCGATTTTTGTTATTGTTGTTGTTGAACTTTAGAGCAATATATTCACAGTTAAGGGAGTTCCTGTCAATAGCTGATGAGAATCTTAAGAGGTGCCATTTTTTTGTATGGCCAGACATAAAGTTATTTTAATTTCCTTGGCAAACAGCCTCTTCAGTCATGTACTATTATATATGTTCCTGGAGATAGCAGGTGATTAAGACACATCTAAACCTTTTCTCAAGGGACTTTTCATCTAAAAGAGTACCCAGTTTAACTGCTGTAATTAGAAAAAAAGGGAAATAGAGGCTTCTAAGTATACTCATTGGAAAAGACTCTGATGCTGGGAGGGATTGGGGACAGGAGGAGAAGGGGATGACAGAGGATGAGATGGCTGGATGGCATCACCGACTCGATGGACATGAGTTTGGGTAAACTCCGGGAGTTGGTGATGGACAGGGAGGCCTGGCATGCTGCAATTCATGGGTTCGCAGACAGTCAGTCACGACTGAGCGACTGAACTGAACTGAGTATAATTGAACATACACTCCCAAATCTGCAATCTATGTTTTGACATCTCAAAATTTACTGGAAGGGGAAATTTAAGATATTTAGTCCCACATCATTATTCTTTCAACCAGATTCAAGAGTTGGAAGAATACTGGAACACAGAGGAACTAGCAGCTGGAGACAACAAGTAAAACAGTATGTGTGTGAATGTGTGTGGGGGCATGGTTGTTTAATTGTAGTGTATAAAAAAAATATACGTACAGACCCAGTTTCGGGCTCTGGAAGGGGTCCGCCTTCCTGCAACAAATGGCGACTCTGGTGGGGATTCTTCTTCACTGAGACTGACGTCCTGACCACTCGGGGTACTCAGGGGCCAGCTTGCCTGCCAATGGATCAGACCCAGCGGCCGCAACTGGGATGCTTTTGTCCCTGGTCTCCTCTTGATGCGGACAACTGGCCAGAGTGCCCCAACCGGTAAGGAACAAGAGACTTTATTGACCTCTCTCGCCTTCCCTCTCTCTTTCCTCTCCTTAACCCTTCCTATCCTTCCTTGTTTTTCTAGTCCCCCGGTCGTGGACGCAGGAATCTGGTTGAAGGGCCCTCAGCCTGAGCTGAGGATTGGAGACTGATCATCATCTCTTGGCAGAGAACCCGAATTCTGGTTCTGGTCTGGTCTGATTTCTGGTAGGGCCGAGTTCCAGTCCTCCCTTCTCTGGAGGCCCAGGGAAAAGTCCCATAATGCCTGGGTATCTGTAGGTGGCAGGAGACGTCTGTAAGGCCACCCCTTTCGCCCTACCTCCCGCCTCCTCCCCCTTCTTCTTTCAACCTGGCTTCCTTTCCTCCCTTGAAATCTTTGATGTTAGTACTTGGATCTGAAGTTCTGTGTCTCTATAGGAGGTTTTCTGAGAGACTGTACTCTTGTATTTAAGGGCTTCCCTGGTGGTGCAGAGGTTAAAGCGTCTGCCTGCAATGCGGGAGACCTGGGTTTGATCCCTGGGTCAGGAAGATCCCCTGGAGAAGGAAATGGCAACCCACTCCAGTACTCTTGCCTGGAGAACCCCATGGACGGAGGAGCTTGGTGGGCTAAAGTCCACAGGTCGCAAAGAGTTGGACATGACTGAGTGACTTCACTTCACTTTCACGGATATAACTGTTAAGAATAGAAAGATAATTAGTCCCAAAACAGGAATATGCAGTAAAACTTACAATTGCCAGTGGAAGTCTCTGATATATGACAATAAGATTCAAACTCAAGTTCCCTACCACTAGCGTGGTATGTTATTCATCTCTTCTACTGAAAGTACAGTGAATATCAGGACTAGATGTTTCCAGAGTGAAAGTTATGTTTCCTCTAAGTAGCAGGAAAACTGATTTACAATTCCCATTCTTTAGATGAGAATACTTCATATATTTCCTCAGTGCCAGATCCTAGAATGCTGCCTAGAAACCTGATGTGATCTATGGTTTACATGATCGATAAAAGCTGACAAGAACCTCACTCTTGGGTGTTTCTTCATGGTGATGGGTGTTTGGTTTCTAGCAGCCCTCCAAGTTGGCTCTTGGAAGCAAGGATAAGAGTTCTAGACTCTGATACTCCTGTTCTCCCCTTACCATTTCTTTATTTTTGGCACATTTCTAGGTCTTTGGCCTCTCTGATATCCCTGTAGACTACATTATTAGCATTTCTTGGAATCAAGCACCATTTCATAGCTTTAAATTATACTTGCTTGCCTTTACTTTGCTGGTAGTATCATGGCTGAATATGCCCCTCAAAACCCGAGTGCTTCTCCTTGAGCATCCCTCTTCCTGCACAGGGTAGGGAGAATCATACTGGTTTCTTAAATTCTACAGGAAGTGTTTTCAGTCATGCAGATACAATCAATGGAGAACTCAGCACAGCCTTATAAGCCAGAATGGAGCCAGTATACAGAAAAATCTTAAAAAAAAAAAAAAAAGTACTAGAGAAAATGGAAAAGGCACACAGTTCTGTATCTAAAACTACTCACGGGTCAAAGAGAGAGAAGCAACATCCTCCTTGTGGTTCCAGCAAGACCTCTATCAGGGATGATTAAATCCTTAAGGTAAATGTTCCTTGAAGTTTCAGTTGTCATGGAGCTATTGTAGACTGGTCTTCCCAAGATAACAACAGCTGCAGTATTACACATTATTCTTCTGTGGTTGGTGGCCCATGCATTCTCATGGTTCCTACTGGGTCCCAATTTTGTACATCCACCTGACCAGAATGTTTCCACACCTGAGGAGGGGGTATGTGTTTTATTTTACACATTCTGGGCTGATATAATGTTAAATTTGATAGAATATATTTTTCAGTGAACTGACTAGAAACCCTAAGCTCTTGGCTCTTCCCTGACTGAACACAATGTACCCTGGGAAATGGTGAGCTCTGGAGTGAATTAAGCCTAATGGAGCATGAACTTAGGTCTCCATCCATCTGCTGTCAAGCACATTCATATATTTGGTTTGACTTGAAATGGCGCTTTAGATGTGGTTGAGTGATGATGCAACTGCTCCTCTGGCACACCTGGGATGCTGAATGCTTGTTGTCAAGTTTAGAATGAAGACCTAAGGCTTCTTTTTTTTTACCATCATGCCCTGAGGGACCAGGATATTGGTTAGCATCATACATTAGTTGAGCTGGGTGTTGGATTCTGTAGCTATTACCCACCCTTGTACCCTTGTCCCACTGCTGCTGACCCTGCTCCTGGAAAACTCTCATAATTGCAGTTTCTCACATTTTTTGCTTTTTTGGTCATTTTTTAAATTGTTGCCAAAAATGAGAATTGTGGCTGGGCCACTTAATCTGGAATGGTATTGACATCAGTACTGATCACCGAAATTTCATCACACAAACATCATCCATGATGATCTTTCTCCTATTTGAAGATTAATAAAAGAGGAGGCCAGCATGGGGTATTGTAAGATATGTCCTACTAAACTGAAAATTTGACTTCTAGTAAATAGCTATTACCTATGATTTTTTATCATCTCAATGCAGCAAGTTCATACATCCTCAAACAATGTAGTTTTGGGATATAATCTTTACTGAACTTGATTTCTGGCTCTGCTTCAATCTAGAGTAAGAGCTCTATTATGGATGCCAACTGTCTTGAATATGAGAACTTAATGGTCAAAATATTGAGAATACTGCCCACTTGGTCTGACTTGTCCAGCTGTAACAATGCCCACAGTAGTCCTTTGAGATGTTGAGTCATAGGCCAGAGCTAGATGTTATGCAGCAGTGTCCCTATTGAGGCCTGTCGGTGACAGCCCTATCTGGTTTATGTGCCAGTGGTAGCATTTGCTGGCAGCAGCTGATGTCTTGGAATGTTTAAGGGAATGCCAAGTATCATGCCTGTGGTTACTTTGGTCTGATGATGTTGACTAGCTAGCATAATCATGAAATACAGTTAGGCTATATGCCTATAACATACAGTCTACTGCTTTGCCACTAAAATAATGTACTGGAAGGCGAAAGCTTGACAACACATCCCTGACCCATTCCTCCAAACAAAATGAACAAATTGAGAGTGCTGGCAGAGACAGGAGGGTGTGTGCCAACCTAAGTTGCTCCCTGTTGAGGAAGACTGGAGAGGGCTGTGGAGACGCTAAATCTCCCGCTCTTGGAGGGGGTCAGACCAGCCTGCTTGCATGTGCTGCTTATATTCCTGGGAGAACTATCAGATTTCACATCCTGGAGGAGGGATATTTGGTCGCTGAAAAGAGGACTGCTGTTTGTTCCCAGAAATGCCTCCTTCCTGCCTCAGCCCAGCAATGCTCAGTGCCAGCTCAATGCTTATCACCTGACATAAGCATAAGTTTTCATGACCAACACCAAGGGCCGAGGGAACCTCAAGGTCCTCACTGATGCTGAAGATAAATAAACCATAAAGAGACAAAGGAATGATACTTCTTGTATGGGGAATCAGACACCCAAGGAAGGAAGGCAAAGCTGAACTGGACCTGGGGGGTGTATTGCCATAGAACTGAAAAAAGTGGAAGAAAGACAAGAGACTTGAAGTTTAGAAACTTAAAATATAAATAGTAAGAACTCTGAGAATATATGGATAAATAATTTTTTTAAAAAGAAGAAAATTTCTTTGGATAGACAAGGTCTTAAATTATTAATGGTTACCAAGACTCAGATGGGATTAATGGGAAACATTCACATACCTAGTTATACCTTGGGGAAGTTTACAAATTCCTTGGACTAAAAAATATCTTATAAATTTCCACAAAGAACATTATGACAACAAAAATTAGTTAAAGCAACGGTTACAATGTGCTACTGAATTCCGAAACAAAACATACTGAAAGGGAAAATAATAATCCCTCCACTAAAATTCTGAAGCAGTCTAGCAAATCCTACACATTTTAGCGGAAGCAGGAATGCAGTGGTACAGTGAAATGATTAACAACTAACGCTACAGAAGAATGATAAAAAAATGAAGCCTTGCTTTGTAGTGCTTGCCAATTTCACGGTGTAAATACTCCCTCCATGGTCAATTTCAAGCTATCAAAGTGATGTCATTGAACACAGAGTTGAAAAGAAATGAGTCAGTTTAAACCAGCTCTAGGACATCCCTCTACAAAAGAGATAATGCAGACAAGAGAAGTTACAGCTTAAACATACCGTTTTTGAGGAATACTGGATGAGTAAGCAAAGAAAATACCTTAGTGGGAGGACACTTTTAATATGTTAATAGAGAAATGCAGAAATGCAGGTGTGATTATTGCTGTTGGGCTAAGAAGGTAAGCCTTTGAAGACTTGAAAACAATTAATTTGCACTTCCAAATTAATAGGGCAAAATGCAATAAGGAGAGAACTGACCAAGTCAGAAAAGTAAGAAGAGGGACTTCTGGTTTCCAGTCCACCACACAAGGAGCTTGGAAGTCACCACTTAGCCCGAGCCATAAGTAAAAATTTGAGCTAAAAAGTCAATAAGCTTTCTTAGATCTGTCAGGGAAGCGAGGTCACAGGGCAAACCACTGCTCCCAAATTTGGAGAGACATACAGGTGGACACAAAGATTCACCATAGATAAGAGCAGAAATCCATGAGTGGAAACCTCAGCTACCAGTGCTGGGGAAGGAAAACCTGAACTGTGGACAAGTCTGAGGGTTAAAACCCCCAGGGGACTCTATCATAAGATGGCCCCCACACTTTGGTGAGTTTTACCTTCTTGAGCTCTGCCAGATCCCCACCACAAAGACTGGAGAAAAATCACTGCATGCTTCTGGCAGAGAGATGGGACAGGGGACCATTCTGAAAATTGCCAGAGCGTCTGTTCACCTTAACAGGACCTATCTACAAGGAAAACTATTTTACCAGAGTCTAAACCATTGGGATTTTATCAGAGGTTAATAACCCTTGAGGAAGGAAGGAAACATTCAACACTAGCCTCTTCTAGCCATCCTGTTCCACGTAAGGCTACAGAAAAATTGACACGTGCTTATAAAGAAAAGTAAGTAGAGGCAAAAAGAAAATATGATGTATGATAATATTAAACCTAAAATAAATGGAAGAAACAACACAAAGAATATCAGTTATGGAACAAATATAAAAGTCTGAATTTCCCTATCAAAATACATCATCATACTCAGACAAAATCCAGTTATATATGTTAATAAAAATCAAAAGTAAGATAAGACAAAGATATGCCAAACATATGTGTGAATATGTCTCCTTAGGTAAGAAAACAAAAGCAAAATTAAACAAATATGACAAATCAAACTAAAAACCTTTTGCTTTCAGGAAACTACAAAAAAAAAGAGAGAGAGAGAAAGAGAAAAGGCTACCTACCGAATGGAAGAAATTATTTTCAAACAATATTACCTGATAGGAGGTTAATAGCCAAAATAAACAAAAAACTCATACAACTCAACACCACAAATGACCTGATTAAAAACTGGTCAGAGGATCTAAACAGACATTTTTCCAAAGAAGATATACAGATGGCAACAGGCTTATGGAAAGATGCTCAACATAACTAATCATCAGGGAAATGCAAATCAAAACCACAATGAAATATCATCTCACACCTGTCAGAATGGCTATTATCAAGAAGACAGCAAATAACTAATGTTGCCAAGGATGTGGAGAAAAGGAATCCTTGTGCACTGTTATGGAAATGTAAATTGGTATAGCTTCTATGGAAAACAGTATGGAGATATCTCAAATTAAAATTAAAATTAAAATTAGAACCATCACACAATACAACAATTCTACTCCTGGGTATTTATCTGAAGAAAACAAAAACACTAATTATAAGAGATATATACTATGTTCACCGCAGCATTATTTACAATAGACAACCCAAGTACCCATTAACATATGAATTGATAAAGAGTTGATACATCTTTATCCATTAGACTTTATCCATAACTTTATACTTTATCCATTAGTATACAATAGACTATTACTCAACCATAGAAAGAATGAAATCTTGCCATTTGTATCATCATAGATGAACCTAGATGGTATTAAGTGAAATAAGTCAGACAAAGACAAATACTGCACTGTATGATTTCACTTACATGTGGAATCTAAAAACCAAAACAAATCAACAAACAAAACAGAAACATAGTTACAGATATACAGAATAAATAGGTGGGGGAAAATAAAAAAGATAGGTTGAAAATAAGGATATAGACAAAGTTAAACCTAATTAATGCATACAAAGAAAGCAGAAGTAGCACAATTCAAAGTCAAAAGCATTCAATGGGACCTCAGCCTCTGGTGGTTCAGAGGGTAAAGCGTCTGCCTACAATGAGGGAGACCTTGGTTCGCTCCCTGGGACGGGAAGATCCCCTGGAGAAGTAAATGGCACTCCAGTACTCTTGCCTGGAAAATCTCATGGACGGAGAAGCCTGGTGGGCTACAGTCCATGGGGTCCCAAAGAGTCGGACATGACTGAGCAACTTCACTTTCACTTTCAGCCTCTGATAGCTCAGTTGGTAAAGAATCCGCCTGCAACTCGAGACCCCAGTTTGATTCCTGGTTCAGGAAGATCCCCTGGAGAAGGGATAGGCTATGCACTCCAGTATTCTTGGGCTTCCCTTGTGGCTCAGCTGGTAAAGAATCCGTCTGCAATGTGTGAGACCTGGGTTTGATCCCTGGGTTGGGAAGATCCCCTGGAAAAGGGAATGGCTACCCACTCCAGTATTCTGGCCTGGAGAATTCCATGGTCTGTATAGTCCGTGGGGGTCACAAAGAGTCGGACACGACTGAGCAACTTTCACTTTCTGCCTCTGGCCGCTTGCCTGGCCAGGGCCACCTGCCAGCTCAGACAGTCTGTACCTTCATGAAGCTCTCTGCCGCCCCTGTGGCCATGCACAGGCTCATCCGTTTGTCATTCCTCTCCATAGGGCCTTCTGTGCTCAGCCCATCAAAGTCCAGGAAGAACTCCCAGGACAGATCAACAAAGCGCCCTACCTCCTTTACCTTCCTGGTTCGCTGAGGTCAGCCCTGCTCCTCAAACAGCCCGGTCTTGGCACATTCGTAGATGGCTGTGTCCTCCTCCGAATAAAGTCAGGGAACATTTCTGAAGATACTGAGCACAGGAAGCTGCCTCACAGCCATGAGCTAGTGACGTCTGGGGATTACAAGAATTCTTTGTGTGTGTATTTCTCTTACACACACATGCACAAACTTCACACACTCTGTGCATGGCCTCTTCCATAGCCACCCTCACTCTTGCGGTCTAGCTGTTCCTCCTTCCCATGCCCTTCCCCATCCATGCACCTTTTCACCTCCCCACCCCTCCCAGTACCTGGCCTTTCTGAGCACCTGTGCCTCCTATCTTTACACTCAGGTGGAATGCTCTCTACCTGATAACTCAGCACAATCTTGCCTCCTTCCCACTTAGGTGTGACATATAGAGCTGTAGCTGGGTCACACGTGAAATCAAATTGCCTGCAACACGGCTCCACGCACAATTCAAGGCCTGTTGGGGGTGAGTTAACTGCCCCCTCCTCCCACCAGTTTCCACCCGTGGAGAACACAGACGCCTTTGTCTCGTCTTTCCACAGATAACCGCCTGCCCTCGTGGCCCAAGTTCTTGGTATTTCAACAGTAAGTCTAGACTGACACAAAGAATAGTGTGAAAGCTCCAGTATAAAAAGATAACCACTTTCACTGAAAAAAAAATTTCTTTTTTGTGCACCATTTGACTAAAATTTACTTTCTTTTGATGAAATATCAGTAAGTCTCCACCTTTTTCTTAATTCTCCTGGGCCCCACAGCCATTTTCAAGTTTTCCCGAGTGCTCTCCCCAGAGATGAGCATAGCTTCCAAAACGCAGTTCTGAGGAACCGAAGAGAAACGAGAGACCCCGGGGGAAAGCCCTCTGCGCTAGTGGATGCGGCCTAGTGCAGATGCAGGCGAGGAGCGCAGAAGATGCCACACCCCCCAGAGCTCAGCGGGAGAATTGCGTCCGGAGGAGCCGCAGGACCAGCGACACTAACCTTCTGTACTCCAGTCAGAGGGAAAGGGACTCTGGAACCACAGGGGTGGAAAACGAAGCTGAGCCCTCCTGTTGCAGAAAAGGCCTGTTCGGAAAGCCTTTTCCAGCCGGTGGCTCCACGTAGGCAAGGCACACGTGCGATCACGTCACGGCGTGGGCTTCTATGCTTCAGGCTGATTGGTCGATTGATGGAGGGCAGGCTTACTGCAGGCTCTGGAAGCCAAAGTGGCATCAGGCGCCTCTACGGAGATAGGATTTTGAGGGCTTTTTTTCTTTCTTTCTTTCGTATGCCTCAGAGTGAAGTGAAGTGAAGTCGCTCAGTCGTGCCCGACTCTTTGCGACCCCATGGACTGTAGCCTACCAGGCTCCTCCCTCCATGGGATTCTCCAGGCAAGAGTACTGGAGTGGGGTGCCATTTCTTTCTCCAGGGGATCTTCCCCACCCAGGGATCGAACCCAGGTCTCCAGCATTCCAGGCAAATGCTTTAACCTCTGAGCCACCAGGGAAGCCATGCCTCAGAGTAGGGGCTGATATCTGGAGGTCACTTAAAATTTTGGATTAGGTCACACTGAAACTGTCTTAGTTTGCAACGAGTCCATTTCAAGAAGCAATTTATTAAACGGTGAGGTCAGAACTATGCTAAATCACTGTGCTGAAACTTAAGACACAGTTCATCCCTAAAATATCCTGCATGGGTTTTAACTGGGTTCTGGTTTGCACAAAAGACATTTTGAGAAACATGAGGTATAGTTTAACATAAACTGAAAATTAGATTGTGTTGGGGAATTATTGTTTTGTTAGGTAGTCAGGGAAGAGGCCAAGGAGGAAAAATAATTCCAGTTTTCAGCGACGCATGTTGAAGTATTTAGCCAGCTAATGATGTTTGGAATTTGTTTTATAATATTTAGAATTTTACTAGATCAAGGATATGGGGTAAAATGGAAGGAGGGGAACTATTATAGAATAAACAAAGGAAAAATACTTAAGACCATGTGAACTGAATGCAATAGAATGGACTTTGCTTGGATCAAAATTTCTGTCTGTGAGAAAGCGCCATCACAATCAGGGGAATTCAAAAATGGCTTTTTATTAGACAGCATTAAAAAATAATTTTATTAGGTAATAAGATTTGTTAGGCATGTATTTTTAAGTCCCTATATATCAGATAGATATATGAAAGAATTTATCATTAAAAATGTTATCTGGGATTTGCTTTAAACTATTCCAGGAAATATGGTGGTAGGGGAATAGATGAAACAAAATTGGCAGTATTGATAATTGCAGTATTGATAATTTCTAAAGCCAAGAAATGGGTACATGGGCAGGCTTATTATAGTAGACTGGTGCAAAAGTAATTGTGGTTTTTGCATTGCTGAACTTTGTCATTTGTTATTGGAATACATTCTTAAATAAATGCAGTTATATTGTACATCATTTTTATGTGCATTTCTAGCTTTTTTTTTGCTAATGACGTTGCTTGCTGTTCATATTTATTTCAGACTATAGAAATGATGTTAGACAAAGAGCAAATTTGAGCGATTTTTAAATTTGAATTCAAAATGGGTTATAAAGCTGCAGAGACAACTTGGAACATAAAGCATTTGGCCCAGGAACTGCTAATGAACATATGATGCAGTGGTGATTCAAGAAGTTTTGCAAAGGAGAACAGAGCCTTGAAGATGAGGAGCATAGTGGCTGGCCATCGAAAGTTGACAGCGACCAATTGAGAGGATCAAGGAAGGTGATCCCTCTTACAACTACAGAAGTTGCTGAAGAACTCAACATTAATCATTCTACCATCATTTGGCATTTGAAGCAAATTGGAAAGGTGAAAAAACTCGATAAGTGGGTGCTTCATGAGCTGACCAAAAATCAAAAAGTTGAATGAATTGGGCTACAGTGTTTTGCCTCATCTGCCATATTCACCTGACCTCTCGCCAACGTACTACTACTTTTTCAAGCATCTCAACAACTTTTTGCAGGGACAATGCTTCTGAATGTGCAGCAGACCCAGAGACAGACTGGCCCAGATTGGATCCTGGGGGATGGAGGGCTCTAGGAAAAAAAAAAATGTTGACAGAAAACATGATGGCTGTTTAAGGGAAAAAATAAGGGATATAGTAAAATCAAATAGTAGAAGACAAAAAAGCAGTTAAAAATAGAAAAATCAAAACTTTAAACTAAATATGGCATGAGTTTAAACCTCTGGACTGTAAGAAGAGGGAATCTATTAACTTCAAAGCTAAAAACCCTCTCCTTTTGCTTGCTGACAGAGGAAGGAAATATAATTAAACATACCATGTGACCCAAGACAAAAGCATATTTGAAGCCTTATTAATGTAAAGGCAGTTCAGCCATTTCCAACTTTTAGAGTCAACCAACGGACAAAGTGGAGATGATTAATAGTGTTTGCAGGATATGTCACATAGGAAGTTCCATATGCTCCTCATCCCCCAAAGAAAGAGTGGAGAACCCTTCTGCTGGTGGAATCAAGAGAGGGAGTTTCATGGTCAATGAGTAAAGAAGAGTGAAGGTCTTTACTGGGGTCCTCATGAATCCAGTAGCTCACCAATCTAGCTCACCCCCTGGCCAAGGAGGGTGAAAGGGTAGAGAAATTATAGACTTTGGTAGGCTAAGAGGAAAACCAAAAAGAGAGGGGATCAATTAGCTCTTTCCTGATTATCTTTGTGCCAATATTGAGAAGTGACAGGAAAAAAATGAAATGGTGGTATGACATGTTGATATTAACAGAGGACTCAAGGCAGCTCTTATTGATTCTACATAGCATGTAGATCTTGCATGGTCCTTACATGTGGGGGGTGTGTAAGAAGCTTAAGATGTTGTCTGGTGGTCTTATGGCCTGGGGCTGGGGGGCTGGGGATCAATACAGCAGGGAAAGAAGTGACCTTACAGCCAAGGACTGAAGGATAGATTACCAGACTGGGAAATGAGTAGAGATTGGAGCTGACCCCAGGGAATCTGGGAGGCCTGATGGCTGAGGTTGGGACCTACTCATTAAAGGAAGATAGCAAACTCCTTGGGAGAACAGACCAAAGGTATTATAATGCTGGAGGCAATATGGCCAGAACTTCTTCAGGTCAAGGCACCTCAACTGACATCAGAATGCAAACCAAGGATGTGGCGCCAATGCTATGAAGATATCTAAGTTTCCTGAGGGAGAACCTGTAAAGTAGGGGAAACTGCTCTTAAAATATGAGTGAATATGCATCATTTAAAATTTACCATTTTAACCATTTTTAAGTGTACAGTTCCGTAGCATTTGAAGTTCATTCACATTGTTCTGCAACCATCACCACCATCCATCTCCAGAACCTTTCATCTTCCTAAAGTGATACTTTCCCCATTCCCCTATTTCCCCAACCCCACCCCAATTTATGGCAATGACTATTCAACTTTCTGTCTTTATGAATTTGACAGCTCTAGGAATTTCACAGCAGAGAAATCATACAATATTTGGTTTTTCGTGCTGGTTTATTCCACTTAACATAAGGTCTTCAAGGTTCAACCATGTTGTAGCATGTGTCAGAATTTTCTTCCTTTTTTAACACTGGGTAACATTCAAGATTGCTGGGAGAAATATCAATAACCTCAGATATACAGATGACACCATCCTTATGGCAGAAAGTGAAGAACTAAAGAGCCTCTTGATGAAAGAGGAGAGTGAAAAAGTTGGCTTAAAGCTCAACATTCAGAAAACAAAGATCATGGTATCCAGTCCCATCACTTCATGGCAAATAGGTCGAGAAACAGTGAAAACAGCAGCAGGTTTAATTTGGGGGGGCTCCAAAATCACCGCAGATGATGACTGCAGCCATGAAATAAAAAGACACTTACTCCTTAGAAGAAAAGTTATGGCCAACCTAGACAGCATATTGAAAAGCAGAGACATTAATTTGTCAACAAAGGTCCATCTATTCAAGGCTATGGTTTTTCCAGTAGTCATGTATGGATGTGAGAGTTGGACTATAAAGAAAGCTGAGCACCGAAGAAATGATGCTTTTGAACTGTGGTGTTGGAGAAGACTCTTGAGAGTCCTTTGGACTGCAAGGAGATCAAACTAGTCCATCCTAAAGGAAATCAGTCCTGGGTGATCATTGGAAGGACTGATGTTGAAGCTGAAACTCCAGTACTTTGGCCACCTGATGCGAAGAGCTGACTCATTGGAAAAGACCCTGATGCTGGGAAAGATTGAAGGCAGGAGGAGAAGGGGACGACAGAGGATGAGATAGTTGGATGGCATCACCGACTCAATGGACATGAGTTTGAGTAAACTCTAGGAGTTAGTGATGGACAAGGAGGCCTGGTGTGCTGCAGTCCATGGGGTTGCTAAGAGTCGGACACGACTGAGCGACGGAACTGAATTGAACTGAACTGAACATTCCATTGTTTGTGCATCACATTTTGTTTATCCATTCATCTGTCAGTGGGCACTTGGGTTGCTTCCGCCTTCTGTCTATTGTGAATCATGCTATAAACACAGGTGTACATGTTCATCAGATATTTTTCAAGTCTGCTTTCTTTCTCTTTTTTTCATTATATACCCACAGGTAGAACTGGGATCATATAGATTTTCTAAGTTTTTTTATTCTTTGTAAAAAATGATACTATTTTAGCAGTTGCATCATGTATTAGGTTGGCCAAAAAGTTTGTTTGGGTTTTTCTGTAACAGCTTACAGGAAACACTGAACAAGTTTTTTGGCCAACCCAGTACATTCCTACCAGCTCCATGCAAGAGTTCCAGTTTCTCCACATCCTCACCCACATTTGATATTTTGATATTTTCCTTTTCTGTCTTCCTTTCTTTTCTTTCTTTCTTTCTTTTTTTGATAGTAGTCATGTTAATGGGTGTGAGGTAATGCTGTGGTTTTGATTTGCATTTCCCTGATGACAAGTGGTATGGAGCATATTTTCATGTGCTTATTGGCCATTTATATGCCTTCTTTGGAGAAATGTCTATTCAAATCCTTTGCTCATTTTATTTATTTATTTATATTTTTTATTTTTTACTTTATTTTACTTTACAATACTGTATTGGTTTTGCCATACATCAACATGAGTCCACCATGGGTGTACATGTGTTCCCAATCCTGAACCACCCTCCCTCCTCCCTCCCCATACCATCTCTCTCAGGTCATTTGTCATTTTGTTTTTGTGTTGTAGTAGTTCCTTATAAGTTCTAGATATCAACTCCTTATTAGATACACGACTTACAAACATTTTCTCTGCTTCATAAATTGCCTTTTCACTCTGTTGACAGTGTGCTCTGATGCATGAAAGTTTAAAATTTTGAAGAAGTTCAATTTACCTACTCTTTTGTTGTTGTTGTTGTTGTTCTTGGTTGTGCTTTTGGTCCTTATAGAGTTTTAAAATTAGAATTGACAGAGACCCCAAAGAATCTGTCAACACACCTCCAAAGCTTAATGAGCAGAAAGAAACATGGCTAACTTTAATTGGGAAATTCATACCTTTTTTAGTTTTTATATTTTGCTACTGAGTGACATTGGGAGCTCTACTGTAAAATATGATCATGTTGCTTTTTTTGTTGTTCTTGTACATCTGAATTTTAGTGTGTACATTTTTGGCCCTTAATCAAAAAGGTGGCAGAAAATTCAGAAGCAAAATGCAGCAAAAGCCTCATGAAAACTTTGATAGAATATCATTTCACACCAAGAACAAGCCCTGGCTGGTAAGCATACTGCTCACACACAGGCCCTGTGATGTTGGATGAGGATTTGGAACTTATTTAGATTAGTTTGTTTTTCTTTCTCAAGAACATGAAAACCATCACCCTGGGAATAAGAAACCTGTAATACAACCATGCTAAAGATGGGAATTTAAATTGAAAGTCATAAAAGGCAAAACAGAATTTCAGAAGGAATCAGTGCCCTGTTGCATCCATTACCTTCCCACCAGATCCATGGGACACAAGTTCATTAAGTGGGTGTTCTCTGCGCTGCTCTGCTTCCAGGAATGCCACGTTAAAGAACTTGACAAACTGGCTTTCTTTCCCTTTCGTATTTGAGAGCATAAATATTGCATTGGCACTAGGGTAAAACTCAATTATAAAGACAAGTTAGATGAAAAGCTCAAAATAAAAGCTTTGCTCTTTTAGTTTTGTTAGACTTTTGCAATCAGGTATGGAGAAATTGTTTCAATCTCCAAAGTATACTACATACTCATTGTTTTTGAAAAGGCAAATGAATTATTACACTTACATTCTTTGGCTTAATATACCGCAAATCTGATTTCTGTTCTGTTGATGCTTCTAAGAAGGCTATAAAACTCCTTTTGGCAGGAAACATCACTGTGTATTTTATTTATTTTTTGATCATGTACTATTAATATTCTCAGGCAGTATATTTGTTCTATCCTTGTTTATGGATTCTTAAAGCGTATAAATCATGTGAACCTCCTCATATATCTGCCAATTTGAAATAAACTCCAGGTTTTCACATAGATTCTCAACTCAAACTGTTTGATAAGTCCTTGCTCAGAGCTTATCTCTTATTAGCCATTAATGCTTGTCTTTATTTCAAGAGAGTATCTTCTTTCTGCATCATTTCCCTTTTTTCCCGACCTGATAACTATTTCCTTTTTGTGGGAAAGATTCCTTTGACATGGAACAGAGAAATCCTACCCAGAATGACTTGACCTGCCTCTCCCAGAGCTTGTTATTTTCTTTTTTGGCTGCACTAGGTCTTTGTTGCTGCGTGGGCACTTCTCTAGTTGCTGGGAGTGAGGGCTCCTCTCTAGTTGCAATGCATGGGCTTCTCATTGCAATGATTTTTCTTGTTGCAGAGCATGGGCTCTAGGGTACATAGGCTCAGTAGTTGCAGCATACAGGCTTAGCTGCCCCACTGCATATGGGGCGACGACATTCCTGGACCAGGAAGATTCTTAACCACTGGACCACCAGGGAAATTCTCTTCCAGAGCTTGTCGATGAAAACAGTTTCTAATAAAAGGATAAAATGATGGATTATTTCATTTTAACTTCACCAGCTGATTTGGCTGTAAAGAAAGACTCTTATCTTTCCTTATGCTTCCTATTCACCTTTTCCCAAAGAGTGACATTTTTGCAAGTTCATTCCCACCCTTTGAGACCCCTCTCCAATGAGCCTGTCCACTGACCTTTACCCTAACACTGGGCATTTAATTTTTATCAAGCAGATCCAATATCAACTCCCTAAACAAATTCCTGGGTTGGAACTCTACAGGAACACCCAGTTTACCAGATGCTGAAAATTCCTCAGAGCCATTGATTTCTTTTATCTTTTGTGGCACACGTTTGAATTTTTCAGTTCTTGCTGTGTTCAGTCCACTTCTTTACTGATGGTGAAGCAGGGACCTACACTTGTTTCTATCTTCCTTTTTAAGACTTCCTCCCCACTCCCTTAGCTAATTTAGCTCATATTCTCAGTAGCCTTCATAAAGTAAATTTGGTAAATTTACAGAATTTAAATTTGTACGTACAAAGTATGTACACACACATACACACACATAAATGCTCAGTGACACAATTTTTTTTCTGTTTTATCCTTTTAAACTTATCTCTTTTTAAACTCTCATTTGTTGAGCACATTTTTTACACCCTGTTGCTATTGCAGTTCACATTTAACCCTCAAAATGATCTTGTAAGTAGGGGTTAGTGAAGTGAAATTGCTCAGTCGTGTCCGACTCTTTGCAACCCCATGGACTGTTTGTAGCCTACCAGGCTCCTCTGTCCATGAAATTTTCCAGGCAATAGTACTGGAGTGGATTGCCATTTCCTTCTCCAGAGGATCTTCCCAACCCAGGAATCGAACCCAGGTCTCCCGCATTGTAGACAGATGCTTTACCGTCTGAGCCACCAGGGAAGCACAAGTAGGGGTTAATCCTGGTTTAAAAATGAGAGGTTTGAATCTTGGGAGTCAAATCATCTGGCAAAGAGCATGCATATTTCAGAAGTGGGCAAACAAGAAGGTGAGCCCAAGCCTGCTGCTTTCTACTCTAGCCCACAACATTTGTACCTGGTGTTCTGCACAATTTCCAGGCCTTCGGCTCATTGCTAGCCCTTGTCTATCTAAGGTAGACACGTGCTAGATTTAGTACATTAACTACTAGTGCTGTAGGTCCCTTGGGTAAGTGGTAAGTTTATTCTGGATTTTTATATTCCTCCTGTCACCTTACTTCATCTTTTGTTACATAGATCTCACTCAGCAGAAATAGTGTGTAAATATTCCAGATGTGAAATATGCATGTGCAAAGCCCTTGACTTTCTTAGTCTCAGCAGCTTCTTTGGCCTTGTTTACAATTAGGATATTTGCTCCTTTTCATCTGAATTTCTCTCCAGCTAATTGTCTTTACCAGAATATTGAGGATTCAAAAATCAAGGAAACTCAAACAATAAGATTGTACCCTTTTGATAAGAGTCTCTCTGTCTTCTTACTTCTTTGTTGCTTTGCATCTTTCATTGTATCACTCAGTTCTGGTTGGAGATGACACATCAGTGACAATTACATTGAATTAATACAGTTAAGTGATTCAATTACTCAATTAAAAACCTGACAAACTATTTCCCTTTCTTTTGGGGAAGGGGTGGTGGTTCCATACAAGGGGTTCAGATTCCATACAAATCTGAATTTTTCACTCTATTTTGACATTAGGTGATTTCTATCACCACTGCTTCCACTTTCAGAAACAGGAAAAAAAGGGGGCTTTTTGGCTTTTTGGATAAGTGAATCAATTTTGTTAATTCAATATAATTGTCACAGTGCCTTTAATAATTGTTATTCTTTTTGGTGTACTTGGGTTAAGACTATTAAATCTAGTTCCCAAGGCTTCCATACTGCAATAGATCAGTGTTTCTCAACATTTGTTTTTATTATTCCTGTCTAGGCTGGAATCAAGATTGCCGGGAGAAATATCAATAACCTCAGATATGCAGATGACACCACCTTTATGGCAGAAAGTGAAGAGGAACTAAAAAGCCTCTTGATGAAAGTAAAAGAGGAGAGTGAAAAAGTTGGCTTAAAGCTCAACATTCAGAAAATGAAGATCATGGCATCTGGTCCCATCACTTCATGGGAAATAGATGGGGAAACAGTGGAAACAGTGACAGACTTTATTTTTTGGGGCTCCAAAATCACTGTAGATGGTGATTGCAGCCATGAAATTAAAAGACGCTTACTCCTTGGAAGGAAAGTTATGACCAACCTAGATAGCATATTAAAAAGCAGAGACATTACTTTGCCAACAAAGGTCTGTCTAGTCAAGGCTATGGTTTTTCCAGTAGTCATGTATGGATGTGAGAGTTGGACTGTGAAGGAAGCTGAGCGCCAAAGAATTGATGCTTTTGAACTGTGGTGTTGGAGAAGACTCTTGAGAGTCCCTTGGACTGCAAGGAGATCCAACCAGTTCATCCTAAAGGAGATCAGTCCTGGGTATTCACTGGAAGGACTGAAGCTGAAGATGAAACTCCAATACTTTGGCCACCTCATGCAAAGAGTTGACTCATTGGAAAAGACCCTGATGCTGGGAGGGATTGGGGGCAGGAGGAGAAGGGGACGACAGAGGATGAGGTGTCTGGATGGCATCACCAACTCGATGGACATGAGTTTGAGTGAACTCTGGGAGTTGGTGATGGACAGGGAGGCCTGGCGTGCTGCGATTCATGGGGTTGCAAAGAGTTGGACACGACTGAGTGACTGAATTGAACTGAAGGAGCATTTTTAGATATTTTTCTTAATTGCCCCCTTCACAAGAAATTTTAATACCAAAGTGCATTCTGTATCTGTTTATAAATTGCAGCCCTTTGGGAAGGGCTCACAGATTGCTGTAAATTGATATTGCCTCCATTGATAATGAATGCAGACACCACCAAGGTAAATTTGACAACATTATGGTTAGGTGTTAAAAAATTCTAGAACAGTTTTTATGATCCTTGCCATTTCTGAATAGGGAAGGAGAGGCAAACACTCCTTATTTCTCCTTCTGTTTCAAGACCCTACCACTAGACCTAGCTACTTCTCAGCTATGTAGACTATAAACCAATTACTAATTATGTGTGTGGTTATTAAGAATCTCAGATGACAGAAATCCAAATCAAAACTTCAATTAGGTACCAATTCACTGGTCAGAATGGCTATAATGAAAAAACCCACGAACAATAAATGCTGGACAAGGTGTGGAGAAAAGGGAACCTTCCTACACTGTTGTTGGGAATGTAAACTGGTGTAGCCACTGTGCAGAACAGTATGAGTTTCCTTAGAAAACTAAAAATAGAGCTACCAGATGATCCAGTAATCACACTTCTGGGCATACATCCAGAGAAAACCATAATTTGAAAAGATACAGGTGCCCCAGTGTTCGTAGCAGCAATAGCCAGGACATGGAAGCAAACTAAACGTACACTGGTGGAGGAATGGATTAAGAAGCTGTGGTACAATGGGATATATCTCAGCCATAAAAAAGAATGAAATGATGGCATTTGCAGCAACATAAATGGACCTAGAGATTATCCTACTAAGTGAAGGAAGTCAGACACAAAAACACAAATATCACATGATATCACTTATATGTGGAATGCAAAAAAAAAAGGGATATAAATAAACTTATCTACAAAACAGAAAGAGTTACAGATTTGGAAAAAAAAAAGTTACGGTTACCAGGTGGTAAGGTGGGAGGGGAGGGATAAATTGGGAGATAGGGATTCATATATACATACTGTGCTGTGCTATGCTTAGTCACTCAGTCATTCATGTCCAACTCTTTGTGACCCCATGGACTGTAGCTTGCCAGGCTCCTCTGTCCATGGAATTCTCAAGGCAAGAATACCGGAGTGGGTTGCCATGCCCTCCTCCAGGGGATTTTCCCACTTCAGGGATCAAACACACTACTATATATATATATATAATATATATATATATATATATTATATATATATATATAAAATAGGTAACTACCTCCTGTATAGCACAGGAAACTCTACTCAGTACTCTGTAATGACCTATATGGGGAAATAATCTAAAAAATACTGTCTATATATATGTATAACTGATTCACTTTGCTGTATACCTGAAATTAACACAACACTGTAAATCAACTATACTTTAATAAATTTTTAAAATTAATTTTAAAAAAGGAAAAAAGAATATCAGATGAAAAACTGAGGTGTACAAGAAACCCAACTTTCTGTATTTTTCTATAATGAACGGAATTTCTATTTCTTTCTCCCAGTTGCTGTGTGGTAGACATTTGATATCAGGCAACCAAGGCTGTCACTCCTCTTTTCTCTGGGGTTTCATTTAAACTCCAGGCAGGCTTACAGACCTCAGGTCTTGAATTTCCTATCAGGACTGGTATCTGTTGAGATGCCCTGTTTTCCAGCTGCTGGTTTAGGTAGGGCACTGTTATATTCTCTTTGTGTGTGTGTGATCAGTCACTCATCATGTCTGACTCTTTGCGACCTCATGAACTGTAGCCTGCTAGGCTTCTCTGTCCATGGAATTTTTCAGGCAAGAATACTGGAGTGCGTTGCCATTTCCTACCCCAGGGGATCCTCCTAATCCAGGGATCAAACCTGCTTCTCTTGTGTTTCCTACAATGGCAGGCAGATTCTTCACCACTGTGCCACCTGGGAGGCCCATACTTTGTTGATATCCACCTGCAAAGCTCTCTGTCCTCAGCGGTTCCACTCAGTGCGTAGGATGTATAGGGAGGCTCCCTCACGGTGCTGCTGCCATGAGCCCACCTCTCTATTCCAATCTGGCATCAGGGCTCACTGGGCATGTCTAGCAGGTGGTGCAGGGGACCTGGATCTGTCTGGGACCTGTCTGCTATTTCGTGCTGCTTGTAGGAGTGGGCTCTTGCTACCCCTGCCCACTTTGAGGGTCTGAGGACATGGTCCTGGGGTGTGATAAGGAACAGGACTTCTCTTTAAGGGCTCCCTTTACTCCCTTCAACCCTCCTTACACCCTGAAGGCACTTTGCTCTCACTATTCACAGTGTTCCTTTCACATCTTTTGTCTTATACCAGGGCTTAGGCTTTTGAAACTCAAAAGCCAAGAATTTGACCCTTGTTATCTGCTAAACTGTCCTTTATCTGAGGGAGTGAAGGCAGAGTTCTGCCCAGCTGCCCCAAATATGGAAAAAGCAAGGGTAACATAAAAGACTAGAGGAACAAATGTAAGTTACCATTCTGAAACAGCGTCTCATCTATTCTCGGGTGCATTATTTCTCACTCTAAAGGACTAGTTCTTAACATTTTGTCTATAACCATTTCTAAACTTAATACATTTCCGTTGGTAAAAGTATTTCTATAGAGCAAGGCATGGCCTACCCATTTAAGAATCAATGGTAACCACTGCTTGAGAATTTAATAAGGTGTGCCCATTTATATCTAAAATGCATACACCACGCAAGAATCCTTCTTTCCTTATTGCTTTCTGAGAATCTGTTGTGTTTCTTGGACTTTAAACTTATTCTTGGAACTTAGGTTTTGGAAGCAGAAGCCTAACTTCAGTCTGAGGCCTCAGATGGTGGCGAAGAAACGATTTGGCCCATTTGCATCTGATCATTCTTAGAGATATTTGTGGAGTGCAATCCAGAAAGAGACAGACTTCTTCTTGTGGTTGTAGCAAGACTGAGGTGAAGAGCATAATGATGGCCATTCACATTTAGAGCCTGGTTAATCTTGGACATACCAGTTACATGGGGAAATTTATTCTGAACCTGGCCTTGAAGATCAAGCAGAACTTCTTATACCATCTGCTGAGTGTTTGGAACTTTGCTTTTATAGCTCTTCTCCAAAGAGAGGCAAGGCACTAAGAAGTGCAGAGAGCAAGGAGTTCAAGTAAAAATTTATTCCCTTAACCAAAAATTTCAGAATGTACCCATTTAAATAGAGAGTCATTTCAGAAAGTACTCCCCTAAGTTTAGAAATATTTCATTCAAGTAAAGGACAGAAATGGTTTGGACCTAATGGAAGCAGAAGATATTAAGAAGAGGTGGCAAGAATACGTAGAAGAACTATACAAAAAAGATCTTCATGACCCAGATAACCATGATGGTGTGATCACTCAC
The DNA here is from genome assembly GCF_016772045.2 of Ovis aries. Classification (NCBI taxonomy): domain Eukaryota; kingdom Metazoa; phylum Chordata; class Mammalia; order Artiodactyla; family Bovidae; genus Ovis; species Ovis aries. Next base: position 47,415,559 of record NC_056057.1, on the reverse strand, counting down.
CTAGAGCCAGACATCCTGGAATGGGAAGTCAAGTGGACCTTAGGAAGCATCACTATGAACAAAGCTAGTGGAGGTGATGGAATTCCAGTTGAGCTATTTCAAATCCTAAAAGATGATACTATGAAAGTGCTGCACTCAATATGCCAGCAAATGTGGAAAACTCAGCAGTGGCCACAGGACTGGAAAAGGTCAGTTTTCATTCTAATCCCGAAGAAAGGCAATGACAAAGAATGCTCAGACTACTGCGCAATTGCACTCATCTCACATCCTAGTAAAGCAATGCTCAAAATTCTCCAAGCCAGCCTTCAACAGTACATGAACCATGAACTTTCATATGTTCAAGCTGGATTTAGAAAAGGCAGAGAAACCAGAGATCAAATTGCCAACATCCATTGGATCATCAAAAAAGGAAGAGAATTCCAGAAAAACATCTACTTTTGCTTTATTGATTATGCCAAAGTCTTTGACTGTGTAGACACAACAAAGTGTGGAAAATTCTTACAGAGATGGGAATTCCAGACCACGTTACCTGCCTCCTGAGAAATCTGTATGCAGGTCAAGGAGCAATAGTTAGAACTGGACATGGAACAACAGACTGGTTCCAAGTTGGGAAAGGAGTATGTCAGGGCTGTATATTGTCACCCTGCTTATTTAACTTATATACAGAGTACATCAGGCGAAATGCCAGGCTGGATGAAGCACAAGTTGGAATCAAGATTGCCAGGAGAAAATATAAATAACTTCAGATACTCAGATGACACCACCCTAGGATATTCATTTGTATCTTCATCATTTCTTTTTATAATAAAGTGGTAAACAAATAAATAAGCTGTTATTTCTGAGTTCTGTGAGCTACTCTAGCAAATTAATCCAAATCAAAAAGGGGGTCACTGGAACTTTTGTCTTATGGCCAGTCAATCAGAAGCACAAGTGACCACCTGGATATGTGACCAGCATCTGAAGGGGTGGGGAGTCTTGTGGACTCAGCCTTTAATCTGTGGATCTGATGATATCTCCAGATAGATAAAGTCAGAATTGAGTTAAATTGTAGGACACCAAGCTGGTGTCACAAAATTACTTGGAGTGGGGAAACACACACACACACACACACACACACACACACACACACACACACGGTGTCAGAAGTACTGTGACTGTGTAATAATGTGAGAGCAAAGGAGAAAGATAGGAGGAAGGAGGACTAAGCTTTCTTTTGCAGGCATGTGTGCCAAGTCGCTTCAGTGGTGTCCAACTCTTCGCAACGCTATGGACTGTAGCCCGCCAGGCTCCTCTGCCCATAGGGATTCTCCAGACAAGAATACTGGAGTGGGTTGCCCTCCTCCAGGAGATCTTCCCAACCCAGGGATTGAACCCATGTTTCTTATATCTCCTGCATTGGCAAGCAGGTTCTTTACTACCAGCACCACTTGGGAAATCCAAGTTTTCTCCTACACAATGATAATTGAAAATTACATGAAATTCAAAGTTTCAACGTCTATAAATGAAGTTTTGCCAAAACACAGCTACATTCATTTGTTAACATAAGTATTGTCTATGGCTGGTTTCTACAGTATCAGAACCAAGCAATTCCAACAGTGACCACGATGGCCTGTAAAGCCTGAGATATTCATTATCTTCCCATTTATAAATCATGAGCCCTTGACTAGAGAGCCCTAGGAGATTTTCACTTATCTCTGGTGAGAGGATGCCCATAATGATTGAGGTGAAATTCACCATCACTTGGGGTTCATGGTAGACCAAATTAGATCTAGACAGAGAAAATAAATGTGATGTTTATTATCTGAGTGATGCAGATTGACTTACACCTGTTATTATTTTATTAACTGAACAACAATATGGTAATAAAAGGAAATAACTAGAAAGCAAAACTTAAATTCAGAGTTGCGGATTAACAAACGGCACTGATATATGTTCGAGAAACTAAAACTTCAAAAGTAATCTGGGGCTTCCCTGGTGGTCCCAGAGGTTAAGAATCTGTCTGCCAATGCAGGGGACATAGGTTTGATTCCTATCTCTGGGAATTCCTGTGTCCTGGAAGATCCCACATGCTGTGGAGCAGCTAAGCCCCAGCGCCACACTACTGAGCCCTTGCTCTAGAGGCTGCAAGCTGCAACTACTGAGCATGAGTGCTGCAACTACTGAAGCCCTGGCACCTAAAGTGCATGCCCTGCAACAAGAGAAACCACCGCAATGAGGGGCCTGAGCACTGCTGTGAGGAGTAGCCCTTGCTCTCTGCAACTAGAGAAGCCCGCACACAGCAATGAAGACACAGCACAGCCAAAAATAAATAAGTCCTAAAAAGTAACCTGGCATTTACTATAGCATTTTCTTTACTATAGGGGGTTAAGTACCCCCCCTAAATATAGATGTGTCTTTTTTACAAACATTACAGAGAGAAATAATTATTTATCGATAATAACAGCATACATAAAAGCCGATAAAAATTTTTTGATTAAGTCTTTAATTTGAATAAATGGAAAGAAATGTCAAGTTCCTGGCTAATGAGGCTAAATGTTGTAAAAATGTAAATTCTTCCCAAACCAAATTAAAGGGGCATGGATTTTTGATAGTTGTTTTTGTTTTAGTAATTTGGTGATAATGTTGAAGTTTACTAAGAAACAATGAAAGCAAATTAAAATAAGTAAGTACTATATTGGCATTACCTCCCTATTAGTAGAAACTCTGAAATATATACTAACTAGAAGTTAGTTGGCTCTGAATTTAGATTAGTACTTAAACTGCTTTGGGGACCAGGGGTTGGCATAAGTCTTTCTGGGAGTTGACATTATGTTTCAAAGTAAAGATATCAATTTCCTTTGACTCAGGAAAGTGGGGTGGGGGAACAAATACTAAGAAATTAACAATCATGGACAAAGATTTATAAAGAAGAACATTCACCATACAATGATTTAAATAGCAAACAAAATTAGAAACCATACACCTTTTCAACTAGGGGTAATTAAATTTTGAAATAATCACAAAGAATAATAGAGATCCATTTAATTATCTTCAAATTATATGGGGTGGGAAAGTGTTCAGGAAAAGTGAAAAAATCAGGTCACAAAATCCACCCATATAATACCACTTTTGCTTAAATTAAGATAGATAAGAAATGCATCTTAGCAGCAGTGGTTTATATTTTCTAACTTGTCTACAATAAGCATGTATTATTTTTGTAGTCAGGTATAAATAAGTACCATAAGAAGAAAACAACATCCCATCTGAATTAAATATAAACTTGAATTCAAACTGTTGCCTATTAAAATTAATGTCAAAGCACATGACACAATCAAATCCTAACAACGGCTCAGCAGTTGAGAGGATAAAAATAAACTTGCAAATATACATTCAAGCAGAGGAAAGGGGCCTAATTATCTAAAAATTGTCCTCCCTGTCGGCATAGTCCCAGTCCAAGACTCTCTAAAGCAAGCCCCTTACTTTGACTCTGTAGCACCAGAACACTTGATCTTCCCAGAGATTCAAGTTTTCCCATTATTGTAGGGAACAGAATGGGGTATAAGGAACAGAATTCAATTGAGCACTGTCAGACACTATGTTGACAGATGAGGTCCTTGAGTCCTACAGCTGGGTTTCTCAATGTGTCTGTGAGTCACCTGGGGATCTTAAAATGCAGTTTCTGGTTCAGTGGGTCTGGGGTGGGGCCAGAGGGCCTGCATTTCTAACAAGCTCCCAGGCAAAACCTGTACTGCTAGCCTCTGCCTACCCTCCTACCCCTCCACTCCCCCAACAGTGATACTTTGAGGAGCAAGGGTTTCCAGAGGGAGGTCTCTGGTCCAAGTCAAACAGCTAGTATAAAATGTGTGTGGGTGTAGCTTTCTACTTTTTTGATTGTTTTAAAAACAAACCTGAAATGAGTTTGAAAAATGGATGTGTGAAACATTAGCTTTCCCAGGATGAATTATTTTCCATAACTATTCAGGCTGCTAATAACAATGCTTGACAATTTACGTAGTTCATTATATTTTCAAAGCTTTTCTGTAACTATTAATTTGCTCATCCAACAATTTATCTTGAAGGGAGGTAACTATTATCATGGCTCAGTTAATTGTACACAGTATTTTCAGTTCTTTATAGTAGGCTGATGGTGGAATCTGGATTTAACTTACACTATGAAAGTATTAAACACAAGTATTATATACAGACATGTATGAGAACACAGACCAGGATAATGTGGGTGGGACCTGGCCCACAAGTGCCTTCAGTTCAGTTCAGTCGCTCAGTCGTGTCCGACTCTTTGTGACCCCATGTATCACAGCACACCAGGCCTCCCAGTCCATCACCAACTCCCGGAGTTCACTCAGACTTGCGTCCATCAAGTCAGTGATGCCATCCAGCCATCTCATTAGTGTTGTCTTTTAAAGATTAGAAGAATGGTATTTGTTGAATGTTAAAATCAAGTCCTTTGGTAGCTGTGTGGTTTAGGCAAGTTACTTAACCTCTCTAAACCTTAATATTCTTATTTGTAAAACAGGGATAAAAAGGTCTTGTGGGGATTAAATGTGATGATGTTTCCCTCCTCTATTAACCCATCCTTTGCTCCCTTCCTTCGTTCCTGTCTCTTGCTTCCTCTCTTTTATCCTCCCTCCCTCTTTTATTTCCTTCATCTTACCCCCCAAGTGTTATTAAGATAAACATAACATGTAACATTTTATAAGTTTAAGGTATGCAATGTGACACTTTTATACACAAATATATTGACAAATGATTATCCCAGTAATGTTATTTAACATATCCTTCACCTCATATAATTATCATTTTTGTTGTTCTGGAGGACAGAACATTTAAAATCTACTCTCTTAGCAACTTTCAAATACACAATACGGTATTGTGAACTAAAGTCACCATGCTATACATTAGACCTCAGGACTTACTCATTCTCTCACTGGATGTTTGTGCCCTTTGACCCCTTTCCTTCTTCTTTCAATAAATAATGTTTGAAAGCATACTCTATGCCAAGAACTGTTGTACATGTTGCCTAGAGATATGGCAGTAAATGAGACAGACAAGAATCCCTGTCCTCATCCTCATGGGCTTTACATTCTATTGGAGGAAACAGACAATAGACAGGGCATACCCCCCCACCCCCACAACCCCAGCCAAAGCCAAACAAGCAAACAAGCCAGCCTCTCAAAACCAGTAAAATATGTTAAGCATGTACAACAGTGCCTTTCACTTAATAACTGCTTATTAAATTAAAATATTATCAGTATACTGGGGAATGAGGCTATGTCTCATGGAACACAATCTGTTCAAGTACATGCTCACTTTTCCATAGGAAACAGCAATATTTTATAAGCTTAGTTTAGGTTGTATGGATACTATCATTCTATGTATTCAGTCAGCAACTCTTTCATTCAATAAACATTTAAACCAGACTAATTTTTCCTCCTTTAGATGCTTCCCTTCCTACGTTTTTCTCCTCTGGTAGAATTTACCCTGTGTGGGCACCCCCATGCTTCCCTTCTTTACTTCTTCTTTCATCTCCTTCAAGTCTATCTTTTTTTTTTTTTTTGGTCCTGATTCTTCCAAGCAAGGATCTCTTAGTGATTACAGTAAGCATTGCATTTTCAATTGTCTTGGCTAATGTATACATTTATAGCATGAATAGTCTTTCCTATACTCACAGAACAAAACCTATGATAGACCTTTGGGACAAACTTCCCTGGAAGGACTTGAAAATTGTTAGGTCCTGCAGGGGAGTTCCTTTCTATGGAGGTATGAATGATATGGTAAGAACCAGAAAACGGTAGGACTTGATAGGGAGGTATTTTTGGAGCAAAGAGGGTTTCAAGTATCCTCAAGTCACACCATTAGAATTTCTTGATCATGTCACCCACATAATCCTGTACATAAGTGATTGATGAGTAATCCCCTGTGTAGGCAAATATTTCTATAGCCATGAGGGGTGATGAATGCCGTCACATAGGCAGTGCCATGACGTCCAAATAGGGGAAATCTGTTTTCAGCTTGGAGACCAGTTAGGACATTACTCTTGCTGTCAAAGGAGTGGGATATATCTCCTCTCATCCCCTCTGCATAAGGAGCAGCATGGTGGGGATGGCAGGCTGAGTAGCCATGACTCCACGTGGGCAGAAACAGCCCATTCTCAGGTGAAGCAAGGAGGGCTCATTGTCCTGCATGCTTTATCTCACTGCTTTTATTCTTCCCCGTGACGCTGAAGGAAATATTCTACTTTGGACATGGCAGGTTTGAGAAGCCAATTAATCATCTCAGCAGAGATGTTGAGGAAGCAGCTGGATATATAAGTCTGAAGATCAGGGAGAGGTCTGGCCTGGAAATAAAAAAAATTGAACCTCATTGAATTGCATGAAATCACCCAGAAAAAGAATACAGATAGGGAAAAACAGAGGACAAGGAGTTATTTCAAATAAAATATCTTCCATTTGCCAAAGCAAAGCTGTAGAGCTTCCACTGTGAGACTTCTCTGCCCCTGTCCTTCAGAGTTGAGAGACCATCTGAGATTTCTTTGAGCTCTTCTTTCACAATGAGCCTAGAAGAAGTCTTAGGAAACAGACAGTACCATGCAGTTTTGGACTTTTGATCTCACAAAGGTACATTCTTAGTGGGAAAAATGTGTCATGCATAAAATTACAATTACTATATAACAGAACCTTAAGAAACATGGGGGAGAAAAAGTATATTGTAAATCTGACATTTGACTATGAACCTTGGCTTGTAAATTCTATTCAGGTTCTAAGTATGGCTTTGTCTTTTGCTATTTGACAAAGGTATAATAAACACAGACCAGTCAAGCTAGTTAACAGGCTAATTTCATGTATGTTTTGATTTAAAGTACACACATCCCTTGATACTGCTTTAGAGCCTTTAAGAGGAGGACTCTTATTCCCTCTCTCTTCAATACAGGCTGGACTTAGTGACTCTTCTAATGAACAGAATAAGGCATACACATGGCTGTGTGACTTCCAGGATGGTCCACAGAAGATGAATGAAGTTTCAGACTTTCTCTTTTGGATTACTAACTGTGGCAGCAGTCAACTGCCATGTGGTGAAGATAGTAAAGCAACCCTGGGGACAGATCCATGTGTTGAGGTCTTTGTTTCTGCCAGTGCCCTGAAGGAACTGAGATTTCTTGCCAACAGCTGTAATGGAAGTGGATACTCCACTTGGAGGCTCAAGTTAAGGCTTCAGATGCCTGCAGCCCGGCAGACAGCTTGACTAACATCTCATGAGAGACCTTGACCTAGAACCACCCAGCCAAGTTGCCATAGGATTCCTCACCTTCAAAACTGTGATTAATACATATTTTAGGTTGCAAAGTTTTGTGTTAATTTTTTACACAGCAATAAATAATGATTATAATGTACAATTATCAGTCATAAAGTATATTTCTTTTACTTTTTTGCTTATTTTAAAGAAAACTTATTTAGATTTTAATAAAATTTTCCACAAGTATCCTCAAATTAATATGAAAACAAAAAGAAAAAAGATTTCCTATGTTATTTTTGAAAAGCAAGAAACAAGTGAAACCTAAGGCCACACAAATGTCAATGTTCAGCAGAATTAACCTCAAAGTAAAGAAAGTCTAATTTAAAGTTTTTCATGGCTATATAACTATATCTAAATGCTTCTGCCATAATTTCATTATTTTTAAAACATTATTCTCCCATCAGAATATAATAATTACATTACCTTAAGTGCTATATAATCTTGATGAGAATTAAGAATTCTGCCTTTTTCTTCTAGTTAAAAACAGAGATGGCAGCAGACAGGGGGGAAGCTTTTAAACATGTTAACAAGAAGAAAATAGCTCTTAAAACCCCAGGCACAAAGCAAAATATCAGAAAATAAAGGGTTTTTTCCTCCTTCTTTTAAGAGGGTAGTTCTTCACCTGTAACTCTAACATGTAGCACATGCAGACAGAAACAAACCTATTTATTTATTTTAATTTAACTACAGTTGATTTACATTATGATGTTTATTTCAGGCATGTAGCTTCAGATTCTTCTCCATTATAGGTTATTAGAAGATAGTAATAACCTTATGTTACAGAGTAAATCTTTGCTTATCTATTTTATATATAGTGATATGTACCTATTAATCTCATACTCCTAATTTATCCCTCAACCTCCTCTTTTTCCTTCCATAACCATAATGTTTTCTCTTTTCTTTATTCCATTATTTTTTATGGCCATGTAACATTCCATCACACACACACACACACACACACACACACACACACACACACCCCATGTGTTCTTTATCTATTGATGGACACTTAGGTTGGTTGCGCCCGTGTTTTGGCTATTATAAACAGTGTAGCTATGAACATTGGGGTGAAAATATCTTTTCAAAGTAGAGTTTTTTGTCATATGCCCAGGAGTGGATTGCTGGATCATACAGTGACTGTTTTTAGTTTTTGAAGGAATCTCTATAGATGGGGAAACAGTGGAAACAGTGTCAGACTTTATTTTGGGGGGCTCCAAAATCACTGCAGATGGTGATTGCAGCCATGATATGAAAAGACGATTACTCCTTGGAAGAAAAGTTATGACCAACCTAGATAGCATATTCAAAACCAGAGACATTACTTTGCCGACTAAGGTCCGTCTAGTCAAGGCTATGGTTTTTCCTGTGGTCATGTATGGATGTGAGAGTTGGACTGTGAAGAAGGCTGAGTGCCGAAGAATTGATGCTTTTGAACTGTGGTGTTGGAGAAGACTCTTGAGAGTCCCTTGGACTGCAAGGAGATCCAACCAGTCCATTCTGAAGGAGATCAGCCCTGGGATTTCTTTGGAAGGAATGATGCTAAAGCTGAAACTCCTGTACTTTGGCCACCTCATGTGAAGAGTTGACTCACTGGAAAAGACTCTGATGCTGGGAGGGATTGGGGGCAGGAGGAGAAGGGGACGACCGAGGATGAGATGGCTGGATGGCATCACTGACTTGATGGACGTGAGTCTGAGTGAACTCCATGAGTCGGTGATGGACAGGGAGGCCTGGTGTGCTGCAATTCATGGGGTTGCAAAGAGTTGGATACGACTGAGCGACTAAACTGAACTAAACTATACTGTTTTCCAGAGTGATTGTACCAATTAGCATTTATCCCAACAGTGTAGGAGGGTTCCCTTTCCTCCACACCCGCTCCACCATTTATTATTTGTATACTTGTTGATGTGTCCATTCTGACTGGTGTGAGGTGATACTTCACTGTAGCTTTTTGTTGTTGTAAATATTGTCTTTCTTTCCTCCAGCTGTGCCACACAGCTTGCAGGATCTTAGTTCCCCAACCAGGGATTGAACCCAGGCCATGGCAGTAAAAGCAACCAGATCATAACCAATAGATCACCAGCGAACTCCACACTGTACTTCTGATTTGCAAGAAATAAGCCTATTTAAAAAAAAACAACATTTGAGAAGTGCTGTTGTCTTCCTCCTCTGAGCATTAGACTCTTGCCTGTAAAATTAGGATAGTGTTTACCCTGTACAGAATTCTATCTTTACCAGGATCCAGAATAATTCTATAATTATGCATTTAATGACAACTACCAAGTATAGAAATTAAGGAAAAAACCTACATTATGAAATGAGAACTCTATATGGTTCATTTAACAGTTAATTTACACCTAAATTATGTGCATCTATGAATTCCATACAGTGGGGTTGGAAATAAACCTCCAGTTTCTCATAGGAAACTGATGGGATCCAAACTCCAAAGGGGTTGATAGTCTTGAATCTCATCTACTCTGGATCTTGTCTTTTCTCATACTGAACAGGGTCTGCAGAGCCTTTCCTTCATGCCTCATGCCAAACTGCCATAGAACCCCACTGGCCAATACCGTGGCCATTACCTGTATCTCGGTTCTACAGATTTAACTTAAACTGAAGAACAGGTTTCTAAGTTGGACTAGCTACATTTTAAGTGCTCAGGAGCCACATGAGGCTGCTGCCTAGCACAGGGACAGAGCATGTTCATCGCTGTAGAAGGTTCTAATGGATGTGCTACTCTAGAATGCTGCTTCTGTGCTATTCCATGAAAAGTTCCCAGCCTTGTCTTCTGTCATTGCTCCACGTGCCAGTGTAACTAATAAATGAGAAGCAGAAAAACTTAAACAGGCAAATTTAAGAAAATTAAGATCATTTATCAGACATCACCCAGAGATGACCATGTTTTGGCTTATTTCCTTCCAGCCTATTTTCCAAGCAAATGTAAAGAGAAGTAGGTCATAGAATGTGTGTGTGTGTATTGTGTATGTGTGTGTGTGTACATACATACATACATACATACATACATACATACATATATATATATATTTTTTTCTATGTCATTTCTATGTCAATATTTTCATATGTCCCTGTCATGACATCATCTTAATTGCTGCACAGGATTTTATCATATAGATATTTCTGTATCGTTCATGCTGTTCCCAACTTTTCACCACGCTAATTTTGGATATAGTGAACATTCTCATAGTTAACTTATTTATTGTTTAATAAATCAATTAGTATTGCCTTTAATACATTTCTAGAATCAGTATTTCTAATGTTGGGACTGCTGAGTCAAAGAATACCAAAGTTTTCAGGTTTTTGATATAAATTGACACAATGTTTTCCAGAATATGTACATTAATTGACAAACCCTCCAACACTATTTCAGAAGGACCCTGTCTTTTATTTCCAAGTAAGCTGTGGATTTTTAAAAATTTTGTGTTATTTGCCACTTTGGTAAGAGGAAAATTAAATTTCATTCATATGTATTTATTTACTAGTGAGGCTAAACATCTACAAGTCTTTACCAATGGTATGCCTAAGATGCTTTGCTTCATCCAATGTAGTTTTCAGATAATTTTTAAAAAGACCAGATATGGTACCAGAAATATCATCTACCAGAAAAGAATTTGCACATCATAAGTGCATAATATGATAAGTTTCTTAATGAAACTTTTTTTACATCTTTGCCTTTTTTTTTTTTTTTTTACTTTATTTTGCTTTACAATACTGTATTGGTTTTGCCATACATTGACATGAACCCGCTAAGGGTGTACATGAGTTCCCAATCTTGAACCCCCTCCCACCTCCCACCCCATATCATCTCTCTGGATCTTCCCCGTGCACCAGCCCCAAGCATCCTGTATCCTGCATTGAACATAGACCGGCGATTCATTTCTTACACGATAGTATGCATGTTTCAATGCCATTCTCCCAAATCATCCCACCCTCTCCCTCTCCCACAGAGTCCAAAATACTGTTCTATACATCTGTGTCTCTTTTGCTGTCTCGCATACAGGGTTATCATTACCATCTTTCTAAATTCCATATATATGTGTTAGTATACTGTATTGGTATTTTTCTTTCCGGCTTACTTCACTCTGTATAATTGGCTCCAGTTTCATCCACCTCATCAGAACTGATTCAAATGTATTCTTTTTACTGGCTGAGTAATACTCCATTGTGTATATGTACCACAGCTTTCTTATCCATTCATCTGCTGATAGACATCCAGGTTGTTTCCATGTCCTGGCTATTATAAACAGTGCTGTGATGAACATTGGGGTACACGTGTCTCTTTCAATTTTGGTTTCCTTGGTGTGTGTGCCCAGCAGTGGGATTGCTGGGTCATATGGCAGTTCTATTTGCAATTTTTTAAGGAATCTCCACACTGTTCTCCATAGTGGCTGTACTAATTTGCATTCCCACCAACAGTGTAAGAGGGTTCCCTTTTCTCCACACCCTCTCCAGCATTTATGGCTTGTAGACTTTTGGATCGCAGCCATTCTGACTGGTGTGAAATGGAACCTCATTGTGGTTTTGATTTGCATTTCTCTGATAGTGAGTGATGTTGAGCATCTTTTCATGCGTTTGTTAGCCATCCGTATGTCTTCTTTGGAGAAATGTCTATTTAGTTCTTTGGCCCATTTTTTGATTGGGTCGTTTATTTTTCTGGAATTGAGCTGCATAAGTTGCTTGTATAATTTTGAGATTAGTTGTTTGTCAGTTGCTTCATTTGCTATTATTTTCTCCCATTCTGAAGGTTGTCTTTTCACCTTGCTTATAGTTTCCTTTGTTGCGCAGAAGCTTTTAATTTTAATTAGATCCCATTTGTTTATTTTTGCTTTTATTTCCAGTATTCTGGGAGGTGGATCATAGAGGATCCTGCTGTTATTTATGTCGGAGAGTGTTTTGCCTATGTTCTCTTCTAGGAGTTTGATAGCTTCTGGTCTTATGTTTAGATCTTTAATCCATTTTGAGTTTATTTTTGTGTATGGTGTTAGAAAGTGTTCTAGTTTCATTCTTTTACAAGTGTTTGACCAGTTTTCCCAGCACCACTTGTTAAAGAGATTGTCTTTAATCCATTGTATATTCTTGCCAAAATTCTAGCAATCAGAATCCAACAACACATTAAAAAGATCATACACCATGACCAAGTGGGCTTTATCCCAGGGATGCAAAGATTCTTCAATATCTGCAAATCAATCAATGTAATTCACCACATTAACAAATTGAAAAATAAAAACCATATGATTATCTCATTAGATGCAGAGAAAGCCTTTGACAAAATTCAACATCCATTTATGATAAAAACTCTCCAGAAAGTAGGAATAGAAGGAACATAGCTCAACATAATAAAAGCTATATATGACAAACCCACAGCAAACATTATCCTCAATGGTGAAAAATTGAAAACATTTCCCCTAAGGTCAGGAACAAGACAAGGGTGCCCACTTTCACCGCTACTATTCAACATAGTTCTGGAAGTTTTGGCCATAGTAATCAGAACACAAAAAGAAATAAAAGGAATCCAAATTGGAAAAGAAGAAGTAAAACTCTCACTGTTTGCAGATGACATGATCCTCTACATGGAAAACCCTAAAGACTCCACCAGAAAATTACTAGAACTAATCAATGAATATAGTAAAGTTGCAGGATATAAAACCAACACACAGAAATCCCTTGCATTCCTATACACTAATAATGAGAAAGCAGAAAAAGAAATTAAAGAAACAATTCCATTCACCATTGCAATGAAAAGAAGAAAATACTTAGGAATATATCTACCTAAAGAAACTAAAGACCTATATATTGAAAATTATAAAACACTGATGAAATAAATCAAAGAGGACACTAACAGATGGAGAAATATACCATGTTCATGGATCGGAAGAATCAATATAGTGAAAATGAGTATACTACCCAAAGCATTCTACAGATTCAATGCAATCCTTATCAAGCTACCAGCGGTATTTTTCACAGAACTAGAACAAATAATTTCACAATTTGTATGGAAATATAAAAAACCTAGAATAGCAAAAGCAATCTTGAGAAAGAAGAATGGAACTGGAGGAATCTACCTGCCTGAGTTTAGGCTCTACTACAAAGCCACAGTCATCAAGACAGTATGGTACTGGCACAAAGACAGAAATATAGATCAATGGAACAAAATAGAAAGCCCAGAGATAAATCCACACACCTATGGACACCTTATCTACATCTTTGCTTTTATATGCTTAAAATACTATTTTTTTTTACTCCTTTGGAAGCCAAAGATGATTTTTTAAAAGGTGATAAGCTTGAAGCTATGACTTCCTAAATTCACATCTGTTTACATGTATAACCTTTTTTTTTTTAACCACTGAAGTGTTAGTGTTCCTCCTAGACATTTCTGAGTTTTTAAATATATCAGGAATACTAAACCTTTGCTCAAAAATTTCTCCTCTGATCTTGGTTTTTGCCTTCAGACTTAATTAGCAATGTACTTAGAAGTAGAGAACTCTTAATAAAAATAAAATGATTAAGTGGACACCCCACTAAGTGATGGGACTCCCCTGGAGGTCCACTGGTTAAGAATCCATCTACCAATGCAGGAGACAGGGTTTGATCCCTGATCTGGGAAGATCCCACATGCCATGGAGCAACTAAGTCTGTGCAGCACAACTGCTGAGTCCATGCTTGAGAACCTGGGAGCTGCAATTAGTGAAGCCCGTGTGCCCTAGAGCCTGTGCTCTGCAACAAGAGAAGCCACTGCAATGAGAGGATCATGCACCGCAACTAGAGAGTAGCCCCTGCTTGCTACAGCTAGAGAAAAGCCCTTGCAAGCAATGAAGACCCAACCAAAGCCAAAAATAAATAAACAGATAAAACTAGCTTTAAAAAAATGACTAAAGGAGCATAAAAGCAACCAGGCAAATCACGAAGCAAACCTTGACACATCTGACCACATAAAATTTTTACTCTTGTATAGTTCTCTGTTATCTTTGCTGGCTGCTCCTCATTAGTTGGCTCTTAAGGTTAGGGTGCCCCAGGCTCAGCCTCAGACAGCTTTCCTTCTCTCTACTTCTTCAGTATTTCCCAAAGATCACATCTGGTTTCAGCTTTAAAAATACACCCATATGCTGAGGATTCCCAGTGTCCACCTGTAGTTCCATCCTTTCCTCTGAACTCGAGACTTTATATACAACCACTTTGGAGGGACATCTCAAATATAACATGTGTAAAAGGAAACTCCTGGGTTTTCCTCCCAAATCAGTTTCCCCCACAAACTCCCTCATGCTGCGAACTACTGATCTAGCTACTCAGGTCAAAAAACCCTTGTGTCTTTTTTGAGGCTCCTCTCTCTCTCACCTCCACATTGGATCCTTCAGCAATATCCGCTGACTCTGCCTTAAAATGTCCAAAATTTGACTATTTCTCACAACTCTTTATTATCATCCTAGACCTAGCAACTTTCATGTGCTATCTGGGTTGTTGCAAATGCTTGCTAATTGCTTTCTCTTCTTTAGAATTTGTCCTCTCCATCTTTTTTCTACAGAATGATGATCCTTTTAAATTTTAAGCCATACTATGTCTCTCTTCTGTTCCAATCTCCCAAATGCTTCACATTTCACTCAGAGCAAAGGCAGGGGTGAGCAGGAAGATCCTGCAGAACCATTCTTATCTACTGTCTTTCTGACTTCATTGCCCATTGCTGTCCTTTCTGTCCACTCTGGGCAGCCACACTGGTAGCTCTTACATTGAAGACACGAAGTACTCACTGCCTCAGGGCATTTATTTATAGCTGCTATTTATCTCCAGAAACCTCTGTTCTTAGATATCCAAATAGTCAGTTCCTTCTCTTCTCTGCTCAAATGTTATCTTTTTAGGCACACAACCTCCCAATTCCTGGGATTCCTTACCGTTTCTACTCTGCTTTATTTTGATTGCCTTGTTTAATGAATACATTTCTATTTCTTCTTCTCTGAATTGCTCAGATCTTTGATTCCTTTTTCTTTCAAATTTTTAGTGTTCTTGTTTAAATGACTGATTTATATTGGGAAACATTTACCCTTTGTGGGCAACATTTTCTCCTGATTTTGATTTGCATTAAAATTTTACTTATGATACCCCCTGAAGTATAGAAATATTAAAATTTTGTGTTGTGTGTGTCAATCTTTCTCCCTTATCATTTATTTAGTTACTTTTATGCCTTATGAAGTTTTTTCCCCTTTCAAATTTAATAACATAATCACATATGCTTTCATGTAGAGTGTTCTTAAATTTTTAAACTTTTCAGTCTATCTGAGATCTTTGCTGTATGGTGTAATTGACAAGAAGATTGAGTAGTTGACAATAAGACCAAGGTATGTGAGAATTGACCAGAACAAGATGAAGAAACCAGGGGTTCTAGAACATAATTGGTTTTGATATTTGAAGAGTATGCATTCTGAGCTTTTTTTTAATCATGGACAAATTAGAAGATGCCCCTGCTACTGGATTCTCATCTCTCTAAGCTGATTTTGGAAAAGCCTCAATGTGGCCCAGAAGCCTTGCTGAAGAACTGAGCTATTTCCAGTTCGTGTCTGCTCATTAGGGATCTGAAGAGTCCTGCAGAAGTCTTCACTGGCAACCCAGTTTCTTCCATTATTAAATGGGTTGAGCAATATTATTGATGAAATATATAGACAGGCAGCAAGTATCACACAGACATAGCTCCAACACAGAGTGGGCATGCTTTCCCAGGTCTGAGGATCTAACTTCAAAACAAATAACTGTCTTTATTGTTTTCACCCAGTTCTGAGCTTTTGCCACTGATTAAGGTTGGTTTGGCTTCAAGCCATCATATCCAGAGCTTACTATAAGCAATGTCTCTAACTTTACATGACACTCACAGTCTGTAGTAGGCAATTTTTTCTCTCATTGTATCCTCTTTTTTTGGACTGTTATCTCATTGTTCCACACCTTTATGTCCTATTGCCCCAAAGAAAAAGGTTTTTTTCTCCAGTTTAACGCACACAGCTTTTGGAAAATATCAGAAAGCATCACATCTGACTTGATTTGACCTAACATTTCACACAGTGCATGCAACAAAGGTGCAAAGACAAGCAGTAACTACCAGCCAGAAGGGTCTCTGCATGTTGCCTTTGATTACAAAGCGCTCTGATCATACAACAGTCATTCTAATCTTAATGATAAGATTATACAAAATCAGTGACTCTCCAACAAATGTCAGGGAAGAGCACATAACAGGCAAATAATTTTATACTTAATATTCTATTTTGGAACTTCCTGAGGCAAACCAACAAGATAATGCTAATTTAGTGTTTCCCAAGAACTTCAAAAAAGATGTCCTTTTTATCATAGGGGACTGGAATGCAAAAGTAGGAAGTCAAGAAACACCTGGAGTAACAGGCAAATTTGGCCTTGGAGTACAGAATGAAGCAGGGCAAAGGCTAACAGAGTTCTGCCAAGAGGACACACTGGTCATAGCAAACACCCTCCTCCAACAACACAGGAGAAGACTCTACACATGGACATCACCAGATGGCCAACACCGAAATCAGATTGATTATATCCTTTGCAGCCAAAGATGGAGAAGCTCTATACAGTCAACAAAAACAAGACAGGGAGCTGACTGTGGCTCAGATCATGAACTCCTTATTGCCAAATTCAGACTTAAATTGAAGAAAGTGGGGAAAACCACTAGACCATTCAGGTATGATCTAAATCAAATCCCTTATGATTATACAGTGGAAGTGAGAAATAGATTTAAGGGACTAGATCTGATAGACAGAGTGCTTAATGAACTATGGAATGAGGTTCATGACATTGTACAGGAGACAGGGATCAAGACCATCCCCAAGAAAAAGAAATGAAAAAAAGCAAAATGGCTGTCTGAGGAGGTCTTACAAATACCTGTGAAAAGAAGAGAAGTGAAAAGCAAAGGAGAAAAGGAAAGATATACCCATTTGAATGCAGAGTCCAAAGAATAGCAAGGAGAGATAAGAAAGTCTTCTTCAATGATCAAAGCAAAGAAATAGAGGAAAACAATAGAATGGGAGAGACTAGAGATCTCTTCAAGAAAATCAGAGATACCAAGGGAACATTTCATGCAAAGATGGGCACAATAAAGGACAGAAATGGCAGGCACCTAACAGAAGCAGAAGATATTAAGAAGAGGTGGCAAGAACACACAGAAGAACTGTACAAAAAAGATCTCCATGACCCAGATAATCATGAAGTTGTGATCACTCCCACTCGCCTAGAGCTGGACATCCTGGAATGTGAAGTCAGGTGGGCCTTAGGAAGCATCACTATGAACAAAGCTAGTGGAGGCGATGGAATTCCAGTTGAGCTAGTTCAAATTCTAAAAGATGATGCTGTGAAAGTGCTGCACTCAATATGTCAACAAATTTGGAAAACTCAGCAGTGGCCACAGGACTGGAAAAGGTCAGTTTGCATTCCAATCCCAAAGAAAGGTAATGCCAAAGAATGTTCAAACTCCTGCACAATTGCACTCATCTCACATACTAGTAAAGTAATGCTCAAAATTCTCCAAGCCAGGCTTCAGCAATACGTGAACCGTGAACTTCCAGATGTTCAAGCTGGTTTTAGAAAAGGCAGAGGAACCAGAGATCAAACTGCCAACATCCGCTGGATCATGGAAAAAGCAAGAGATTTCCAGAAAAACATCTATTTTTTTGCTTTATTCACTATGCCAAAGCCTTTGACCTTGTGTATTACAGTAAACTGTGGAAAATTCTGAAAGAGATGGGAATACCAGACCACATTACCTGCCTCTTGAGAAACCTGCATACAGACCAGGAAGCAACAGTTAGAACTGGACATGGAACAACAGACTGGTTCCAAATAGGAAAAGGAGTACGTCAAGGCTGTATATTGTCACCCTGCTTATTTAACTTCTATGCAGAGTACATCGTGAGAAACGCTGGGCTGGAGGAAGCACAAGCTAGAATCAAGATTGCTGGGAGAAATATCAATAACCTCAGATATGAGATGACACCACCCTTATGGCAGAAAGTGAAGAAGAACTCAAAAGCCTCTTGATGAAAGTAAAAGAGGAGAGTGAAAAAGTTGGCTTAAAGCTCAACATTCAGAAAACGAAGATCATGGCATCTGGTCCCATCACTTCATGGGAAATAGATGGGGAAACAGTGGAAACAGTGGCTGACTTTATTTCTCTGGGCTCCAAAGTCACTGCAGATGGTGATTGCAGCCATGAAATGAAAAGATGCTTTCTCCTTGGAAAGAAAGTTATGACCAACCTAGAGAGCATATTGATAAGCAGAGACATTACTTTGCCAACGAAGGTCTGTCTAGTCAAGGCTATGGTTGTTCCAGTAATCATGTATGGATGTGAGAGTTGGACTACAAAGAAAGCTGAGCATCGAAGAATTGATGCTTTTGAACTGTGGTGTTGGAGAAGACTCTTGAGAGTCCCTTGGAATGCAAGGAGATCCAACCAGTCCATCCTAAAGGAGATCAGTCTTGGGTGTTCATTGGAAGGACTGCTGTTGAAACTGATACTCCAATACTTTGGCCACCTGATGCGGAGAGCTGACTCATTTGAAAAGACCCTGATGCTGGGAAAGATTGACGGCAGGAGGAGGAGACGACAGAGGATGAGATGCTTGAATGGCATCACTGACACAATGGACATCATTTGGGTGGACTCCGAGAATTGGTGATGGACAGGGAGGCCTGGCATACTGCGGTCCATGGGGTCGCAAAGAGTCGGACACGACTGAGTGACTGAACTGAACTGAACTGAACTGAAGAACTTCATAGTATGTGTGGCTCGGTAACTTTTGACCCATGTATAGACCGTTTTTATGTTTTGCTGAAGTGTTTAAAAAAATTAAAGATTAATTTAGCTCATAATTCAAGTCATTCTCAGTCTTTAAATTTATAGAGCCAACTTACAAGGCAGGCTGTGAACTTGCAGGGGGTCTGCTGAAAGTCATCATAGATTAGACATAAATATAAATTAATCAGTAAGTGAGCTAGTACTGCAAGGAATCAACATCTAAAGTCAAGTAAAAGTGGGGGGAACATTATTTCATTCACATTGGAATAAAATGTCTTGAGACAGTCATGTAGAGAAATGACCACATTTTTTCCTTTACTGATTGGGTAGAGAAAAAAGACATGGGGACCCTGAGGGCCCAGTTATTCTGAAGAAGAGGGTAGTAATTCATTCCTGGGATCAACCAAAAAGTTGGGAGAAGAAGAAAGGTGAAGGAAATCAGCACAAACTCCATGAGGATTCAGGATGAACTGAAAAGATGTGCTTCTCCACAGAAGACAAAACTAGATTAAGCTGTGATTCAAAAACTCAGGTCTGGGACTGAGATAGTTAACAGGACTTTGGTATAGCAGAGGAAGGGAAAAATCGTTTGAGCCCCTACTAAGTGCAAGGCATATCCTAGGCACATCACAGTCTTATGATGCTGGTTCTTTCATCAAGAGAGGAGTGGGGAGGAGAGTCAGAGTTGGTACTGCCATTTCTTAGCATTTGACCTTGAAGAGATTGTTCATTTCTCTGAGCCTTGTTTTCATGCATGCCAGTCACTCTTTAGCCACTTACTCATTCATACAACATTTATTGATCATATTCATTGTATCAATCAATGTGCTTGGAATCAATAACAGAAAGATGAATAAGGATATGGACTCTGGCCCCAATAAGCCCTCAGTCTAGAAGGGGGAAAAAACACACCTAGCAGGTAGATTATAAAACAAGATGGTTAGTGCAACGAGGAGAGAGGAACTCTGTGGACTCAGACCATTTATCCTGTGATGATGTTAAAAATATTTACTCTCTTATTAATATGGTTTTATTGAGTCACAAGGGAGGCAGCCATAAAAAATCAATTAGGCCATCAGTTAGGCCCTTCCTCTGCCTACTGGTTGGATGTCAGCCCTGAAAACATCCCTTGAAGTAGGAAATTTGCATGAGTACTGCAGCAGCAGCAATACGACAAAATATGCACTTGGGAATTAAAGAAGGGAAATTTTTTACGAAAAAAATTCAACACTCTTCCACTTGCTTTTATAAATTGCTCTTTAGTACTACCATCATAATCAATAAAATAATGAAAAGAAAGAATAATTCTTTCAAAAGAAAGAACATTGATATTAGTAGAGAAAAAAATCAAACATCAATTCTTCAACTAAATTATAAAATGCATATAATAACATTTTCTGGGTTATTAATAGGAATAAATTAAATAAAGGATGTAGACCAGCTATGTCCATACTTAGCAGTTACAGGGCCCTGAATAAATGGAGACTCAAAGTCTTTTTAACGGATGAGGAAACAGACTCAAAGAGGTTAAGCGATTTGTTCAAATTTACATAACTAGTTAGTGCTGAAGCCAGAATTTGATATCATTATATAATCATACAATGGAGAGCCTGCAATTTTTCCTTATATTTGTTTAATTATTTCTCTAAGTTGTAAGTTGCAAATATAATGATATGTTAACCTTAGTCACTATTTACCTTTAGCTGTTTTGACAAGTTCAATGTTGTACACTAAACATTCATTAATGCTGACATTTGGTCCAATTACAAGGCTTTGGTGGAAGATTGGCTAATCTGACTGCAAGTTCATCACTCAGGAAACATTGATCCTGCTGGGGCAACTAATCTAAATTATAAGCATAAGCACCCAGGATGATGGAAGCAGCCACTGGGTTGTGAGCCCTGAAAAGTCAAATCTATAAAGTGACAGCAATGGCCCATGGCATGTGATGATGTTTAATACAGGCAGGGAGCGTGAAAGTGATTTGTGATTACAAGAATGTGGCATAGCCACCATGAAACACCTTTATGCACTCACATATACCAGGTGCCATGTAAGCCAACTAAGGATTTTTCCCCACACAAAAAAAGGATAATTATAGGAGGAGATATTTTCATTGAGAATTTGCACCTTTAAAAATATTTCACCTAAAATCATTTAGAAACTATAATGGAATATTTTAAACAGGGTTTGTAAAAATAAAGCAAGATATACCTGCAATGCACTTGGAGTCTGTGATTTTTATGCCCAGAAGGAGAACTCCATGCAGAAACAGAAGTGAAAAGCAGGAGACCCCCCATCCTCACACTGTCTGAGACAGGCAGTCTTTTCTGATAGTTAAGAGATTAGGAAGATACCTGTCAATCTAGGCACTGGACAAAGTAAAAAATAGCAGATCAGTTCTTTCCTCAATTGCAAGTCCATTAGCTAGGTCATTCTTTCCTCATGCATCTGAAACAACTCACCTTTAAGCAGAGATAAAACCTATGGAAAGCTTCACTAAAAAAATAATCACATTTTCTTTCATTCAAGTTACGAACAATGGATACATGGGAATTAGGGTGTCTATAATTTAGTTCTTGCTGCCTTGGACACAACTCTATCTTGACATAATTGCTTTGCAGCTATGCAAAGCAGAGTTTCTGTACAAAGACAAGTCAAAGTGACCATGGAGACTACAGTTTGGACTTTCCTGGATTTTTTTTTTCTTTACAAATAAAATCTCAATATGGTTTTATTTTTAAATTGAATGGATTAAATTTAAATCTGCATTTTAAATCTCTGAACCATATTTTCCTCATCTTCTGAAGAAAACATTTTAACTTTGGAAACAATTCAATGTCCAGTCTTCATTTATGGACCCACCTACTGAGAGTTCTGATGAAAACTATACAGAAAAAGTCACCAGTTAATTATAGATATATAAACCACCACTTTCCAATAGGTGCTACACTTGGAGATAACAAAAAATGTTTCCATAAAAACATGACCTATTATTTCAACACAGAATGAATTAACCTCTTTTGAAAGTTAGTTTTATAATAGCAATCTAGAGCAAGAAGTTCATAACTAGTAAATGAGTAATTAAGTGCTAAAATTCATCCCATGAATTGTGTTTCTTTTAAGAAATCTGAAATTCAACATACATTCCTTTTACAGGACCAGCAGAATAGTAGCTATGTGTATGATACACCTATGGCTGTGGTGGCTAAATGTCTATCAGGGACCCATATTTCACTTCCGTGATGTAAGAGTGTTGCCAGGAAGTGACTTCTCAGCCAGGGACTACATTTCCCAAGCACCCCTGCATCTAGGTGGAGCCCTGGATTAATTCTCACTAATGGAAATGTCAATGATGACACTTTCAAGGCAAGATGACTCAGTAAAGAGTGTATGTGTTCTCTGCATTTTTTGAGAAGATTCTGAGACCCAAGGACAGGGGTCAGCAAAATATATACTGGTGGGCAAATCTAGCCTGCCACTTGTTTTAGTAAATAAAGTTTTATTGGAATAGAGCCTTGCTTAGTCATGTTATGGCTACTTTCTGTGCTACAACTACAGAAATGAGGAATGGCAGAGGGGTATGTAGCCATAAAAGCCTAAAATATTCACTCTTTAGCTCTTTAAAGAAAAAAGTTGCCATTTCTTGTCATAGGGAATACTAGAGACAAAGTATGAAATGAGCCTGTGTACTTGCATAATCATGAGGAAAAGTGCCTGATTAGAAATACCCATTTTGGGTCTAAAGGAGTGACAGAGAAATAAACTTTTGCATTTGAGGCACTGTAAGATTTTTAAGTAAAAGTTTTTTTTTTTTTTGTATTATTTTAGCATATGTTCAAAGAGAACTGGAAGGCCAAAGTTTTTATATGGCTGAAAGAATGCTTAAATGAAATTTGGTGCAAAACTAGCTAATGTTTCAGGACAACAAAAATGTAACCTTTTGGAAAAGAAGAAGTAAAACTGTCACTGTTTGCAGATGATATGATACTAAATATAGAAAATTCTAAAGATGCTACCAGAAAACTACAAGAATGAATCAATAAATTTGGCAAAGTTGCAGGATATAAAGTTAATATATAGAAAACTCTTGCATTACTATACACTAACAATAAAAGATTAGAAAGAGAAATTATGGAAACAATTTCATTTACCATCATAGCAAAAAGAATAAACTACCTAGGAATAAACCTATCTAAGGAGGCAAAAGACCTGTACTCAGAAAACTATAAGATATTGATGAAAGAAATCAATGATGACACAAACAGATGGAGAGAAATATATCATGTTCTTGATAGGAAGCATCAATATGAAAATGACTATACTCCCCAAAGCAATCTACAGATTCAATGCAATCACTGTCAAATTACCAATGGAATTTTTCACAGAATTAGAGCAAACATTTTTACAATTTGTATGGAAACACAAAAGACCTTGAATAGCCAAAGCTGTCTTGAGAAAGAGAAATGGAGTTGGAGGAATCAGGCTTCCTGGCTTCAGACTATACTACAAAGCTACAGTAATCAAAACAGTATGGTACTGGCACAAAAACAGACACATAGATCAATGAAACAGGTTAGAAAGTCCAGAGATAAACCCATGCACTTATGGTCACCTAATCTATGACAAAGGAGGCAAGAATGTACAACGGAGAAAAGACAGTCTCTTAAATAAGTGGTGCTGGGAAAACTGGACAGCTACATGTAAAAGAATGAATGAAATTAGAACACTAAATAACACCATACACAAAAATAAACTCAAAATGGATTAAAGACCTAAATGTAAGGCCAGACACTATGAAACTCTTAGAGGAAATGATAGGTAGAACACTTGACGATATAAATTGCAGCAAGATAATTTTTGATTCACCTCCTAGAGTAATGAAAATAAAAAGATCTAAGTAAACAGCTGAGATCTAATTAAACTTAAAATTTTTTGCATAGCAAAGGAAACCATAAACAAAACAAGAACACAATCCTCAGAGTGGGAGAAAATATTTGCAAAGCAACTGACAAGGGATTA
Organism: Ovis aries; assembly: GCF_016772045.2. NCBI lineage: Eukaryota > Metazoa > Chordata > Mammalia > Artiodactyla > Bovidae > Ovis > Ovis aries. Next base: position 47,391,438 of record NC_056057.1, on the reverse strand, counting down.
ATCTCCAAAATATACAAATAGCTCATGCAGCTCAGTATAAAAACCAAGCAAAACAAATAATCCAATCAAAAAAATAGGTGGGAGATTTAAATAGACATTTCTCCGAAGAAGACATTGTTGTTCAGTCCTTAAATCATGTATGACTCTTTGTGACCCCATAGACTGTAGCCTACCAGGTCTCTCTGTCTATAGGATTTCTTAGGCAAGAATATTGGAGTTGGATCTTCTCAACCCAGGGATCGAATCTGCATCTCCAGGGAAGGTGAGTCCTTCACAGGTGGGTCTTTACCACCCAGCCACCAGGGAAGTCCAAAGAAGACATACAAATGGCCAAAAAAGCACATGAAAAGATGCTAAAAATTGATACTTATTAGGGAAATAAAAACCAAAACGAAAATGATGTGTCACCTAACACTGGTCAGAATAGCCATCACCAAAAAATCTATAACCAATAAATGCTGGAGAAGGTATAGAAAAAAGGGAACTCTCCTACACTGTTGGTGGCAATGTAAACTGATACAACTGCTATGGAGAATAGCATAGACGTTTTTTTAAAAACTAAAAATAGAACTATCATATGGTCTAGCAATCCTACTCCTAGGCATATACCTGAATAAAACCATAATCTAAAAATATACATGCACCCCAATATTCATTAAGCCAGGACATGAAAGCAATGTAAATACAGAGGAATAGATAAAGAAGATGTAGTACATGTATACAATGGAATATTACTCAGCCATAAAAAGAATGAAATAATGCCATTCATAGCAACATGGATGAACCGAGATTGTCATACTGAGTGAAGTAAGTCAGACACAGAAAGGCAAATATCATATGATATTGATATATGTGGAATCTAAAAAAAAAGATACAAATGAACTTATTTACAAAACAAAAGTAGAGTCATGCATGTAGAAAACAAACCTAGTTATTAAGGGATGGGAGGGAGGGATAAACTGGGAGGTTGGGACTGACATATATACACCGGTATATATAAAATAGACAACTAATAAGAACATGCTGTATAGCAGAGGGAATTCTATTCAGTACTCTGTAACGGCCTATATGGGAAAAGAATCTAAAAAAGAAAGAGTGGATATATGTATATGTATAACTAATTCACTTTGCTGTACACCTGAAAGTAATACAACATTGTAAATCAGTTATACTCCAATAAATAAAAAAAAATGCAACGTTTATCTTTTCTATGGGACAGAATAGGGGACGTAAGTTAATTTCTATCTCTACTCTATAAAATTAATTGGATTGCCATCAGATAAGAATCATTTCCCTCACTATCAATTTTCTAAAAGTTATTCTCTATCTACTACTAATCAACAGTAAAAAGGAAATTAAACAAACGAACACACTCTTAGAAAATCAGATAATCCCCAGGCAGTTCTGCTCGCTAGCATGTCCCCTAACGCTGAAAATGCATGCAGTAAAAAACTTTTGCCTGCTTCAAATTGTGTTGGTCTTATAGGCAAGGTGAATGAATACCTAGAGTCTGAGTGACTGGCTAGTTGAATATCCAATTCCAAAGACCTTAAAAAACTAAAAAATAGAACCATCATCAGTCAGTTCAGTTCAGTTCAGCAGTCGTGTCCGACTCTTTGCAACCCCATGAATTGCAGCACGCCAGGCCTCCCTGTCTATCACCATCTCCCAGAGTTCACTCAAACTCACATCCATCGAGTCGGTAATGTCATCCAGCCATCTCATCCTCTGTCATCCCCTTCTCCTCCTGCCCCCAATCCCTCCCAGCATCAGAGACTTTTCCAATGAGTCAGCTCTTCGCATGAGGTGGCCAAAGTACTGGAGTTTCAGCTTTAGCATCATTCCTTCCAATGAACACCCAGGGCTGATCTCCTTTAGAAAGGACTGGTTGGATCTCTTTGCAGTCCAAGGGACTCTCAATAGTCTTCTCCAACACCACAGTTCAAAAGCATCAATTCTTCAGCACTCAGCTTTCTTCACAGTCCAACTCTCACATCCATACATAACCACAGGAAAAACCATAGCCTTAACTAGATGGACCTTTGTTGGCAAAGTAATGTCTCTGCTTTTCAATATGCTATTTAGGTTGGTCATAACTTTTCTTCCAAGGAGTAAGCATCTTTTAATTTCATGGCTGCAGTCACCATCTGCAGTGATTTTGGAGCCCCAAAACTAAAGTCTGACACTGTTTCCACTGTTTCCCCATCTATTTCCCATGACGTGATGGGACCAGATGCCATGATCTTAGTTTTCTGAACTATCATATGACCCAGCAATCCCACTCCTAGGTATATACCTGGATAAAACCATGATCCAAAAAGATACATGCATCCCAATACTCATTAAGCCAGGACATGAAAGCAACCTAAATACAGAGGAATGGATAAAGAAAATGTAGCACATATATAGAATGGAATATTACATGCAGTATTATATTTAATGGAATGTTATAATGGATACAATGGATCCAATTCTAGAAATGTGATATTCTATGATAGTAAATACAAATTTATCATGGTAATACACCATGAAATCTCAGCTCTTTTAGTTTTCTGGTTGTTCTTTTTTTTTTAGCATAAAATATGTAGTTTCCTAAACTGATCTCCCATATGGTAACCTAGAAAATTTTGGCTTATACTCTAACTCTCCTTGGTTTTCCCATGACAGTAAGGCTGTTAGCAGGGCATATGAATTTTTACAACTCTGTGAAAGATATATGTTGTTGTATATGAATTCTCCAACCAGATGGTATAGCCATGTTTCATTTGAAGTTAGCAGTCTGGATCTATACTCAGTTAAGGGTGAGTGAGCCTTGGGTCCTCCTGCAGACAGGGAGCTCCAGTCAGAGTTAATGCATGGTTTTCTTTAGTTGAATCTCTTCAGATAAAAGTTCAGTTCTTCTTGGATTGAAATGTTAACATTTGCTGCCCATCGATGTTGAGGAAAACAAGAAAAATTCATGAAGATTCTATGTGTTGGATATATGTTACTTCTGATGTTTCTTTTCTCTCAGTGTTTGAGTTGATCTCTAGAATATAGTTAAAATAACTTGTTTTAAAAATCCTTACAGCATTTCAGATTCAAATTCACATGCACTGTAAACAAGTTTGATTATATAACTCAAGAGGTTGAACCTTCAAGTTCTTGAGTTTATGATCAAAGTTATTATTTTCTTTTATATTCTGAAGTTAACACTGGAAGAATAAACATTCAATTAAACATATATATTTTAAAAAGTACCAGTCATGACTGGATTTGTGAGGAAAGTTTACATGAGGAATTGGGACTTAAATTATGTTGAAGAGGAAAATACTTTTAAATACAGAAGAGCATGATTTATTTGAGATAACTGAGAGAATCAATTAAAAATGTCTAGAGATAAGGACTTCCCTGGTGGCTCAGCGATAAAGAATCTGCTTGCCAGTGCAGGAGACATGGGTTCGATTCCTGATCTGGGAGGATCCCTCTGCAGAGCAACCAAGCCTGTGTGTCATAACAGTTGAGCCTGTGCTCCAGAGCCCATGTGCCACAACTACTCAAGCCTGTTCACTCTATAGCCCATGCTTCACAACAAGAGAAGCTGCTCAATGAGAAGCTTGCACACTACAACTAGAGAGTAGCCTCTGCTGGCCACAACTAGAGAAAGCCCATGAAGCAGCAATGACCCAACACAGACAAAAAATAAATAAATAAGTAAAAAGTGTTTATTTTTTTTTAAATGCCTAAAGATTGTTTCAGGAAAACCATATATTTTGATTTAAAACTTTGAAGATTGATCATCTAATGGTAATTCTACAGAGTTTTGGCTTTTATTAATTATTTTGATCCAATATTTGAGAAGATAGGTTCTGTCAACAGTTACAAGTCCTAAAAGAAGAAACTTCTTTGTTTTCTTTGCAAGCTGGTTGAATATTCCTTTGTTTGTTTGTTCACTCACTTGTATCATCCCTCCAACAAATACTCATTAAAGTGCCTACAAATCACCATCATTACTCTGGGAGTTGGGTATCACTTATCATACCTCAAGGAGCACATAGTTAAAAAGACTAGGTTCCAGAGTCAAGGCCCCTGAATTTGATTCTAGACAGCTCCGTTTATTAGCTGTGTAACCTTGGATGAGTCACTAAAGATGGCTGTGCTCACTGTCTTCATCTGCAAAATGGAAATTAATGATAGTACTTACATCATTGAGTCTTTAGGAAGATTCAATGAAATAATCTAGTTTAAAAATCTGGAGTGGTGAAGGTAAATAGTGAATACTACCGTTGCTGTTGTTAGGTTGTCTCTGACTCTTTGTGACCCCATGGACTGCCGCATACCAGACTTCCCTGTCCTTCATTTATCTCCTGGAGTTTGTTCAAATTCCTGTCCATTGAGTCAGTGATGCCGTCCAACCATCTCTTCCTCTGTCATCCCCCTTTCCTCCTGCCCTTAATATCTTTTCTAGCATCAGAGTCTTTTCCAGTGAGTCAGTTAGTCTCATCAGGTGGTCAAAGTATTGGAGCTTCAGCTTCAGCATCAATCTTTCCAATGAATATTCAGGGTTGATTTCTTTTATGACTGACTGGTTTGATCTCCTTGATGTCCAAGGGACTCGCAAGAGTCTTCTCCAACACCACAGTTCAAAAGCATCAATTCTTCAGGGCTCAGCTTTCTTTACAGGCTCACTCACCCTTAACTGAGTATATAGATCCAGACTGCTAACTTCAAGTGAAACATGGCTATACCATCTGGTTGGAGAATTCATATACAACATATGAAAGTTATATGAAACATATATCTTTCATAGAGTTATAAATATTCATATGCCCTGCTAACAGCCTTACTGTCATGGGAAAACCAAGGAGAGTTAGAGTTTATGCCAAAATATACTCTCACATCTTTACATGACTACTGGAAAAACCATAGCTTTGTCTATATGGACCTTTTTTGGCAAAGTGATGTCTCTGCTTTTTAATACACTGTCTAGGACTGCCATGGCTTTCCTTCCGAAGAGCAAGTGTCTTTTGATTTTGTGGCTGCAGTCATCATCTGCAGCGATTTTGGAGCCCAGGAAAATAAAATCTGTCACGGTTTCTACTCTTCCCCCTTCTATTTGCCATGAAGTGATAGGACTGGATGCCATAATCTTAGTTTTTTGACTGCTGAGTTTTAAGCCAGATTTTCACTCTCCTCCCACAACCCTCATCAAGAGGCTCTTTAGTTCCTCTTTGCTTTCTACCATAATAATAATCTGTAAGATGATTCAGTTCAAATATATCACCAGAACTGAACCATAAACACAAGCCATGTCCTGGCATCACAGTTATTAGTATCTACATATTATGAGGTAAACGCATATTGGATTTATCATCTATTTCTCCCTGTCCCCATCCCAAAATAGCATACAAATATCTTTTTATCTTCTCAATCAAGTAGACAAGACAAAAAGTCAGGATACAGGCATTTTAGATTCCTGAATTAATTGCCTATTTGGGAAGATCCCCTGAAGGAGAGTCGTGCTTGGAGAATCCCACGGACAGAGGACCTCTGGAGAATCCCTGTCGATGGAGGACCTCGTAAGCTGTGGTCCATGGGGTCGAAAAGAGTTGGACATGACTGAAGCCACTAAGCATAACAACAACACAGAGAAGAGCAGTTCAGATGGCTTGCTTTGGTCTAATATGAGTTAGCTCAATTAGTTACTAATATCGTCATGGATATTGTAACTATTTGGGGAAAAGACTCCAGGGAAAAGTGTACTTGGGTAGAATGGTTAGGGCAACCACCTTCCCCTCAGTCAGCAGAACACTGCTTCTGGAGGCCAAGGAGAGTTCTCTGTAGTTGACATCTTTATATACAGCTGCCATCACCACCTCACAGAAACTTGAATTTCCTTTGCCATTGTCTTAATTAGGTTTACTGTGCTCTGGGTCCAGCAACTTCAGGGACCATTACTGCACCATTCTTAAGCCTGGTTGATATCAATGTTCACATGATCTCAATATGGAAGCATCTACTTCCTTAAGAAAGTTAGTTGTACTACTAAAAGAAGTGTGGTGTCTCCATGACCACACTGCCAGTCAGCACAACACCACTTTTAAGATTTAACCCCATCCAAGTTTACCTTTATAGGTATAATATGGAGTTGTATGGCATCTAGTTTTACAGAATGTGTTTGAGAGTAATGAAAAGGGGACCAGACAAATGGTGTACAATAGAGTATATGACCTTGGGAAAACCTTTTGACTTTTATGTGTTATGAAAGAAGAGATGAATATTGATGCCCAAAGGGCTGCTCTGAGGCCAAATGTGGAGGTTTTTGAAAACAAAAAGAGCTATGCAAATGTGACTATTAATACAACCTTCAAAGCAAAGATGAAAGTCTTTAACGATGATTTAATTGTCACTGACTAGAGAGCAATCTATTTCCTTAACACCTGTACATACAATAGAAGGTGACTAGGAAGTTCACATGGGGTTGTTTATACAGCAACTTTCTAACCCACTCTGACATGGAAATCATGTACCTTCTGCTAAATTTGCATCTAGTTGATAGAAATGGACAACTTGGCATAGTAAAAACAGGCAGCATGGTATGACTAACACTCTCCCCCACACTGACTGAGGGAAGAACCCCCCCTCCCCCTTTTTCAGTCCAAGCCACAATCAACTGGAAAGAGATCTCAGCCTGAGGTTGGAGATGGACAGAGTTGGGCTGGTTGCACTGACAAAGCGGATGGTAAACGGATCACTTGTTGAACTTGTTGTTACATTAGGTTCAATTAAACAAAAAAAGTTACTGTGGGAAACTTGAGGACCAGGAAACAATCTGAAACATTTCATGATGATTAGGAAGAAAGTGAAAATGAGGACCTTCTCTGGGGGACAGTGGGCCAGCAGGGCACAATAGGGGACCACTTCTAACTAAACCCTTTCTTGCTAATATTAGTGTTAGTTGGCTCAGAAATAGGGTTCCTGGCTAATTCAGATCAAAGCCAGACAGCTTTCTATGGTAGCAGCACAACTTCTTCCCTGACTTCACTGTCTGAAGTTTTGAGAAGCAGCACCATTCTGTTCAGTTGCTTTTTTTTTTTTTTTTTTTTTTTTTTTTTTTTTATTTTTTTATTTTTTCTGTGTCCAGTTCTTTTTTTTTTTTTTTTTTTTAGTTTTTATTTTTTTTAATTTTAAAATCTTTAATTCTTACATGCATTCCCAAACATAACATCTCTCTGGGTCATCCCCATGCACCAGCCCCAAGCATGCTGCATCCTGCTTCAGACATAGACTGGCGATTCAATTCACATGATAGTATACATGTTAGAATGTCATTCTCCCAAATCATCCCACCCTCTCCCTCTCCCTCTGTGTCCAAAAGTCCGTTATACACATCTGTGTCTCTTTCCTGTCTTGCATACAGGGTCGTCATTGCCATCTTCCTAAATTCCATATATATGTGTTAGTATACTGTATTGGTGTTTTTCTTTCTGGCTTACTTCGCTCTGTATAATCGGCTCCAGTTTCATCCATCTCATCAGAACTGATTCAAATGAATTCTTTTAACAGCTGAGTAATACTCCATTGTGTATATGTACCACAGCTTTCTTATCCATTCATCTGCTGATGGATCAGTTGCTTATTTAGAACATTTCACTAAGGTACCCATGTTAATGGTTTCAATTTTTGTGCTAAAAGGTAGTCTCTTTGGTCTGTTATAGGGCCTCAAATCATTTCCCGAATCCTACTAAGAATTCCCTACCACCACCAGAAGCATCCATAAAAAGCGTATGGCTATTCTGCGTGTTATGCAGCACTCCTAGTTGGCATCTGAAAGTTCCTGCCCTGCTGGTACAGCCTGGGATTTCCTGGTGAGAGGGAAAGAGCCCTGAAGGGCTGACAGAAGATGGTGGTTCAGATTTTGGCTCTAAAACCTGAGTGCTTTATGTAGGAAGTACTCCCTATGCTCTAGGCACAGAGGGAGGCACAGGGTATCTCAGATGAAGCTTTCCATGGAGGAGCTGACATTCTATACGGGCACAGACAGGTGAAGAATGAAACATGTTAAATGTGGCATCTACATACCAAACCATCAGAGCAAGCCAAGGGCAAGGAGTGGATGATGCATTCCACTCACATAGAGCCATGGGTGCTGAAGGATGAATGGGGTTCCAGTCACAAGAAGGTTGTGTGCAAAGGTATGTGGTGGGTTCAGGTAACCAGATGGTGCAGATTTTCCACTGGTAAATTTCCACCTCACAGGCATGTATTGAGAAACAAATAACATAATGTAATGTTATGCTAGCTCCTATGTCTCTTCCAGTTTTTCTCCAAGTAGGGTTTGGGGATAACCTGTGTCAGAATTATTTGGGTTACTAGTCAAAAAGGCAGACATCTGGGCTCCAACCCAGATATCCTGAGTTTGAATCTGGGGTGCAGCCCAAGCAGATGACATTTCAGTAAGTACTCCAGGTGTTAAAGATGGAGAACCACCGATGCCATCTATAGTGATTCTGAGCAATTCTGAAAGAGCTAACCTGACTTCACAGACTCACTGAGTAGCTAAAGGACTAAGTCAGCATGTTTTCAAAGTTGGGCTGAAGTGAAAAAAAAAAATCAGGAAGATGTCTGTGTAGATAGATTGGGCAAAGTATTTCCCTAAAGTCTTTCTTCTCAGTCTATCTTGAGATATTTAAAAGAAGTTTGATATTTAAAAGAAGTCAGAGCCGAGAACTTGCAATAATACATATATATATATAAAGATATATTTAATGGTGCATAAAATACTATATGCATATTTTCTTTTTACAAAGTCAGCATTAAATACCAAGCAATTCTAACTGCAAGGAAGCAAGAAATTTGAAAGCTCTCCATAATTTTACTTCAAATCATGTATTATTTTCTTTCAACGAACACTTGGTGATTTAATATTATGGCCTTATTTTTTTTCTGCCAAAGGCGTAGCATTGAAAATAATTGTACTAGTATCTATGGAAAAATACTTGATTAAATGGGCCCACATATCACTGTAATTGCTTTCTACTGGCAAGTTAGTAGCCAAATAAAATGGGATATTATTCAACTGTCAAGACTCAGGATTTACTATCATTGAAACCGCTCAAGTTGACTGTGATTGTGGAAGTTCTCAGTATGGTGGAAAGAGACAGTTTAAAGCCATGACCTGGGAGCTGGGGGAGAGGAAGTCTGTAAGGGGCTGAAGCAAAGCTCCAGAGGAAGCTTCCTTCCAAAGGAAGGAAGACAGTGGACAGAAGGGTGAGTGAGAATGAAACGCTTCAAGGGAGAGTCAATTATACCAGAAAGAGTGCGGGATTTGGAATAAAATCCATACTCACACTCAGGCACCTTCATGCATTTGGCAAGGTAATTAATAATAGCATTCTCAATTTCTTCAGTAAAGTGAGTATTGTCTATCTTGCTGGGCTGCTATGAGGATTCAATCTCTGCAGATACTAGATGTTTAGTAACTAATAACTATTAAGACTAATCACTGGTATACAGAACAGAAATGTAAGAAAAAGAGACCTTAGATTTTATTTTTAATCCTCAGAATGAATTTCAACCAATGCTTTGTTGTTTGAAGAATCAAACTTAAACCTGACCTTTCCGAAGTCATTAGCTACATATGACTTAGAGAAGTTGAAAGCACTGCTAGGTGGGCTTTGCAGAGCATGCTTTCAGGAACCAGGGTTCCCTCTGGTGGCATTTCATCTAGTTTGAATTCTTCAAAGGCAAGGTTGTGCCAACAGCTACCAGTTTTAAAATATAGAGTTGGAAAATATGTTGATGATGGGATATTTTGATTCTTAAGAACCACTTGGAGAGGGATCCATAAAATTAATTAGCATACACATAAGATTGCTCAGCATGTATTATGTTCCGCTAGATTATGCATGATTGAAAGAAAATAAAAAGGGGAATGTAGAGAAAGTGAGTCATCACAATCAGCCAAACCCCTATTCTTACCCTTAAAAAAGGGTAAATGGGAGGCCAGGGCTCTGTTTCTAGCCGGGCATATTGTTCTGAGGCATGTGGACACGTGGACATCCTCACATAAGTTAACATGGGCTCCAAAGGGAAGTGGTAGACACCCATGAACTTTTTTAAAAAAGATGACCAGATGGAGAATGAGAAGATCCATGTAATATCTTAGAAAGAAAATAAAATGTGATTGCAAATGGTCTTACAGTCAGCAGATATTCATCCAGACAGGTCTTCCTCATCTCAGGGAGTCCTGAAGAAGTCTGAGAGGTAGGAGGAGAATGCTGTGAGGACGGAGGGCAGAGGAATCCTGTACAAGGCCAGTGGGTTTCCTGTAGGCAGGCCCATCTCAGGCTGAGTGGGTCTAAAGGGCCACCCTCTCCAGGAAGCATGAAGGGGGAGGAGTCCTCTGTGTGTCAACTCCTATGTCAAGAGACTGGTCATTAGGTTTTAGACAGCATCAAGAAGTGGGGTTGGGAACAGGGGATCATCAGTATCACATCGCTGGAAGTAGCCCCCAGATTAGCTCACAGACACTTATTTCCTAGCAAGACCCACTCCAGCTTATGTTGCCCTCCTCTATGACCTACAGCAGGCCTCACTAGACTAATGGATGCATCTGAATTAAGCTCATTTCCATCTAGTCAAGGTTATGGTTTTTCCAGTGGTTATGTATGGATGTGAGAGTTGGACTGTGAAGAAAGCTGAGCACTGAAGAATTGATGCTTTTGCTTTTTTTTTTTTTAAATGTTTTAAAACTTTATTTCAACATAACTATACTTACAGAAATATGCATATTGGTTAACAGAATGCAATTTAACTTATCCTACACAATTTGAACCAAAAAACTTGGTACATGGTTTGCTTTAAAAAAGAAAGAGGAAGGATTTGCAGTCTGGTTTATTTTTCATCTATTACAAATGTATATAAAAGATCTTCCATCAAATGCTGCTGAAGTAAACAGCATGAACCTTGAGAAATTAAACTTTGGTTTGTCTCTGAAAAATAACATGTATTGCACTGTAAAAATTAACAAAAGTTGGTGCAACAAAACATTGTTGTAATGTCTCAATGCCAGTTCATAAAGTTCAAAAACTAATGGATGTGGATGAAAATGGGGAGAGCCTATGTATACACGTGAAAATTTAAAAGCCATCCAATCTAGTCTGAATTAAAACTAGCAGTCCAGTTCACCTGCTGAGGTCAACAAGGAAACTCTGCACAGTAGCTATTTTTCTGATATGTGCAAAAAAGAAAATGAACTTTCTTCCCAAGCTTTTCAGTCTAGAACTGAAACTATAGGAAAAGTATTCTGTCCATTGTCAATATTCATGGGATGATATGCGATGACTCAAGCTTAAATCTGAATTAGCACTTACATGCAAAATAGTCCCCAAAGTTAAAGACCACTTGACTTCAGAATTGACTTTCAAAGTGACTTCAGAAGTCACTTTGAAAGTCACAATAAAGTCAGAATGGCCCTTCTTGCAAGACTAGAGTAAAACACCCAGCCATAGTTGTAAGAAATCTTTCAAAAATGCAGCCCTTTGTGAATGACACCTCAATTTAAAAAAAAAAAAGAGGGGACAGCCCCACAGAAGCAGCTCTGAAGAGAAAAATATATAAATTAATATATCTTAAAAACCAATGTGAATATAGGTTCAGAAGATAGTTAAAAGAGATTTTTATAAGGCTACCTAGGATTATGCTTATAACATATTCTAGTCTTTCAACTTTTGCTCTAGAACTAAATATCAACTTACAAATAACATGTTCACCTTTCATTCCTTTATTAAAAGAGAAAATTCTAGCTTCAGTCCTATCCAGTGGAGGGGAAACTGAGAAAACAAAAAGACTCAAAACAGTTCCACGTAAATATCACATTTTTTTAAATGGAAGAACTCCCAACTAGACCAGAAGTTCTTATTACTAATATACTTTTCATTGAAACAATTTTTTATAAGTACAAATACATGGCATTAAGTTTCAGAACCTAATATAGGCCTGACAATCAAGTCCTTGTTTTCTGGAAGAAAGGCCTCAAGTCCACTCAATTTCCAGTAACAATGTTTTCACAGATCACTTTAATAAAGGGTTTTAATTTCCTTCATATGTTCGCTTTTGGCATTCTAGCCTTAAAATCTAGATAAGAAAATTAACCAAATTCCCCAGAAGTCAAAAAAAATTTTTTTTGAAGTATCAAAGAATCCACAAAACCTCTTTACCAAACTGATTCCCAGTTACAGAAAACCTAGGATGAGAAAGGTAGTATGAGTGCTGGTAGACCAGCTGCTACTTCCTGTGAATACAGTAGAAAAGGCTGGTGAAACTGAAGTTCAGTCCAGATTTTAAAAATCACGCTTTCTCAGGGATTTCCACCAACTAGTGGGTGTCCTGGCTGTTCCTGTGACTTCCTTTTTCTATATGTGAGGCCTCAAATGAGTTGTAGCTATTCTGGTGTTCCTATGAGGGTACTTTGTATGGAAGAGTATATACTCCCAAACTTTGTTGGTAGATTCTTTGGCCAGTCACCGAAGAGCATGAAAGAATCCAGCAAAGGATTTTTCTTATTGATAGCAGTTACTTATTGTAGTCCAGTAAAGTATGATCCCGATAGGGAGCCTTGAGTAATTTCAACCCTCCCATATTCTTTTCTGAAATTACCACTTTATATTTCATTTATTTTCTTTTGTCTGATGATGTCTGAGAAAGGTTTCAGAGTTTGGCAGTGCAACGTGAAAGATTAGGAAAGGTATTGAAGTATTGGTGGGAAACTTGATAAAAAATCATAGATTGAAGTTTGTTAAAAGACATTTGAACTTGGAATTGACTGGGAGGCCAAAGATACAAAGAAGCAGAAGACTGTTTCAAGACATGAGTAAGTTGTGTGTTACTGGTGTGTGTTTTGTGTGCATGATGGGGATTTGTAAATGATGTTGAATTCTAAGCTCCGACAATCACTGTCAACAGAAGATCAAGCTGCAAATATTTATGTTTTAAATTATAAGGCTAGTTAAACCTTTCTAACAACTATTTTTAATGTTCATGGGTACATTTTGTATGTTATCTTTTAACAGTATATGAGAATTGATGCTTTTGAACTGTGGTGTTGGAGAAGACTCTTGAGAGTCCCTTGGACTGCAAGGAGTTCCAACCAGTCCATCCTAAAGGAGATCAGTCCTGGGTGTTCATTGGAAGGACTGATGCTGAAACTCCAATACTCTGGCCACCTCATGCAAAGAGTTGACTCATTGGAAAAGACCCTGATGCTGGGAGGGATTGGGGGCAGGAGGAGAAGAGGACGACAGAGGATGAGATGGCTGGATGGCATCACCGACTCGATGTACATGAGTTTGCATAATCTCCGGGAGTTGGTGATGGACAGGGAGGCCTGGCATACTGTGGTTCATGGGGTCACAAAGAGTCAGACACGACTGAGTGACTGAACTGAACTGAACTTGTGTAGAACAGTACATGGTGATCATGCAAAAACAAAGAAAGCCTCAATGGAACAGGCTTTCCTCCTGCACACCCTAGCTCCAATCGCATCTATTTTCCCGTGGAATCATGTAAGACACAATTAGCCAATTCAGGGATATTGGAAGGAATAATAATAATTAAAAAAAATTGCAGTAGACATGTTGTTTACTTTACTTAGATGGAGGAGCTCAAAATTACTATTTTGTACAACTAGATTGATTATACAGAGTTTTAAATAAAATGCCTCAATTCTAAAATCTGTGACAAGAGATATTCCAGAAGATGGTGGAGGAATAGGACAGGGAGACCACTTTCTCCCCCACAAATTCATCAAAAGAACATTTGAATGCTGAGTAAATTCCACAAAACAACTTCTGAATGCTGGCAGAGGACATCAGGCACCCAGAAAAGCAGCCCATTGTCTTCGAAAGGAGGTAGGAAAAAATATAAAAGATAAAAAGAGAGACAAAAGAGGTAGGGACAGAGGTCCGTCCTGGGAAGGGAGTCTTAAAAAAGAGAGAAGTTTCCAAACACCAGGAAACACTCTCACTGCCAAGTCTGTAACAGAGGGCAACATAATTGGGAGGAAAAATAAATAAATAATTAAAACCCACAGATTTCGTGCCCAATGGTAACTCCTCCAGAGGAGAAGCAGCGCAGATGCCTGCATCCACCACTAGCAAGTGGGGGCTGGGCAGGGAGGTGCGGGTGCATTGCTTAGAGTAAGGACCGGGCCTGAATGCCCCGAGGGCAATCTGAGGGAACTAACTTGAGCTAGCAAACCAGACTGTGAGATAGCTACCCTGCGAAAAGCCGTAACCTAAGACACAGTCAGACCTGCTCACAGAACAAAGGACTGAGCAGAGCTAGCCGGATGCAGGCCAGCCCATCCCCCTCCAGTGACAGGCAGGCAAGGGCAGCCAGAGCCAGAAGGAGGCAATCACGACCCCAGAGAGGCATCATCTACCAAACTGCAAGAAGGCTTCGTCAACATCCGCCTGAGAAAGTGCGCTGGTTGTACACCCAGAAAACCGAGAGGCAGGGACAGGGGAGGCGATAAGTTGCAGCGACCATGCTCGCCAACACCTGGTCACCAGAGCTGCTCGCACCTGGGAAGGGCACAAAACGCAGGCCCAACCAAGCCCATGCCTCTGAGGACTACCCGAGTACCTGAACCTGAGTGGCTTAGACCTGGAAAGTCCATAAAACCCAGGGCCGGCCTCAGACAGTTCCTGGCAGAGCAACCTAGAGCCTAAGCAGTGTAGACAGGGGAAGCACACATGCCGTGAGCAGGGGCAAACCCAGTGTGGCTGAGACACTGCCAGCACACGCCAGTGTTATTTGTTTGCAGTATCCCTCCTTCCCCACAGCACGACTGAACAAGTGAGCCTAAAAAAGTGTCCACCACCGCCCCCCTATGTCAGGGTGGAAATTAGACACTGAAGAGACCAGCAAACAGAAGAAGCTAAACCAGAGGGAACCTCCTTGGAAGTGACAGGTTCAATAGATTAAAACCCTGTGGTTAGTACCAACTACATAGGAAGGGGCCTGTAGAGCTTGAGAAATAGAAGCCGGATCAAGGAACTATCCGAAAATGAACTGATAGCACACTGCCCACAACACCACCAGAGAAAGTCTTAGATGTATCTTTACTATTTTTACTATCATTCTTTAATTTTTTAAAATTTTCTTTTAAGTCCTCTATTTATCCTTTTTCATTTTTATAACCTACTATTACTTTGCAAAAAAAAAAAAAAGAGAGACCCTATTTTTAAACGCAAACTTCATATATATTTATTTTATAATTTTGTGACTTTTTTTTCTTTAATATTGTATTTTTGAAAATCCAACTTCTACTCTAGATTTTTAATCTTTGCTTTTTGGTATTTGTTATCAATTTTGTACCTTTAAGAACCCAATCTTCAGTACCCATTTTTACTCAGGAGCGAGATTACTGGCTTGACTGCTCTCTCCCCCTTTGGACTCTCCTTTTTCTCCACCAGGTCACCTCTATCTCCTCCCTCCCCCTTCTCTTCTCTACCCAACTCTGTGAATCTCTTTGTGCATTCCATGCTGCGGAGAACACTTAGGGAACTGATTACTGGCTGGATCTGTTTCTCTCCTTTTGATTCTCCCCTTTATCCTCGTGGCCATCTCTGTCTCCTTCCTCCCTCTTCTCTTCTCTGTATAACTCCGTGAACATCTCTGAGCAGTCCAGACTGTGGAGCGCACATAAGGGAGTGATTACTGGCTAGCTTGCTCTCTCCTCTTTTGATTCCATCTCATCTCATCCTGGTCACCTCTATCTCCCTTGTCCCTCTTCTCCTCTCCATGTAACTCTGGGAACCTCTCTGGGTGTCTCTCACTGTGGAGAAACTTTTCATCTTTAACCTAGATGTTTTATCAATGGTGCTGTACAGATGGAGAAGCCTTGAGGCTACTGTAAAAATAAGACTGAAAACCAGAAGCAGGAGGCTTAAGTCTAAATCCTGAGAACACCAGAGAACTCCTGACTCCAGGAAACACTAATCAACAGGAGCTCATCAAATGCCTCCATACCTACACTGAAACCAAGCACCACCCAAGGGCCAACAAGTTCCACAGCAAGACATACCATGCAAATTCTCCAGCAACACAGGAACATAGCCCTGAGCTTCAATATACAGGCTGCCCAAAGTCACACCAAACCCACTGACATCTCATAACTCATTACTGGACACTTCATTGCACTCCAGAGAGAAGAAATCCAGCTCCACCCACCAGAATACTGACACAAGCTTCCCTAACCAGGAAACCTTGACAAGCCACCTGTACAACCCCACCCACAGCGAGGAAACTCCACAATAAAGAGAACTCCACAAACTGCCAGAATACAGAAAGGCCACCCCAAACACAACAATATAAACAAGATGAAGAGACAGGGGAATACCCAGCAGGTAAAGGAACAGGATAAATGCCCACCAAACCAAACAAAAGAGGAAGAGATAGGGAATCTACCTGATAAAGAAATCTGAATAATGATAGTGAAAATGATCCAAAATCTTGAAAACAAAATGGAATCACAGACAAATAGCCTGGAGACAAGGATTGAGAAGATGCAAGAAAGGTTTAACAAAAACCTAGAAGAAATAGAGTCAATATATAATGAATAATGCAATAAATGAGATCAAAAACACTCTGGAGGCAACAAATAGTAGAATAACGGAGGCAGAAGATAGGATTAGTGAGGTAGAAGATAGAATGGTAGAAATAAATGAATCAGAGAGGAAAAAAGAAAAACAAATTAAAAGAAATGAGGACAATCTCAGAGACCTCTGGGACAATGTTAAATGCCCCACCATTCAAATCATAGGAGTCCCAGAAGAAGAAGACCAAAAAAAAAAAAAAGGCCATGAGAAAGTACTTGAGATAATAGTTGAAAACTTCCCTAAAATGGGGAATGAAATAATCACCCAAGTCCAAGAAACCCAGAGAGTCCCAAACAGGATAAACCCAAGGCGAAACACCTCAGGACACATATTAATCAAATTAGCAAAGATCAAACACAAAGAACAAATATTAAAAGCAGCAAGGGAAAAACAACAAATAAAACACAAGGGGATTCCCATAACGATAACAGCTGATCTTTCAGTAGAAACCCTTCAGACCAGGAGGGAATGGCAAGACATACTTAAAGTGATGAAAGAAAATAACCTACAGCCCAGATTACTGTACCCAGTAAGGATCTCATTCAAATATGAAGGAGAAATCAAAAGCTTTACAGACAAGCAAAAGCTGAGAGAATTCAGCACCACCAAACCAGCTCTCCAACAAATGCTAAAGGATCTTCTCTAGACAGGAAACACAAAAGGGAGTACAAACTCGAACCCAAAACAATGAAGTAAATGGCAATGGGATCATACTTATCAATAATTACCTTAAACGTAAATGGGTTGAATGCCCCAACTAAAAGACAAAGACTGGCTGAATGGATACAAAAACAAACCCCTATATATGTTGTCTACAAGAGACCCACCTCAAAACAAGGGACACATACGGACTGAAAGTGAAGGGCTGGAAAAAGATATTCCATGCAAATAGAGACCAAAAGAAAGCAGGAGTAGCAATACTCCTATTAGGTAAAATAAACTTTAAAACAAAGGCTGTGAAAAGAGACAAAGAAGGACACTACATAATGATCAAAGGATCCATCCAAGAAGAAGATATAACAATTATAAATATATATGCAACCAACATAGGAGCACCACAATATGTAAGACAAATGCTAACAAGATTGAAAGGGGAAATTAACAATAACACAATAAAGAGGAGAGTAAAAAAGTTGGCTTAAAGCTCAACATTCAGAAAATGAAGATCATGGCATCTGGCCCCATCACTTCATGGGAAATAGATGTGGAAACAGTGGAAACAGTGTCAGACTTTATTTTTGGGGGCTCCAAAATCACTGCAGATGGTGATTGCAGCCATGAAATTAAAAGATGCTTACTCCTTGGAAGAAAAGTTATGACCAACCTAGACAGTATATTGAAAAGCAGAGATATTACTTTGTCAACAAAGGTCTGTCTAGTCAAGGCTATGGTTTTTCCAGTGGTCATGTATGGATGCGAGAGTTGGACTGTGAAGAAAGCTGAGCACCGAAGAATTGATGCTTTTGAATTGTGGTGTTGGAGAAGACTCTTGAGAGTCCCTTGGACCGCAAGGAGATCCAACCAGTCCATTCTGGAGATCAGCCCTGGGATTTCTTTGGAGGGAATGATGCTAAAGCTGAAACTCCAGTATTTTGGCCACCTCATGTGAAGAGTTGACTCATTGGAAAAGACTCTGATGCTGGGAGGGATTGAGGGCAGGAGGAGAAGGGGACGACAGAGGATAAGATGGCTGCATGGCATCACTGACTCGATGGACGTGAGTCTGAGTGAGCTCCGGGAGTTGGTGATGGACAGGCAGGCCTGGCGTGCTGCAGTTCATGGGGTCGCGAAGAGTTGGACATGACTGAGCGACTGAACTGAACTGAACTGGTGCACCCAACATAGGAGCACCACAATATGTAAGACGAATGCTAACAAGTATGAAAGGGGAAATTAACAATAACACAATAATAGTGGGAAACTTTAATACCCCACTCACACCTATGGATATATCAACTAAACAAAATTAACAAGGAAAAACAAACTTTAAATGATACAATAAACCAGTTAGACCTAATTGATATCTATAGGACATTTCACCCCAAAACAATGAATTTCACCTTTTCTCAAGTGCACACGGAACCTTCTCCAGGATAGATCATATCCTTGGCCATAAATCGCCTTGGTAAATTCAAAAAAATTGAAATAATTCCAAGCGTCTCTTCTGACCACAATGCAGTAAGATTAGATCTCAATTACAGGAGGAAAACTATTAAAAATTCCAACATATGGAGGCTGAACAACACGCTGCTGAATAACCAACAAATCACAGAAATAATCAAAAAAGAAATAAAAATATGCATAGAAATGAATGAAAATGAAAACACAACAACCCAAAAGCTGTGGACACTGTAAAAGCAGTGCTAAGGGGAAGGTTCATAGCGATACAGGCATACCTCAAGAAACAAGAAAAAGTCAAATAAATAACCTAACTCTACACCTAAAGAAACTAGAAAAGGAAGAAATGAAAACCCCAGGGTTAGTAGAAGGAAAGAAATCTTAAAAATTAGGGCAGAAATAAATGCAAAAGAAACGAAAGAGACCATAGCAAAAATCAACAAAGCCAAAGCTGGTTCTTTGAGAGGATAAATAAAATTGACAAACCATTAGCCAGACTCATCAAGAAACAAAGGGAGAAAAATCAAATCAATAAAATTAGAAATGAAAATAGAGAGAAAACAACAGACAAAACAGAAATACAAAGGATCATAAGAGACTACTATCAGCAATTATATGCCAATAAAATGGACAACGTGGAAGAAATGGACAAGTTCTTAGAAAAGTACAACTTTCCAAAACTGAACCAGGAAGACATAGAAAATCTTAACAGACCCATCAAAAGCACGGAAATTGAAACTGTCATCAGAAATCTTCCAGCAAACAAAAGCCCAGGTTCAGACCGCTTCACAGCTGAATTCTACCAAAACTTTAGTGAAGAGCTAACACATATCCTACTCAAACTCTTCCAGAAATTGCAGAGGAAGGTAAACTTCCAAACTCATTCTATGAGGCCACCATCACCCTAATACCAAAACCTGACAAAGATGCCACAAAAAAGAAAACGACAGGCCAATATCACTGACGAACATAGATGCAAAAATCCTCAACAAAATTCTAGCAATCAGAATCCAACAACACATTAAAAAGATCATACACCATGACCAAGTGGGCTTTATCCCAGGGATGCAAAGATGCAAAGATTCTTCAACATCCGCAAATTAATCAATGTAATACACCACATTAACAAATTGAAAAATAAAAACCATATGATTTTCTCAACAGATGCAGAGAAGGCCTTTGACAAAATTTAACATCCATTTATGATAAAAACTCTCCAGAAAGTAGGAAGAGAAGGAACATAGCTCAACATAATAAAATCTATATATGATAAACCCACAGCAAACATTATCCTCAATGGTGAAAAATTGAAAGCATTTCCCCTAAAGTCAGGAACAAGACAAGGGTGCCGACTTACACCACTACTGTTCAACATAGTTTTGAAAGTTTTGGCCACAGCAATCAGAGCAGAAAAAGAAATAAAGGGAATCCAAATTGGAAAAGAAGAAGTAAAATTCTCACTGTTTGCAGATGACATGATCCTCTACATTGAAAACCCTAAAGACTCCACCAGAAAATTACTAGAGCTAATCAATGAATATAGTAAAGTTGCAGGATATAAAATCAACACACAGAAATCCCTTGCATTCCTACACACTAATAATGAGAAGATAGAAACAATTCCATTCACCATTGCAACAAAAAGAATAAAATACTTAAGGATATATCTACCTAAAGAAACAAAAGACCTATATGTAGAAAACTGTAAAACACTGGTGAAAGAAATCTAAGAGGACACTAATAGATGGAGAAATATACCGTGTTCATGGATTGGAAGAATCAATATAGTTAAAATGAATATACTACCCAAAGCAATCTATAGATTCAAAAAATCCCTATCAAGCTACCAACAGTATTTTTCATAGAGCTAGAACAAATAATTTCACAATATGTATGGAAATACAAAAAACCTCGAATAGCCAAAGCATCTTGAGAAAGAAGAACGGAACTGGAGGAATCAACCTGCCTGACTTCAGGCTCTGCTACAAAGCCACAGTCATCAAGACAGTATGGTACTGGCACAAAGACAGAAATATAGATCAATGGAACAAAATAGAAAGCCCAGAGATAAATCCACACACCTATGGACACCTTATCTTTGACAAAGGAGGCAAGAATAAACAACGGAGAAAAGACAATCTCTTTAACAAGGGGTGCTGGGTGCTGGGAAAACTGGTCAACCACTTGTAAAAGAATGAAACTAGAACACTTTCTAACACCATACACAAAAATAAACTCAAAATGGATTAAAGATCTAAACATAAGACCAGAAACTATAAAACTCCTAGAGGAGAACATAGGCAAAACACTCTCCGACATAAATAACAGCAGGATCCTCTGTGACCCACCTCCCAGAATATTGGAAATAAAAGCAAAAATAAACAAATGAAACCTAATTAAACTTAAAGCTTCTACACAACAAAGGAAACTATAAGCAAGGTGAAAAGACAGCCTTCTGAATGGGAGAAAATAATAGCAAATGAAGCAACTGGCCAAGAATTAATCTCAAAAATATACAAGCAACTCCTGCAGCTCAATTCCAGAAAAATAAACGACCCAATCAAAAAATGGGCCAAAGAACTAAACAGAGATTTCTCCAAAGAAGACATACAGATGGCTAACAAACACATGAAAAGATGCTCAACATCACTCATTATCAGAGAAATGCAAAACAAAACCACAATGATGTACCATTTCACGCCAGTCAGAATGGCTGTGATCCAAAAGTCTACAAGCCATAAATGCTGGAGAGGGTGTGGAGAAAAGGGAACCCTCTTATACTGTTGGTGGGAATGCAAACTAGTACAGCCACTATGGAGAACAGTGTGGAGATTCCTTAAAAAACTGGAAATAGAACTGCCATATGACCCAGCAATCCCACTGCTGGGCACACACACCGAGGAAACCAGAACTGAAAGAGACATGTGTACCCCAGTGTTTATCACAGGACTGTTTATGATAGCCCACCAGCAGATGAATGGATAAGAAAGCTGTGGTAATATACACAATGGAGTATTACTCAGCCATTAAAAAGAACACATTTGAATCAGTTCTAATGAGGTGGATGAAACTGGAGCCTATTATACAGAGTGAAGTAAGGCAGAAAGAAAAACACCAATACAATATACTACTGCATATATATGGAATTTAGAAAGATGGTAATGATAACCCTGTATGCAAGACAGCAAAAGAGACACAGATGTATAGAACAGTCTCTTGGACTCTGTGGGAGAGGGCAAGGGTGGGATGATCTGGGAGAATGGCATTGAAACATGTATAATATCATATATGAAATGAATCGCCAGTCTAGGTTTGATGCATGATACAGGATGCTCGGGGCTGGTGCAGTGGGATGACCCAGAGGGATGGTATGGGGAGGGAGGTGGGAGGAGGGTTTAGGATGGGGAACATGTGTACACCTGTGGTGGATTCATGTTGATGTATGGCAAAACCAATACAATATTGTAAAGTAATTAGCCTCAAATTAAAATAAATAAATTTATATTAATAATAATAAAATAAAATCTGTGACAAGAGAAATAAAACCTCCCCAGTAAAGAAAACCCCTACCAGTCGTTTTCTGTTTTTTTGTTACTGTACTCATTTTATTGAAGAAACAAAATGCGGTGCTTCTCTGGAGACAAAAGCACATCATTAGTTCTAACCTTTGTCAATGCAGCACAAAAGCAGACATATTTTGTTTAACATCAGAAACCCACAAATGAAAAACTGAAAGTCATTGGTAACCAAGGAAACTAACAGTGAATGGCTGGCTGTCTTTCAAAGGAAGACAAGAAGGGGCAGGAGAAAGATAATGGAACACAGGTTAAATCCCACTGCAGGAAAAGATGTCCTGTGCTCAGGTATTCTGTTAGTACCATCTCTATTTGCATTTTGCTGAGTTCTTGTAACAAAATCCCCTGCCACAAACAATTCAACACAAGAAATGCTTATTTTTGGTTTTAGTCCACAGAAGAGTTGTGTTTATGATAAAACCCATTTAATATTTCATTTTGCCTGTGGCCCTTTCAGTTCAGTTCAGTCGCTCAGTCGTGACCGACTGTTTGCGACTCCATGAATCGCAGCACGCCAGGCCTCCCTGTTCATCATCAACTCCTGGAGTTCACTCAGATTCACATCCATCGAGTCAGTGATGCCATCCAGCCATCTCATCCTCTGTCGTCCCCTTCTCCTCCTGCCCCCAGTCCCTTCCAACATCAAAGTCTTTTCCAATGAGTCAACTCTTCACGTGAGGTGGCCAAAGTACTGGAGTTTCAGCTTTAGCATCATTCCTTCCAAAGAAATCCCAGGCCCTTTAGGTATCCCCAATTTTGCCCTCAAGGGCTGTCACCCCAAAGTGCATACTAAACACTCTTTCCTGCCAAAATATTTATTTGCTGTGTGATTGCCAAGTTATCATTCCGGGAACATAATAACATTGTCAACTGCACCTATTCATGATGCACATCCAGATATCCGCCACAGAGTCATCTTTCTCCAGTTTTAATTATCAGTCAAATGCATTCACAGGATGCCACCATGCACTGAGAGAAGAAATAAGATGTAAAATCCTGGGGCAAGATAACCGTAAGAGACAGAACAGACATATGGAGTGAAAAGATAAAAGACATCCAACTGGAAAAATAGCAAGAGAAAACATAGCAACTACACTTTGCCAAAACCAGCTACACAGCACCATATATACATGTGGGAGAGCTGGAACAAGGGTTGTCATCACTCATGGATGGCTTCCTGAACCAGTTGGAGACACAAAAGGAAGCAAAGATGGAAAGAAGCATAAAAAGGCCCTGAGGTAGGGAATGTGTCAGGTGTGAATGCTTGCAAATAGGAGAGAACAATTTGTACTTAGTGTAAGAGAGTGAATGTGTGTGTGTCTGTATGCACATGTGTAAGGTTCACTTAGCCGGTATATGGAGTATAGCTGCCCTATAAGAAAGGGCTGTGGGATAAAGAAACATGTGGTTAGAAACCTGGAGTTTATAGAACTAGAATTAAAACAGACTTTGAAGAAAAGTCACATTGCTTAGTTGACTCATCTCCAGGCAAAGGAATAGCCAGACTCTTGGGCATAGATGGTACTTAGTTTCTTTCAGCATGTTCTGAAATGAGACTCTTTGACCTTACAAATACTATTACAACCATATATGGAGTGCCTTCTGGGTGCTGGATGCCTCACTCAGAGGTTACAGATATTATGTCTAATCCTCATGATAATCCTGCAAGGTATGCACAATCATCCTCATGTCACAGGTAGGGAGTCCGGGGTCAGAAAACTTAGGTCACTTGCTCAAGGTCACACAGATAATTGAATCTGGAATTCAGAACCAAGTCTGATTCCCAATTTCAAATGTTCCCAATATAACCTGCTGCTTTCCTTAGAGGTACATTTCAGAGGGTGCAAGATTCAGGAAATTATTTACTCATGGCAGCCCATCTATATCCTCTGATCCTAGAAACATGTCTGAATATTTAAAACAAACAAAAATGCTCAGACATTATTATCACTAGCCAAAAGGAGCAAATGCTTTGGGTCAGTTCTTGCATTTTCTGCCAATGACATGGGGCAGAAGGACCAGCATGATGCCATGGACGGCTGTCACATCTACTTTCCTATTCCTGTTCTTAGGTAATGCAACTAAGAAACCTACTAATTAAATCGCATGTGGAGTTGCAATCCAAGGGGAACTTCCTACTTGTGGTTTCTCTTTGGAAGCAAGTCAGAAATTTCTTGGCACACAGTGAATGGGCAGACCTTAGGTACCATCTGAAGATATTTTTAATGTGAGCATTGTCATGCAGGAAGTTGCTCCCAATTAAGCTTAAGTAGTGGGCAAAAAACGGCCATCTCCAGGGAGGCAGCATCACCTGGCTCTGAATGGAGGCTGCTAGCGTGCAGCTTAAGAGAATGAATTGGGCCTGAGGGTTTGGAGAGATGCCAAGTGACAAATTAGTTCTGCATCCAGTAGGTGAGGTTGTAATTTCCTTTCCTTGGCGGGGAGGAGGGGATGAAATTTTGCAGGTGAATGGTCTGAGAAAGTCCCCACAGACGGGGGAATGTCAAAGTGTTCTGTGTAAATTTGAGGGGTGAAAAGAGTGACCTCCACACACATATGTGGTCGAGCCAGAGCTCAGTAAAGGGGTCAGCAAGTGACAGCTGGTTAAATCTGGCTTGCAACATGTTTTCATACAACCAGAATGACTTGTGCATTTTCAAAGGTTTGAGAAGAGAAGAATGTTTGACAGAGCCCATATGTGGCCTGCAGAACCTAAAATATTTACTATCTGGCCTTTTACAGAGAAAATTTGCTGATCCCTGGTTTGAATGCCACTGGTAAGGGACTTAGGACTCCTCTGTGCCTCAGTCCCATTCTGGGGATTTGATCACTTGTGCTTTTTAGTCAGTCCTCAATTTCTGGTTCAGTCTTGCTTCTCTCTTGGATCTTTCCACTCAGCTTAAAAATATCTTTATGTTTCCAAGACCCTGCCTCCTTTGAAAGACTCTGCCCTTGGCCAAACTCAGGCTCCTCTGAGCCTTCTTCTAGATGAGGCCTCAATCTTGGCCTATAAAGACAGCAGACTCAGAGTGAAGGATCTCATCCTCCTCTGCTCCACCAGAGACTTGAGCCAACTCGTTTCTCACAGCTCAAGGCCTCGTCTCCATCCCCTCTTAAGTTCATGTCTGAGAAGGCTCAAGGCTGCCAAAAAATTTACTGCATCCCAGCCAACACCAGAAACCCTACCTCTGATAAGCGTCAGTCAGCAAGTCCAGGTGACTTACTTACACAGAGCTGCCGCTTTACCTGTGTTTAGTAATTTTCCACTTTTCCAGCTTGAGCCCTAATCATTGCCCTTGCCTAGTCCCTCCTTCTACTTTTAAAATATCTAGTCACTGCTGCACAGATAAAAATTGAGCTCAGCTTACACTGGACTCTCTTCCCTACTATGGTAGTCACTGAGTAAAATCAGTCTTATTTGCTTTTTACTAACATCTAACTTCTCTTTCTGATGCCTCCCAAAACTTTCATCTATCAGCCAAATGGTCCTTGCTTATTACCTCCAAGTTCCTACCTCCCACCCACTCCTCAGTCCCCAGAAAACAGAGTGCTATCTCCATAAAGTCCCCACTGTCCTCCTTGTTTGTGTAAGTTGCTCAGTCATGTCTGACTCTTTTGTGAACCCATGGACTG
This sequence comes from Ovis aries, assembly GCF_016772045.2. NCBI lineage: Eukaryota > Metazoa > Chordata > Mammalia > Artiodactyla > Bovidae > Ovis > Ovis aries. The sequence goes on along the minus strand of NC_056057.1, from coordinate 47,365,469 downwards.
TAGCCTGCCAGGCTCCTCTTTCCACGGAATTCTCCAGGCAAGAATACTGAGTGGGTAGCCATTTCCTTTTCTAGGAGATCTTCCCTGGCCCAAGGATCAAACCCAGGCCTCCCACATTGCAGGCAGATTCTTTACCGACTCAGCCATCAGGGAAGTCCCAACTGTCCTCCTCAGTTCAGTTCAGTCACTCAGTCATGTCCGACTCTTTGTGACCCCATGAACCACAGTATGCCAGGCCTCTCTGTCCATCACCAGCTCTTGGAGTCCACCCAAACCCATGTCCATCGAGTCAATGATGCTATCCAACCATCTCATCCTCTGTCGTCCCCTTCTCCTCCTGCCCTCAATCTTTCCCAGCATCAGAGTCTTTTCCAGTGAGTCAGCTCTCCGCATCAGGTGGCCAAAGTATTGGAGTTTCAGCTTCAAATTCAGTCCTTCCAATGAACACTCAGGACTGATCTCCTTTAGGATGGACTGGTTAGATCTCCTTGCTGTCCAAGGGACTCTCAAGAGTCTTCTCCAACACCACAGTTTGAAAGCATCAATCTTGATTCCATCTTGTGCTTCCTCCAGCCCAGGATTTCTTGTGATGTACTCTGCATATAACTTAAATAAGCAGGGTGACAATATACAGCCTTGACATACTCCTTTTCTTATTTGGAACCAGTCTGTTGTTCCATGTCCAGTTCTAACTGTTGCTTCCTGACCTGTATCCAGGTTTCTTAAGAGGCAGGTCAGGTGGTCTGGTATGCCCATCTCTTTCAGAATTTTCCACAGTTTATTGTGATCCACACAGTCAAAGGCTTTGGCATAGTCAATAAAGCAGAAATAGATGTTTTTCTTACCTGTGCCTTAGGTAAGGAGCAGCGGCTGTGCTTTGCTGGAGCAGCCGTGAAGAGAGACCCCATGTCCAAGGTAAGAGAAACCCAGGTAAGATGGCAGGCACTGAGAGAGGGGATCAGGGGGCAGACAGACTGAAACTACAGTCACGGACAACTAGCCAATCTGATCACATGGACCTCAGCCTTGTCTAAGTCAATGAAACTCAGCCATGCCATATGGGGCCACCCAAGACAGACAGGTCATGGTGGAGAGGTCTGACAGAATGTGGTCCACTGGAGAAGGGAATGGCAAACCGCTTCAGTGTTCCTGCCTTGAGAACCCCATGAACAGTATAAAAAGGCAAAAAGATAGGACACTGAAAGATGAACTCCCCAGGTCAGGAGGTGCCCAATATGCTAGTGGAGATCTGTGGAGAAATAACTCTAGAAAGAATGAAGGGATGGAGCCAAAGCAAAAACAACACCCAGTTGTGAATGAGACTGGTGATAGAAGCAAGATTTGATGCTGTAAAGAGCAATATTGCATAGGAACCTGGAATGTTAGGTCCATGAATCAAGGCAAATTGGAAGTGGTCAAACAGGAGATGACAAGAGTGAACGTCGACATTCTAGGAATCAGTGAACTAAGATGGATTGGAATGGGTGAATTTAGCTCAGATAACCATTATATCTATTAGTATGGGCAGGAATCCGTTGGAAGAAATGGAGTAGCCATCATAGTCAACAAAAGACTCCAAAATGCAGTACTTGGATGCAGTCTCAAAAACGACAGAATGATCTCTGTTCGTTTCCAAGGCAAACCATTCAATATCACGGTAATTCAAGTCTATGCCCTGACCAGTAAGACCGAAGAAGCTGAAGTTGAACAGTTCAGTGAAGACCTACAAGACCTTCTAGAACTAACACCCAAAAAAGATGTCAGTTTTCATTCCAATCCCAAAGAAAGGCAATGCCAAAGAATGCTCAAACTACCGGACAATTGCACTCATCTCACACATTACTAAAGAAATGCTCAAAATTCTCCAAGCCAGGCTTCAGCAATACGTAAACTGTGAACTTCCTGATGTTCAAGCTGGTTTTAAAAAAGGCAGAGGAACCAGAGATCAAATTGCCAACATCCACTGGATCATGGAAAAAGCAAGAGAGTTCCAGAAAAACATCTATTTCTGCTTTATTGACTATGCCAAAGCCTTTGACTGTGTGGATCACAATAAACTGTGGAAAATTCTGAAAGAGATGGGAATACCAGATCACCTAACCTGCCTCTTGAGAAATCTGTATGCAGATCAGGAAGCAACAGTTAGAACTGGACATGGAACAACAGACTGGTTCCAAATAGGAAAAGGAGTATCATCAAGGCTGGATATTGTCACCCTGCTTATTTAACTTTTATGCAGAGTACAGCATGAGAAACGCTGGGCTGGAGGAAACACAAGCTGGAATCAAGATTGCCGGGAGAAATATCAACAACCTCAGATATGCAGATGACACGACCCTTATGGCAGAAAGTGAAAAGGAACTAAAAAGCCTCTTGATGAAAGTGAAAGAGGAGAGTGAAAAAGTTGGCTTAAAGCTCAGCATTCAGAAAACAAAGATCATGGCATCTAGTCTCATCACTCCATGGGAAATAGTTGGGGAAACAGTGGAAACAGTGTCAGACTTTATTTTGGGGGGCTCCAAAATCACTGCAGATGGTAATTGCAGCCATGAAATTAAAAGACACTTACTCCTTGGAAGAAAAGTTATGACCAACCTAGATAGTATATTCAAAACCAGAGACATTACTTTGCTGACTAAGGTCCATCTAGTCAAGGCTATGGTTTTTCCAGTAGTCATGTATGGATGTGAGAGTTGGATTGTGAAGAAGGCTGAGCGCCGAAGAATTGATGCTTTTGAACTGTGGTGTTGGAGAAGACTCTTGAGAGTCCCTTGGACTGCAAGGAGATCCAACCAGTCCATTCTGAAGGAGATCAACCCTGGGATTTCTTTGGAAGGAATGATGCTAAAGCTGAAACTCCAGTACTTTGGCCACCTCATGCGAAGAGTTGACTCATTGGAAAAGACTCTGATGCTGGGAGGGATTGGGGGCAGGAGGAGAAGGGGACGACACAGGATGAGATGGCTGGATGGCATCACTGACTCGATGGACGTGAGTCTGAGTGAACTCTGGGAGTTGGTGATGGACCGGGAGGCTTGGCGTGCTGTGATTTATGGAGTCGCAAAGAGTCAGACACGACTGGGTGACTGAAATGAACTGAACTGAGAATGCAAAAGTAGGAAGTCAAGAAATACCTGGAGTAACAAGCAAATTTGGCTTTGGAGTACAGAATGAAGCAGGGCAAAGGCTAATAGAGTTCTGCCAAGAGAATGCATTTGTCATAGCAAACACCCTCTTCCAACAACACAAGAGAAGACTCTACACATGGACATCACCAGATGGTCAACATCGAAATCAGATTATATTCTTTGCAGCCAAAGATGGAGAAGCTCTATACAGTCAGTAAAAACAAGACAGGGAGCTGACTGTGGCTCAGATCATGAACTCCTTATTGCCAAATTCAGACTGAAATTTAAGAAAGTGGAGAAATCCACTAGACCATTCAGGTATGACCTAAATCAAATCCTTTATGACTATACAGCAGAAATGAGAAATAGATTTAAAGGACTAGATCTGATAGACAGAATGCCTGATGAACTATGGATAGAGGTTCATGACATTGTACAGGAGACAGGAATCAAGACCATCCCCAAGAAAAACAAATGCAAAAAGGCAAAATGGCTGTCTGAGGAGGCCTTATAAATAGCTGTGAAAAAACGTGAAGCAAAAAGCAAAGGAGAAAAGGAAAGATATAAGCATCTGAATGCAGAGTTCCAAAGAAGAGCAAGGAGAGATAAGAAAGCCTTCCTCAGTGATCAATGCAAAGAAATAGAGGAAAAAATAGAATGGGAGAGACTGTCCTCCTAGTGACCTCCTTTAATCTTTTTCCTCCCATGTGTGTGCAGCACCTGACCCCATAAAAGATCTTCCTTCTGGAACTTTCCAAGAAACCAGGGCATTGCCATCAGCTGGTTCCATTCCTACTTTGCTAACTAATCTGGCTTTCTGTTCTCCAATCTACCCTTCAGTGTTAGCAATCTCTAGGGCTTTTCCTTAACCTTTTCTCCACATGCTACTCACCCTTGTTAATGGCTATACAACCAACATCATCTACTGTCCCAGGATATTGATTCATCTTTTCATGTGTCTCTGAACATTTCCTCCTCTTAATCTCAGTGATGTGTCAAACGAAACATCTCACCCAGACTTCCTCTTCCTCCTGTTACATTTCCTTTCTCAGTTAAAAGTAACTCCATTTACCTAGTTGTCAAGCTTAGAAATTCAGACACCTCTCTTCTGCTCCTTTCCCACATCTTATCACAAAACCTCTCCATCATCTGGATGATATAGATAAGGTAGCTGACATTTATTGAACATCTGTTTTGGGTCAGAGAAATGCTAGACACCTCACCTAGGTGATGTCATTTAATCCTCATAATCTATAATCACCATTCATAGATCAGGAAACTGAGGCTGAGACGTTACTACTAATACCTTCCTCAAGGTATTACTGCTAATGAGGGCAGAGTGATTCTAGAGCATATGCCCTGATGTGCTTCTTAGGCAAAATCAAGGTGGTGCTATATGCCAGAGGCACAGAGAGTGGAACCAGAAATGTATCATCTTGCAGAAGGAAGAGGACACGGCTGAAATAATTTTTATTTCTTTTGTACACCTTTATGGAAGAATCCCCTGGAGGAGGGCACGGCAACCCACTGCAGTATTCTTGCCTGGAGAATCCCCAAGGACAGAGGAGCCTGGTGGGTTACAGCCCATGGGGTTGCAAAGAGTCAGATACTACCAAGAGATTAAGCACAGCACAGCACATGAAAGAATCATGATGCTGGATTTCTTGTGTCTAGCTCAGCCCAGTCTGAATAAAAAACAAAGGCAAGCACCCCGTTTGCCTTCCTTTCACAAACTACACTGCTGAGGGCATGTGAGCATCTGATCAGCTGCCAGGTGCAGAGGCACCTGGAAGCAGGGGCCAAGGCCCTGGGGGCTCAGGGTTGCACACGGACATGTTTTCCCAGGGATACTTAACCCTCGGGTTCCCAGAGCTCACAGTGCCATCCAGCTAGATAGCTTATGGCTTAAAATGTTTATTTCAGAATAATAGCCATAAGGAGCCCAGACAATCAAGGCTTTGTTCACATTTATATCAGTTTCAGAGCTTGAGGAAGCTTGGATTTCTAGCTCAGGGAAGAAACATTACCAGGGACGATGCTTCTCCTTATAGACCATTAAAGGGCAGCCTTCTCCCCACTTACCAAATATCTTCCCTCACTGGCTTGGCTCAAACTCACCCTCTCCAGCATCCCAAGGGGTGTTAAATAGTTTGATTGATTATTCTCATAGCAGCAGCTTCCCCACCCCCTACTACACTCAGAGGTGACCCTGTCACATGAAGACAATTGGATTCTTATAAGTCCTTTGAGACGAAGATAGACTTCTATCGAAATAAGTCACTATTGAGTCAGATTTTTTTTTTTTAACCAGACTCTCTTTCAGAGTATGAATCATTCCTTTTAGAAGTTTCACTGTGATGCCCCATAGAAATTTTGAATCACCTTAAGTGACTGTCCACTTTGCTTTCCCCCTTTTCCTGCCACAGACCTCCTTTGCATCTCTCTGCAGTGTCAAGGGCAACTCGCCCTCCACACTGCGGATTTTTTACCCCTCTCCAAACGGGCTTGTGTTGACAAGAGAAGGCGTACTCAGAAATTTTTTGCATTGAAGAGCTCACTTTCTTCAGGTTGTAAATGCTTTCTGAAGGTTACAAACTCTTTAGGCACTCGGGCATAAAGAAAACAATGCTTTTAGCAAAGGATTCACCAATCTGAATGAAATAATCTGAATTTTGTATGTAAAGTTCTGCATTGTCATTATTAGCCCTTTATGAAACATTCCTCTAATAAATTCAGAATCATAAAATCTTGAAGCATTTAACTGGCTCACTCCCACAAAAGGGACTGCTAAGGAGGAAGAAAGAAAGAAGTAGTGAGGATGATCTTTACCGTCACCCTTATTATCTGGGAGCTGTCTACCAGAGTGCCTCTCCTGGCCCCATTTTGTGGGCTTTCTAGCAACTTCTGAGGCTGCTGGGGACATGTGCATCCATCTCAAAGGATGACTCAGTTGCTCCTGGGAGAAGCTGTGTCTTCTGGTTTCAGTGGCTTAATTGCAGCCTCTTATTATACACGCCTTCTCCAGATCACTGTGCAAGAGCACATGGCATCTGATCCTGGCATTTCAGGCTCCTTTGCACTTATGTGGGCAACAGGCAGATATCCACTTTTAGTTGCTGTCTCCCCTCGAGTAAAAGCCTTCTACTGGGGCTCATTCTTGGATGGGATTTAAAACAGATTCCTTGATAAAAATTTTCTCTCTTGCCCATTTACTAGAGCAGTGCTTCTCAAATGTCAAACAACATGTGGGTTACTTGAGGATTTTACCAGAAGTGAAAATTGAATAAGCAGATCTTAGGTGGGGCTTGGGATTCTACATCTCTTTGATTTTTTTTCCCTAATTAAAAAAAATTATTTAGTTATGGCTGTTCTAGGTCTTTGCTGCTGTGCGGGCTCTTCTCTAGTTGTGGCCGGCAGGCTTCTCATTGTGGTGGTTTCTTGTTGCTGATCCTCAGTTCTAGAGCACAGGCCCAACAGTTGTGGTAAATGGTCTTAGGTGCTCAGCAATATATGGGATCTTCCTGGATCAGGGGTCAAACTTGTGTCTCCTGCATTAGCAGACAGATTCTTTACCACTGAGCCACCGGGGAAGCCCAAGCTTCTACATCCTTAACAAGCTTCCAGGTATTGCCAGTGTGAACCAGCAAATACACTTTTGAGTATAAGATATTAGCTTCAGTGAAATTAAAATTTTGTGACAGCATCTCAAGGGAATCCCTCCCAGAAGCTCATGGTCCCATTGGGATGTACAGGCACCTTCTTTGCTCTCGGTGCTCTCCATCACTCACATCTCTGTGCTTGTTGTTGTTCAGTCATCAGGTCGTGTCTGACTCTGCAGACCCATGGACTGCTGAACGCCAGGCCTCCATGTCCCTCACCATGAATCCCATGAACCTCTGTGCTGCTGCTGCTGCTGCTAAGTCACTTCAGTCGTGTCTGACTCTGTGCGACCCCATAGACGGCAGCCCACCAGGCTCCCCTATCCCTGGGATTCTCCGGGCAAGAACACTGGAGTGGGTTGCCATTTCCTTCTCCAATGCATGAAAGTGAAAAGTCAAAGTGAAGTCGCTCAGTTGTGTCCGACCCTCAGTGACCCCATGGACTGCAGCCTACCAGGCTTCTCCATCCATGGGATTTTCCAGGCAAGAGTACTGGAGTGGGGTGCCATTGCCTTCTCCGGAACCTCTGTGCTAGTCATACACAAATCCATCCTCCACCCTGGATTACCCACCTTTGGCAGAGGTGTACCCTCTCAGCAAGAGCTTGTATTCAGTTTGTCAAAATCCTAAATGCAGTGAACATCACAACTTATTTTTCTGGGCTGGTCTCTTGTCTCCCCTCTAGTTCTAACCACCTACTAAGTGACCGATCCTGGCTGAGAGGTTGCTACAGGTCCTGCCCCTGCCAGGTCCTGCCCCTCAGACCCTGCAAACTCTCCATGCTCTGTCATTCCTCAAGGCTCTTGAATACACTACTTCTTTGCCAGGAGTCCTCTCTCCCCTCCTCTATTAGGTGCAAGAGGTCCATGCCACCTCCTCTGGGAAGCCCTCCTAGATTCCTCCAGGCAGGGCCACCTGGCATCCTCCTCTGTACTCCAGGAAAAGATCTGCTTTATTTTGTTCATTCGCCTGTGTCTATTCCCCAAATGTACCCTCCAGACTGTGAGTTCTTGAAGTGAAGTGTTAGTCATTCAGGCATGTCTGACACTTTGTGACCCCATAGACTGGGCTTGCCAGGCTCTTCTGTCCATGGGATTCTCCAAGCAAGAATACTGAAGTGGGTTGCCATTTCCTTCTCCAGGATATCTTCCAAACCCAGGGATTGAACCTGGGTCTCCTGCATGGCAGGCAGACTCTTAACTGTCTGAGCCACCAGTGAGTTCTTGAGGGGCCTGCAAAGTGTCCTATCATTCCTAGCATCAATCCCAATGCCTTTCCCTGATCTCCAAATTAATGCAATAAAGTGAATTCTGCTAGCTAACCTATTTGCTCTTCAGAACAGTCAAATCCTTTCTCAACTCCTAGATCATAGGTAAGCAAGATCCAAGTGATGCTTTCCACTGACCCACTTTACTGAAGCTCAAGGAATAAAGAGAAATGGGAGGAGCTCTTCAAAGGATGGAAGGCCAGGGTATGTTCATGAAGTTCCCTATGGTTTGGGCTGGGGGGTTGACAAGACATGTCTCATACAGCAGAATTAAACATCCCCATGTGCTACTCTACGAGCCACTATTGCATCATGGTGAAGAGTATGGGGTGTGGGATTAGACATCCTGGGTTTCATCTGAGTGAGCAGGTTTACTTTCAAAGCCAGTTCTCCCGACAGGACTGGTACTCACCAGCACTAGTAGTCATAAGCAGCTGTTGTGAGGATGGAATGGGCTTCTCTAAACCAGCACTTAGTCAGTGCCTGGCACCAAGCAAGCACTCTGTACATGGTTGTTACCACGTGCTATATAAGCACCATGGTAATCTGAGGAAGAAAGGCAATGCCAAAGGATGTTCAAACTACTGAATGAATGCACTCATTTCACATGCTAGGAAAGTCATGCTCGAAATTCTCCATGCTAGGCTTCAACAATATGTGAATTGAGAACTTCCAGATGTTCAACCTGGCTTTAGAAAAGGCAGAGGAACCAGAGATCAAATTGCCAACATCCATTGGATTATAGAAAAAACAAGAGAATTCTAGGCCATTCCTGATAAGCTCACTCCTGAGCACAGTGCTTGGCAGTGGGGAAGTGCTCAGTACATGGAGATGCTATTATCACTAGTATGAGTAGAAGCAGCCCAGGAATGGGAACAGCACACTTCAGGACTTGCATCTCTGCTACTGGCATCCTACATAGGAAAGGTTCTACAGGGATAACTACGCTGATGTTCAGATCTGTTAGATGGAAATGGCCCAGTTACTCAGTTAAGAACGTGGAGAACACATATCTAAATATCTAATAGAAATGGTAGATATTTCACTCTCCAATCATTAGAATAGAAGCCTTCCTCAGAAGTCAGGTATCACTGCTGATACGAGTCAATTTGCTTTAATTAGTAGAAATGTGAGAATATACAGAAGAACTGTACAAAAAAGATCTTCAAGACCAAGATAATCACGATGGTGTGATCACTCACCTATAGCCAGACATCCTGGAATGTGAAGTCAAGTGGGCCTTAGAAAGCATCACTATGAACAAAGTTAGTGGAGGTGGTGGAATTCCAGTTGAGCTATTTCAAATTCTGAAAGATGATGCTGTGAAAGTGCTGCATTCAATATGCCAGCAAATTTGGAAAACTCATCATTGGCTACAGGACTCGAAAAGGTCAGTTTTCATTCCAATCCCAAAGAAAGGCAATGCCAAAGAATGCTCAAACTACCGCACAATTGCCCTCATCTCACACGCTAGTAAAGTGATGCTCAAAATTCTCCAAGCCAGGCTTCAGCAATATGTGAACTGTGAACTTCCAGATGTTCAAGCTGGTTTTAGAAAAGGCAGAGGAAACAGAGGTCAAATTGCCAACAAGCAACAGTTAGAACTGGACATCAAACAACAGACTGGTTCCAAATAGGAAAAGGAGTATCATCAAGGCTGTATATTGTCACCCTGCTTATTTAACTTCTATGCAGAGTACATCATGAGAAACGCTGGGCTGGAGGAAGCACAAGCTGGAATCAAGATTGCTGGGAGAAATATCAATAACCTCAGATATGCAGATGACACCACCCTTATGGCAGAAAGTGAAGAGGAACTAAAAAGCCTCTTGATGAAAGTGAAAGTGGAGACTGAAAAAGTTGGCTTAAAGCTCAACATTCAGAAAATGAAGACCATGGCCTCTGGTCCCATCACTTCATGGAAGATAGATGGGGAAACAGTGGAAACAGTGTCAGACTTTATTTTGGGGGGCTCCAAAATCACTGCAGATGGTGATTGCAGCCGTGAAATTAAAAGACGCTTACTCCTTGGAAGGAAAGTTATGACCAACCTAGATAGCATATTAAAAAGCAGAGACATTACTTTGCCAACAAAGGTCCGTCTAGTCAAGGCTATGGTTTTTCCAGTGGTCACGCATGGATGTGAGAGTTTGGACTGTGAAGAAAGCTGAGTGCCGAAGAATTGATGCTTTTGAACTGTGGTGTTGGAGAAGACTCTTGAGAGTCCCTTGGACTGCAAGGAGATCCAACCAGTCCATTCTGAAGGAGATCAGTCCTGGGATTTCTTTGGAAGGAATGATGCTAAAGCTGAAACTCCAGTACTTTGGCCACCTCATGTGAAGAGTTGACTCATTGGAAAAGACTCTGATGCTGGGAGGGATTGAGGGCAGGAGGAGAAGGGGACGACAGAGGATGAGATGGCTGGATGGCATCACTGACTCGATGAACGTGAGTCTGAGTGAACTCCGGGAGTTGGTGATGGACAGGGAGGCATGGCGTGCTGCGATTCATGGGGTCGCAAAGAGTAGGACACGGACATGACTGAGCGACTGAACTGAACTGAGCCCACTTATACACTTATTTCAATATCATCCACTACAGTGATGAGAGGAGTGTACAGCAGACACTGGTGGTTGACTGACTCATCCCTTCCCAAATCCCTTTCCCTTTCTGACTCAATGAATTGCCAGATGAAGCCTGGTGTAGGCTTCCTGGGAGCTTTTATTCTTCTGATACAGATACTGCCCCTTCCTCTTCATCCTTCTTCCTAAAGGAACATGAAAAAGATGTCAGGAACTGCAGCAGCTGTTCAGTGATTATGAGGAGAGGACAGAGAATCAAGGAGATTTCTGCACTGGCCTTGTAGATTTGTTGAAACACATTCCAGTACTGTTACATGAAAACTCTTTGCTTAAGTCACTCTAGTGCAGGGTGCTGCTTGTGCTTGTGCGTGCTCAGTTACTTCAGTTGTGCCCAACTCTTTGCGACCTGTGGACTATATAACCCTCTGTCCGTGGGATTCTCCAGGCAAGAATACTAGAGTGGGTTGTCGTGCCCTCCTCCAGGGGATCTTCCCAACGCAGGGATAGAACCCGTATCTCCTCCATCTCCTGCTTTGCAGGCAGGTTCTTTATAAACTGAGCTACCTGGGAAACCCTGGAGGGTGCTGCTACTTGAAGCTAAATGAATATCTAAGTAATGCAACATGGATGCAATTAGAGATGATCATACTAAGTGAAGTAAATCAGAAAAAGACAAATACTACATGGTATCACTTGCATGTGGAATCTAAAATATGACACAAATGAAGCTACCCATGAAACAGAAATAGAATCCTAGACCCAGAAAATTGACTGGTGATTGCCTAGGGGGAGGGATGGAGTGGGAGGTTGGGGTTAGCAGATGGAAACTTTCATATATAGAGAATGGATAAACAACACAGTCTTACTACAGAGCACAAAGAACTGTATATAATATCCGATGAGAAACCATAATGAAAAATATAAAAAGAATCTATCTATATATATGTATAACTGCATCACTTTACTGTATAGCAGTAATTAACACCACACTGTAAATCAACTATACTTCAATAATAAATAAATACAGTACAATAAATACATTGTGGTGCTTTAAACATTAATATTTGTCATATAAACCCTACCAATATGTGCTAATGCAACAAAAGGAAGACAAATTAACTACTTATTCCAGACTCTTCCTAGATCCCTGCAGAACTCATATTCATAAATCCAGCCCCAATTCACTCTATTTCCTTGGAGGCAAAATGAACACTTTCCTTAGGCAAAAACCACTAGCTCAAGCTAAACTCAGCTATCCAAGGTCCAATCTTAAGTTGACATATGTCAGCCTTACTTAGTTCAGATCATTTCACTTGGGGTTCTGGGTGACCTGAACCTTATGAACTAAGGAGGAAGCTATCTAGAGTTGATCCAAACAGATGAATTCTTTTTCTGAAAAACTCAGGTTCACAACTTGTACATCTTAGCAACTATATTATGAATAGTAAAAGAAACAAATGAATAAGAAGACTTGTGCTTTCATCAGGCTGAATGAAAAGAAGTAAATAAGTGAGACTTCCCCTAAGACTCCTAGCTTGTCCTGGGTATCCCAAAGCAATTTCTGATCCCTTTCACTAGGCAGCAGTTGGGGTCTGTGATTCCACAATAATCAATCTTTCTAAGAGCGTCCACTGTACTCAGTGGACTGAATCAAGGTATTCATGTTCACAACTCCATGGGGGGAAGGTCCTGAGGGCAGGAGTTTGGGGGGAGCAGGCACTGTGCTTATTCAACTTTGTATTTAAGCAGTTAGCCCAGAATCTGATACTCCACAGGAGTTTGCTAAATGGTGAATAAATGGAGTAATTTCTATTAATAGTGAGTTGGTAATTCAAATCTCATTGCTGTACTCTAAATGTATTATATTTGCAGAAAATCATCTTAGTGACAAATGATTTATATTATATAAACATTCAATAGCGCAGTCCTCTATAATTATGTTTATCTTTGATTAGGACAACTACAATTTGTGCCTGCCCATTTAATTTGTTTTAGTTTAAAACAATTTTCTTATTGAGTTTTAGGATCTGTTTTTCTAATGGAAACTGGATAATGCAGCTAAAAAGATTTCAGGCCTCTTTTCTTGCTGTTTGTGAATTTTTATATTCTATTTCACAGAAATATAACTTTGAATCATAATTCCTCATTGCACATAGATACAGCACTATTTTCCTTCCCTTACAATGATACTGGTGATCATTTAAAGAATGTTTCAGAGTGTGCTACAGAAAATAAACCTTAGAGTCCTCAGTGAGCAACTAGCAACCAAAGTGGAAGTGAACAAATTCTCTAAAATACAAGTGTATAAACTGAACAACATATTTATTGACTACAATACACCTGGCATTGGAGCTGTTTGCTGTTCAAAATTTACTCAAGTCTCATATAGTCATTGAAGGGGATCAGGATATGCCATCCCCATATGTGCCCTTTGACAAAGATAATTTTGAACTGAAGGCAATTAAGAAACAACAGATATGGGGAGGGCTTTTGTCTGCTTAAGAATAGGGCACACATTTTCCCCTTTCCTGCTCTAGGATGAGGGGCATGACCCTTATCGCTGGAGATGGGGAGCTGGCACCAAGAGTCTCGTGTTTGTGAGTCTCCATAAACTAATCTTCCATTAATTCCCCCGTATATTTCCTAGTTTGCTTTGCTTTGTTTAGTCACTAAATAGTGTCTGACTCTTTGTGACCCTATGGACTATAGCCCACTAGGCTTTTCTGTTCATGGGATTCTCCAGGCAAGAATATTGGAGTGGGTGGCCATTTTCTTCTCCAGAGGATCTTCCTGACCCAGGGATCGAACTTGGGTCTCCTGCATCTCCTGCACTGCAGGCAGATTCTTTACCACTGAGATACCATGAAGCTGCATGTTTCCCAGTTATACTGTCCAGCTCCTCCCGTGATATACGGTAAATTTCCGGACATTTCTGCTCAATGGGGGTAGGTTTTCCATACTATTGCTCTTCAAAATCAGGATCTCTCATCCTCAAAAAGCAGAGCAGTGCCTGATGCAGAAGCTTCTACATAACACTCCAGGCACCATGGCTTAGGGGAATATGAGGGCTAGGTTTGCCTCCAGGCAGCACTTTGTACTAGCCAGTTAACCAATAATAAGGTAATTAATCTCTCTGAGCCTCAGATTCCTTGGTTATCTAAGAGAAGGGTAACAATACTGTTGGGGAGTAAAATGTTTCCCTCTATCCTCTTATGTTCAGTGAACAAGGGTCTGTAAATTTAACCGATAAAAGACTGATAGGAAGACAAGTGCTTTAATATTTTTACATGCATGGGAGTTCACAGAAAAAAAGTGAAACTCAAAGAAGTGGTTAGATGAGGTTATATACCCTTTTTAACAAAGAAAAGACGGTCTGGGCTTCAAGAGAATAATTGTAGAGAAGCAATCAGTCTTTTGTCCGTTAAATTTACAGATCCCCGTTCACTGAATCTACCTCTTAGGTAGATGGAAAGCTTTTAATCCTGTTGGATGTCACACACTGCCAGATATCAAGGAGGCTTTCTACTGAGAAAATTGTCTTGATCACCATAAAGTGCTCAGCTTGGCGGATGAAGAAAATGCTGTTAACCCAGTTTTATTATGACTGATTCTAGATGTTGCTTTTCCAAGAGTGAGCATGGGTGCTGCCAGTTCATCCATGGTGTGTGTGTGCGTGTGTGTGTATGTGTCTGCTCCCTTGTAAGCACCCACTACTATTTATATGGCAATGGCTATGTTATGGGCAGTGTGAAAAAAGAGATTTCTTGGGGAGAGTTGGATTTAAGAAAGTTAGTAAAGAACTCTCACAGTGCTAGCAGTTTGAGCCTGGGTTGGTGTTTGAGCAAGAGCTCTAGGTGAGAGGGTGTGGAAGACAAGTGAAGCTCTCAACTACAGCAGCAGATCATTCTACAGACATAGGTCCCTGAGCCTGTTAGAAACAGCAATCGCAATTTATGAGTGCATCAATGAAATATTTGACTGGTGATGAAGGAGAAACTTGATAATTAGTATTTTGACTAATCTGTGAAGTCAATGACAAATTATTTTGACTACTGTCAATTCAAAAACAAGAAATGTTTTATCAGTGGCTGCAGTCTCCTGGTACAGGTTAACATTCAGCAAAGAACTAGTAGCTGACATCCATTAACGGGGCTTGGATTTGAACTATGTTAGTGGATAAGAACTCATTAATAGATTTTTCAGGGTTTCTCATGGATAAGATCATAATTCAATAGCCACACGAGGAAATCTTACAATTTTTTACCACAAGTAGTTGGAGCATTCCTGTGTGAATGGGCTTTATGCTGGCATTTTTACAAGCTGTTTCCTGAAGACAGAACCCCTTACTGGATTTTGCTCAGATTGTTTGACTCTAAGTTTAAACAAAAGTAGAGTTTTCAGGGACTTCCCTAGGGGTCCAGTGGTTAAGACTGTGCTTCTACTGCGGGGGCTGCTGGTTCGATCCCTGGCTGGGGAACTAAGATCCTATATTCTGTGTGGTGCAGCAAAAAAAAAAAAAAAAAAAGTCTTAAAAAAAATGTTTTCGGCCTTGGCTGCCCATTAGAATGACCAAGGGAGCATTTAAAAGATCCAGGCTTTATTCCAGGCCAAACAGTTTAAGTACCTCTGGGTGTCGGGCCCAGGCATCAATACAGTAGTTTGTAAAACTCTCCAGGTGATTCCAACGTGTGACTAGGGTTAAGCAGTAATAGCCTAGAGCTCTCCATGGGTCACTCAATTTCTCCCACTGCTCCTGCTTTACCCTGGAGATAGCAAGATACATGCAAAAATTGCTAGGAAATTTTCAAGACAATCTATCCAGAAGAATCATAATGTGTATGATAATCATAGTGTATATAACGTATACAGAAGATATTTGATTCTACATATAACAGGCCCTGTAGTACTAAGTAGTAGAAGCAGTTAAGAATAACAACAAAAATAACTAATACTATGAATTATCTCATTCAGTCATAAGAAAAGCCACGTGAGGTAGGTACTATTGTTACCTTCACTTTAAAAATAAGAAAACTGAGGCTATGAAGGGTGTAAGAGTTTGCAGGAATGTTCAGAGAAGTTTTTATTTGGCATGAGTGCTTGCTAAGTCACTTCAGTCATGTCCGACTCTTTGTGACCCCATGGACTGTAGCCCACCAGGCTCCTCTGTCCATGGGATTTCCTAGGCGAGAATACTGGAGTGGGTTGCCATTTCCTTCCCTAGGGGATCTTCCCAAACCCAGAGATCGAACCCACATCTCTGGCATCTCCTGCACTGGCAGGCAAGTTCTTTACCCTAGTGCCACCTGGGAAGCCCCTTTATTTGGCATGTCCCTCTTTTATTTCCTATGTGAGAACTTGGTAGAGAAGGGATCAGAAGGAGATTAGGCCAGGAGAGCTGCCTTCTTGCAGACAGAGCCCAGAAAAGAAGTCAAGGCTACACCAACAGAGGAGATCTGACGGGTAAATGCCTCCCTGATGAGCCAATTGTACCTGATGTTTAGACATCAGATTCTTGTGGGCATACCTGCCCTCCACCTCCCTGTAAAGATCAAGCTGAGTTTTTGCAAAATATAATCTAAAACAGTAGAGCTTACAAGCAAATAAGCTCACAAGTCCCTTGGCTAAGTATCACTGAAGTTGAACTAAAAAGGGGGTAAGCTTTCAATTTCATGAAACTAAAGAAAAATCACTGTGCATTACAGGATTTTGAAAATAACAGCTCAAGAGACAGTTGCTGGGTTATAGTTCGATAATCCGTTAGTGTTCAGAATGCCAGGTGGTAAGGAGGAAAGACCTCTAGAGCTGAGACTTACATGGCGTGTCTTATAATCAGATCTGGCAGCTGGTGGAGGCAGGATGCTCCCCAGTCCTCTCCTATCACACCCTGCATGGGAGAGGGGGAGTCCAGGTTACTGAGAAGAATGTGGGAGGGGGTAAAAAGTGGCTTTTATTTTCACTTGGAGGGGGAAAAAATACCTTCTTCCTATGACTAACAAGAAAGAGGAGGAAGAGAGAAACTTCACAAGCAAGAAGCTTCATTTTGTAAACATGAGAAGTACTGTGCTCTGAAAATGGAAGCGAGGAGTAAAACAAAAATTTTCGGTTGGAAACATTCTTATTTATGCTTGTTCTCTACCATATTTATTCCTGAACAACCAAATTACTCTAGGGGAGGAACAGAAAATAAACTAATTTGTGAAACTTGGAAGTTATGGACCAGCAGAAAAATCTCAGTGTGAAGCAATTTAAATATTGTTCCTGAGGAATCTTTAAGAGCAATAACCAAAAGATTTATTATTCTTCGTGTCTATTTTGTCATGTCTGGTTATAAAAACTTAGGTTGTTTTTCACCATTTACATATTACTTCAAAAACACTGGCTAACATAATGAGGTGCAGAGAACAGATAACCATCACTTTCATAAGGTCTTCTTTCTATGCCTGTAAATAATAAAATTTAAAAGTTCTGATATGTACAATGCTATGGTAATTAAGAAGTGCAACATGAAAAAATGTCATTCAGAAGCTAATCTTCTGAGGGTGTGAATAAGTGGTCTTCCAAATATTCTATACTCTCTCCCATCTATTTCTCCTTTCATAGAAAACTTTCCCCACTCAATTTAAGGAGGAATTTGTCACTGAAATGACAGGCCAGAGCAAAAAAGGATAATTAGTCACCTGAAGGAACCCTCTCATGTTTTACTTAAAAGAAACAGCCAAGAAAGAGAGGTATCTAAATAGGTTCTGATTCCCAAGTTTACCTGAAGTGAAAATGGACCACAGAAGGATATTTACTGAGAAGTAATTATTGCATAAATAATCAGCTGGATCTTCTTTTGTAAAGAACTGGCTCTCTCATGTATCCTCTCTACAGAGTTCACTGAGCATGCAATGTTTTCCAAGTTGCATTCAGAGAGGGAATTGCATAGTCCCATTCAAGTGAAGCTACTAGTGATTCTAATTTAACTCATTGGCTGACGATCTAAAAGTCTGATATTGCCAACTTCCCCTATCTTGGGCATTGCTGGTGATCAAAAGTAATGCCTGATTTATTTGGACATTCACCGTTATTGATATTTCTCAAGTTATTTGGCATCTCACTTGGAAATAAGATACTGTCTGGGAAAATATGTGGTACCAAAATACAGTCAGCATGCTTACTTATTCCTTGAACTACTTTCAATGCAATGTGCCTTATTCTTGTCCCCTCACCCACAGGATATGTTGAGGAGAAGCAGACCTGTCTTTAATATGAGTCAACTTAAGGAAGCACTGGATAAGGGGCAAATATGCTTCTAAAATCAAGTAGTATGGTCCAATACCAAACATAAAAATTTCCCCCATCCCATCCCCTTTCAACTCTTTGAGCTGTTTCTTCTAGTATTAACTTCCATGTTTCTAAGTATATATATATATACTGCTACCTCTTAATACATTTGCTTTAGACACTGACTATTGAAAAATGCTTAATTTCCTTTATGATGGGTAAATATTCTTCTTCTCCTGCTAATATAATTATGGCTAGGTCCATATGTATTCAGTGTCCCCATTATAATGACAACATAAGGATTGTTCACTGCTGGACCAGTTAATATTATTCCATTTCCTTATTTGAATTATATTTTATTGTTCATGTAGCGCATAACTCCCTTTTTTATTTACTCATGTTGGGGGGGGCATCTGATTAAATGTTTCTCACAACCTCCAACAGCTCTATAAAATGCCTTTCAGTATGACCTTCAACGTGGTCAAACTGTCATTTAATTTATGGGTCCATCTCTCTCTCTTGGAGATATACCTATTAGGGTCCTCTAGTTTCCTGCTCCAATCTTGGATGACTGTGTTCTGGCTGGTGGGAGAGATACCATGCTTGGATTTCCTTTCTCTCTCATACCCTCTCCTTCATTTCTTTCCCGTTATCGATCTCTACTTGTCTTCCTCCTTCTTGGTTTACTCCCTTTGGTTTCATGCGACACGTACCTTAGTAACTTCTTGAATAATGGTGCAGAGAGGGAAATTTTTTTGTGTGCTTCCACGTCGGAAAATGTCTTTTTTCTATCTTCTTCTTTACATGATAGTCTGGTTATAGCATTCTCTGTTAAAGATCATTTTCTTTCAGTATCTTGAAGGCATCGCTCTATTGTCTTCCAGCTTCCAATGCTTCTGTAGAGAAATTCCATACTCCTGTATTCCTTTTCCTTTACATTTTGTCATTTATTCTCCCCAGGAGATTTTTTAGCATACTTTCTTTCTCCCTGGTATTTTGAAATTTCATTATCATGTACCTTGGAGGATACCTTGTTTTCATTCATTGTCTGAGTACCTGGTAGCTTTTCAAACTAGAAATCAACACCATCCTTCTTAGAAATTCTGTTCCATTTCTTTGAAAGTGTCTTCCTCACTGTCTTTTAAGTTCCTCTTTCTGTAACTCTTATTAGCTGGGTGTTGGGCACTCTGAGTTGATACTCTGTTTTCTTACCTTTTCCCGTCTCTCTTTTTTTTTCTTGTTCTACATTCTAGCGGATCCTTCCATTGAAGAAAATTATTAGAGCACACCGATTATCTTAACCTCTTTGACCTTAAGTTCTCTGTATTACTACTAAATTCAGAGTTGTAGTAAGGCTTATGTGAATATATGTAAAATTTTTAGTACACTGTCTGGAACTTTTCAGGGAATAGTATGGGCATCCTAACGACATGATGTTATGGACTGAATTGTGTCCCTTCCTAATTCATATGGTGAAGCCTGAACCCTCAATATAACTATACTTGAAGATAGGGTCTGTGAGGAGGTGATAAGGGTGGGGCCCTAACCTGATAGACTGGTGCCCCTATAAGGAGAGAAGGAGACACCAGAATTCTCTATGTCCACCACATGAGGTCACAGTGGGAAGCAGCTGTCTACCAAGGCAGAAAACTCACCAGGAGCCAAAACCAACCATGCTGGCACCCTGACCTCAGATTTTCAGCCTCCAGAACTGAACATAAATTTCTGTTTTATAAGTCATCTAGTCTATGGGATTTGTTATGGAAGCTCAAGCTGATTAATATATTTATAGTGACTATATGTTTTATGAAAAATGTTAATTAGCTATTGGACTTACATATTTACTTCAGAAAATAAAGAAGGTATCAGTGAAGAAAGATATCTGTTATGTAGCCATGAAAGTTTAGCATGTTAGTGGTACTTAGTGCTATTGTAGAATCACTGAATTACATAGGTGAACAGACAGGAGAGGTTAACACTACTAAAGTGGTCTTTATATCCAACACCAGCTGTCAGGTATCACAAGTGGGCTGAACCAACGAGGTTGGTGCCAGAGAAATGAGTGGAGAATGGGTAGAAAAAATGGCTACTCCGTAGTGAAATAAATCAGCCTAATGATGGCAGCTTTAGCATTACTTTAATAAAGATGAAACTCTTTTAAGAAGATGGAAATATACAGATGGCAAGTTTTCCCAAGTGAGGTTTATATCTAGGACAGATTAAAAAGATGAATTAAATATTGTTTCCACTAATGTAATTATGTAACACAGTAACAAGCTGTACATGTTGGAAAAATGAGCCCTTACTGCCACACTCTAATAAAACATGTGGCCATTCCATCTAATATCAAGTTTTAGGAAGGAAGCTGCAATGATGAAGATATTGGGTGGCTTCTATGCTTATAGAAACAAAATTAATAGAGAACAAATGTACAGACACCAAAGGGGTAAGGGGAGGCAGGGTGGTTTGGGAGACTGGGATCGACATATATACACTATTGATATGCTCTATAAGGTAGATAACTAATGAGAACTGACCATACAGCACTAGAAATTCTGTCGGATGCTCTGGTAACTTAAGCGCGAAGAAAACCCCAAAGAGGGAATATATGTATACGTAAAGCTGATTCACTTTGCTGTGTAGCAGACACTAACACAACATTATAAAGCAACTGTACCCAATAAATAAACAAAAAACCCCAAATCATTCCTGCTTCATTATGGTGGTAACCTTCAGCCAGTCTGTTGGGGATGGAGGTACTATAGGCCACTTATGGTCATCACCCTAGGGGAAGGTCATGAATAGACTTATTTAGTCCAAAATTATGTTTGCTTTCAGTTTACCAGTGGTTTCCCCAGTCACCTGAATAGAAACAGACAAAATGTCCCACAAGGTAGGTACTGAGGTATGGGTTGTGGAACAAATGAACATTGTTTCTCTAGAAAGTTGTTTCTGGTGACTATAATCTTGGGAATTTACAATGGAACATAAATCACTAAATTATTCCTCCAAATGTTTAACTAGTATTCAGGATTGACTGATGTTTTCAAATACCTGACATTGATAAATTGAGTAACTTGGTCAATAGTTACTTTAAAGTATTATAACAAGTTATAATAGTTGGAAATAGTTATAAAATAGTTTTATATTTATTCTATATTTATTTTTATACTATAGTTATAAAAATAGAAGGCTTAGCCAGGGCTGGAAAAGTTTCAGAAGCCTCTCACAGCACGAAAAATTGTCTGTAGATTTCATGATTAATATCATCATCACCCTTTGTGGTTACCAAAAAATGCCTATTTTGAGGTGCTTGAAGCATTAGTAATGCTATACGATTACTTGGATAATATTCACAGTTTTCATATCTATACCTTTAACATTTAACATTTAACCTGGTGCCCTGGATTGTATATAATTCTGACTTAATTTAAAAGGGTTATCTGTATAGAAAGCTAGAGGCACTGAGTCAAGTTTCTTAGAAAACATTCCTAAAATAGCCATTGTTCACCTTTTAAAATGTAACTAGGTTATTTCACAGTAGTTGTGTATTATAAATTGTTCACATTATAACACGGTAATAATCGTTAGGCTAAGAATTTGTATAACAGTTTAAAATGAACCACCAAATCCTTTCCTTTTATTGTAATAATAATATCTATACTCTGAAGACCACATTCAAGTAGTGGTATTAGAATGGTTCTATGCAACTTAGTTATGTACAGGAATTTAATCATTTGCGTCTTTAGGACTAGGAAGACTGCAAATCTTATTGCTGTCTATAAATGAAAAGCTGGGCTTAGTGATTTCTTCATTGTTTTCTTTCTAAAAGAGCTATGACCTCATCAGATATTAATAACTTAGAGGATGGGTTAAATATGAGATTTGAGCCTTGTCTCTTTGGAGGAATATTGGATAATAAGCAGGGTCACGTTGGCCTGTTCATAGAATCTCATAAAGGGTTAGAGAAAGAAGGAATCTCAAATAAATGTGTTCCATCTCGATCCAAAGAGAGGTGACTCCTTACCCACTAAATAAGTCTTTGATTTTTCTAAGCAATGCCAGTGTTGAGAAAGTCCTCCTTGGATTAGATCTCAGGTTCCTTCCTATAATGTATTCCTGATGGTTCTTCTTCTGCCTTTTGGGATGATAATGCATAAGTTAAAAATCTTTTTTGATATGGGAGCTTATAAAGGCTGGAACCTTCATTCTGCCTTCATTTTCTTAGGCTAATATGCAGTTTTGCAACTGCCATAGTTCTTCATTGTCTTTTCTTTTTTTAAAATTAATCTATTTAATTTAATTGGAGGCTAATTACTTTACAGTATTGTAGTGGTTTTTGCCATACATTGATGTGACTCAGCCATAGGTGTACATGTGTTCCCCATCCTGAACCTCCCCTCCCACCTCCCTCCCCATCCCATCCCTCAGGGTCATCCCAGTGCACCGACCCTGAGTGCCTTGCCTCATGCATCAAACCTGGACTGGAGATTTATTTCACATATGGTAATATACATGTTTCAATGCTATTCTCTCAAATCATCCCTCCCTCGCCTTCTTCCACAGAGTCCAAAAATCTGTTCTTTACATCTGTGTCTCTTTTGCTGTCTCACATATAGGGTCATCTTTACCGTCTTTCTAAATTCTCTATATATACATTAATATACTGTATCAGAGTTTTTCTTTCTGACTTACTTCACTCTGTATAATAGGCTCCAGTTTCATCCACCTCATTAGAACTGATTCAAATGCATTCTTTTTAATAGCTGAGTAACCTAGATGTCCATCATCAGATGAATGGATAAGAATGCTGTGGTATATGTAAAAAATGGAATATTACTCAGCTATTAAAAAGAATGCATTTTAATCAGTTCATTGTCTTTCTTTAAAATGTGGTGCCTAGAATTGAATGCAGTATTTAGGCTATAGCAAAAGCTCTACAGATAAAAGCTAGGCCAATATCTCTCTTGTTTTGAATACCATTAATGCATCCTAAGATTAAATTTGCTTTTTTTTTTTTTTAGGGATCACATCATTTTGTGGGCCCACAGTGTACTTTCAGCAAACTAACCCTCTACTCCCAGATCTTTATTACAAAACTGACAAATCCATTCTCCCTCCATCCTTTGCATTCAGTCCTATTGAATATAAGCATGTTAGTTTAGACTACTGATTCCCAGTCATGAGTCATGCTCCCCTCCAAGGACTAATCAGGATCTCTGGAGGAGGCAAAGTTGGGTGACTGGATGACACACAGGTGACTAATTTTAAAAGCATAGTCTACATGGTCGTATATTTGAAAAATAAAAAAGAGACACTGGAAAACTCTCAGGAAATGAGAAGTCAAGGTATTCCAGTTACCAATTTATTACTCAGCTGCAAATTCATATTTATCACCTGCTTTGCAAAAATTGAGCCAGACCTTTTAAATATTTTATTTTGTCAGCTAGTAAGATGTTAAGCTTTGTCAGTAAAAGGTATTGTAGAGATACTGAGGGGGACGAGACATCTCCTTGTGAACAGCTTTTCTTGGTACTCCAAGAGCAGATTTCTAGCAAGTCCCATCATCATGGTACCCCAGTGACTTCTCTGCCATTCAGAGAGCCACAGTTTGTCCCTCTTCAACAAGGTCTGGATTTTAATCCTCAGGCAAGAGTAGAGGATAGGGAGACTTTTTCTTGGACACTAAGCTCTAAGTGGAGTGGCTACTCCTTATATCTGATTTTCTTATCTTCTTTAGAGCTTTTTCAGCTTCCCAGGTGGCTTCTCAGGTACAGAATCCACCTGCCAATGCAGGTTTGATCCCTGGGTAGGAAAAATTCCCTGGAGAAGGAAGTGGCAACCCACTCCAGTATTCTTGACTTGAAAATCCCATGGACAGAGGAGCCTGGAGGGCTACAGTATATGGGGTTGCAAAGAATCAGACATGACTAAGCGTTTTTGTTATTGTCCAGTTGCTTCTAAACAACAACAACAGTAGAGCTCTTTATTTTTTTACTAGTCAATCTCTTGTTGCTCCAATCCCCTTTAGAAATAACAGTTCTTTATATTCAACATTCCGGTTCAAGTTACTGTGTGATTTTTTTTTCCTAATTGGAATTTGACTGTAATACAAGGGTCATGAAAAAGAACTGGCTCCAGTTTGTAAAGATCAAGCAAGTAAATATCTCCATAACACCTGACAAAGGTGCCAAAGAAAATAATGGAGCTGTTCCCTGTCCTGAATGAAGTGGTTCTGAGGTGCTAGTTTCAAAGCCTGTGCATGGTGCTCCAGGCCTCCCACTGATGGTCTCTATTCTTGCTCTGCTGCTACTGCTAAGTCACTTCAGTCGTGTCCGACTCTATGCGACCCCATAGACGGCAGCCCACCAGGCTTCCCCGTCCCTGGGATTCTCCAGGCAAGAACACTGGAGTAGGTTGCCATTTCCTTCTCCAATGCATGAAAGTGAAAAGTGAAAGTGAAGTCGCTACCATCTTAGAAATCTTAATTTTCAGACTTCTCCTGTCAGCAGTCAAATCTGTATGCTGTTCTCCACAAGGTGACCTATATTCACAACCATCTCTGCCTTTTTTGCATGTGAATACCTCTTTCTTGAATGCTTGTTTTCCTCCTCTGAACCAGTCTTATTTCCTTATAAACTTGGATTACCATTCCATTCCTATAAAAAAAATCCTCCTAATCAATTTTTATCACATTTTAATTGCTCATTTGTCCTGCATCTGATGTTGCTATTTTTGTGGCTTTGGTGTACAAGTACAATGTTAAGTATGGATTTTAAATGTTTGAAGTCTCTTTTTAAAGTCTGTTTAAACTCTGACAGTAAATCACAAACTCCTCAAAGGCAGGGACTTTGTCTTTAATTTGTCCTGTGTGTCTTTCTTGGGGGCGCCTGGTACAGAGCTCATTGGAGGTTTCTTACTTAGTCAGAGCTAGCTGAATGACTAGGGACAGCCAGAACCTTCAGTTCTTTGTCAGTTCTTTGACAAATGATGTGCTGACAACTGCTGCAGGAAAAGAAATATGCCCAAAGACGTATCCATTCCTTGGGGTATATGTGACATTGAGGCAGTGCCTATGGTCCAGTTTATACATTTCCCACTTAAGAGTACAGGTCAGAAATAACCCCATGCAATGCAGCATAAGGGCTTCCCAGGTGGCACTTTTGGCAGAGAATTTGCCCGCCGACACAGGAGACTTAAGAGATGTGGGCTCAGTCCCTGGGTTAGGAAGATCCCATGGAGGAGGGCATGGCAACCCACTCCAATTTTCTTACCTGGAGAATCCCGTGGACAGAGCAGCCTGGCGGGCTATAGTCCATAGGGTTACAAAGAGTCAAGGCATGACTGAAGTGACTTAGCATTCATGCAGCGTAACATAAACACTGTGTCAAGCTAGTTCAGTTCAGTTCAGTTCAGTCGCTCAGTCATGTCCAACTCTTTGCCACCCCATGAATCGCAGCACGCCAGGCCTCCCTGTCCATCACCATCTCCCGGAGTTCACTCAGACTCACGTCCATCAAGTCAGTGATGCCATCCAGCCATCTCATCCTCGGTCGACCCTTCTCCTCCTGCCCCCAATCCCTCCCAGCATCAGAGTCTTTTCCAATGAGTCAACTCTTCACATGAGGTGGCCAAAGTACTGGAGCTTCAGCTTTAGCATCATTCCTTCCAAAGAAACCCCAGGGTTGATCTCCTTCTGAATGGACTGGTTGGATCTCCTTGCAGTCCAAGGGATTCTAAAGAGTCTTCTCCAACACCACAGTTCAAACGCATCAATTCTTTGGCACTCAGCCTTCTTCACAGTCCAATTCTCACATCCATACATGACCACAGGAAAACCCATAGCCTTGACTAGACAGACCTTAGTCGGTAAAGTAATGTCTCTGCTTTAAGGAGTCAGCGAAATGTTACAGAGTAGGGAATAATCATGTTTAAGAGACAATATGGCTGGGATACAGACTGGCTATACCTACTGTAAGTAGTTTCTTAAATAGTTTGCTGCTGCTGCTGCGTCACTTCAGTTGTGTCCGACTCTGTGCGACCCCATAGACGGCAGCCCACCAGGCTCCCCCGTCCCTGGGATTCCCCAGGTAGGAACACTGGAGTGGGTTGCCATTTCCTTCTCCAATGCATGAAAGTGAAAAGTGAAAGTGAAGTCACTCAGTCGTGTTCGACTCTTCACGACCCCATGGACTGCAGCCCACCAGGATCCTCCGCCCATGAGATTTTCCAGGCAAGAGTACTGGAGTGGGGTGCCATCGCACTCTCCCTTAAATAGTTTACTCAACACATTTTATGCATTAATTGAAACGTCTGAGTCATGAGTGGTGAGCTGGAACACAGCCACTCTATCAGCACTGGAGCCAGGCTTGGAATAGCGTCAGGTCTGCATGATCGGAAATGTACAAATGACAGATAACACATGGACTGCTAACCAGCTTCCATGTGGGGACATGAGGGCAGGCAAAAGAAATGTGGCAAAGACTTCTTAAGGAAGAGCTAGGTGCTACTACCTACACTGTAAATACTGCAGAAGCTAGTCAGCTTCGCTTGTGGCCCTCAGATGCCAAGTAAATCATTTTAAACTGTGGGACCACAAACTCTAGAGAGTAAATAAGCAGAATTGTGAACAGTGCCCAAGTCAACAGCTAACTTTCCAGAAAATGCAATAAGTAAGGAGCAGCTGACCTCTCTTTATCACTCTTCATCACCATGTGAAAGCACATGAGCCTCAGAGTTGTCAACAGCATCCTTCTATGAATGCAAAGGGAAGTGAGAAGACAAGTCTAAGATGTCAGAAGAAATAAGAGAGAACTGACATTGTAAAGGAGAGAGGAACGTTTCCCGTCATCAGCAAGTAATAATACATACAAGATGTTTTTGGTGGCTTAAATGACAGTACTACAATTACACAAGAGAAAAAAAATCTAAACAAAATTTATGTGATAGAAGGCAAGATGGTATTTTATTTAGCAATATTTTCAGACACTTGACCTGCCTCTTGAGAAACCTATATTCAGGTCAGGAAGCAACAGTTAGAACTGGATATGGAACAACAGACTGGTTCCAAATAGGAAAAGGAGTACGTCAAGGCTGTATATTGTCACCCTGCTTATTTAACTTCTATGCAGAGTACATCATGAGAAACGCAGGCCTGGAAGAAGCACAAGTTGGAATCAAGATTGCTGGGAGAAATATCAATAACTTCAGATATGCAGATGACACGACCCTTATGGCAGAAAGTGAAGAGGAGCTAAAAAGCCTCTTGATGAAAGTGAAAGTGGATAGTGAAAAAGTTGGCTTAAAGTTCAACATTCAGAAAACTAAGATCATGGCATCTGGTCCCATCACTTCATGGCAAGTAGATGGGGAAACAGTGGAAACAGTGTCAGACTTTATTTTGGAGGGCTCTAAAATCACTGCAGATGGTGACTGCAGCCATGAAATTAAAAGACGCTTACTCCTTGGAAGGAAAGTTATGACCAACCTAGATAGCATATTCAAAATCAGAGACATTACTTTGCCAACAAAGGTCCATCCAGTCAAGGCTATGGTTTTTCCAGGGGTCATGTATGGATATGAAAGTTGGACTGTGAAGAAGGCTGAGCGCCGAAGAATTGATGCTTTTGAACTGTGGTGTTGGAGAAGACTCTTGAGAGTCCCTTGGACTGCAAGGAGATCCAACCAGTTCATCCTAAAGGAGATCAGTCCTGGGTGTTCATTGGATGCTAAAGCTGAAACTCCAATACTTTGGCCACCTCATGCAAAGAGCTGACTCATTGGAAAAGTCTCTGATGCTGGGAGGGATTGGGGGCAGGAGGAGAAGGGGACGACAGAGGATGAGATGGCTGGATGGCATCACTGACTCAATGGACATGGGTTTGGGTGGACTCTGGGAGTTGGTGATGGACAGGGAGGCCTGGTGTGCTGCAATTCATGGGGTCACAAAGAGTCAGACATGACTGAGCGACTGACCTGAACTGAACTGAACTCAGATACTTAAGCAAAAACATTTGCAAGATATCTTAAGGTTAATATAACTGGTGCTGAGGACAGTGATTGATCTTCTGGACTTGAGAAGTCTGCTTCAAATGTGAAATCAAGAAACATTCCCATTTAATGTGAAAGCCTGCCCAAATTATGGCCTAAATGTCCAGAGGCACCAACCATAAGAGTAGAACTGGGGTCAGTTCTTAAGTTCTTTAAAAAGAACCAAACTTTAATTAAAATTAAATTTATAGAAAAATTCTATAAAAATTGTTCATTTAATTTTAACTGAAAAAGCCTAAATTTAACTGTAGGGAATCTCAGTAACATTAATCTCCTTATCTCACTACACACACTCACACACACAGCTACTTATTTCCACTGAACAGAAAAGACTGCCGCTCGTTGCAATAAGTTAGCAATCTGTACATGCAGTAAGAGCCTTGGCAGTTTTCACCCGATGGAACCACAAGGGGAGATTTATTAAAGAAATTTAATATTCTAGCATCACACTCTCAAAGTAAATATTATTTACATCATCTCTGATATCTTCCCAAGAGATATTTTGTAAACATAGGAGGATCCTTCATACATCATCAGATTAAGACAAATCATTGAGCATTGGATTTTTGCTGTTCATCAAATTCTACAGCTTGATTTGCCAGTGTCTGAGGATTGTGTATTCCAGGGCAGTGCTGTATTTTGGCTTCTGGTGCTTTATCTTAGCTGAATATGGCAGTGATTTAGGAAAGCCTTAGTCTAGGGTAGTCACTGTAGCAATAAAGTACTGTTCTATTTAAAGTTTGCTCAGTAATGTACCTAATACAACATTACCTCCAATGAGGTTTTATACTCATGCACAATTGTCAGTATTGATGTAGACAGGAGTGAGCCATGTGTATCTGATTTTCAATGGACAAGAGAACAGTTATCACTGTCATATACCCCAGACTTGTGCTTCCCTCTTTCTACTCTACAAGCCCTTCCATCTAAGGCATTCAATCAAAAGTTACCTTGACTTCAAGAGTAAGGGCATGGCATCCTTGACCCCAGAGGAATGTTACGAACTTCCTCTGCTCTGAAGATTCCAGATGAAAAGGGTCATAAATTTACTAGCTTTAACGGAATTAGACATCTGATTTGGATAATTCATGCTTACAATATAGGTTGGCAGTCTGTCGATTAAATTTTAGAAACCAGAGTTCTAATCCCAGATTCCCAACATATAGCAGCTGATGTATGCAAGGAACCATCCTGGTGCTGACCTCTTCCTAGTCTGTTATTCACAAGAACACTCAGTGCAACAATGAAAGCGATGGTCTCTTCATGGAAGTTAAGCAAAATCAGTAGGTCTCTACATTGGAAACCTAATTTTGTGGTGAATCCTGTTCACCCCAGATCTGTCCAATATTACAATATCTTCTAGTTCTTCCTGAAGATGTTCCTTCTCTTACCATAATAACCAAAAGGTAGTTTGGTTATAAAAGCAGCAGGAATAGTGCTCTATCAACTAAATAATTTAGTTTCTAGATGTTCCCAACAAAGACATTCCAATACTTACAATATGTCAAATTCTTTTGCATCTTTACACTGTCCAGCATCCATATGTCAAAAATTCTATATTACAAAGATTTGTATCCTAGATTGAGGACCCCAGATCACAACAAAGGAAAGGAAAGTGAAGTCCTTCAGTCGTGTCCAACTCTTTGCAACCCATGGACTGTAGCCCGCCAGGCTCCTCCATCCATGAATTTTCCAGGGAAGAATACTGGAGTGGTTACCATTTCCTTCTCCAGGGGATCTTCCCCAGTCAGGGATTAAACCCTGGTCTCCTGCACTGCAGGCAGACCTTCACTGCGGGCAGACTGTCTGAGCCACTAGGGAAGTCCTGGAGACTGAGGACCCCAGATCACAACAAAGAGGGCCACAAAATGAGGGATGGAGGGGAGGTAAGTATTTCAAAGTGCTTAAATAAGAGAACAGAGAGAGCACATTATGCAAATCAGAGCAACTCAGTTTATTGCAGATTCTTATTTGGGAAACTGAAAAAACAGAATGGAAGCTTAAAACCACCTGCCTCTAACATTGACATCTGTAACTGTGAACAGCTGGACTCTAGAGGCAGGAAGTCTGATGCTCAGAGCCCTACGTGTTTTGGGGGTTGAAATGAGTCACATATACCACCCTCTCTGGAAAGCAATCTTGTAAGAAACAGGCACTCAGGTCAAATATGTGAGGCTCTGGAGTTAGCACATATATTGATTAAAGTGAAAAAATTACACGGGTGTGGAGATGTTTTCCCTATAATATTGCTGTCTTATTTATATGAAAGGAGTGACTATAGTGCGTTTATGTCGTTTACTCTTTCTGCGTACATGCCAAGTGTGAAAGTGGAGCTTATTAAGGCCTGTCAGGAAAGTTGGCTCTGGCAGGGCCATGGGAGGGAAGATGACAGCTAGTTGGCTGGGGTGTTATTTTGGAAACTTGGAAGAAGCTTCATGATGTGAGTACTGTGTGCATATTTTAAACATTGCCATTTCTGTGTGGGCAAACTTGATTGTATTTGGTTGATAAAGTCACATCCAGGACATGAAAGACCCCAGGGAAGAATTCACAGATTGGTAAAAATTTCCTCTTAAGATTTCAAGTTTAGATGGACCTTTGTGACTCAAAGTTATTTGTAACTGGGGGATGGAAGACAGCCAATGAGCAAGGGAGGCTGCTGTTCACATCACAAATGCCTGGTGATGGTAGTCTTCACAGAAATTATCAATGATAAAAAGAAAAATATGGTCTTACGGATAAGATATAAAGGTACGAAACTAAGGCAGGCATGGTGGATGCTTTGGAGAGTGTGCTCGTGTGTGTGCTCAGTTGTGTCCACCCCATGCACTGTAGCCCCCCAGGCTCCTCTGTCCAGAGAAAATGCCAAGTGTGGCTACTTTCTCTGCTGGTTTGCCACACTTATTACTGCTGTTGGATTTTGGGTCATGAATGGGTGGATTCTGGTCCCCTGTACTGTGGAACTGAGACACGTGGCATTATGCTTAAAGAACAAAAAGGTAAAATTTTAAGTTTGTTGTTTAAGTTACCTGTTTCATGTGATAGGCCACAAAATGTCAAATGGAATTATAGTCATTGTTTTTAAATAAATGTCACACTTAGGTCAGAATTGTCACCTTTTCCACACATTTTGTTTGGTGAAGGGAGATAACATACTCAATGTAATTCCTGTCTTTGCGTCATACTTAACACTAGGTGGAAACTTAATGCAAGGACTATCTTAGTGAAGAGTTTATCTGATTATGTATGATTTTCAGGGATGCTTTAATAAATTAGAAGCAGGAAGGGGCCTCTACATACAGCTGTCACATAAATGATTATGGGAAGATGAAAAATGAATATGGGAAGGCTTCCCTGGTGCCTCAGATAGTAAAGAATCTGCCAGCAATGCAGAAGACCCAGGTGAGTCTCTGGGTTGGGTAGATCCCCTGGAGAAGAGAATAGCTTACTCACTCCAGTATTCTTGCCTGGAGAATTCCATGGACAGAGGAGCTTGGTGGGCTATAGCCCATGGGGTCACAAAGAGTTGGACACAGCTGAGTGACTAACACGAATATTTAATACATCATAATCTTTAAGGAGGTGAAAACACAGTGCTTACTATCTATAAATCAACTTAATGATTTACACTACATATGATGAGAAAGTTCAAGGTTATACCAGAACTCAGATTTATTCTCTTTTTGCTCTTTAATCAATCTCTGGAGATAAGTGTCTCTCATATATGATAAACCAAAGACACTTCCCACTAGGGAAAGACAGAAGAAAATCTAACAAATTTCAACCGTTTTTGTAAACCTTCATTTTTTTTTTAAGTTGAAGGGCTACTACTAAATGGTCTCTCAGAGAATATTATTTTTCCTTCTATCCATTCTCCTATCCATTCAGACATATATCCCTACTCTTATCCACCTTTCTATCTATCCATCCACCCTCTCTCTCTTCAAAATAATAATAATTCAAAATGACTCCTTTTATTCCAGTGTTTAAGTCAGAAAAAAAGCAGAGCTGCTTTGGCTGAACGGATGATGATGAGGAGGCCCACCCACTGCCCTCATCCTTCTTTCTCACCCCTTCTTCCCTCTGGAAGTATAGCTGAAGCACTACCATACACCCCATGGGACTCTGTGGAGTTCAGGAGGAAGATGAGTTCCAAGGAGATGAAGTGACTAGTCCATGAGTGACTATTAGAACAGCTAGAATTCTGTAGGAGTTCCTGGCTTTCAGCAGTCTTCTATTATATACTAACCACAGAATTTAATTAGAGGAAGCCTCTGAATCTCAATATCAGGTATTTAGCTAGTAGCTGGGTTGTTGATCATAGCTACAGCTCCACAAACTGCACCCTGAATTGTTTTTAAAAGTAGATGCTCCATTTTCAGATGTGTGTAGAAGTCTCAGGATATTTGGTTTAAGTTTGTGGTGATGTAGCAAGCAGTTGAGGGATCACTACTGCCTAAAGGCCTGAAAAACTTCCAGCATCCACAATATTCAAGACTCAGGATCACAATTATAACACCAAAGAACATCATTTTTTATAGGAAATTCTTCAGTAAACATAACCTTTTATTTGTGAACTAGACACAGTCACTTCCTCAGTGTTTCTGTTACCTACGTTTGCAGAACAAACTGTCTCAAAACTTGGTGGTTTAAAATAACATCGTCTTATTTTTTAATGATTCTGAGTCAGGCATTTGGACAGGGCACATCTGCATGGTTCTCCTGCTTCACATTGCAGCGGAATTCCCAAAAGATCCAAAATGGCCCCACTCACATGATTGGCAGTTGATGCTGACTTTGGCTGGGAGCTTAGTTAGAGGTGTTGGCTAGAGGCCTCAGTTATCCTTCATGAGGACTTCCCTGCATGGCTGTTGGGCTTTCTCACAGCATGGTAGCTAGGTTCCAAGAGGAAACTTATCTGTATTTGAAGGCATAGTCTGAAAATCTTCTAAGATACAGACTCAGACTCAGAAGTTGCTCAGAGTCATTTCTGCTATGTATCAGTCAAATGAGCCAAAGAGTCAGCCCAGATTGAAAAAGGAATGTCAAAGTCACATTGCAAAAGAGTTCGTGGGAAGAGAAAATGTCTGCTAATCATATATATGATTTGTATCTAAAATATATAACAGACCCTTACTCAATAATAAAATACAAATAACCGAATTAAAAATGGACAAAAGGATTTAAATAGGAATTTCTCAAAAAGAGATATATAAGTGGCCTATAAACACACAAAAAGAAGTTCAGTATTATTAGTCATCAAAAAAATGCAAATAAAAACCACAATTTGAGGATACTTCTTAAATATTAAAATGGCTACAGAAATAGAGACATAATAACTAGTGCTGGTAAGGACTGGTGAAATTAGAACCCTCATTCAATTCTGATGGGAATATAAAATGTTGCAACCACTTTGGAAAACAGTCTGGCAATTTTTCCAAAGATTAAACATAAGAGTTATCATGTAATCCAGCAATTCTATTACTGTCATAGCTATAAAACAAAGAGAAATGAAAATATATGACCACACAAACTTATACATAATATCCAGAGCAGCATTATTCATAATAGCAAAACACAAAAGTGGAAACAACCAAAATGTTCACTAGCTGATGAAGGTGAAGGTGAAGTCGCTCAGTCGTGTCCGACTCTTTGCGACCCCGTGGACTGTAGCCTACCAGGCTCTGCCGTCCAGGGGATTCTCCAGGCAAGAATACTGGAGTGGGTTGCCATTAAAAAATGTGGTCTATCCATACAGTGTAATCAGTTCAGTTCAGTTCAGTTGCTCAGTCCTGTCCGATTCTTTGATAGTATTTGACAATAAAAATAAATGAAGTACTGAGGCATGGAATAACATGGATTAATTTTAAGTGAAAGATACTAATCACAAAATAACACATATTGTATGATTCCATCTTTTATGAAATGTACAGAAATACACATTAGTGAAATCTATAGAGACTAAAAGTAAATGAGTGATTGCTTAGGGCTGTGGTGCAAAGGATGGAGAGGAAAGGGAAAGTGATTGGGTATGAGGTTTGGCTGGGAGAAGGTAATGAAAATGTTCTAAAATAAATTGTGGTGATAGTTGTACACTTATGACTATATTAAAGCCATAGAATTGTACAGTTTAACTAGGTGAATTTTAACATATATAAATTATATCTCAATAAAGATTTTAGTGGGATGAGGGATATTGTTGCAGCCATCTTCGAAAACAGAATCTACCACTCTCAGAGGGATTCACTGTTTATGCCACAATAAGTAGAAATCTAGGGAATTTAATAAGTTGTAAACACATATGCTTTACCATTTTGAGTGGGAAGAAGTACTTTTTGGTAGGTAGATGATGACGTTTTCTGTGTCAGCATGGATTACTAAAAGGCCAGAAGACTAGGCATGAGAGGCCTATTAAAAAAAAAAAAATTCTTTGGAGACCTAGAGTTCAAAGTTGCTATAAAGCTAAAGTTTTGTGACCTCTGTCAGTGGAGGGATCCTCTCTTCTTGCCCTCCTTCCTTTTAACATTCTATGATAAAATGAGAGAACTGAATTTGGAGTGTACATGCTACCATCTCTTACCCTAGTTACAGATGTAACTAAAAAGCCAATTACAATCCCCTTGTGTGAAGGAGATCAATTCCCTAGTCTGTCATTATCCTCACAGATGGCAGTAAGATTAAGTGGTCTCCCAGCTTCATGGAGGGAAAGGTGTCAATGTCACCACCTCTGTTTGGAAGTACTAGGTGCCCCCTCTTGCCCAGCTCACTCTTCCCTGGTTTTTGTCATCATTTTGTAGCGGCTGCTTCTTTTCATATGAATCTGATGGAGTGGGCAGTAATTCAGTTTGGAAATGTGTTAACTCTGGGAAATTACATATTAGCATTGTGCTTTTAGGAAAGGCCACATATAAAAACATGAGTGTTCTTGTTTCTGAAGTGGCAAACTCCTTCAGTGAAACCTCTCTCAAGGAAATATTAGGATTTTCTCCTAATACCTCAAGAGAAGGGGGAAAAAAACAACAATTCAACTAAATTTCAAGAGCCCTCAAACTAATTTTCAGGGCCAGATCTCGTTTGACTTTGGATGGGCAGTGGATGCTTCATGGGATTATTTAATGGGTAGGGTTGGGGACTGAAATTTTGGAGATCTGGGGATGGGTCCTCAGATTAGGAAGATAAAGAAACTTGAAACCGTAATCCTCACTTTGCCCCTTGGATTGTCTGTGTAAGAGAGGACATGGAGGACAAATGCTTGAGCAGAGCTGACTTCTGGGAGCAGAGGATGGGTTTTCCTAAAACGGGTAGAGATGTATCATGTGAAGGACTGTACAGAGGGCTTTCTTTCTGAGGAAGGAAACAAGACAGGTTCCTCAACATCAGGGCATTTGAAGGTCAACCTCAGTCATGATCACATGATATCTTTCTCTATATTTGCACTCTGGCTATGAAAAAAGTAGTCAGATACTTCATTTAGCCTTCTTGTTAATCATAAACTCCCAAACTGAGCTCCGACGCACAGAAAGTATTGGTTTCAAGATCCTCAATGATGAGTCTGGATTATTACGTAACTAAAAGTGGAAATTCACTGGAGGGAAAAAGTGCTACACTAAAGATAAAAAGTATTTCTATTTGGCTAGAGTTGCCATGTGCAACAAAAGACCAAATTGGAGAATTAGATGAGGGGTTAAAACTGATAAGGAGTCCCTGTAGAAATGAAATGAATGTTGATTTATGAATATATTCAAAGAATCAGACTTGAAGGAGTAAAGTACTGACTGTCACACAGCGATAAAAGGTCAAAATGGAAGCAAAAACTGCACAATTTGATACAGCAAAAGATGAGGTAGAAGCAAAAAATATGAAACACAATCTACACAGACGAAAGGGTTTTTGCATAACTGTTCCATCTAAAACTCTTAAACACTTTTATGAATCTATGCTAGAGTGACAACTGTTTCTAATAAGTCTAAAGCACTATTAGACGTGTGAGTGTCCTTTGGGTCTTCCAGGATCAAACTGTACTTAACAAGATTTTCCTGCTTCTCTAATTTCCCAAGCCTGATCACAGGCTTGTCTGAAAGTCCCCTAAGCGCTGTGTTCTTACCCTTACCATACGACACTTGCCATATTGTATGATGCTTGTGTAGCTCCCAAGTAGACCACACACTCCCTGCATAAAGACATTATGACATTGTTAATCTCTCAATACCTAGAACACTGGTTGATTCAACTAATACATATTTTCTGATTAAAGGAAAAATTAATGAGCATTAAGTGATTAGGTATATTTAATTTGCACTATTTGAAAACTGATACTTCAGCATATTGATTTAATATTAACCTCCAATTAAAATAAATAAATTTATATTAAAAAATAAAGTAGTAGAGGATAGATGAAAAAAAATGTAGCATTCTACCAACTAGAATAAATACATATTATCCTATTAACCAGAATATCTCTCACCCAAATAATTCCAAATTAATAGAAACTTTAATTAAATTATAAAGCTAATATGATGAGCACTGGCCAAAAAAATTCTAAAACTAGAACAAGGATTACAGTTTGCACCCTGATATGTAGCACTAAAATATCAGTGGCATTAGACCAGAAATTTTAGAAAAAGTCATGGTAAAGGAGTGCATGAACAGTAACAGAAGTAAAGAGGGTTTTTTCTTTTTAAAGATAATGAAATTAATGAAAGAACAGTTTTCACACTGTGTTCTAAAAATAGTATCAGAAATAAACATTAATAGTGACAAATAAAAGAGACAGTAAGTTGTGACTACATATGAGAGACTGAATATTATTCTTACTAAAGTCATTTACATCTGAAAACACCCCTTTGTACAATCTTAAAAAGCCTCCAGTGTCTTACTCTCCACAGTACACACAGCACGCTGCCTCATTTCTCCTGGAGTCCAAAGGGAGGGCATTAAGCCTAAACAGTGCTCCTGATACAACCACAACTGATGGCTTTATTTGGTCACGAGTAAAAGATTACTAGGTGGGGATGAGTTGAGAAGCTACCATGGGGACTGTTGTTTCAGCTGTCCTGAATTCTAGTGATCTACTCTGCTCGTGGAAAGGGGATTACACATCATTTTGAACTCAATGAAGGTAACCCTCCCTAAACTCAGCAAAGTAGCTGGCAAGATATTTGTGTACTAGTCCTAGCTCTATTAAGAGGAGTGGGGCTCCTTTGGCTATCATATGACCGTTCTGGATCTTAAAGAGTTTCCCATTTGAATCAAATAATCTGAATCTAGTGATTTTTTATATTACACTTCCTTTTCAGAATCTAGTATAGAGCTCCTCTCTCTGAAAATAAGAACTATTTTTAAAAGAAATAGTAGTTACTCTAGTTTATTAAGGTCTGTGACTTAGTCCAAGTGAATCATTAAAAAATGCGATAAGTAAAGCCAACATAATCAAACAATATACAATGAACTGGAAGAGGTAGGGCCTTAAAAGGGGTGTAAGTGGAGGCAGCCAAACATGGTGCTTAAGAACAAGGGCTCTAGAGCCAGAATACCTGGGTTTGAATCCTGATTCTGGTACTTACCAGCCATGAAACTTTGGGCAAGGCACTTAACCTCTTGAAACATCAACCTCCTCATCTGTAAAATGGGGAGGACAATTTATAGTACCTTACTAACAGGGTTGTGATGAGGATTATATGAGCTTGTGTTGTAAAACCTAGAATAAACACTGCATAGAGTGGGGGTTGTTAGTCAAGCATCTGTTCATGGAAGCACTGATGGTGTTATTTTTTTTCATCATGGAATTTTTGGTCAATTTTTAAAATTATATATAGTTGAGTTACAATGTTGTGTTAGTTTCTGCTGTACAGCAAAGTGATACAGTTATATATACCCACTTTCTTTTTCATATTCGTTCCCATTATGGTTTATCATAGCACACTGAATATAATTCCCTGCTCTATACAGTAGGACTTTGTTGTCTATCCATTCTAATAAAATAGTTTGTGTCTGCTAACCCCAGACTCCCAATCCATCCTTCCTTCAACCTTCCCCTTTGGCAACCACAAATCTGTTCTCTACATTACAGACTTTTTCTTTTTTCATGTTTATAAAACATAATCTTTATCAAAGTACAGTAACGGGTATCATATTGCAGTAAGAAGCCAAGATGAAAAAAGTTTCTGGCTATAAAAAAGAATAGCTGTTTTATGGAGCTAGTATAAAAAGAGATTATGGGGAAAAAAAAAAAACAAAAACAGCAAACAAGGACTGAACATAATCCTTTCAGTCACACCTGGGAGTCCTGTTGTGAAGAAACATGTATTCAGTCAACAAATATGTATTGAAATACTATATTGTGCCAGGCACTGTTCTAGTTGCTGGGATACAAT
The DNA here is from genome assembly GCF_016772045.2 of Ovis aries. NCBI lineage: Eukaryota > Metazoa > Chordata > Mammalia > Artiodactyla > Bovidae > Ovis > Ovis aries. Next base: position 47,327,144 of record NC_056057.1, on the reverse strand, counting down.
GGTGAATAAAACAGGTAGCACAAAAGAAAATAAAGGAATTGTTCATGATGCTGTTGGGAAAGTGGAACCCCTGTTAAAACAATACCATCACTACCAAACCTCTGAACAATGGTGCAAGCTGCTAATGTCAACTTCAGGATGTGCTGTTGGTTTCTGCAGACATCAAGTGTTTTGGCAGGAGAGACATGATTTTGACCTATGTACATTACTGGGCAGAGTGTTGACTGGGCAGCTTGTCTTTTCACTACTTAAGGTTTCATAACATAAAATTGTCCTCAGAGTCCCATTCCATAGGAGTACGCAGGTGCCCCAGTGAGATGTCCATCCTCACCATTCTACCAAAAGAAACACCTCTTGTCAGAGTCACCAATGACCTCCTCGATTCTAAGTCCAGTGATTGGCATCCAAACCTGCTCCTATTCCCCCAAGGCTGGTCCCTGAACTATCTTTCTCGTCTCAGTTAATGGTGATCCTGTCCTCCTGGTTGCTTAGCCCAAAGTCTCTCCAATCATCCTTGACTTTCTATATTTCTCACACACCATGCCCAATCTTCCAAAATTAAATGTGTCCAGAATGCCACCACTTCTCTCTTCTTCCTCCACTGAATGGAGGAAGAAGACTTTCATCATTTCTCATTGCAGAATGTCTTTGGTGTCTTCAGAGTGTTCCTACATTGCCTTTGTCCACTTATTACTTTCTAAAAATACTAAGTGAGATCACATCACTTCTCTGTACAAACCCTCCAATGTCTTCTTATCTCACTCGGAAATACATCCCAAGTCTCTGCTCAAATGATGCCTTATTCAGTGAGGTCTTCCCCCAAATGCCCCATATAATACAGCAGTATCTCCCACCTCCTGTCCCCAGTGTGTACCTATTCCAGAAATCCCTCAACCCCTTCATCCTCCCTTTTCCCCTCCAAGGCACTTATCTCTTTGACTACTTGCTTTTTGTTTTGTTTCTGTTTTTAAATATTTCCTGCCTTTAGACCATAAACTTAACATGAACAGGGGTTAATCTGTTTTGCTCACTGCTCTATCCTCTGTCTCTAAAGTAGGCACTCAGAAAATAGTTGCATATGTATAGGATGTCAGAATATCCAAAGCCACCCCTCCTTCTTTGATGGCAGAACCTGGACATCCAGTTAGGGAAACTCCTGATTATTCCTTCATCCATAGTCTCTTTCTTCTTGTCAGTGACTAGTATAGCCTTGCATAAATGATTGAATAATATGATGCAATATGAAAATTGCTGGGAAAAGTTGGCTGATAAAAAAGGGACATGTAGGAAGAGAAGTCCTTTCTCCCTCAACATAGTATCTGGAGCTGGGGCAGTTGCCTTTTGCTCCTGAGGACAAGGAAGACACCTGGAAGACTGAAGAACATAAACAATGGACAGTGATGAAATTGTTAAGCTGCAGATTCAACTAGTCTCGTACTGCCTCACCAGTGAGTTCTTGCTCAGTGAGATCATCTGATTTCTTATTATCAAAGCTTAAGGCCAAAGTTATTCTGAGTTCACTTTCTGTTGCTTGGCAGGAAAAGCACTGTAACTGATACAGTATGTATAGATTGCATGTTTCCTCCACATACACAGACAATTGGCTAGGATTTTGTCTTCAACAAAGTAGGGATTACTATTGTCGTAAATATCTTAAAGAAAGCCATAAAACTCTAAAATCTCAGCTCAAAGTCATTTCTGGAGCCACAGGAATTGTAAACTCAGGGGCTACTCAAAGTTAAACCATTTGGATGAAAGGCAAATCATTTATTTAATAATTATTTCTTGACATCTGTGTATCGTTGTGATTCAGGTATCTGGAAATATCTGGACAGTAGATATTATCTAGGAGAAATAATAAAGCTCTTAATTGGATTTTTAAATTTACATTCAGGTGTTTTAGCATTATGTAAACATAAATTATATCTAGGAAAAACAAAAGAAATATAAGATGTCATTATTAGAACTCTTCCAAATCTGAAGCTTTGGAAAGAACCAATTAAATATATAAAGGAGTAAATTAGCTTTGTTGTCTTTACAAGGCCCCTAAGAGTCCTAGAAGAAGAAAGCCTTGTGTTATGTTTTAAGAATGCTGTTGTTTCATGTCATGCATGAAAAGCTGATTCTTGGAGGCTAGAAAAACATTTTAAATTTCTAGATTTATTTTACTAAAGTCTGTTTCATGGCTTCACATTCAGTTAACAATCATCTTTATTTTATTTAAAAGGCAGCTGAATCAATGACTTTAGGGGAAGTATCCTTATTGAGGAGGCTGTATTCCAGGGCCTGTAAACACTTTAATTCTTCTATCAGAACTCATTCTTCTAGTCCAAGGCTAGACTTGAGTGATGATTTAAAATGTTTATAAAACTACAATGACTATTTCTGAAAAACAATGATGAATGGGGTGACTGCAAATGCTTTTATTTGCTGTGGGGGAAATATTTTTGAGAGAAGAAAAATGACATAAGTACAAATGTTTCCAAGTAAATTTTAAAAGAGACATATGCCATTTATCTCTTGAAAGCATCTTTATAAATTTGAAGAGGGTATGCAAAATTTTTCCACATTTATCAGGGTTCATCTATTAGTTTGAGCCAGCTCATACATATGAAAAAAAATATTTTGTGCATCCTTTGTGCAGACTTTTGTTCTATCAGTGTTTACTTGACTTACCAAGGGAAAATAAAAGGCATGCTATTCAGACATGACAGAGCTGTAGTCATGGGAATAAATATTTATAAATTAACAAATGAAGTCCTTCTTCTTTTACCTAATATCCAAATGGACCTTTAACCCTGTGATAACAAAGAAGAGCAGGGAAGAATTCTGAAGAAACCGGATTCTTTTAGAAATGTTTCCTTTTCCCACAAATATTTAACGAGAGTCTTATACGTGTCGGGTACTCTGTACTAAGGACACAGTGGTAAACAAAAGAGTGAGCCTGTTCCTGTCCACTAAACGTACTCAAGACTGGTACCTTTGGGGCTCTTATCAAAACCGCTACTTAAGTTTTTAAATTCACAAACTTGAAGAGGCCCAAACAAGTGACTGTAATTGAAGCAACTATTATGAAAGTGCCATGAAAGCATAGAACATACGGAAGGACCACGACCGAGATGTTTCTAGCGTTCTTCCTAACTAGTTTAAACTTTAGACAGGCTGCCGCGATTTTCTTAGAACATTTACATCAGCATTTACCTCTTGCCAGTTTAAGGTAAGAACGTCTTTCTCAAGGACCTACAAGCCATCCCTTGGAAGTGTACTCATCAAGAAAGACAGCACCCTTATCTCCCAGTTTGCGTCGTGAAGGGGTTTAGAAGCTTAATTTAACTGCCAATTAGCAAACATAGATGGCCTAATCACATTCACCAACCTTTCCTCTAGCTCACTTCAGTACTTGAAACCTCTCCCTCCTTTTCTCTCAATAGAACTGAGTTCAATCCCTTGCAGTAGTCTTGAATAGTCTTCTCTGCCAGTTCAACTTGTATGGTCCAGTTTTTCTTTGAGGGAATGATCTAGTTTGAGTGGCAGAGTGGCTGGCGACGCTTCACAAAGAAAGTGATGATTAAGACAAGTCTGAAAGTTGGATTATCTAGGCAAATGCTGATGGGGGATGAGTGGAGTGTAGGTGGGTTGGTGTTGGGGATGGAGGAGGTATGCAAGGCTAGAAGGGATACATTATTCTTTGTCATAGCCTTTCATCAGCCTTGGTCAATTTCAGCCTTCCCACTGGTTCTGAAGAGGTAATTTCAAAAGCATGATCATTTTATAAGCCCTGGATTCCTTTCTTTGACAGCAGCAATTAAATGGCATTGAGGTTCATTTGCAATTACACAGGAAAGCCATTTTAAGATTCAAGGTAATAAAGGTTTTGTTCTTAAAATTCTTAAATAGCTAAAGTTGCTTTTCACTTAGCTGGTCTTTGAAGTTCCCATCTGGGCATTGAACTTTTAAAAAGTTCTGGGGCTCTAGCATCATTTAATACTGACTCCCTTCACCCCACCCCCAGCTTTACTGAGGTATGATTGACAAAGAAAATTTGTATATGTTTAAGGTGTACAACATGCTTTGATATACATATACATTGTGAAATCATTACCACAAATCAAGCTAATTTACACACCCACCACCTCACATAGTCACCCCCCATATGTATGTGGGGGGTGAGGTGTGTAGTGAGAAGACATGAGATCTACTCCCTCAGCAAATTTTAAGTATACAACCCACTATTGTTGACTATAGGCACTGTGTAGTATACTATGTCTCCAGAACTTGTCTAATAACTAAAAGCTTGTATGCTTTGACCAACATTTCCCCACTTACTGTACCCCTGCCCCAATCCCTTGTAAATACCATTTTATTCTTTGAGTTTGACCTTTTGGATTCCACATATGAGGAGTTTTACAAGCACTATTATCATTAGGTACATTTCTTTGAATATTTATTTCTGGATGAATGAAAAGCCTCTTGATGAAAATGAAAGAGGAGAGTGAAAAAGTTGGCTTAAAGCTCAACATTCAGAAAATGAGGATCATGGCATCCGGTCCCATCACTTCATGGCAAATGGATGGGGAAACAGTGGAAACAGTGTCAGACTTTATTACTGGGGGCTCCAAAATCACTGTAGATGGTGACTGCAGCCATGAAATTAAAAGATGCTTACTCCTTGGAAGAAAAATTATGACCAACCTAGATAGCATATTCAAAAGCAGAGACATTACTTTGCCAACTAAGGTCTGTCTAGTCAAGGCTATGGTTTTTCCAGTGGTCATGTATGGATGTGAGAGTTTGGACTGTGAAGAAGGCTGAGCGCCAAAGAATTGATGCGTTTGAACTGTGGTGTTGGAGAAGACTCTTGAGAGTCCCTTGGACTGCAAGGAGATCCAACCAGTCCATTCTGAAGGAGATCAGCCCTGGGTGTTCTTTGGAAGGAATGATGCTAAAGCTGAAACTCCAGTACTTTGGCCACCTCATGCGAAGAGTTGACTCATTGGAAAAGACTTTGATGCTGGGAGGGATTGGGGGCAGGAGCAGAAGGGGACGACAGAGGATGAGATGGCTGGATGGCATCACAGACTTGATGGACATGAATCTGAGTGAACTCCGGGAGTTGGTGGTGGACACGGAGGCCTGGCGTGCTGCGATTCATGGGGTCGCAAAGAGTCAGACACGACCGAGTGACTGAAATGAACTGAACTGAACTGAACTCAAATTCTACCTCTCGATCATACACATGAGAACTGAGTGTGGTAAGAGAAAACACTGATATGAAAAATTTAGGAACAAAGAAGCTGTGATTAATGGCATAGGTTAACTCACAGCATTTGGGTTCTCAAAGATAGCCTTATGGAAGAGGAGGAAGAGAATCACTGGGCAAGGCAGTTAGGAAAACGAAATGTCAGTCTCTCTAAGTAAAGCCGTGCCTTCATCCTTCATAGCCCTCCACTGCCCTGTACTGGCCCCAAACTACATGATTAATTGGTTGAGAGGTGTGAAAATTTAGGTCTGAGCACATGTCACTGTGGGGCTTTCATCAAAAACTCTTTTTAATTCATAGATGAATTTTAGAAGCCCAAACACATTGTGCGGGCATTCAAATACTTCTAAACCTACTAACGGCTATAATAGAGGGACTTCTCTTTATTCTAAACTTTTGTATTTGTAAGTGCAGTCAATTCTTTTTGAGGCATTCATTGTTTTGTTCTGCTTCTTGGCAATCAGTCCATCCATCCATCAGACCATCCATCCATTTATCATCACTACTGAATCATCAGGATAATACTTAACATAATTATTCACTCCTCAACAACCTGGCAGGTGGCTAAAATCAGCACTAGTTTTCAGATGTGCAAACTGAGGTACAAAGGATTAAATAACATATAAAAGTCCTATAGCTAAAAGGCAAAGGATCTGGGATTAAAAATGTGGTTTGACACATTAAGACACATAGAGTCTATATTCTTAATCTCTGGTCTTGAATTTCTAAATCTACTTATGCAATTGTTCCCTAATGTTTCCCACACCACGTAACTCCAAAAGAACAAAATCAGCTTATTGCCTAATGATGGAACAGGAGTTATTGTGATAATTATCCAATTCAGTGTTGGGGAATGACAATATTTTACTGTGTACTGACTGTAGGCAAATTACTATGTCAGAAGCTGATGTCAGCAGCAGATGACATGCTTCCAAAGAGCCTACAGACAAGCTGACGTGTACAAGGCAGCCAGGATTGCATCATCTAATTGTACAAAACTCAGCACTTTTGTAGTCTTTCTTTCAAATTATTTAAATTGGGATTTACTTCAGACACTTATAATACCCTTATTCTAGCATTATCCTTATATACAAATCCATCTAAATTTTGTTTTCTAACATTTCTGCCTTTTAATCAACTCTCTTATTTAGATGTTTCTCTTTCCTCTTCTATAATTAATTTCAAGTATGAGGATAGGGTGATTGAGCAAAGATGATTCTATTTCTCTTTTACTCTTTCCCTTTATTTTTCTTTTGCTGCAATCAACTATCTGCACTGCCAACTTTTCTCAGTTGAGATAAACATCAGACCCTAGTCTTCTTTGCTTGCTTTTTAATTCAGACACTTTCAAGTGTTCTAACAAATACACCCTTCCTCTAATTAGCTAAGGCAAAACTGTGTAGAGGATGACGTGTGCCCTGGAGTAGTTTCCGCTTGGATCTCTCCCCATGCAGCCTGCTGCCTGGTATTGATATCTCCTTCCAACAGTATCACATGGTGGATTAGAATTCCAGCTCTGTAACTGACCTGTGACTGGATCTAACTTTCAGATATCTCAAGTTCCTTGTTTGTAAACTGGAGACAGTAATAGTACATGCCTCATATGGTTGCTCTGATAATTAAATAAAACTTGTGTTATCATCTTATCTTAACTCATTATGATCATTTAATAAAGTATCTGCTATCCTTACCACCACTACCATCACCCAACACTTATAATCATCATCCTAGGGTTTTCCGCAACTCCCTTATCAGCCTATGTTGACATTTCCTGGTCCATACAGCTGTGCTGGAGAAGGCAATGGCACCCCACTCCAGTCCTCTTGCCTGGAACATTCCATGGATGGAGGAGCCTGGTAGGCTGCAGTCCTTGGGGTCTCGAAGAATCGGACACGACTGAGCAACTTCACTTTCGCTTTTCACTTTCATGCATTGGAGAAGGAAATGGCAACCCACTCCAGCGTTCTTGCCTGGAGAATCCCAGGGACGGGGGAGCCTGGTGGGCTGCTGTCTATGGGGTCGCACAGAGTTGGATACGACTGAAGTGACTTAGCAGCAGCAGCAGCAGCAGCAGCAGCAGCAGCAGCAGCAGCAGCAGCAGCAGCAGCACAGCTGTGCTAAGTTGCTTCATGTCTGATTCTCTGTGACCGTATGGACTATAGTCTGCCAGGCTCCTCTGTCCATAGGATTCTCCAGGCAACAATACTGGAGTGAGTCACTGTGCCCTCCTCCAGGGGATCTTCCAGACCCAGGGCTCAAACCTGCATCTCCCGCAGCTCCTGCATTGCAGGCGGATTCTTACCGTTGAGACACCAGGGAAGCCCCCCATACAGCTAAGAGCTGCTTTATTTCTCACTCTTCCTGCACTACCGTTTTTTTTTTTTTTTTACCTTTCCATGCAGCTTGCAGAGTCTTAGTTTCCCAACCAGGTATTGTACCCTTGGCAATGAAAGCTTGGAGTCCTAATCACTGGACTGCAAGGGAAGTCCCTTTATGGTACCTAAAATCATACTCCCTAATGTAGAGAGTTGGCTTTGCTTTAGTCAATTAAAAGGGGGGAAAAAAACAAACCTGACTAATTCAATCAAAGATACGCAGATATTTAGTGAGTCTTTTAGAAGATTCAGGATACAAGGAGGATTTCTTATTTACAAGTCAAAGTCTAACATTTACTCCCAAGCTTTAATTTGTTGTATTGCATCTCCAGTCACAGAAAATAGTTATACAGCCAACTGGAATCAATACTAGAATAGGGATCAGCTAACACGATCAGTTCAGTTCAGTTGCTCAGTCCTATCCGACTCTTTGTGACCCCATGGACTGTAGCATTCCAGGCCTCCTTGTCCATTGCTAACATGTTAATGAGATATAATTTTGGTTTTAGCAATAATTCTATGAAGGAATTATGGCAAAATGATGTCTATTTAATCTTAGTTGGGGGAAAGATGTTTATGTTTGGTACTTTTCTTAGTTTGAATAGTTTCATTATGAAAAATTAAAGAATAACTATGCTTCCCTCATAAGCCCTAAATGTCTCCACTGCCAATGTCTGAGAATGTAATATCACATCTTCCCAGAAGAGTCTCTTCCTTTTATCTTCAGAATTGCATTATCTAATTACTGTACTATTTAACTAAAATATTTTAAAACTAATTAGACACTGTTTTGTTTTAACTATTTCTCCAGATGTCTTCCTTGCTTACCAGCCAAATTTAGGAAGTGATGGCAAACAAAGGTTGGCAGGAGCTACATGTTTAACTGTTTGTGGGCACCGTATAATACCAATACTGTCATTTTAAATGTACTTTACTGTTCTCATAGGTTTTTATACTCTCTGCCATTTCCATTACTGATGATTCTGTGCTTCTTCCTGCTCATTTAAGCTAAAACCCCTTGTCATACCCAACCTCTCAAATCAAAGATAATATTTATTTTGAATATTATTTATTTCAAAAAAAATATCTATGTATGTATCTCAAGACATATCTCAATTACTGGAAAAATCCTCTACTTGCAGGAGATGAGAAGTTTCTTGCATTTATATTATAGATGGACAAATAGAAGTGCAGGACTTTAAATCCCAATTAAGATAATAAAAATAATAACTATAGCTAACATTTATTGAAAACTCACTCTGTTGCTTGTTATAATTTTTTTTTAATCCTTTCAACAACCCCATTGTTGTTGTTGCTGCTCAGTTACTAAGCTGTGTCTGACTCTTTGTGACCCCATGGTCTGTAGCACACTAGGCTCTTCTGTCCTCTACTGTTTTCCAGCATTTGCTCAAATTCATATCCATTGAGTCTGTGGTGCTATTTAACTGTCTCTTACTCTGCTTCCTGCTTTTCCTTTTGCCTTAAGTCTTTCCCAGCATCAGGGTCTTTTCCAGTGAGTTGGCTTGTCAAGTGGACAAGTTATTGGAGCTTCAACTTCATTCCTTCCATTAACTATTCAGGGTTGATGTTCTTTGGGATTGACTGGTTGATCTTCTTGCAATCCAAGGCACTCTCAACAGTCTTCTCCAGCATCACAATTCAAAAGCATCAGTTCTTCAGCACTCAGCTTTCTTTATGGTCCAACTCTCATATCCGTACATGACCGCTGGAAAAACCATATGGACCTTTGTCGACAAAGTGATGTCTCTGCTTTTTAATTAGTTGTCTGGGTTTGTCATAGCTTTCCTTCCAAGGAGGAAGCATCTTTTAATTTCATGATTGTGGTCACCGACCGCACTGATGTCAGTTCAGTTCAGTTCAGTTCAGTCTCTCAGTCATGTCTGACTCTTTGCGACCCAGTGCACTGCAGCACGCCAGGCTTCCCTGTCCATCACCAACTCCCAGAGTTTACTCAAACTCATGTCCATCAGGTCAGTGATACCAACCAACCATCTCATCCTCTGTTGTCACCTTCTCCTCTTGCCTTCAATCTTTCCATGCATCAGGGTCTTTTCAGTTCTTCTCATCAGCTTGCCAAAGTTTGGAGCTTCAGCTTCAGTATCAGTCCTTCCAATGAACACCCAGGACTGATTTCCTTTAGGATTGACTGGCTGGATCTCCTTGCAGTCCAAGGGACTCTCAGGAGTCTTCTCCAACACCACAGTTCAAAAGCATCAATTCTTCGGGGCTCAGCCTTCTTCACAGTCCAACTCTCACGTCCATACATGACTACTGTAAAAACCATAGCCTTGACTAGATGGACCTTTGTTGGCAAAGTAATGTCTCTGGTTTTGAATATGCTATCTAGGTTGGTCATAACTTTCCTTCCAAGGAGTAAGTGTCTTTTAATTTCATGGCTGCAATCACCATCTGCAGTGATTTTGAAGCGCCCAAAAATAAAGTCTGACATTATTCCTACTGTTTCCCCATCTATTTGCCATGAAGTGATGGGACCAGATGCCATGATCTTCGTTTTCTGAATGTTGAGCTGTAAGCCAACTTTTCCCCTCTCCTCTTTCACTTTCATCAAGAGGCTCTTTAGTTCCTCTTCACTTTCTGCCATAAGGGTGGTGTCATCTGCATATCTGAGGTTATTGTTATTTCTCCCAGCAATCTTGATTCCAGCTTGTGCTTCTTCCAGCCCAGCATTTCTCATGATGTATTCTGCATATAAGTTAAATAAACAGGGTGACAGACGTACTCCTTTTCCTATTTGGAACCAGTCTGTTGTTCCATGTCCAGTTCTAACTGTTGCTTCCTGACCTGCATATAGGTTTCTCAAGAGGCAGGTTAGGTGGTCTGGTATTCCCATCTCTTTCAGAATTTTCCACAGTTGTGATCCACACAGTCAGAGGCTTTGGCATAGTCAATAAAGCAGAAATAGATGTTTTTCTGGAACTCTCTTGCTTTTTCAATGATCCAGCAGATGTTGGCAATATGATCTCTGGTTCCTCTGCCTTTTCTAAAACCAGCTTGAACATCTGGAAGCTCACGGTTCATGTATTGCTGAAGCCTGGCTTGGAGAATTTTGAGCATTTCTTTAGTAACGTGTGAGATGAGTGCAATTGTGCGGTAGTTTAAGCATTCTTTGGCATTGCCTTTCTTTGGGATTGGAATGAAAACTGACCTTTTCCAGTTGCTTTCTACTGCTGCTGCTGCTGCATCTCTTCAGTCGTGTCTGACTCTGTGCGACCCCATAGGCAGCAGCCCACCAGGCTCCCCCGTCCCTGGAATTCTCCAGGCAAGAACACTGGAGTGGGTTGCCATTGCCTTCTCCAATTGCTTCCTAAGGCCCACTTAATTTCACACTTCAAGATTGCTGGCTCTAGGGCAGTGACCACACCACTGTGGTTATCTGAGTCATTAAGACCTTTTTTGTGTAGTTATTCTATGTATACTTGCTACCTCTTCTTAATCTCTTCTGCTTCTGTTAGTTCTTTACTGGTTTTGTCCTTTATCATGCCTATCCTTGCATGAAATGTATCTCTAATTTTCTTGAAGAGATATCTAGTCTTTCCCATTCTATTTGTTTTCCCTATTTCTTTGCATGTTCGTTTAAGATGGTCTTTTTATCTCTCTGTCCTCTCTCTGGAACCCATCATTCAGTTAGGTATATCTTTCCCTTTCTTCCTTGCCTTTTGCATCTCTTCTTTCCTCAGCTACTTGTAAAGCCTCCTCAGACAACCTTTCTTGCATTTCTCTTTCTTTGGGATGACTTTGGTCACTGGCTCCTGTACAACAGTTCTTCTGTGTCCATAGTTCACTCTGTTTACTCTACCAGATCTAATCCCTTGAATCTATACATTACCTCCACTGTATTATCATAAGCAATTTGATTAAGGTCATACTTGACCGGCCTAGTGATTTTCCCTACTTTCTTCAAGTTAAGCCTGAATTTTGCAATAAGGAGCTCATGATCTGAGCCAATGTCAACTCCAGCTCTTGTTTTTGCTAACTGTATAATGCTTCTCCATCTTTGTGTACAAAGAACATAATTGATCTGATTTCAGAATTGACAATCTGGTGATGTCCATGTGTAGAGTAATCTCTCGCATTGCTGGAAAGGGGTGTTTGCTATGACCAGTGTGTTCTCTTGGCAAATTTCTGTTAGCCTTTGCCCCACACACCAAGGCCAAATTTTCTGTACTCTGGGTGTCTCTTTACTTCCTACTTTTGCATTCCAAAGTCTTTTGATGAAAAGGATATCTTTTTTTGGTGTTAGTTCTAGAAGGTGTTGTAGGTCTTCATAGAACCAGTCAATTTCAGCTTCCTCAGCATCAGTGATTGGGGCATAGACTGGGATTACTGTGATGTTGTATGGTTTGCCTTGGAAACGAACCAAGATCTTTCTACCGGTTTTGAGGTTTTGCCCAAGTACTGCATTTTGGACTCTTTTGTTGACTGACAACCCCATTAAATGTGCATTATGATTATCTTCATTTCACAGATGATATGACCAAGGCACAGGGAGGTCATGTAACTTGCTCACAAAGGTAGATCGAGCAGGATTCACTTTTTAAACTCTGTTCTGTACAAGACTGAATTACCATGCCTAGACTTGCATGCATTTGCTTAACAGGTTGGATTTCTACCAGAGATGTCCTAACACTTCCTACAGGACTGACAATGTTCACAACAGTGTCAGCATCTTTTACTCTTTATACTCACTCTAAGGCAATATTATTGTTTTTTTAAATGCCAGCAGTGATGCCTCTGGCCTCAGGCTTGGCCCTCTGTGGGTGCTGACTCTCTGCCATGAGCTCTCAGTCTTCAGTCTTGCTGGACCTAGCCATGGTGATGGTTTATAGAAGGGGCATCACACAGGGAACTTTGCAAAGCCTTTGGCAGACACACAAAGACCTCTGATCTGAACACAGGGGTTTGCAAGTAGTTAGGTTCAGGGACTGCTTGGTGCATTTCAGGCAGACAATTCTCCTGAGACCATTAGAACAAAACCATACATTTGTGCAGTGTTTTGTGGTTTTCAAAGTCCCTTAACATATAGAATCTCACTTGACCTTCTTCCCAATCCTTTGAGGCAGGCAGGAGCAGTATTCTCATTATCTCCCTTCTTTACATTTTTAGAGAAATGTGATATTCAAAGAGGATAAGTGATTTGTCAAGCTCACAAAATGTGAAGCATTTCAAATACAGAGTCAAAACAAGTCAGCCCTGGACACATGTCAGGCTGCTTAAAACAACAAAGCTAGTTTTTTTTCTGTAGACACGAACAAATGATGGATTTGAAAACGACAACAACAACATGATCAAAGCAATACTGCTTTCTGATATCTCTGCTTATTGTCTCACTTCCAAATCCCACTCACTACTGTCTGGTCAAAAACCAACCATGCTGATGGAACCCTATCACTAGAGATGGATAATTATGATGGGCGTGTGGGTCATACAATACATTTCCAGTCCCCACAAGCCTCTAGTTCTGTCATCTAAAGTGTTCTTCATTGGCTGTAACAAACATATTTATATTAAAAAACAAGAGTCTGACAAAATCTGTGGTAGCTTTTAAATATTTTTTTATGATGTTTCTTTTCAGTAACTGACATTTTGATTTTGATCAGCTTCAAAAGCAACTTGGATTTTCTGCTCTCTTAATATGAAAGTAAGTTTGGTGTCATTTCTGTAGATATAGCAACAGTGATAAATATTGCTTTATGTGTCGGGGATGTTCTTGAAAATTATCTGTAAACTGAATCACCAAAAATGTGATGGAGGCTCTTAAAGTGAAGACTGCTTTGATAAGAAATATCACTTACTGATGTGTTATAATTTCACAGTCAGCTTTATCAAACCAGAGTAGACCTTAGAATTTTTCTCTCTCTCTGTGTATGCATGTATAATTTGTAAGTACATAATGATAAAATATTTTTTACTCATTACTCTGTAGCCAGAATTACTAAGTTATAAGTTTGTGCTACTACAGTAGTTATAATATGAGTGAGCATGATTTTGAAAGACTTAACCAAATACAGGTTGTATAGCCATTTAGAAAACTAATATACATGCTTATCACTGTCACTGGAATTAGAAGAACTGACCATTTTCTTCACTTGCTTTGATAGGAGAAAACTTTTCATTTCTTTTTTTTCCATTACTAGGATGGAATTCTTTGTAAAGTTGGATTATTAGAAAGGAGAGGCACATAAAAGGATTGCCCTTATGAAATAAAGTGAAAGTTATTATTCTGACTGAGACCTGTCAAAGGTTTAAGAACTTTATTAGATGTGTAGACTTTTTCTTATGGGTTAAAAGAAAGGATAGTTTCTGAATTTACATTGCCAAAACCCAGGTTATTTGAGTATTTAGTTATCAATACCTTGTATGAACAGCTGAAAATAACAGAATTGTGTTTAGTGAGAGGCATTTCAGAACCTTAAAGGATGAAGGAGGTGGCTGGTAAATCCCAGTAGGAAAACAACTATTTCCCCCCAGTAAAGTCCATTTAATTCTGATGGTCCTTTGTGACCATTTTGAAGTAATTCATCAGCTCCCTGGAGACTGACAATACTGATAGCTTCATCTGGCAGGGGAACAGTCTTGAAACCAGTTCGCATGGCCCAGCAGCTTCAGCAGCTGAATAATTGAGTGGAAAAATCCATTATTGAAGGAATTTGATCTTCCTGCTATTTGCTTTTCCAAGAAGTTGAAAAAAAAATACCTATCTTCGTGACTGACACATTTTTTTCATGTTATCCTGGAGGAGCTTATTTCAGAGCTTCTGTCAATCCAGGTAGATTCAAATTATACACTTCAGCATTTTAAGTCATAAAAACCTTAAAATTAAATCATCAGAACTTATACAGATTTCAAAAAAAATTAACTGTTATATTTTAATATGCTTTTAGTATGTTATATTTTATTTTAAAAAATCTATGGGGGTGTAAGCTGATCAACATAGTACATGTTAATGAATACTTGCTGAAGGGATGAATAAACCAATTTAGCGTCCAAGCCCCATTTGAGAAGCTTATCATAGACATTCAGAATTTTGTCCAAATGCAGAAATTTCTTTGGGTCTGAATATAAGAAATTGTATTCAACAAATCTTCAGCATCTATGTACAAGGAACTGTGGGGCCATAAGGGAAAGATACTAAGTGCCATGTAATACAGAGGTGCCACTGTAGACCCAGCAAGTATTGTGGAAGGGTGGGAGTGTGTTAATTCCAACTTGTGATCATCAGAGAAGATTGTATAAATCCTGACCCTGGCCTGGCAGTTTCTACAAGTTATAATTTATTTAAAGCTTGTTTTTTTGAAAAATGCTCTTCAAATAGGTTCCAGAATTTTCTTTCTGCTCCAACACAGACCATGAATAACAGAACTGAGTATAATGACTATTGTCAAAGGAATCATATCCCCAGTATATGCATCACGGTTTTTTACAAGGCAAGAATGGAGTAATTTAAAAAATTTCCTTAAAGGTCATCACCTCCTTTACTACCCCCTCCAGTTCCCCAATCTTTTAGATTATGTTTTAAAGTCTATTTTTCACTTTTATACAAACATAAACTTTTATACAAACATTCACTGTAAGTCCTTGACTGATGTATTTCAGTGATAGGTTTGTACGAAACACTTCTACTGACCTCATTCTGAAGGCACCACTGATTCTGTGTCCTTGATGTTTAATTATGGGGAACTTCACCACTCAGCCTTCATCTGTAATAAAAACTGAATGGAATCACAGTTGCCAGTCACCTTACATGTAAAACTTACAGGACACCAGGGACAGACATGTCAAGCAAGGACTCAAGAGCCAAACTGCTTTCTGGAATCTTCTACTTCTACCCAATCCAGTTGCTGCTTGCCTCCTGTATATTAAGTTCCATTCAGAACGCAATGAAAGAAAAGAATCTGGATCTTTAACAAAAGCAAACTGCTTACAGAAAAATAAGCCTCCAATGTAAATGGTTTTCAGTTTTAAAAAAAATGGACATTTTGACAGTTGACTATTACGAATCAGGGGCTCTCTGTGTATAGGTTCCCACCCTTGCTGAAGATGGAATGCGTTTTTCTATGGGTTTGGGGAGCTGTGGAGCCAAGTGCAAGGCAGCCACGATTTCAGGTCATGTGGACCAGAGCCAGCTGTAGGCTCTGACATAGAGAATGGCTTGTGACGACTAGGCTTGCCTGGCGCTCTTGGCATTCCAGCCCTAGCTGGGAGTTGAGTGGTCTGAGTTCATGCTTGGTGCTTCTGTGGGATGAGGAAAAGCATTGCCAGTGCCAGCTGTAGGGGAAAAAAATGCCCCAAACCTGACTCCAGCTCTCCACATGGTTGCCTGCTTTTTGCCAAGTTCAAGCCTTGGTCTGATTCCTCCTCAGAGAGGACTTCTTGACCACTCTATCCAGCAGCCACTCTCCCAAAGTCTATCTCCTTATGCTGTTTAATTTCATTCGGAGAACTTGTCACTGTCTGGAATATATGCTTCATGAGAGCTGGAACCACGCGGATTTTGTTTACTGTTGCAATTTCAGCACCTAGAACACACTTGGCACATGTAAATACTCAAAAACTTTGTGTTGAAAGGATAAAATTAAGTTGGATTTTTTTTTCTTTTTAGAAAAATAGGCTTTTTAGCCTATTACAAGAGTTAAGAGATAAGTTTAGTCGCTAATAGGGAAGGGAAGAATCTTAAATTATCCTGTCTCCTGAATGCCTCTCTCCTCACCCCCTTCCTCTACCAACAGATTCTGATATATCTTTCAGGTGACCAAATCCTTTATGAAAAATCTCCATAGTGTAAGAAGAGATATTATCAGTGACCATGTGCTCTGCTTATAAATGGATTGGAGATGGGAAAAATACTGCAAACCTCTGGCTTAATGGAAAGAACATCAGAAATGAATTTCAGAACTGCATCTACTACCAGTAAATGGACACTTGGGTAATTAATTGGTTTGTTCTTCCATCAGATATGGATAACAGTACCTACTTCATAGACCATTATGGTTTAGATAAGACATTATATATGAACGCACTCAGCACAGTGTCTGACACAAAGTAGCATCTTGATACCTCTTAGCTGGATATGAATATGCACGACTTTGGGCAGCTATAGCCCTTCTATGTACTTCAGTGTCCTTATCTGTAAAAGAGTACTAACTCCAACTCATGGGGAAACTGTGAAGAATGAATGAAATGACAGCACACCCTCTTATGAACATTCAGGCATGAGGCTCTATTTTTGGTTTTGTCATGAGCTAAGTGACTACATCAGTCTTTGGTGTCTTTAAATCTTTATCAGTAAAAAGAGGATTTTATCTGCATTATCTACTTCACTTTGAGGATAAAATGAAATAAAGGTCTGGAAAATGCTAAAAGTAAAAAGTATTATGAAACGTGAGTTTTTTGTCATCACCACCATCAACATCAAAATGATGCTTTCAGTGGCTCTGATAACAACTCAGATAAACAGTAAAGGTCCTACTAGAACCTGCATGACAATAATCTTTCAGTCATAAATCAACTTGGTGGCTTGGAAAGTATATAGGATGAAAGTTCCATATACTTCTGAGGGTTTGTATTCTCCACAAAACAGAGCTCAATATTTCAATAAATATTTGTTGAGTGGAAAGAATGGGGGCTTAATTCTCAAAAGTAGTCAGCTCAGAAAGTATTCAATAGTGAAGTAATGTTATGGTGATAAAATCTACTAAACAATTCTTTTACTATGAATTCAGATACCTTACTTTCCCCTCACTTCCCAGCGTTATGTGTGAGTCAGTGGGTCACAGTTACAAGGGTTAAACACAAAATAAAAGAGTGGCGAGGAAGGCCTGGGTACATTACCCTACGCAGTCATCAGGCCAAGGGCAAAGAGGCTTGAGTCCTTTCTTGTGGCTCCTGGTATAGGATGGGGAGTCTACTAGCCTGGCTGGGGCCAGAGCCTGAGGATCAGTGCCATGAGCTGTAGTTGCAGGACAAGGGAAACTCTGGGTGGTGTCTAGTTTAAGAGGTGTAGGGCTTTTACAAAATTAAGCTAGAGTAGCTTAGGACTGCCTGTGTAACCAGACTATGGTTATCATGGGGCTTCACATCAGTCATTGTTGATGTTTGGCACTTTGGTTGCTTGGACGGGTAAAAAAGAGACTGGGTCCCTGGCCTTTTCTCACCACTGCTACAAGGAAAAGAAGCCCAGTGTAGGTCCTCTGTGATGTTGTCATAACACCTAGTACTCATCTACAACACAGATCTTCTTCAGCATATTCAAGTATTAAATTTTTGATATTTCTGTCATTAGACAGTGATAGGTGCTTAGTTAATCCTCACATCCCCAGTGCTGGACAAAGTCTCTGGCATAGAAAAGGTTCTATACTGGTTAAATGAATGAGGGAGGGAATGGATAACATGTGTGATAGGTTCTTTCACTCTCAAACCCCAATGCTGCTCTCACTCTAAAGAGAGGACAAAGGATTCATCAACCAATTAAGGAACATCTAACATCGTCACTCTGTCCTACTACTTCTACCCCATTATAGACAGTCTAAGAATTTCAGTTACACCTATAAGAAAAAGTTTATTTCCAAAATAGGACTTGAACGCCACATTTAACTGAAATGATAATAAAAGGAAAGTAAATATGAAACCCTTCTGTGATAGAAACTATTAGTGGTAATTATGGTGATTCTACATATATAGGTTTAAAAATCACACAAACTAGTAGAAATCTATAGGAATTACTCTCATTTATTATGTTCACTAACTCTCAACTTGTGATTATTTAGATCGGAGCAAGAGCAAAGTTTTCTCTTTTAAAAATAAAAAGTAGACACAGTTGGGAGAATATTTACCTAGTAAAGAAAAGCCTTCAAGGCCTTTAGAAGCATTCACATACATGCAAAAGGGGAAATCACAATGCAGGCAGCAGCCAGTATGGTCAATAAACAAAGCAACTTTATATACCGACTGAAAGAGGACAAATTCTAGTCAGAATTTCAGCAGAGATAATGCCAGTTCCTTAAAAATTAAGTCTATTTCAAACTTTAATTAATTACAATTGTATTCCCTCTGAATTAATGCAAGTAAGTAACCACATTTTATCTTCTTCCACATATGTCAGTAGAGGCAGGCTCTACTTGTCTATTTATATGTATAGTGAAGTAAAGTAGAGTCGACTTTGATAATCTAGTGAGAATAATAAGCATTTAATTTCTTCTGATATGACTGTTATCGCAAGCCTGCAATCTACCTTTAATCAAGGCAGATCAATTTAAAGATGCATCTGCAAGTCTTAACTAAAGTGCTTAATGATTCAGTTGTATCGAAGCTTGAAATGTAAAGAGTGGAAACTTCATTTTGTAGTTAATTCTAAAGGCAGCTTTAACGAATATTCACAAAAAGAATGACTGAGTTGAATTAAGCAGTGTGGAAAAGACATACAAAAAGAACAGTTATGCAAAAACAAATTTAAATGGCAAGAAATACCTTAACATGCTTTGTACACAAATAAAAGAATGTTACTTCTATCAAGCAAAGTATTATTGGCTGTGTCACCTCTTATATCCATTTATCATGCCATAGCTTTGGGACTTTGGAGAAGGCAATGGCAACCCACTCCAGTACTCTTGCCTGGAAAATCCCATGGACGGAGGAGCCTGGTGCACTGCAGTCCATGGGGTGGCAAAGAGTCAGACACAACTGAGCGACTTCACTTTCACTTCACTTTCATGCATCGGAGAAGGAAATGGCAACCCACTCCAGTGTTCTTGCCTGGAGAGTCCCAGGGACGGGGGAGCCTGGTGGCCTGCTGTCTATGGGGTCACACAGAGTTGGACACGACTGAAGCAGCAGCAGCAGCAGCTTTGTGACTTACACCCTGCGTGAATTTGTCTGGCAGGCAGATGACTATATTTGCTTTTAATGAGGGAAGAACAGAAGTGATAGTATTTGTGAATTCTTTAGTTCAACCAACATTGTTATTCAGTACTCAAATATGGGTTAGACATTGGGATTGATCCTGGGGATAAACAAGAAGAACAAGATAAGGTCACTGATTCCCTCAGTGAGCCTGTAGTCACTTGGGGAGGATGGACATACAAAAGATAATGATTTAGAGCTCATTAGTCACTCCAATAAAGAGTGCAAAGGTCTAGCCATTTATCTTCTGACAGTGAATGCTGGCCAAGTCTAAGAGTGTAAATCTTCAGTTCAGTTCAGTTCATTTCAGTAGCTCAGTCGTGTCCGACTCTTTGCCACCCCATGAATTGCAGCACACCAGGCCTCCCTGTCCATCACCAACTACCGGAGTTCACTCAAACTCACGTCCATCGAGTCGGTGATGCCAGCCAGCCATCTCATCCTCTGTTGTCCCCTTCTCCTCCTGCCCTGATCCCTCCCAGCATCAGAGTCTTTTCCAATGAGTCAACTCTTCGCATGAGGTGGCCAAAATACTGGAGTTTCAGCTTTAGCATCATTCCTTCCAAAGAAATCCCAGGGTTGATCTCTTTCAGAATGGACCGGTTGGATCTCCTTGCAGTTCAAGGGACCCTCAAGAGTCTTCTCCAACACCACAGTTCAAACGCATCAATTCTTCGGTGCTCAGCCTGCTTCACAGTCCAGCTCTCACATCCATACATGACCACAGGAAAAACCATAGCCTTGACTAGACAGACCTTAGTCGGTAAAGTAATGTCTCTGCTTTTGAATATACTATCTAGGTTGGTCATAACTTTTCTTCCAAGGAGTAAGCGTCTTTTAATTTCATGGCTTCAGTCACCATCTGCAGTGATTTTGGAGCCCCCAAAAATAAAGTCTGACACTGTTTCCACTGTTTCCCCATCTATTTGCCATGAAGTGATGGGACCGGATGCCATGATCTTCGTTTTCTGAATGTTGAGCTTTAAGCCAACTTTTTCACTCTCCTCTTTCACTTTCATCAAGAGGTTTTTTAGGTCCTCTTCACTTTCTGCCATAAGGGTGGTGTCATCTGCATATCTGAGGTTATTGATATTTCTTCTGGCAATCTTGATTCCAGCTTGTGTTTCTTCCAGTCCAGCGTTTCTCATGATGTACTCTGCATGGAAGTTAAATAAGCAGGGTGACAATATACAGCCTTGAGGTACTCCTTTTCCTATTGGGAACCAGTCTGTTGTTCCATGTCCAGTTCTAACTGTTGCTTCCTGACCTGCATACAGATTCCTCAAGAGGCAGGTTAGGTGGTCTGGTATTCCCATCTCTTTCAGAATTTTCTACAATTTATTGTGATACACACAGTCAAAGGCTTTGGCATAGTCAATAAAGCAGAAATAGATGTTTTTCTGGAATTCTCTTGCTTTTTCCATGATCCAGTGGATTTAGATTGTATTATTAGGTATTTGAATGCAACCTCCATCTATAAGAGTAGATCCTATGATCACCAAGGCAGGTATGAATGAAGTTCAGTGAAGAGCTTTGTGTCATGAGCTATGTTTTGTCATTAAAGTGCCTTTAATCTACCTTGATACAAACAGATCTGAATAAAGTGATTTTTATTTCCTTATCTTTGATAACATTCTAAAAGATACAGGATTGCTATTGTTATCTCTTTTTCACATTGGACAAAGAAACCTGAAAAGTGCTCACTTAGATTAGTAGCTACTGACCAATCTAATTGAGATTAAACTCACAAATGGAGGAAACTACACTTCGTGAAGATACTGTTCCTTCTGAGTAGGATCTACGTGATCTGTCTCAACTGATCAATTCTACATATTTAAGTATGTCATGGGCTCACTGTGGAGCTGGAGTTCACGGTGAAGGTCATCATTGACACCTATTGACTAAACACATGCTTATGAGCTCTGAGAAGGTCCTATGCAGGGAGACTGGATCCTATGTGATGAAAATTAAAGAAGCAATTAAAGAACCTGCCTCCCAATACAGGAGACATAAGAGACTCAGAGAAGGCAGTGGCACCCCACTCCAGTACTCTTGCCTGGAAAATCCTATGGACAGAGAAGGCTGGTAGGCTGCAGTCCATGGGGTCGCTAAGAGTCGGACACGACTGAGCGACTTCCCTTTCACTTTTCACTTTCATGCATTGGAGTGGAAATGGCAACCCACTCCAGTGTTCTTGCCTGGAGAATCCCAGGGATGGGGGAGCCTGGTGGGCTGCTGTCTATGGGGTTGCACAGAGTCGAACACGACTGAAGCGACTTAGCAGTAGCAGCAGCAGCAGTAACAATTAGAAGTTTGGGTACATCACAGCTAGATAGAGGGCTCTTGCCTGCAGTGACAGGGAAGCCTAGGGAAGGCTTGCTCCAAACCATTTTCAGAAGAATCAGGTAAACAACTGTCGTCATATCTGCCATTATTTTCATATATGCCAGCAAAGGATGTTTGAAGCAGATTCCACAAGAGGAAGGGGCATTTTGTGGGAGTATTCCATTCAAAAGCTATTTTTTTAAAAAGCCAGTTTCTATCAAAGCAGTTCATACCACCCAGGATTCAGCAATCTTGATTGTTTAAAAAATAGAGAGTCATATGATGTACCTTAGGAGTCTCTGCTACTTCTTACAACATTACTCATTGGAAATATTGTAATCATAGTATTATAAATGGAACTTAATTACAAAATAAAGTTTTCATTTTCACGCTTGATACTTCACTGTTCCTACTTTTGGCCTGCTGCTGCCAAGTCACTTCAGTCATGTCCAACTCTTAGTGACCCCATGGACTGCAGCCTACGAGGCTCCTCCATCCATGGGATTTTCCAGGCAAGAGTACTGGAGTGGGTGGCCATTGCCTTCTCCTAACTAGATGCTATTAAGTGTAAAAAAAGCAAACAATTCCCATTAACACAAAGCTTATAGTCTGGTGGGTAAAATGGGCTTCCCCATCTGAATTACAGAAACAATTTCAAAATTTTAATAGCGCTCAGTGTTTTTTAAACTTTATTTATTTTTAATTGAAGGATAATTGCTTTACCCCATTGTGTTGGTTCCTACCAAACATCAACATGAATCAGTCATAGGTTTACCCATGTCCCCTCCCACCTGAACATCCCTCCCTCCTCCCTCCCCACCCACCCCTTTAGGTTGTTACTGAACCCCAGTTTGAGGTCCCTGAGTCATATAGCAAATTCCTATTGGCTGTCCATTTTACAGATGGTGATGTATGTTTCCATGTTACTCTCTCCATACCTCCCACCCTCTCCTTCCTCCCCACCCCAGGCATGTCCATAAGTCCGTTCTCAATGCTTGCGTCTCCACTGTTGCTCTGCAAATAGGTTCATCAGTGCCATCTTTCGAGATTTCATATATATGTGTTAATATACAATATTCATTGTTCTCTTTCTGACTTCACTCTGTATAATAGGCTCTAGGTTCATCCAACTCATTAGGAGTGACTCAAATGAATTCCTTTTTATGGCTGAGTAATATTCCATTGTGTATATGTACCACAGCTTCTTTATCCATTCATCTGTCAGTGGACATGTAGGTTGCTTCTATGTCCTAGCTATTGTAAATAGTGCTCAGTGCTTTTAAGAAGCATTGTGGAGGGCTAAGAAAGCACCCATCAGGAATCCTAAATTTGGTCAAGAGGGCTGAGAGAAGTTTCCCCTGATGTTTAGGTAGAGACCTGGAGAATGACTAGGTGGAAGTGGGGTTGTGGGGGAGGCACAGAAGACAGCGCATGGAACAGTGCCTGTCACATAGTAGGCTCTTAATAAGTGATTGCTTAATTAATAATGCAACAGCATGGGCTCTTTAGCCTTTTGCCAAAGCTGACAAGGGCACCATGATATCTTCAAGGCTATGATCATAAGTTTTCACTGCTGGAAGCTACGCTGTGAGGTCTACAGCAGCTTCAAAGACAAGTTTCTATTTATTATGAGGTGTGCCGTGGAAGTCCTGCAGGAATTGTTTCACACTACTAAGAGTCAGTATCCAAGAAATTCATGTCCTTAGAGCAACTTGACCCCGAGAAGTTGTCAAGAGATTTCTGAAGTTGTTCCCCACAGACTGAGAGCATACAAGGGGAAACTGTACCATTGAGCGTGAATTTAGTCATATGTACTGCAGATTACAACAGTCTAAAACTGTGGCAAATGATCCATACGTAGTGTAGTCCAAAATATGATTCCCTTCACTCCATGCGCAGCACACCTTTCGCTCTAGTTTAATTTACCAAACCAAGTAGGAAAGATTTGTCAGGAAATCAAAAGTACCCTCTTACTCAAGTGCGCTCTCTGTACTAGCTTGTTATCCTATTATAACAAGGCTCAAAATAGAAAAAAAATGATTATAAAATAATATTTCTTTGGGCTTAATGACTCCTCTTACCCTCACACCACATTTTATGATTTTTATCTTTCTCTAATACTAAGTGAGCCAGGGGCTTATGTAATCAAGTCTGCACTCTGATTTTTGCTTGAGTGGGTGGTTTTTCTAGCTACCAAAACAATAATTAATATGTTAACCTAAAACTCCATTATGGGCATCTGAAGCTTTTTTTTTTTTTTTTTTGCATTTATATATATATATTTTTTAATTTTAAAATCTTTAATTCTTACATGCATTCCCAAACATGAACCCCCCTCCCACTTCCCTCCCCATAACATCTTTCTGGGTCATCCCCATGCACCAGCCCCAAGCATGCTGCATCCTGCGTCAGACATAGACTGGCGATTCAATTCACATGATAGTATACATGTTAGAATGGCATTCTCCCAAATCATCCCACCCTCTCCCTCTCCCTCTGAGTCCAAAAGTCAGAATGGCTGTGATCCAAAAATCTGCAAGCAATAAATGCTGGAGAGGGTGTGGAGAAAAGGGAACCCTCCTACACTGTTGGTGGGAATGCAAACTAGTACAGCCACTATGGAGAACAGTGTGGAGATTCCTTAAAAAATTGCAAATAGAACTACCTTATGACCCAGCAATCCCACTTCTGGGCATACACACCGAGGAAACCAGAATTGAAAGAGACACATGTACCCCAATGTTCATCGCAGCACTGTTTATAATAGCATCTGAAGCTTTTGAATCCTTGAGAGACAGAGTGACACATAGAACTTTTTGCAAATTCATACATAGCAACCTTGTGAAAAGCAGAGTCATCTTTTAAACTATTTAAACTGGTGTATGAGGCTCTGGCTTGCTAGTAGACCGTTAAGAGTCCCCTTACTCAACCCTCCCACCCTTCCATTAATGGCAAGTCTCTCTCATTTTTAAAAAATTGAGGTATAGTTGGTTTACAGTGTTGGGCTAGTTTCAGTTATATAGCAAAGTGATTCATTGATACATAC
This sequence comes from Ovis aries, assembly GCF_016772045.2. Lineage (NCBI taxonomy): Eukaryota > Metazoa > Chordata > Mammalia > Artiodactyla > Bovidae > Ovis > Ovis aries. The sequence goes on along the minus strand of NC_056057.1, from coordinate 47,302,201 downwards.
ATATCTATTTTTTTCAGATTATTTTCCTTTATAGGCTATTACAAAACATTGAGCACAGTTTCTTGTGCTATGCAGTAGGTCACTGTTGGTTATCTATATTTGTATAGAGTAGTCTGTGTATGTTAGGGCTTCCCAGGTGGTGGTAAAGGATCCATCTGCCAATGCAGGAGATCAAGAGACCTGGGCTCAATCTTTGGGTCGGTAAGATCCCCTGGCGAAGGGAATGGCAACCCACTCCAGCATTCTTGCCTGGAAAATTCCATGGACAGAAGAGCCTGGTGGGCTATAGTCTGTGGGGTTGCCAAAGAGTTGGGCATGACTGAGTGACTGAGTATGCTTGCAGTGTGTATATGCTACTGGCAACTCTCAAAATGGAACTGGTCGCTGTGGTTATTCCCAGTGCATCTTCTCACTTTTCAGTTGGTGCACAAAAATGATGTTGCAACAAATGAAACTGACTTTGTGACAGTAGAAGGAAAGCTCAGGTGTGGCTACATGAGAAGGAATGAGATTACGACTCTTCATGGACCATGTCTGGCTCCAGAGAAACCATCTGGGGATGGATCCAGTGAACATCTTCTGAGCAGGGACCACAAGCTACTTTGTCTCGCCATCTCCAGGGCCCATTGTAGGGCCTGGTATACAAGCACTCACTGAATAAATGAATATTATGTTTGTTGAGCTGGGTGGTGGAGAAGCAATAGGAAGTTAGGCAGCCTTAGAACTCTCAGGTGAAGGCAAGAAAACTGGCAAGCAGCAAGGCTTCTGCAGTCATGGTGGGTGTTATGACCTGCCCTCCATGTCACTCAGATGACTTTCACAGTACGATTGCTGAATGTTTAATTTCTGGTAAAAATAAAATATCCTTAAACATTGTCGCTTATATTTAAGTCCTCTTTTCTATCACCAGAGTCATCTTGATATTATAACTGATGGTATTACTCCTCCTGCTTAATACCTTCAGGACTGTCACATACCTACCAGATAAAGTCCACACCTTGACAGAGCTTAAGACAGCTTCCATAATTTGAAACTTACCAAGTTCTGCAACTTGTCACCCCCTTAGAGACCTGACTCTGCATAAACTCAGCTACTTGTAATTTCCACAACTGGGCCATTTCATGGGGCCCTAGGCTGCTGTTTATCTGTCTCCTCTGCCTTCCTCCCTTTGCTGAGCAATTGAACATCCACTTATCTTGTAAGACTCCACTCTGAACAAGTCTCTGACTCTCCCTTTCTGGATGGCCTTGTACATGCTTCTTCAGAGGCATTGCATAAGGTGTCACTGAATTTGTTAGTTAACATAGATATCTCTGAATTTTAGACAGAGGCCTAGAGGCCTCCTGTCTGGGGCCACTTTCATATCCATTTCTGCATCTCAAGTGCATATCATATGGTAGATGCTCAAGCAGACTAAATAAATACCCAATGAGCATTTCTCTCTGTGTTATTTTTGGCATCAAAATAAAAATAATTTGTCTCTTTTTTTCACACACAAACTAACCTCCAAGTTTTACGTCTCTAATATGGAAAAGAATCTCTCAACAAGATACATTTGAAAAGAAGGGTCCTTTTCAACATTTCACATACTGCCAGAAGTGCCTACCAACTTCTCCAGTAGTTTTCCAGTTGACTCATCTGGGGCCTACAGATTGGGTTCCTGTGCTCTGCTAGAAGAGCTTTTTATAAAACACCCCTATATTGCCTGGCATATAACATAGGAGACTTATAAAGTGAAAGGAAAAGGAAAGAGAAGTCGCTCAGTCATGTCCAACTCTGCGACCACATGGACTGTAGCCTACCAGGTTCCTCCATCCATGGGATTTTCCAGGCAAGAGTACTGGAGTGGGTTGCCATTTCCTTCTCCAGGGAATCTTCCCGACCCAGGGATCGAATCCGGGTCTTGCTCACTGCAGGTAGACTCTTTACCCCCTAAGCCACCAGGGAAGTTCTGTTTACCAAATCAATCACTTTTTAAAAAGTTACTACACTCATCTGTTGCGACTGCCTTCCATAAAAATGAAGTGAGTAGATAATGCTAATTCTAAAATATTTAAGATGTTTTTACTCCTTGGAAATTTTAATAGAATATTTAAATTAAATTTTCTTAAAACGTATACAACTTTTAAGAAAGGGAATCTGGGGACTTCCCTGGTGGTCCAGTGGCTAAGACTCCGAGCTCCCAATGCAAGGGGCCCAGTTTCAATCCCTCTCAGGGAACTAGATCCCACATGTTATAACTAAGACCCAGCCCAGCCAAATAAATAAATATTGAAAAAAGAAAGGGAATCTGGGACAGGGGAGATGAAAAAAACATAATTTAAGTCATTTCAAATTTCTACTTTGTAATACTTTGTACAATCAATTATTTTTTGAGCAGGAAGGATAATTTATATGTTGTGTTATCTCTTCTGTTTAAAATATAGAAGAAAAGATGTGGGCACAGATAACATCAGGGAAGAAAAACTAGTGGGCGGGGGCAAGTGGTATGTGAATTATAAAAGTTGCTTTTGGCTCTCTAAAAGATGCAAGAAGTAGATGTGAGAAGAAAGAACACTTGATCTTCTCTAACATGCTTTCCCCACGACCCTCAACTCCTCCTTTCTCTTTCTCCATTAGAACTGTCTAATTCTTAAGGCTTCTCTAGGTTCAAATTCGAACACACCTTCTTTTATGTCCTCCTTTCAAATGAACATAAATGAGCTTTATTTTCATGCTTCACCTTCCCCATAATTTATACATGTTCTGATATCCTAATTCAGATTTTCATTCTATTCATTTTTCACATTAATTCTCAACTGACTGACCCTCTTCATCTGTAATTATTACCATGAAGGTTTTGAATATCATTAAACTCTTCTCACTGGCTGTGTTAACTTTAAGGTAATTTGATTAATTCAGCAAGTCATTGGTAGATGCAAAACTAACACCTCACCGAATTTGTGCATTATCAGTATTTTGCAGTAACTAGATATGAAAGATAAATTAAATCCTTAGGGACCAGATTTTTAAAAGGCTGGTTGTTTCCCTGCAAGATTTTAAGTAATTCTGCTAAGCTTTAAAAAGTACGTTCTAAATTGTTTTCCCCAGAATTATAAGCAGAACAATCTTCTGAATTCCCCTGCAGTCTTGGTTTAATAGCTTTTCATTTCTGTGCAGTGTGTATATTTCCAGGGCTCAGTCAAAGGTTCTTCACTTGGGAAAACACAATGACTTGGAGGCAGCAAAAGTTATCAACTGATAAATTGTAGAACAATGTAACTTGCCAAGGTCCTCATGCAAAGGCTTCTGCTCTCTTCATCCCTTATCGCAGTACAAAGCCAGGTTAGTATGTGTGTGTGTCGGGGACAAAGCTATGTTAGTGTGTGTGGGTGGGTATGTTTCCCTAGTACATTATTCCACTTCCACCATGAGCTGCATCATGTTCAAATACAGTAGCTTTGGATTAAAATGATAAAGCAAGTGATGTAGAGTGCTGAAGAGCCCCATGCAGATCTTGACAAAAGTAAGGCCTGTTCATGGTGTGTGTGTATGTGTGACAGGGAGGCCTGGCGTGCTGCGATTCATGGGGTCGCAAAGAGTCAGACACGACTGAGCGACTGAACTGAACTGAACTGACTGATGTATGTGCATAAGGCTTTAGTGTAAAAATAAAACATAAAACCAAAATAAAATCCAAAAGATGGCATCTACATTGGTAAGCCTGCTCAACATTTCCTAGTTGATTTAGGTTCATCAAATTCATTGAGCTACTTTGGTGACTCCTATTTCTTCTGCGGACCACTATGACCAGTGAGTTTTTTCTTCTAAGTACCTACTTAGATGATAATTTTAGTTAAATGCTAGGAAACAGAATAAAATCATGTTAAAATTGTATTAATAAAGATTTGGTGCATTATTTTCTATTTACCTGCTTGACTAAAGGGGTAAAAAGGAATGTTTGCAATGTTTTGGTTTGGACAAGTCGATCTTGGCAGTACTTTAAAATATCACCTATCCAGATACTCTGTAAGATGGTTCTAGAAGTGGCAGACCAGCTGCTGAATGATTGTCAGTTTTTTATCTGGTTTTATTAAAAATAATATACAATAAATGAAAAAAACCCTTACCAAAATAATGTAATTCATCATATTACAGGCCCCAAACAGACATATAATCTCAATACATACAAAGAAGCATTTGACAAAATTCAATGAATGGGAAAGATTAGATATCTCTTCAAGAAAATTAGAGATACCAATGGAACATTTCATATAAAGATGGGCACAATAAAGGACAAAACTGGTAAGGACCTAATAGAAGCAGAAGATATTAAGAAGAGGTGGCAACAATACAGAGAAGAACTATACAAAAGAGATCTTCATGACCCAGATAACCACGATGGTGTGATCACTCACCTAGAGCCAGACCTCTTGGAGTGCAAAGTCAAGTGGGCCTTAGGAAGCATCACTACAAACAAAGCTAGCGGAAGTGATGGAGTTCCAGCTAATTTATTTCAAATCCTAAAAGATGATGTTGTGAAAGTGCTGCACTTAATATGCCAGCAAATTTGGAAAACTCAGCAGTCACTGCAGGACTGGAAAAGGTCAGTTTTCATTTCAATCCCAAAGAAAGGCAATGCCAAAGAATGATCAAACTACTGAACAATTGTACTCATTTCACACGCTAGCAAAGTAATGATCAAAAGTCTCCAAGCTAGACTTCAACAGTACATGAATCTTGAACTTCCAGATGTTCAAGCTAGTTTTAGAAAAGGCAGAAGAACCAGAGATCAAATTGTCAACATCTGCTGGATCATCAAAAAAGCAAGAGAATTCCAGAGAAACATCTGCTTCTGCTTCATTGACTCTGCTAAAGTCCTTGACTGTGTGGATCACAACAAACTGTGGAAAATTCTGAAAGAGATGGGAATACTAGACTGACTACCTTACCCACTTCCTCAGAAATCTGTATGCAGGACAAGAAGCAACAGTAAGAATAGCACATGGAACAATGGACGTGTTCTAAATTGGGAAAGAAGTACATCAAGGCTATATATTGTCACCCTATTTATTTAACTTACACGTAGGGCATATCATGCAAAACGCTGGGCTGGATGAAGTACAAGCTGGAATCAAGATTGACGAGAGAAAGTATCAATAACCTCAGATATGTACATGACATCACCCTTATGGCAAGACAGCAAAGAGGAACTAAAGAACCCCTTGAGGAAGGTGAAAGAGGAGAGTGAAAAAGCTGGCTTAAAACTCAACATTCAAAACACTATGATCATGGCATCTGGTCCCATCACTTCATGGGAAATAGATGGGGAAACAATGGAAATGGTGAGAGACTTTATTTTCTTGGGCTCCAAAATCACTGCAGATGGTGACTGCAGCCATGAAATTAAAAGACACTTGCTCCTTGGAAGAAAAGCTATGACCAACCTAGACAGCATATTAAAAAGCAGAGACATTACTTTGCCAACAAAGGTCCATAGAGTCAGAGCTATGGTTTTTCTAGTATGGATGTGAAAGTGGGACCATATAGAAAGCTGAGCACCAAAGAACTGATGCTTTTGAACTGTGGTGTAGGAGAAGACTCTTGAGAGTCCCTTGGACTGCAAGGAGATCAAACCAGTCAATCATAAGGAAATCAGTTCTGAATATTCATTGGAAGGATTGATGTTGAAGCTGAAACTCCAATAGTTTGGCCACCTGATGTGATGTACTGACTAGTTAGAAAAGACCCTGATGCTGGGAAAGATTGAAGGCAGAAGAAGAAGGCAATGACAGAGGATGAGATGGTTGGATGGCATCACTGACTCACTGGACATGAGTTTGAGCAAACTCTGGGAGCTGGTGATGGAAAGGGAAGCCTGGCATGCTGCAGTCCATGGGATTGCAGAGTCAGATACAACTGAGCCACTAAACTGAACGGTTCATAATGAATATTAGCAAAAATAAGAATAGTAGAGTAATCCTTGAATCCAGTAAAGAGTATCTATGAAACTTACAGGTAACATCATACTCGGGCTTCCCAGGTGGCACTAGTGGCAAAGTACTGCCTGCCAATGCAGGAGACATGAGAGACAAGGGTTTCATCTCTGGGTCAGGAAGATTCCCTGGAAGAGGGCATGGCAACCCACTCCAGTATTCTTGCCTGGAGAATCTACAGTCTATAAGGTCACAAAGAGTTAGGCATGACCGGAGTGATTTAGCACACACAACATCACACTCAGTGGAGAAACATGGAGTACATTTCCAATGATCAGGAACGAAACAAAGATGTCCATTTGCACTGCTTACATTGTTCTGGAGACTAGTCAGGGCATTAAGGTAATGAAAAGAAATAACAGGCTTAGAGTTTGAAAAGAGATTAGAAACTTACTTCTATTCACAAATGGCACAATTATTTAAGAAGAATATATTAACTAATTTAAAAAATAATTATTATTAAAGAATCACTAGATCACTGATAAAATCAAAGAGGAAATCAACAAATACCTGGAGATAAATGAATGAACACACAATGATCCAAAATTTATGGTGTACAGCAAAAGAAGTTCTAAGTAGGAAGTTTATTGCAATACTAGCTTACCTCAGGAAATAAGAAAAAAATAAAATAAACAACCTTACCTTATATCTAAAGAGACTAGAAAAATAATGACAACAATAACAACAACAAATTCCCTAAAGTTAGGAGGAAAGAATGAAAGAAATCATAAATATCAGAGTAGAAATAAAATAAAGGTGAAAAGATCAATGAAACTATGAGCTGGTTCCTTGAAAAGATAAAATTAAATAACTTTTAACCAGATTCATAAGGAATAAAAGAAAGAGGGCCTAAATCAATAAAATCAGGAACAAAATAAGGAAAGTTACAACTGACACCACAGAAATACAAAGAAAAAGAGACTATTAAGAGCAAGTATATGCTAAAAAAAAAAAAAAAGGACAACCTAGAAGAAATGGACAAGTTTGCAGAAATGTACAATCTTCTGAGACCAAACATGGAAGAAATAGAAAATATGAACAGACTAATTACCAGTAATTAAACAGAATCAGTAATGAAGAAAACTTCCAACAAACAAAAGTCCAGGACCAAATGGCTTCACAGGTGAATTCTACCAAACATTTAGAGAAGAGTTAACACCTCTCCTTCTCAAATTATTCCAAAAATTACAGAGAGAAGAATGCTTTCAAATTCATTCTAGGAAGCCAGGTCACCCTGACACCAAAACCAGACAAAGATATCATAAAAAAAAGAAACTTACAGGGCAATATCACTGATGAACATAGATGTAAAAATCCTTAACAAAAATGATAGCAAACTAAATCCAGTAATATATCAAAAGGATCTTATATGATAATCAAGTGAGATTTATCCTCGGGATGTAAAGATTTTCCACTATTGACAAATCAATCAATATGATACATCATATTAACAATTGAAGAATGCAAATCATATGATCATTTCCATAGATGCAGAAAAAGCTTTTGAAAAAATTTAACTTTTACGATATAACTCTCCATAAAGTAGTATAGACAAAATATACATCAACATACTAAAGGTGAAATAAGACAACATAATAAAGGTGATATAAGACAAGCTCTTAACAATACCCGGTTGTGGATGTGACTGGTGATAGAAGCAAGGTCCGATGCTGTAAAGAGCAATATTGCATAGGAACCTGGAATGTTAGGTCCATGAATCAAGGCAAATTGGAAGTGGTCAAACAGGAGATGGCAAGAGTGAACACTGACATTCTAGGAATCAGCAAATTAAAATGGACTGGAATGGGTGAATTTAACTCAGATGACTACTATATCTACTACTGCGGGCTGGAATCCCTTAGAAGAAATGGAGTAGCTATCATGGTCAGCAAAAGAGTTTGAAATGCAGTACTTGGATGCAATCTCAAAAACGACAGAATGATCTCTGTTCGTCTCCAGGGTGAACCATTCAATATCACAGTAATCCAAGTCTATGCCCCAACCAGTAATGCTGAAGAGGCTGAAGTTGAATGGTTCTATGAAGACCTACAAGACCTTTTAGAACTAACACCCAAAAAAGATACCCTTTTCATTACAGGGGACTGGAATGCAAAAATAAGAAGTCAAGAAACACCTGGAGTAACAGGCAAATTTGGCCTTGGAATATGGAATGAAGCAGGGCAAAGACTCATAGAGTTTTGCCAAGAAAATGCACTGGTCATAGCAAACACTCTCTTCCAACAACACAAGAGAAGACTCTACACATGGGCATCACCAGATGGTCAACATCCAAATCAGATTGATTATATTCTTTGCAGCCAAAGATGGAGAAGCTCTATACAGTCAGCAAAAACAAGACTGGGAGCTGACTGTGGCTCAGATCATGAACTCCTTATTGCCAAATTCAGACTCAAATTGAAAAAAGTAGGGAAAACCACTAGATCATTCAGGTATGACCTAAATCAAATCCCTTATGATTATACAGTGGAAGTGAGAAATAGATTTAAGGGCCTAGATCTGATAGAGTGCCTGATGAACTACGGAATGAGGTTTGTGACATCGTACAGGAGACAGGGATCAAGACTATCCCCATGAAAAAGAAATGCAAAACAAAATGGCTGTCTGGGGAGGCCTTACAAAAAACTGTGAAAAGAACAGAAGCAAAAAGCAAAGGAGAAAAGGAAAGATATAAGCATCTGAATGCAGAGTTCCAAAGAATAGCAAGAAGAGATAAGAAAGCCTTTCTTGGCAATCAGTGCAGAGAAATAGAGGAAAACAACAGAATGGGAAAGACTAGAGATCTCTTCAAGAAAATTAGAGATACCAAGGGAACATTTCATGCAAAGATGGGCTCGATAAAGGACAGAAATGGTATGGACTTAACAGAAGCAGAAGATATTAAGAAGAGGTGGCAAGAATACACAGAACTGTACAAAAAAGATCTTCATGGCCAACATAATCACAATGGTGTGATCACTCACCTAGAGGCAGACATCCTGGAACGTGAAGTCAAGTGGGCCTTAGAAAGCATCGCTATGAACAAAGCTAGTGGAGGTGATGGAATTCCAGTTGAGCTATTTCAAATCCTGAAAGATGATGCTGTGAAAGTGCTGCACTCAATATGCCAGCAAATTTGGAAAAGTCAGCAGTGGCCACAGGACTGGAAAAGATCAGTCTTCATTCCAATTCCAAAGAAAGGCAATACTAAAGAATGCTCAAACTACCGCACAATTGCACTCATCTCACACGCTAGTAGAGTAATGCTCAAAATTCTCCAAGCCAGGCTTCAGCAATATGTGAACTGTGAACTTCCTGATGTTCAAGCTGGTTTTAGAAAAGGCAGAGGAACCAGAGATCAAATTGCCAACATCTGCTGGATCATGGAAAAAGCAAGAGAGTTCCAGAAAACATCTATTTCTGCTTTATTGACTATGCCAAAGCCTTTGACTGTGTGAATCACAATAAACTATGGACAATTCTGAAAGAGATGGGAATACAGACCACCTGACCTGCCTCTTGAGAAACCTATATGCAGGTCAGGAAGCAACAGTTAGAACTGGACATGGAACAACAGACTGGTTCCAAATAGGAAAAGGAGTATGTCAAGGCTGTATATTGTCACCCTGCTTATTTAACTTCTATGTAGAGTCCATCATGAGAAATGCTGGGCTGGAAGAAGCACAAGCTGGAATCAAGATTGCTGGGAGAAATATCAATAACCTCAGATATGAGATGACACCACCCTCATGGCAGAAAGTGAAGAGGAACTAAAAAGCCTCTTGGTCAAAGTGAAAGAGGAGAGTGAAAAAGTTGGCTTAAAGCTCAACATACAGAAAACGAAGATCATGGCATCCGGTCCCATCACTTCATGGGAAATAGATGGGAAACAGTGGAAACAGTGTCAGACTTTATTTTGGGGGCTCCAAAATCACTGCAGATGGTAATTGCAGCCATGAAATTAAAAGACGCTTACTCCTTGGAAGGAAAGTTATGACCAACTTAGATAGCATATTAAAAATCAGAGACATTACTTTGCCAACAAAGGTCCATCTGGTCAAGGCTAGGGTTTTTCCTGTTTTCATCTATGGATGTAAGAGTTGGACCACGAAGAAAGCTGACTGCTGAAGAATTGATGCATTTGAACTGTGGTGTTGGAGAAGACTCTTGAGAGTCCCTTGGACTGCAAGGAGATCCAATCAGTCCATCCTATAGGAGATCGGTCCTAGGTGTTCATTGGAAGGACTGATGCTAAAGCTGAAACTCCAGTACTTTGGCCACCTCTTGTGAAAAGTTGACTCACTGGAAAAGACTTTGATGCTGGGAGGGATTAGGGGCAGGAGGAGAAGGGGACAACCCAGGATGAGATGGCTGGATGGCATCACCAACTCGATGGACATGAGTTTGAGTGAACTCGGGGAGTTGGAGATCGACAGGGAGGCTTGGCGTGCTGCAATTCATGGAGTCGCAAAGAGTCGGATATCACTGAGCAACTGAACTGAAGTGAAGCTCTCAGTGACTATCATATTCAATGGTGGAAAGATGAAAGCATTTCCTCTGAGGTGAAGAAGAAGACAAGGATGCCCACTCTTATCATTTTTACTCAACACAGTATTGGAAGTCCTAACCACAGCAATCAGAGAAGAAAAAAATTAAAGGAATCCATATAGGAGAGGAAGAAGTAAAACTATCATTGTACATCAGCTATACCTCAAAACTATATTAAAATTAATGATTAGAATTTAGTAAGTTAGTTTTAAGGTCAACACAGAAAAATCAATAACATTTTTATATATTAGCAATGAAAAATGAGATTATTTCTCTTTATATGAGTTTCAAAAAACAATTTAAAAAGGATTTGAAAAGGGGAACAGATTTTTAAAAGATGTAAACCTCTGTACTAAAGACTCAAGGTACCATCATGAGAAATTAAAGAAGACTAAACCAACAGGGGACATACTGTATGTTTGGATTGGAAGACAGGTAAGATACCAATATTCCTGAAACTGGTCATAGATTTAATGCAATTTTTATAATAACACCATTGAGGCTTTCTTTGACAAAATAAACAAGTTAATTAAAAATTTTGTATGGGCGTGCAAAGTATCTAGACCATCCAAAGCAACATGGAAAGAAGGAACAAAGTTAATGGACTTTAATATTTTAAAATCTACTATCAAGCTATATTAATTAATACAGTGTAGCATTTCATCAGAATAGACAAAAACAGATCTATTAAACAGAATAGAGAGCCCAAATATAGACCCACATTTATATGGTTATTTGCTTTTTGATAAGTTGTACCAAGATAATTCAACAGGGAAAAGAAAGTCTTTCAACAAATAGGACTGGAACAAGTGGATATCTGTAAACTTCATCATGCACAAAAATTAATTCAAGATGGATAATAGCCTCAAATGTAAAAGCTAAAACTACAAAACCTCTAGAAGGAGACATAGGAGAATATCTATATAAACTGGGGGTTGGAAAGGTTTCTTAGATTGGATACAGTAAATATGCATAAAATTGTAAAACCTGATAAATTGTAAAACCTGTAAAAAGTCTTCATTAAAATTAAAACCTCTGTTCATCAAAAGACACTGCTAAGAAAATGAAGATGCCAGCCACACAATGGGAGAAAATATTTATAAAACATGCGTAAGACAAGGAACCTATATTTAGATCATAAAAAATCTTCTACTCAAAAATAAATGGCAAACAAATCAATAAAAATGAGAAATACCTGAATCAAAACCTTATAAAGGAAGGTATATGAATGGCCAATAAGCACATGAACAAGTGCTCAACATCATTAGGCTTTGGGGATTTGCAAATGAAACCATATCACTAACTAAATATCCACCAGATTTCACTACACATCCACCAGAATGGCTGACACTAAAAAGACTGATAACTTTAAATGTTGGTAAAGATGTGCAACTCTCATACTTTGCTGATGGAAGTGTGCAGTAGTCCAACCACTTTGGAAAACATTCTGGCAGTCTCTTATAAAACTAAACATACCTTACCCTGTGACCTAGCAATTTCATTCTTAGTTTGTTACACAAGGGAAATGAAACATATTCACAAAAAGATGAAAAAAAATCATGACATCTTTATTTGCAATGTTTGTTAACTGGAAATAACCCAGGAGAGTATGTAAACAGACATTCACACACAGGAATGCTAACCAACATAAAAATAATTAGGATACATGCAACAACGTGAATGGATCTCAGAAACATTACACTTAGTGAAAGAAGCCTTACACAAAAGAATTCATCCAATTTTTTATATGAAGCTTTAGAACACACAAAAGTAATCTGTTGTGGAAAAAATCAAAACAGTGGATGCCTTGGACAGTAGAAGTTAGGACTGACTGAGAAGAGTATGGGTGAACTTTCTGGGGTGATAAAAATGTTCTATCATTTTTATGGGTGTTTGAGTTACAGCATTTGAATAGTATGCTTAAGATCCATACTTTATAATGAAATATTGAACTCTAGTTAATGATATGCATGCTGAAGTGTGGAGGTGTGAAAGTCACTGACATTTGCAACTCATCTTGAAATGTCTAAAAAGTAAGATGGATTGATAGATGGAAAGGTATATGATAAAGCACAAACATGTTAACAATTCTAGAATATAGATGGCAAGCACAAGGGTGATTACTGCACAATCTTCCAACTCTGCTTTGTTTGAAAATTTTCATAATATAATGTATAGGAAAAAATAATAACATGTGTTACAGTTGTTGCCTGTGATAGACTGTGCTCCTGGGCTACACGAATAGTCACTGATAATTAGCTTATGTCAGCACTTCAGAGGAAACCTGACTGGTCAGCTGAAAGGAGTTTATTGAGCATAAGAAGATTCTCAGAACTTCTTTGACTAGAGATGAGCGAGTGTTTTAATCTCCATGAGAGTCTTTGCCAGTACACCCCTGGGTATATCACCTTTCAGCTTAGGACTGAACATTGAGAGGCCTCATAGCACAGATTCTAACATCAATAGTTAACAATTTAAGGACCCCTGGCTGGGGAGTGGGAGTGTGGATATAACAGCCAAAGGCAGAATCTGTCTGTGAAAGGTGGTAATCCATGCTCAGATGTCTCATGAAGTGGGATGGAAAGTGACAAGGGTGACAACTGAAGTGGGCTCATCACAAGGCAGCGCCACTGGGGCCTCTCAGTAGGGGGGCTCACTAGGAGTTATCTGTGCCTGGAAGAAACCTTTTCAGAACAGCCTATAATACTGCGAATCTTCAAACACAAAACACAGTGACTCTTTCTGAAACCTCTTTCCCAACTGACTATAACTTTTTCTTGACATCTGACACACAAACAGCCAATATTAAGTGATTTAGAAAAAACGTCTTAAATAATTATCCTTTATTGCATTTCTTTATCTGAGGTACCATTTTTCCTGATACTCTATATATGCCACAGTAGAAGATGATATGCCAGCAGAATTTCTTTTTGTTTTTCCATAGAAAAACAGACCCAAATGTATTTTTCTCACTTTTTCATGGTTGAGGGCAGAAGGAGAATCTGTATTACTGCGGAAAAGGTTTAAGTATTTATTAAAGATGTCAGAATGCATTAGGGGCCTTGAGACAAAATGGGCACAGTGATGGTTTTCTAGAGAATACAGGGTGGTAATGAGAGTGACCACTCACAGAAGCCACAGCTCAATATGCCTCGCATTGTGGAGAATAAAGTCCACCTCCAACTTAGCCATTAGCATTTATAGAAGGCACAGATTACGAAACTTCTAACAAAACTGATTATCAGAAGGAGAGCAGGGGATACCATCTATAGGTCTAAGAACTTCTATATGAAATAATTGATTTTGCACACACACATATTCACTTATACACATGTACCCATATGTTTACATACATACATTTATAAATATACAAACTATATATATTCATATTTACATTATGTAATGCTGGAATTTAAACCACTGTAGCCAATCCTCCCAAGTGTAGAATGTGATGTGTTTTGAAACAGTAAGTCTATTTGACTACTTTTAAAACTATTCCAAATTAAATAAAATCTTAAACAAGTGTTAAAAGCTATATTAAAGGTGAGATATTAATAGTACAAATCAGATTTACATTGGTTGGGAGCATATTTCAGCATGGACACAAGAGAAGGTATGCAGCTGCTCTGCCTGTGTCCTGCTTCCCGTGCCTCCTTGCTCTTAGCTTGGAGAATTCTTCTCAAGGCATGATTAGAAAGACCCTCCAGGTACTTATGAAAATTTCATTTACATGAGCTATCTAATTTTAGTTGCCCCTAGAAACACTTCCACAAAACTGCATTTTAATACCATGATCACTAGTTTCCCTTCTCTAAGGGTTTAGATTACTACCACCTTGGCACTGAGCTTCCCAGGTGACTCCGTGGTAAAGAATCCACCTGCCAATGCAGGAGACAGAAGATAAGAGTTCGATCCCTGGGTTGAGAAGATCCCCTGGGAGAAGAAATGGCAACCCACCCCAGTATTCGTGCCTGGAGAATCCCAGGGACAGAGGAGCCTGGCGGGCTGCAGTCCTCGGGGTTGCACAGAGTCGGATATGGCTGAGCACGCATGCACCTTGGCTCTACCGTGTCAGTGATCACTTCTGTACCTGCTTGACTTTCTATCCTGCGAAAATATGTTAAAACCTTTCATCTACTGAAGTGGTCTTTCTAGTTTTTTTGCACAGAGTGTGTTGGTGGTAGTTGTATTATTTCATTCCTGCCCTGTCATTTTATTGGGGTTTCAGGGGAAGACTGCTACATTTAATTGGTATGTTTTTAGAAAAACCTAGAGTCAAATTTACACTTGCATTGCAGCAGCTAGCCTTAGCCTCAGTTGTTTCATTTCTAATTATTTTTCATCTATTTTAAAAAATCCTTATTATAATTTTCCTAATTTACTTTATTTCATCAAAGATTATAAAACAATATTAGTCTACAAACCACAAAGAAAGAAAAAATTCTGTCAATTAGCCCAAGAAACTATGCTAAGATCTGTTGATATTAAAACACACATTGATTTCAGAGAGAGAAAAATGAGAAAAAAATGCATTCTTAGAATTGATAAGATATGGTATCTGTTTTGTATTGTTGGCTCCTCAAATTCTGTTTGGAGGCAGGTGGAATGTTTATAATGAATGACTGAATGAGCCTGCACATTGCATGGGGGTTCCACTTGGCTGGGTGAGCTATTGGCAAAAAGGACAGAATGACTATACCTCTGGCACTTGTGTTGGTACCCTGGTCACGTAAGAGACACCCTCACAGACCAGCAATTCTGAGGTCTGGTATCTGTATCTTTAAACCCCACAACTATAGCCCTTCCAAACGATATACAGAGAATAAAAATTTATAGAATTAATCTCCAAATAGATGATGAACTTACAGAAGAAAGTTTTATGTGAACCTTTATTGGCTACTTTTAAAATAAGAGGCCAAGTTAAACCATCGATTAAATTTTAAGGTATTTTGATATCATTTAATGAGACTAAATAAGGCACTGAACATAATGGCTGATACAGACTAGGTCTTTAGTGAACATCTGCTGAATAATTAAACAAAATGAACTAGTTCTTTCTAAAGTTATCATGAAATAGAAATTTGAAATGTCAAGTGGTATAGTTGAAATGGAAAAAAAAAAAACCTCAATTAGTTCAATCAGATGCCTCTCTGGTCTTGATTCTTAGCTTAGAATATCAAAACGCTGTGTGGATGGTATTTTTTAAGACTAATCAACACAGTATGGAATTCAGGACCAGGTTCTCCCCTGGGCTGAAAGCTTGCCAACCTGCAGCTCAGGCTCTTCATTTACAAAAGAAAGTAAACAAAGTGAGCTCCCAGGCTCCTACCAGCTCCTAATGTTGATTTGTTAAAACTAAAAGAAATAAAATCATGAGGAGGTCCATGGCTGAATTGCCATGCAGTCCTGACTCTTCTATCCTTGGATGAAACTACAAGGACACAACTTCACTGCCATCAAGGATGCCTTTTCTCATTAATATTCTTGGGAAAGCCTCTTATGAAATATACTGCCTTTGATAATAATCATAATTTTCTTGAAAATGGATCTACTAAATAAAAAATCAACAGAAGTAATTCTAGGTGAGTGAATGCTATTTAGCTAACAACAAGGTATTTAGCTATTTATCAAATAAACCAGAATGACATCATTTAAAGGGTGGTGCTACATAACATACCTTTGAGCCTAATGGGACTGTCAAGCAGTTTGTATGCAGGGAAATCTGTTGTTTCTCTGATATGACAGCCTATTTTCCCACTCTTTGAAGCACTTCATAAGGATGAATTTATTTGGAAAACATCTTAAAGTTTTAATAGAAATATAGTTGATTTACAATATCATATTGGTTTCAGGTGTACAGCATTTTTATCATTTGTATAGACTGTAAATAAAAGTTAAAAATTATTACATTATTTATTATCCCAAAAAAGTTATTACAAGATAATGCTATAATTCCATGTTATGTAATATATCCTCATTGCTTGTGTATTTTATACATATCCGTCTGTGTCTCTTAATCCCATTACCCTAATGTTCCCCACTCCCTTCCTTCTCCCCACGAATAACCTCCAGTTTGTTTCCTAAGTCTTTGAGTCTGCTTGCTTTGAAATATATCTTCATTTATATTATTTTTTAGACTCCATATACAAGTGATATTATACAGTATTTGTCTATTTTTGCCTGAATTTCACTAAGTACAATATTCTTTAGGTCCATCCCTGCTGCTGCAAGTGACAGAAGTTCATTCTTTTCTATGGCCAATTTTTCAAATTCATGTTTTTGTATTCTCCAGGAGTAGAAATGCTGGGTCATATTGTAGTTCAATTTTTAGTTTTTTGAGGAGTCTCCATATAGCTTTCTATAGTGGATGCATCAATTTATATTCCCAACAGCAGTATATGAGGGTTCTCTTTCCTCCCCGTTCTCACCACATTTGTTATTACATTCTTTTTGAAGACAGTCATTTTGGCAGGTGTGAGGTGATATCTCATTGTAGTTTTAACTTTCGTTTCTCTGAAGATTAGTGATGGTAAGCATCTTTCCATGTGCTTGTTGGCCATCTGTATGCCTTCCTTAGGAAAATGTCTATTCATAGCCTGTCCCCAGTTTTCAATCGGACTATTTGCTTTATAAAATTTTGAATTGTATGAAGTGTTTATATATTGTGGATATTAACCCCTTGTTGGTCATATCATTTGCAAATATTTTCTCCCATTTAGTAGGTCATCTTTTTCTTTCCTCACTGATTTCCCTTGCTGTGCAAAACCTTTAAGTTTAATTGGATCCCATATGTTTATTTTGCTTTTATTTATTTTGCCTTAGGAGACAAATCCAATAGAATATTGCAACAATTTATATCAGAGTGTTCTGCCTATGTCCTATTCTAGATTTTTCTAATTTTAGGACTTACATTTAGGTTTTTAACACATTTTGATTTTATGTTTGTATGTGATGTGAAGAAATGTTCGAATCTCACTGATTCACAAACAGCTGTTCAGTTTTCCAAGCACCATTTACTGAAAAGATTGTCGTTTCTCCATTGTGTACTTTTGCCTCATTTGTAATAGACAAAAAGGCAAAATGGTCATCTGAAGAGGCCTTACAAATAGCTGTGAAAAGAAGAGAAGCAAAAGGTAAAGGAGGAAAGGAAAGATATACCCATTTGAATGCAGAGTTCTAAAGAACAGCAAGGAGAGATAAGAAAGCCTTCCTCAGTGACCAATGCAAAGAAATAGAGGAAAACAATAGAAAGAGAAAGACTGGAGGTCTCTTCAAGAAAAGTAGAGATACCAAGGGAATATTTCATATAAAGATGGGCACAATAATGGACAGAAAGAGTATGGACCTAACAGAAGCAGAAGATATTAAGAAGAGGAGGCAAGAATACACAGAAGAATTTTATACAAAAAATATATTCACGATGCAGATAGCCACGATGGTATGATCACTCACCTAGAGTCAGACATCCTGGAATATGAAGTCAAATGGGCTATAAACAAAGCTAGTGGAGGTGATGGAATTCCAGTTGAGCTATTTCAAATCCTGAAAGATGAGGCTGTGAAAGTGCTGCACTCTATATGCCAGCACATTTGGAAAACTCACCAGTGGCCACAGGACTGGAAAAGGTCAGTTTTCATTCCAGTCCCAAAGAAAGGCAATGCCAAAGAATGCTCAAACTACCACACAATTGCACTCATCTCACATGCTAGTAAAGTAATGCTCAAAATTCTCCAAGCCAGGCTTCAGCGATACGTGAACCATGAACTTCCAGATGTTCAAGGTGGTTTTCGAAAAGGCAGAGGAACCAGAGATCAAATTGCCAACATCCGCTGGATCATGGAAAAGCAAGAGAGTTACAGAAAAACATCTATTTCTGCTTTATTGACTATGTCAAAGCCTTTGATTGTGTGGATCACAATAAACTGTGGAAAATTCTGAAAGAGATGGGAATACTAGACCACCTTACCTGCCTCCTGAGAAATCTGTATGCAGATCAAGAAGCAACAGTTTGAACTGGACACGGAACAACAGACTGATTCCAAATCAGGAAAAGAGTACATCAAGGCTGTATATTGTCACTGTATATTTCTTATTTAACTTATATACAGAGTACATCATGTGAAATGCTGGGCTGGATAAAGGACAAGCTGGACTCAAGATTGCCAGGAGAAATATCAATAACCTCAGATATGCAGATGATACCACCCTTATGGCAGAAAGCAAAGAAGAACTAAAGGGCCTCCTGATGAAAGTGAAAGAAGAGAGTGAAAAGCTGGCTCAAAACTCAACATTCAGATAACTAAGATCATGGCATCTGGTCCCATCACTTCATGGCAAATAGATGGGGAAACAATGGAAACAGTGAGAGACTTTATTTTTTGGGCTCCAAAATCACTGTAGATGGTGACTGCAGCCATGAAATTAAAAGACACTTGCTCCTTGGAAGGAAAATTATGACCAACTTAGACAGCATACTAACAAGCAGAGACATTACTTTGCCAACAGAGGTCCATCTAGTCAAGGCTATGGTTTTTCCAGTAGTCATGTATGGATGTGAGAGTTGGACCATAAAGAAAGCTGAACACTGAAGAATTGATGCTTTTGTAGTGTGGTGTTGGAGAAGACTCTTGAGAGTCCCTTAGACTGCAAGAAGATCCGACCAGTCCATCCTAAAGAAATCAGTCCTGAATATTCATTGGAAGGACTGATGCTGAAGTTGAAACTCCAATACTTTGGCCACCTGAGGCGAAGAACTGACTCACTGGAAAAGACCCTGATGCTGGGAAATATTGAAGGCAAGAGGAAAAGGGGACGATAGAGGATGAGATGGTTGGATGGCATCACTGACTTGATGGACATGAGTTTGAGTAAGCTCTGGGAGTTGGTGATGGACCGGGAAGCCTGGCGTGCTTGCAGTCTATGGGTTCGCAAAGAGTTGGACATGACTGGGCAACTGAACTCAACTGTTAAAGACCTGGATTTATTTCTTGGCTCTCTAATCTGTTTCATTGATCTATGTGTCTGTTTTTGTGCCAAAATCATGCTGTTTTGATTAATGTAGTTTTTACAGTATAGTCTGAAGTCTGGGAGAGTGATACCTCCAGTTTTGCTCTTTTTTTCTCAAGATTGCTTGGGAAGTTCAGTTTTTTGTGGTTCCATACACATTTTAGGATTATTTGTTTCTGTGAAAAATGTCATGGATATTTTGATAGAGATTGCCCTGAATTTATAGATTGCTTTGGGTAGTTTGGCTATTTGCTGCTGCTGCTGCTAAGTTGCTTCAGTCGTGTCTGACTTTGTGTGACCCCATAGACGGCAGCCCACCAGGCTCCCCCATCCCTGGGATTCTCCAGGCAAGAACACTGCAGTGGGTTGCCATTTTCTTCTCCAAAGCATGAAAGTGAAAAGTGAAAGTGAAGTCACTCAGTCGTGTCTGACTCTTAGTGACCCATGGACTGCAGCCTACCAGGCTCCTCCGTCCTGGGATTTTCCAGGCAAGAGTACTGGAGTGGGTTGCCATTGCCTTCTCCTTGGCTATTTGAACAATATTAATTCTTCCAATTAAAGAGTACAGAATATCTTTCCACTTCTTTTTATTGTCTTCTATTTTCTTTCTAATAGTTTTCTAGAGTATAGGTTTTCACCTCCTTAGTTGGTTATTCTTAGGTATTTTATTCTATTTGATTTGTTTTGAAATGAGATTGTTTTCTTGATTTCTCTTTCTGATAGTTCTTTATTGGTATCTAGAAAAATGATAGGCTTCTGTATATTAAACTAGTATCTTGAAACTTTGCTGAATCCATTTATTAGTTTTAATAGATTCTGTGCAGAGACTTTAGGGTTCTCTCTATAAAGCACCATTTCATTTGCAATTGGAGAAGGAAATGGCAACTCACTGCAGTATTCTTGCCTGTAGAATCTCATGGGCAGCAGAGCCTGATGGGCTTCAGTCTATGGTGTCACAAGAGTCAGACACGACTTAGTGACAAAACCACCACCACTACCACCTGCAAACAGTGACAGTTTAATACCTCTCTTGTAATCTGGATGACCTTTACTTCTTCTCTTCTCCGATTGCTATGGCTATGATTTCCAGTACTATGTTAAACAGAAGTGGCAAGTGTGGGCATCCTTGTCTTGTTCTTAAATTTAGTGGAAAGACTTTCAACTTTTCACTGTTGAGTATGATACTATCTGTTGGTTTGTCATATTTTGTTGAGATATGTTCCCTTTATAATGCTGAGATATTTTTCCTCTATACCCACTTTGACAAGAGTTTTTATCATGAATGGATAAAATTCACATGTGGCTCCTGACTTGTGCTGGCCACAGACAGAGTTCTGATGCTTTGCTATGCCTGCACAGGGGCCTGTCACTCTGCTAAGACACAGTGTTAAGTGCAAGTCCCCTTTATCCCTCACAGCCAATCACTGCCCCCAGCCTCTGCCACCATCGCCTTCTATGGAATCACAGGGAATGAGCTGTGGTAGAGCAACTACTGTCAGTGATCTGGGCTGCTTCTGGGGCTCTGTTTGAGGAAGCACCAAGAGTGGCCGCTGCCACTCCCCCCCCAGCTCCTTGTTGGGACCAGGTTGCCTCTCTGTCCCATAGTTGAGTCTTTTATTCAGTCATGGCTGCCCCAGATCCAGCGCTGTAGTGTGACAAGAAGCATTTGCTCAGTTTGAGCTGGGGTGTTTAGCCAGGCAGTTGTGGGAAAACTGGAAGATGCTAGATCATACCTTTCTCTCCCCTGCCTCAAAGGCGAGCCAGCTAGCTCGAGAGTGGAATCTGTCCTCTTCACTGCCCTTCTCTGTGGTTCTCCAACCAAACAAGAGGGCTTGTCTATCTCATGTTGAACCCAGAACTGGTGCGCCAAATCTGCGTTTTGGACTGCTCACTCCATAGGGCAGGTGTCTGCCTGTGTAACTCTCTCTCTTTTCCTCTGAGTCTCCTCCCAGGGTACAGGTCCTGATCTGATCCTTTTTCTTCCCTTTCTCCCCGGTTACATGAGGATCTTTCTTACAGCTTTGGGTTGTACAGGAGTTCTTCTGCCAATTTGCAGTTTGTTTTCAGTGAGAATTGCTCTACATGATGTACTTTTGATGTGTTTGTGGGAAGAGGTGAGCTCCATGTCCTCTTACTCCACCATCTTGATCTGATCCCCCTTAAAAGATCAAGTGCTTCTTACTAGTCACAATCTATTGAGAGGCAAGAGTGGATTTTCACAAATAAAACAATACAGCTTAGGAATACAAAAATAAATTTCTCTGACATGACCAAAAGGGATCAAACCTCTTGATTAAAGTTTTGGATAGTTTATCATCCAATAGGAGTTAATTCACGCTTGGGAAGTACTGATTTATAAGGCAGAAGGGACTAGATAATGCAGTTCGCAGACACTGAATAGAAAGAAAATCCTTAGAAAAGGTTAAAATATTTGGGAACATTGAAAGAAATTACATGCGGTTCTATAGTAAAATGCAACTATAGTGGCTAGAAGTTTAAGACTCTGTAAACAGGTTAAACTACACAGTAGAGGTTATGATTATTTTCTTCACACACATCAAGAAAACTCTAAGTAGAACATGGAGCTTTCAGTGTCAAATGAGGTAAAAATATTGGCCTGAATTCAAAGAACTGCAGCAGCAAAGTGATTAACACAAGGTGATTGCATTATGAGACAAGATTAAGGATATTTCTGGTGTATAGGCTGGTCATGTGTAACCCAGTACCATGGGAAAGAAAAGCAGGCTGAGGGTTTTATCTGAGACAAGACAGCAGTGGCTCCACTGCCATGTCACATTCATGCTATACAGAAACTGAGACGCAGGGGGACTGCCTGAAAGCTTCAATCCTTTGTGTGCTGATGATAGAGATTTAGCCCTAATTTTCAGTTCAAATGGCAACCCACTCCAGTACTCTTGCCTGGAGAATCCCATGGAGGGATGAGCCTGGTGGGCTACAGTCCAAGGCATTGCAAAGAGTTGGACACGAATGAGCAACTTCACTTCTTCAGTTCTGTAGGTATTCCATCAGGTGAGATAATCAGAAAATCTAGTAAACCATTTTCTCACTAAACTGTGAGGGGATCTTCCAATCCTGATCATACTAACTGTTCCTGGGTAATATCAGCCAAGGGCTTATGAGTCTTGGCTCTGGACCACTTACATTTCTAAGGAAGAATGAGTTTTTCAGAACAGAAATCTGATGGTGGCACTACCACTCCTTTCCCCAAACATCCTGCTGTCCCAGCTGTCATCACACACAAGGACACGGATGGGGCCACATCTCTCTCCCTGAAGCCAGGCTCCTGTTTTGCTCACCTTCACATCTCATGCACCCAGTCCACAGTCTGGCACATGCCAGGTGTTCATAAAGGTTTGCTGAATAATAGAACTGATAGATATTTTCAAAGAGGATGTTTCAAGGAGGAGTTTAGCTAATTAACTAAAGAAAATACAATCTAAATGTGTGGAAAGTTTCCAGATCATGACTTCCAAAGGAGACACTCTCCCCAAGGACTTTGGTGGAACTCCCATTCTTTGCTCTTATTTCCTGATGGTTTTAATATGAGGGTAGATGGCTTACATAACAATTAAACTGACGAAGAAACATTCTCCACAGTGATGGTTACCCTTGATTCTGACTGATGTGCAAACTACAAAGTCAATAGGACCAGCGATTCTGAATTTTTCAAGTATTCTTAGAAGGGAGAACTGCTCAAGTCAAACAATCTCACTTGTTCCTTTTGTGATGGTATCTGACCCACTAAGTAAAAAGTGTCTCTGATATACTAGCTATTTTGCAACGAGGGACAGGCCAGGTCACAGTTGAGGAAGAAACCTCGTGCAGCTCTGCCAGTCTGTAGCCCTGTGAAGGCTGATGCTTGAATTTTAACTGCTAGAGTTCAAACACTTTCTTGGACATCAAATACTTTTCTTTGATATCATCGAAAAATACATTTGACATTAGAACAAAAATGGTTTAAGCTCTTATTTTCATGGTGCAGGGAATTAAGAATCATAGAACAAATTTAGATCCAGAAGAGGAAGACTCAGGAGAGGCAGGGAAAGAAGGGGTTAGAATAAAGAGAGGAGAATAAGAAGCCTACAACATTAAACTATGTTACACTACAACATTAAACTCAACTAGTGAATACACAAATACACACACACACACACACACACACACTTCCCACTGACAGCAGATCTTCAAAACATCACCATAAAAGTAGGTTTATTTCCCAATTGCCAGCTTCAAATAAATTTCCCTCTCCTGGAAAAGTGACTTGTTTCATCCCAGCACCAACCCCGACCCCATCACAGCTTCTCTGCTGCCATCACCTATTGGGATGTCTTTGAAACTAGGAAAACCACTCTGGCCCTTTATTTGCTAATTGGGCCCAGCATCAATATCCCTGCCTCCCAAGTGCCTAGAAATGCCCGGGGAATTATCTCCCATCAATCTCTTGACTTGTCTTCAGTCAACTCCTTCTCTCTTTCCCCCTCAGTTGGAATCTTAGACTCACCTCACAAGGGGCCAGTTAATGGGAATGATCTCAAGCAACAGGGTCTCCTTAATGTCCCCCCAATTTACCTACATTCAACTCATCCTCATATGCATATTCAGGTTTCAGAGAATGAAACGGGTCAGGTCCAATACTCTGTGCCCTTGACCATATCTTCTCCAGTAAACTCTAGAACCATATTTTATCTTATATTCCCTATCCCTTGCCCCTATCTTCAATCATTACAATTTCTTTTCTTTCCTTTAGTTTTCTTCTAATTACAAGATTCATCTTTCTCTTCCCTTTTCATTAAAACTCTCAAATACACCCTTAGTCATTTTCCACCCCCGTTCACATACATGCCCATTGCAATCTGGCTTTTATCACACACACTCTCCCTGCCCACCCTATGTAATGCTCCTGCACTGGCTTGCAAAATCTAATGGGAGCCCTTCAGCCTTTAAAATACTCAAACATTATTGAACATCAAACTGGTGATACTTCACTTTTCCAAATTCCTTCCTCTTTTAAGTTAACTTCCCCGGTGAGGAGTTTCACCATCTACTCAAATCTTACAACAAGCAGGGTCCTAATTCCACAACTGCTCTTTTCTCATATATCCC
This sequence comes from Ovis aries, assembly GCF_016772045.2. Lineage (NCBI taxonomy): Eukaryota > Metazoa > Chordata > Mammalia > Artiodactyla > Bovidae > Ovis > Ovis aries. The sequence goes on along the minus strand of NC_056057.1, from coordinate 47,277,551 downwards.
AAGGCCAAATAATCGCAACAGCTCGCCTATCCTGAGTCTTATACAGCTCTCATATTTGTCTTTTCCCTCATCTAGTTTAGGCTCTTATAATTTTATCTTTAGATTATAGCCACAGCCTCCTCACTTATCTCTCTACTTCCCACTTTGCACATCTAATTCTTTAATGTGAGCTTCTGGACTATTCCCATGCTTAAAACTCCCCACTGATTACCTAGTCATTCTCGTCCTCTTAATTTAATAGTTTATGGTTACAAACACCGAACGAGTTGAAATTCTCCATATTCTCTGTGCTGATTCTTACATCCAGACCTTTGCTTATGTTGTTCTTTCTGCCTGGACACCTTTCTCTCGCTAACCTTTATTTCAAGCAAGTTTATCCCTTAAGAATCAGATTACTAGTGACTTCTTCCAGGAAGCTCTCCCTGACATGCCCATGCTCCCACTTGCTTCTCTACACACTCCAATAGCTTCTCTAAGAGCACCTTATCTTTGATTATTTAATATGTCTAGCTCTCCCATTTATAAAATATGTCCCTTTCCTGAGGACCAGAACTGAATGTTTATATCCTTAGAACTGCAGTTTCTGATTCATGTTTAAGGTTCAGTAAATGTATATTGAATGAATAAATCAATGAACCACTGGAGCCTTTTCATGAAATACAGGAAAGCTGAGGCTATATGGATTCAACTGATTTTGATGTGCTTCATAAAAGTAAGAATCTTCAGAAGGCAACTGATTAAACAGAAGATTAAGCTAAAGCCCAAGGCCCAGGGAATGTTAAGGAGAGAATCTTTGGAGACAGATTTATTATGGACAAGAACTCAGTGAGAGAGTGTCAAGAGAGATTAATACATACATAAAGACCCGTAGGAAGTGATGGCAGATTAAACTGATGGCTTGTGGAAATTTGGTGCTCGTCATTCTCCTGTTTAAGCTGTGATATAGATATAGCCACAACTTATTTATTTCTCAAGGAAACTGCAGGTCAAGGTTTAAAACTGTTGACTAAGGGGCGCTGGGGAAGGAATGTCCATGAAACAGTATAGTGTGTCTTAGCCATTCAGTTGTGTCCAACTCTTTGTAGCCTGTCAGGCTCCTCTGTCCATGGAATTCTTCAGGCTAGAATACTGGAGTGGGTAGCCATTCCCTTTTCCAGGGGATCTTCCTGACCCAGGGAGTGAACCTGGGTCTCCCGCATTGCAGGCGGATTCTTCACCATCTGAGCCACCAGGGAAACCCATGAAACAGTACAAGTCCTGTAAGAAAGGACAGCAACTTTCTCCAACAGGACAGAGGATCCACAGGTGTCCCCTTGGAGGAAGACCTGTGTTTACCATGATGGTGGGACACAGAAATCTAGCCTTCATTTGGATAGGAAGGCAATCTTTTTTAAATTTATTATTTTTATTATTATTTTTAATCTTTAATTCTTACATGCGTTCCCAAACATGAACCCCCCTCCCACCTCCCTCCCCATAACATCTCTCTGGGTCATCCCCATGCACCAGCCCCAAGCATGCTGCATCCTACGTCAGACATAGACTGGCGATTCAATTCTTACATGATAGTATACATGTTAGAATGTCATTCTCCCAAATCATCCCACCCTCGCCCTCTCCCTCTGAGTCCAAAAGTCCATTATACACATCTGTGTCTCTTTCCCTGTCTTGCATACAGGGTCGTCATTGCCATCTTCCTAAAGAAAGCTGTGGTACATATACACAATGGAGTATTACTCAGCCGTAAAAAGAATTCATTTGAATCAGTTCTGATGAGATGGATGAAACTGGAGCCGATTATACAGAGTGAAGTAAGCCAGAAAGAAAAACACCAATACAGTATACTAACACATATATATGGAATTTAGGAAGGCAATCTTGAAGCTGAAGAATTAATAACAATGTCTAGCAATGGAGGGATATTGGTGGTTCTTGCAACTGCCTATAATCATCATCAGTTTTCTTCCTCATACTACTCAAAATGAAAATACAGCCTAAATATAAACAGTGCGTTTGCAATCTTTGCTACAAGACAAATTCCTTAACCACCATTCTAAAAGAATGGCCTCACTCAAGCCCCTTCTGTTTGCAAGTTCTGGAGATAGTGCTTTCAAGAACCACAGATCAAGAACAGCTGGGGTAGGGGAAAGTAGTTTCCCTCTTCATGTTTCAAGGGTAATGTGAAAAAGCCTACCACAGGGGCCTAGGCAGCTTGTTTGCTTCTGTTTTTTAAAATTATTGGGAATATTATCTGCTATTTTATCACTCATGTCCCACATGTTAAAAATAGGCTTATTTGTCAACAATATATTAAAAATGCACATAACCCTTTCAGTGAACTTTAGTCAGAATTGTGTAGCTAGTCATAGTCAATTTCTATTACCATAGTCTTTAAGTAAACTAATCTCCAAATTTATTTTCCAGGTTGATTTTTTCAAAGTAGTTAGGGGCATATGATAGACTTCAGGGCTTTCCAGGTGGCTCAGTGGTAAAGAACCTGCCTGCTAATGCAGAAGATGCAGGTTTAACTCCTGGATTGGGAAGTTCCCCTAGAGAAGGAAATGGCAACCCACTCCAGTATTCTTGCCTGGGAAATCCCATGGACAGAGGATTCTGGCCAGCTACAGTGATGAGGTTGCAAAAGAGTTGAAAACAACTTAGTCACTAAACAACAACAACAGAATTAGCAGAGCAGTAAGACTCTTCTGTAAAATAATCCAGGAGATGTACAATATGGTAGATCATAGTTTTCAAAGAAAGATAGAAAATGTACTTGTGACAATGGGTTGTATAAAAAAAAGTTGGACAACATTATTATGAATGTTCTCAGTGTTTGAAGAAAAGGAAATCTCTCTATGCTTGATTTGGACACTTCCAATTGTATCCGTGTGCTGTAAAATTCTTCTCAAATAGAATATTGTTTTGAACTAAGACAGACTTGATCACTTGCCAAACCAAGTTCCATATTTCTCTCTTGCTTCCAAAGTGACATCTCTAATAGTTGGACCATAGATGATCCTAAAATTATAATTGTATGTTATTTTTTTAAATAACAAAATATAGATTTAAATCTGTGAGAAAAATACTCAAAAACAGCATCACAGTTTTTTCTTTTCATCTAACAGATTTCTTTCTTTCAAAACTCATATGGTACATTTCTTGAGAGGAACATAATGACTCAGTTAAAAGCTGTACTTTAAGGCAAATTGACAGCCAGAATACCCACCAAACCAGCCAATGACTCAGAGTGGTTATCCCTGGGTGGGAGAGGTATTCAAGATTTTACAAAGTTTTTATATTCTGTTTTATGATGACTGTGGCTCAGATCATGAACTCCTTATTGCCAAATTCAGACTTAAATTGAAGAAAGTAGGGAAAACCACTAGAGGTCATTTTTGGTAGGCATTTATGGTAGGCATTTTAGGTCATTCAGGTATGACCTAAATCAAATCCCTTATGATTATACACTGGAAGTGAGAAATAGATTTAAGGGACTAGATCTGAGAGACAGAGTGCCTGATGAACTATGGAATGGGGTTCGTGACATTGTACAGGAGACAGGTATCAAGACCATCCTCATGGAAAAGAAATGCAAAAAAGCAAAATGGCTGTATGAGGAGGCCTTACAAATAGCTGTGAAAAGAAGAGAAGTGAAAAGCAAAGGAGAAAAGGAAATATATAAGCATTTGAATGCAGAGTTCCAAAGAATAGCAAGAAGAGATAAGAAAGCCTTCCTCAGCGATCAATGCAAAGAAATAGAGGAAAACAACAGAATGGGAAAGACTAGAGATCTCTTCAAGAAAATTAGAGATACCAAGGGAACATTTCATGCAAAGATGGGCTCGATAAAGGACAGAAATTGTATGGACCTAACAGAAGCAGAAGATATTAAGAAGAGATGGCAAGAACGTACAGAAGAACTGTACAAAAAAGAGCTTCACCAACCAAGATAATCACGATGGTGTGATCACTCACATAGAGCCAGACATCTTGGAATGTGAAGTCAAGTGGGCCTTAGAAAGCATCACTACGAACAAAGCTAGTGGAGGGGATGGAATTCCAGTTGAGCTATTTCTAATCTTGAAAGATGATGCTGTGAAAGGGCTGCACTCAATATGCCAGCAAATTTGGAAAACTCAGCAGTGGCCACAGGACTGGAAAAGGTCAGTCTTCATTCCAATCCCAAAGAAAGGCAATGCCAAAGAATGCTCAAACTACTGCACAATTGCACTCATCTCACATGCTGGTAAAGTAATGCTCAAAATTCTCCAAGCCAGGCTTCAGCAATACGTGAATCGTGAACTTCCAGATGTTCAAGGTGGTTTTCGAAAAGGCAGGGGAACCAGAGATCAAATTGCCAACATCTGCTGGATCATGGAAAAAGCAAGAGAGTTCCAGAAAAACACCTATTTCTGCTTTATTGACTATGCCAAAGCCTTTGACTGTGTGGATCACAATAAACTATGGACAATTCTGAAAGAGATAGGAATACTAGACCACCTGACCTGCCTCTTGCAAAACCTATATGCAAGTCAGGAAGCAACATTTAGAACTGGACATGGAACAACAGGCTGGTTCCCAATAGGAAAAGGAGTATGTCAAGGCTGTATATTGTCACCCTGCTTATTTAACTTATATGCAGAGTACATCATGAGAAATGATGGGCTGGAAGAAGTACAAGCTGGAATCAAGATTGCTGAGAGAAATATCAGTAACCACAGATGTGCAGATGACACCACCCCTATGGCAGAAAGTGAAGAGGAACTAAAAAGCCTCTTGATGAAAGTGAAAGAAGAGAGTGAAAAGTTGGTTTAAAGCTCAACATTCAGAAAACTAAGATCATGGCATCTGGTCCCATTACTTCACGGGAAATAGATGGGTAAACAGTGGAAACAATGTCAGACTTTATTTTTGGGGTTCCAAAATCACTGCAGATGGTGACTGCAGCCATGAAATTAAAAGACGCTTACCCCTTGGAAGGAAAGTTATGACCAACCTAGATAGCATATTCAAAAGCAGAGACATTATTTTGCAACAAAGGTCCGTCTGGTCAAGGCTATGGTTTTTCCAGTGGTCATGTATGGATGTGAGAGTTGGATTGTGAAGAAAGCTGAGCGCCAAAGAATTGTGATGCTTTTGAACTGTGGTGTTGGAGAAGACTCTTGAGAGTCCCTTGGACTGCAAGGAGATCCAACCAGTCCATCCTAAAGGAGATCGGTCCTGGGTGTTCATTGGAAGGACTGATGCTGAAGCTGAAACTCTAATACTTTGGCCACATGATGGGAAGAGTTTACTCACTGGAAAAGACCCTGATTCTGGGAGGGATTGGGGGCAGGAGGAGAAGGGGATGACAGAAGATGAGATGGCTGGACGGCATCACCAACTCGATGGACATGAGTTTGGGTAAACTCCAGGAGTTAGTGATGGAGAGGGAGGCCTGGTGTGCTGCAACTCATGGGGTCACAAAGAGTTGGACACGACTGAGCGACTTAACTGAACTATATTCTGTTTTACATATTGCATATTGTTAGGTTTTCTAAAAAATATAAAGAACTATAATTTTCAAAAAATAATTTATAAACAAGAATAGAATGCATCCATTGAATTATCAGGGTGGTGAATATAGTTAACACCATTCCTTTGAGGAAGGAATGAGAGTGTGAGAATATTTACCCTTGGGAAGACTTGGTTTTCTGCAAATACCTAAGATGGAGTGGTGTTTCTTCTGAAGGCAGAACTCAGGTTAATTGGTAGAAATAGCAGGGAAACAGATTTTTGTTTCTATTCAAGGAACATTTTTCTTATAACCTGAGCCACTCATCAGTGGATTTCACTTCTTTCAAAGGAATGAGCTTCTGTTCACTAAATGTACTTAAGAAAAGACTTGGGAACCACAGGCCAGGGGCTTCAGAGATGAGGCAGCTGCAGTGTGAGGAAGTCAAGGATGGAGAATGGAGCATGAACTTGGAGGCTCCTTCCAAATAGAAGATTCTCTGATTTGTGCTGAAACACATAGCTTCATTCCACACCTCATCTTCTGCCATTGATTGAAGATTGAAAAAACAGAGGAATGAGTTTAATTTAATGGAAAATCATTTTTGGCCTCTTAATTGGATGAAATGACAAATTCTTAACTTTTTCATGGCCATTTTTATTATATAGTCTAAAGTAGACACTTGAGGGAATCATGTAAAAATGAGAAGTATGAATTACTGACATCATAAACCATTAGGATGGAGCTGCTGAAGGAGGTTTTGAAACACTGAGGCAAGATGAATTTAAGCAGAATATGAAATACAATCAAATTAATATTTTAATTCAGATGCTACTCTGATTCACATTTGCTGGTTTCTCAAAAAGAGCTCTTTTTACCAGGGGAACACTGAGTGCAGGATGTCTGACGAGTGTGAACATGTCTGATAAATTTTAAGGTAAGAACAGCCACTATTTCGGAGTGATTATTAGAAGGAAAAGAAGGGTTATTTGGGTAGGGTATATATTTACATAGAAGAGTTCATAAGAAAGCAGCATAGAGCTTATTAGGAGCAATTCAATTCGTGGAAATTGATGATAATAGAGACAGTGCAACTGCTAGGCCCTCATTCCTGGATAAACAGGGACAGGTACTGGAAATAAATTTTTGCTTTTATTTGCTTTGCTTTTTATTTTATTTGCTTCAGATAGAGCATCTGCTCATTTATCAAGGAGACTGAAATTCAAGAAAATTGCTCCATCTTTTTGGCTTGTGACATAATAAAAAATGAAAATCATATCATCAGGTTCAAATTTCAGTTTGAAATTAGTTGCCTGGAGAATCCCCATGAACAGAGGAGCCTGGCAGGCTACAGTCTATAGGGTCACAGATAGCTGGACACGACTGAAGCGACCTAGTGTGTGTGCATGCACTACCAAACGTATTGGCTGAGTGTCACTGAGGACATAGCCAGCTGAGCTCTGAAATTTCACTGCAGAAAGCACTTCTTCCAGCTGAAGCATTCTTGTAATACGTCGCCAGGAAAGGTAGGAGCTGTCATTAGCCAAAGTGTGGTGCTGTCATGAGGCATGTAAGCAATGCTGATGACTGCTCAACATGGGCGAGGCTTGACAAGAGCAGGCAAAAGGTAGAAGTGGAAAGGTGTCAATCAATCAATTATCAAAATCAATTGAATATTTACTCTGTAAGATATATTTTACCCATCCCACAATATTTCAGTGGTTTTGGAAAATAGAGCTTTCATAACACAGAAACAGTCTAATTTAAGTCAGCACTCTAAACATGTAAGAGCAAACAGATTTTGGAGAAGTCAGCATTTTCATATAAGACTCTTATGCTCCAAAACACAGTGAGTCATGTCTCTGTTACAGCAAATATTTATGATTCTTATAAGCTTGTCTTAAGATTATCCTTGAAGATAATCAGGAAAATTGGGTGGTGGCAAGGAATGAAAGATAGTATATATAGCACAATGGTTGAGAAGATAGTTTTTAGTCTCAAACAGAAAGTAGAGTTTGTTTGGATCTTATTTAGAGACTATGTAACCTGGGAAAGTTACTTTTCTAAGCCTGCTTTGTATCATGTATGCAGGGGAAACAATGGCATCCCCCTCATAGGGTCTGCTATCAGAACTGAATGACATAACATCCCAAACTAAGCACTGTGCCTGACACATAATAAACCCTCTATAAATAAATGTCATTATGAATAATGCACTTACAATTGTTGCTTTTAAGAGACGATGAATGAGAAGGTATGGACAGTCATGTACACTTCTTTCTACCTTTGTCATGAAAGTAAGAATATTTATCTTTAGTTTACAGGTCAAATGTCATCCATTCATTTGAATGTGTATTGAGTATCAGTGAGATGCCAGTAATATAAAGACATATAAGGCATTTCTTTGTCCTTATGTTCTTCAGAGTCTAACAGAGGAACTAACACAGTCATAAAAATACTTGTGGTACAGTGTCATGGGTGCTACCCTGGAGATAAATGTCAGAGATCCCATGGTCCAAAGAAGGAAGGTAAGGGCAGAGGAAAACTTCATCCTCTGCTTCTCTGTTCTTCAGTCACTACACAGTCTATACTATTCAGGGCTACAACATGAAAGATGAGTTGAAAAACATTATTTAATAAAAATATGGCATTAGAGGTGTTGAATCTTTTAATGAAGACTAATCATCAACCAGTCCATTCTGAAGGAGATCAGCCCTGGGATTTCTTTGGAAGGAATGATGCTAAAGCTGAAACTCCACTACTTTGGCCACTTCATGTGAAGAGCTGACTCACTGGAAAAGACTTTGATGCTGGGAGGGATTGGGGCAGGAGGAGAAGGGGACGACAGAGGATGAGATGGTTGGATGGCATCACCAACTCAATAGAGATGAGTTTGAGCAAGCTCTGGGAGTTGGTGATGGACAGGGAAGCCTGGTGTGCTTCAGTCTATAGGGTCACAAAGAGCCAGACATGACTCAGCGACTGAACTGAACTGAATCATCAATTCTATTAGTTCTTAGGGGTTTTTTGTTGTTGTTGTTGTTGTTCTTGTTAAACTATATTTATGTTAGCCTGTCACTTTCATGTATGTTGATTATATGTTTCATTCAAAACAAAGTTTCTTTCTCATTTAATTCACATAACTTTAAAAAAAGCCCACTTTTTAAAAACTAACATTATGTTGTTTTACATCTCAAGGAATAGAGCCATGGGAAATTGAACAGGAATCTGAGGAACTGATTGAAAAGTTTAGTTCTTGATTTATAATGTTTTAGGGAATGAATTCTGGTTTCTCCGGCCTTTGGTAGGAAACCACCACTGAGTTTTGGGGACACAGAATCTGTACCATATCATTGGTGGTAAGAAGGCAGAAACAACCAGAAAGGAAAAGGAAGCTGCCAGATAGGTGGTATGATTTTTAGCATGTTTTACAGGCTACAGCCAGGCATCAGTTAGGTCCTGCAAGAGAGAAGCTCAATGGATACTATAAGGTTACAGGGTAAACATAAGATGTCAGTCTTGGAATAATAGAAAGAAGAGTGGACTGTAAGTGAGACGATCACAGTCCTAGTATTAACTGTGCAAAAAGTCCATATGTAACCTTGGTTAAGACATTTAACATTCACCAGTCTTGGCTTTCTCAGCTGAAGAATAGGACATGGTCCTTGCCTCCAGTTTAGTGAGGGAGATGGGAAAACACAAGTAACTTTAGCACAAAAGGAAGAGTGCTGCATGGCATCAGACACTTAACTGGGACTGCGCATCAGAATCACCTAGGGATTTCAATTTTGAATGGAAACCACCAAGTTAGCCTCTCTCTGTGGACCCTGAGTTTGAAAATTCTCCCCAAGTTAATCCTAAGGTATATACCCATTATGGATTCTATTAGAAGTTTGTTTGTTTGTTTGTTTGTTTGTTTTGTCTCCAGGGTCCCTTCAGGGCCCATAGGAAGGATGTGGAGAATGAAAAGGAGGGTAATTTAGACAAGAGTATGAGCCTCAGGCTCCTTCGAACCTGATATCTTTGAACCTACAGAAGAACCAAGCATGGCTCCTGGGGAAGCCATTGTTGGTACTACAAGACCTGATCGAGAGGGTAACAGATATGCATTAGGGTCCAGGGCTTAGAGGGACTGGAGGAAAAGTGTCGTAGGTGTGAAAGGGGTGGGAGGGTCCACAGGACAATGCAGCTGGCATAACAATTGGTTCAATAGCAGGGTTCATCTGTTTGTACTGAAGGTAAGGCCTCTACAAAGCCAGGATCTATAGGTGCATGTGGAAGGATGCATTAGATCCTTGAGACACATTCATGATACAAATTATAAGTAAAGAATCCCCCTCCCTTATCATCGGCACCAGTCACTTTCTTCACTGTGGTCTGGTCTCTGACAAAACAACTTTCTTATACTGTCTAAAAGGATTCCTGGACAAAGAGGAATGGACAAACACAGTTTTATGACTAGAGGAATGCTTTTGTCCTAGTTGTCTATTGCTTTTGAGCCTAAAGCTTGTCCAGATCCTCATCTGACACCATAGAAGGACCAACATATCAGTTTTGGGGATGTCAGTACATTAGCAAGAAGAACATAAGAATGGTCTACATCTTCTGATACAATGTGGGCATCAGTTCAGTTCAGTCGCTTAGTCGTGTCCGACTCTTTGCAACCCCATGAATCGCACCATGCCAGGCCTCCCTGTCCATCACCAACTCCCAGAGTTTACTCAAACTCATGTCCATCGAGTTGGTGATGCCATCCAGCCATCTCATCCTCTGTCATCCCCTTCTTCTGTTCCCAATCCCTCCCAGCATCAAAGTCTTTTCCAATGAGTCAACTCTTCACATGAGGTGGCCAAAGAACTGGAGTTTCAGCTTTAGCATCATTCCTTCCAAAGAACACCCAGGACTGAGCTCCTTTAGAATGGACAGGTTGGATCTCCTTGCAATCCAAGCGACTCTCAAGAGTCTTCTCCAACACGACAGTTCAAAAGCATCAATTCTTCGGCGCTCAGCCTTCTTCACAGTCCAACTCTCACATTCATATGCGACCACAGGAAAAACCACAGCCTTGACTAGATGGACCTTAGTTGGCAAAGTAAGGTCTCGGCTTTTGAATATATATACTCTCTAGCTTGGTCATAACTTTTCTTCCAAGGAGTAAGAGTCTTTTAATTTCATGGCCACAATCACCATCTGCAGTGATTTTGGAGCCCCCCAAAAATAAAGTTTGACACTGTTTCCACTGTTTCCCCATCTATTTCCCATGAAGTGATGGGACCAGATGCCATGATCTTCGTTTTCTGAATGTTGAGCTTTAGGCCAACTTTTCACTCTCCACTTTCACTTTCATCAAGAGGCTTTTAGCTCCTCTTCACTTTCTGCCATAAGGGTGGTGTCATCTGCATATCTGAGGTTATTGATCTTTCTCCCAGCAATCTTGATTCCAGCTTGTGCTTCTTCCAGCCCAGCGTTTCTCATGATGGACTCTGCATAGAAGTTAAATAAGCAGGGTGACAATATACAGCCTTGACATACTCCTTTTCCTATTGGGAACCAGTCTGTTGTTCCATGTCCAATTCTAACTGCTGCTTCCTGACCTGCATACCGGATTCTCAAGAGGCAGGTCAGGTGGCCTGGTATTCACATCTCTTTCAGAATTTTCCACAGTTTGTGATCCACACAGTCAAAGACTTTGGCCTAGTCAATAATGCAGAAATAGATGTTTTTCTGGAACTCTCTTGCTTTTTCGATGATCCAGAGGATGTTGGCAATTTGATCTCTGGTTCCCCTGCCTTTTCTAAAACCAGTTTGAACATCAGGAAGTTCACGGTTCATGTATTGCTGAACCCTGGCTTGGAGAATTTTGAGCATTACTTTATTAGCATGTGAGATAAGTGCAATTGTGCGGTAGTTTGAGCATTCTTTGGCATTGCCTTTCTTTGGGATTGGAATGAAAACTGACCTTTTCCATTCCTGTGGCCACTGCTGAGTTTTCCAAATTTGATGGCATTTTGAGTGTAGCACTTCCACAGCATCATCTTTCAGGATTTGAAATAGCTCCACTGGAATTCCATTACCTCCACTAGCTTTGTTTGTAGTGATGCTTTCTAAGGCCCACTTGACTTCACATTCCAGGATGTCTGGCTCTAGATGAGTGATCACAGCATCATGATTATCTGGGTCGTGAAGATCTTTTTTGTACACTCTTCTGTGTATTCTTCCCACCTCTGCTTAATATCTTCTGCCTCTGTTAGGTCCAGACCATTTCTGTCCTTTATCAAGCCCATCTTTGCATGAAATGTTCCCTTGGTATCTCTAATTTTCTTGAAGAGATCTCTATTCTTTCCCATTCTGTTGTTTTCCTCTATTTCTTTGCACTGATCACTGAGGAAGGCTTTCTTATCTCTTCTTGCTATTCTCTGGAACTCTGCATTCAAATGCTTATATCTTTCCTTTTCTCCTTTGCTTTTTGCCTCTCTTTTCACAGCTATATGTAAGGCCTCGTCAGACAGCCATTTTGCTTTTTTGCATTTCTTTTCCATGGGGATGGTCTTGATCCCTGTCTCCTGTACAATGTCACAAACCTCATTCCATAGTTCATCAGGCACTCTATCTATCAGATCTAGGCCCTTAAATCTATTTCTCACTTCCACTGTACAATCATAAGGGATTTGATTTAGGTCATACCTGAATGGTCTAGTGGTTTTCCCTACTTTCTTCAATTTAAGTCTGAATTTGGTAATAAGGAGTTCATGATCTGAGCCACAGTCAGCTCCTGGTCTTGTTTTTGTTGACTGTATAGAGCTTCTCCATCTTTGGCTGCAAAGAATATCATCAATCTGATTTTGGTGTTGAGCATTTGGTGATGTCCATGTGTAGAGTCTTCTCTTGTGTTATTGGAAGAGGGTGTTCGCTATGACCAGTGCATTTTCTTGGCAAAACTCTACTAGTCTTTGCCCTGCCTCATTCCACATTCCAAGGCCAAATTTGCCTGTTACTCCAGGTGTTTCTTGACTTCCTACTTTTGCATTCCAGTCCCCTATAATGAAAAGGACATATTTTTTTGGGTGTTAGTTCTAAAAGATCTTGTAAGTCTTCATAGAACCATTCAACTTCAGCTTCTTCAGCATTACTGGTTGGGGCATAGACATAACCAAGGTTAATGAAAGCTGTATTGGAACCTTCTGAAGACATGCCAAGTCAGTGGCATCTGCCGAGAATGAATGATTTTTTTAGAGGGCCTAAAACATTACTATGATTAAGCAGTGCATTACTGCATGTGTGTTCCTTTGGATATGAGTATTGAGAAGAAGTCATTGAGTTCATTGATAAAGGAAACAGAATAAGTATGGTCTCTCTCTTTGGAAACTGCTGTTACAGAAGTTAAGTGAAAGACCTTATTACTTAAAAATTTTAGTTTGATATAAAGTTGACTCCATTTTGTATACAAAATACAGAAAATATACAGCTGTCTAAGAAGTGCTACAAATAAAACCAAATTTGACTAGAATTACTTCAGTCATTGGAGGAAGACTGGCACACAAGAGTCTGAGCGGTGAGCTACAAGCACATTATCTGGAAAACAGAAACCCTGACAGAAGATCAAGGAGAATTTTTGGTTTCACTTGAAAGTTAGAACATTTTATTCCTTATGAAGTACCTCATACAACATAGTTATGAAATGGAAAACTGCATGTAAGAGATAAATAATGTTTTTCCTTGGTGCTTAGAGAAAGGAATCAGCAAATGGTATAGAGGTGACTTGGCTCCATCTCATGTAGTATTTCCTCAAAACTTTTCATTAAAAAAATACACAATTATATACAAATATAATTGTCACCACTGGGAAGAAAGGTGAGACTTTCAGGGCCATGGATTGACCAGTGGGAAAGAGGTCAGAAAAAAGGCTTTGTGTCCTCTCATGGTCCTCTGTACATCTCTCAGTTTTAATAATATGCATAATCTTTGGATGTTACTTGAAAATTCATTATTTTCCCCTCTTTTAAAAAGAAACCCTGAAAGCCCTTGTATAAAACTTATGACTGACAACTCAGTTTCTAAACATGACTAAGCTGACTTGTCATGACCAGTCAGAGTATTTTCATATCCAGATGTGGAAGTTGAGGGTAGGTGTTGAGTGCAGAGAGAAGGCAGATTCTGAGTCACCAAACTGATTAGAGGTTACCTCCCAATTCCTACCTCTGTTTAGCTCTTCTAATTAAAATACATTTTCCCTTTTGTGAGTGGATGGCTGTATGCCTTAATGCATCACGTTGTTGGCCCTGCCACATATAGTCCCAAAGGATCATCACTCACCAGCAGCTTCCTCAGAATGGGAGCCTAGAGGATCTGTTGACTGATAATATAAATGCTACAAAAAGAATGGACTAGAAATGTCTTCAATACCTGTGCTGCTGCTGCTGCTCAGTCACTTCAGTCGTGTCCAACTCTGTGCAACCCCATAGACGGCAGCCCAGCAGGCTCCCCCATCCCTGGGATTCTCCAGGCAAGAACACTGGAGTGGGTTGCCATTTCCACTCCAATGCACGAAAGTAAAAAGTGAAAGTGAAGTCGCTCAGTCGTGTCCTACTCTTAGCGACCCCACGGACTGCAGCCTACCAGGCTCCTCCATCCATGGGATTTTCCAGGGAAGACAGACCAAATTTTTATACAAAACCCACTTACTATCATTCCTCTAATGAATCAAGATGCCACATGAGACATACCTTGTTCCAGAATTGATCTTTTAAGTGGTAGGGCACATGGCAAGATTATTGGAAATTATATTGAGACAGGATGGTAAAGCAAGGTGTCACTTATACAAACACAGGGTAACTTGAGAAATAAAAGGAAGGTATCTATTATCTATCTTCATCTGGATGAAGTGCATGGATATGCTGAATGACTTTCATTCAAGTGCCAAGCAATAAGCAATTTGATTTTAAGTTAGTATTTTCCCTGGATTTAAACATTCACACAGCTTTCGCTTCTCCTCCTGTCTTCCCTGTCAATTTTCTTCTCTTCTCTCCTCTCTTAACACAACCTTCCCTCATATCTACTGAACAAATCTGTTTTAGACAAGTTAGACCAATTTAACTAATAGGCCAGCTTAGTCCTGATTCTTAAATACAGTTTTTTTTTAATAAAGTACTTAAGTAAATAGCAGCATTTTGTCTTCTGCATTAGTCCTGTCCATGTATTATTTAAAGCACAGAGCCTTCTGAACAGGAGGTAGACTGAAATTTATGATTTTCTGGAGGGCTTCAGTTTCTTTCAAAATATCTATGAGTCACACACTAAATAAGGTTATCTCCACAGGATTTAAACATTTTTTCATGAAATATGTTTCACATGTTTGAATGCTTAGGTGATTGTAAAGATTTATTTACACTTGCCTAAAAGTCTACTAGTTGGCTGTAATTTTAACTCATTAATAATATTTTCTATTGATGATAAGCTATCTGAAAAATGAGTTTCTAGATATGTAAGCTACACATTGTTCTTTAATTTTCCACTTTTGCAAGATTCCATCACTGACTTCTTTCAGTTTATATTTCATTGTCACTACTGGAGAGTGGTTACTAACGGGAGTAGTAAGCATGAATAATTCACAACACACAGCCAGCATCCAAGCCTCTGGCTCCAGCACCAAAAGAAAGATGGTGCCCTCCTCCCCAGTCTTCTACTCACTTTGGGAATCGGCACAGTTTTCTCCTACATGGACACAAGTTGGGTGTTATGGGGTGGCTCTCCCAGACTTCAGAACCAGAGAACTCAGCAATGTCTGTTAGCTCAGGGTCAACCTTCCCGTCCTCAGCTTCTTCCCTTGCCTTCTGAAATGGACTGGTTGCACAGTCACTCCTGATTGTCTTGGTCATAGAACGTAACCAGACTAGAGAGACATTCAGAAAAATACATTTCTCTCTGTCTAATTTTTCCTGTTTTGTTTCTTTCTCATATAAAAACTTTTATTTAGGTGATCAGATTCACTGCAGTATCTAGATGAGTTTATGACATTATTCAAATATCTTGTTATCGTTAGCAATAATCAACTTTTATAGCCTACACACCAGAGGCCCTTGGTAAATATTAGCTGAAATAAATGAAATATAATTTAATGTCATGATTTCCTACTCCTGGCTAGTTTACCTGTCTTAGTGGTATATTGTGTAATGCAAGGAAGGATTTTCTAAAAGTGGTAGCACATCAAGAATTACTAAGTCTTGACTATGACAAGCAAAGCTATGACTGTAATTTTGACATCTGAACATCAACCAGTAAAGGCAGACCCAATAAATCACATAACCTAGGGGTTATGAACACAAAAGTTAGACAAAAAAGGTGTAAATTCTTGATTCTATCTGGTGCGTGACTTTGGCCAGATTACTTTATCTCTCTGTTCTTCTTATACGGAATAATAGCAGCTATACCATAGGAATGTTGAAAGGATCAAATGAGATATTACATATGAAGTGTTGAACATAATGCCTGACATAATAAGCACATAATACTAATAGTGAATTAGAGTAGCTAGTACTATAATTACTAGAAATCTTCTATGACAGCAAGGTCAATTATTGCAACTTCATTTACCTAATAATCATTAAGTTCTTGGCTGAATGCCAGTTTTAATATTTCTGCTTAGCCAGATGATTTTTTTACAATTATTTTTATAAATAAAATGCTATACTTCAAGGTGATAAAACATAACCCAAGGATCTTCCAATTAGGTTGTCAGCTTGAAATTTGGTTAGTTGCCTTGCACAATGTAGAACTGATGACAAGTCAGATTTGGAAAACATCTAGAAGGCATGATAAGAAAAATAAATATTAATGAAAACAATTATAATGTTATTATAGTCCTTTTCCTAGATAAAGACAGGAATGTCAAATCAACTAAGATTGGTTAGTGAAGTCGCTCAGTCGTGTCCGACTCTTTGAGACCCCATGGACTGTAGCCCACCACCCTCCTCTGTCCATGGGATTTTCCAGGCAAGAGTACTGGAGTGGGTTGCCATTTCCTTCACCAAAGGATCTTCCCAACCCAGGGATCGAACCCAGGTCTCCCGCATTGTAAGCAAGACACTTTACCGTCTGAGCCACCAGGGAAGCCCTAAAGTGAAGTCGCTCAGTCGTGTCCGACTCTTTGCGACCCCGTGGACTGTAGCCCACCAGGCTCCTCCATCCATGGGATTCTCCAGGCAAGAATACTGGAGTGGGTTGCCATTTACTTCTCCAGGGGATCTTCCTGACCCAGGGATTGAACCCAGGTCTCCCGCATTGCAGGCAGAGGCTTTAACTTCTGAGCCACCAGGGAAGCAAACAAAACCCCAAAATATTGACTTATTTATCAAAATTAAATAGACAAGAATAACTCATTGTAAGACTGATGGACAATATAAAGTATGGTGCAAAAGATCAGAGATTTTTTAGATGAACTGTCATCAACTGGAAATAGACACATCATAAAGTATCTTAGGTATCACATGGAAAGAACTCTAGAACAGAGACATCACAAGTGAATACTAGGGGACACAATGAATGAGAATGAATACACAATCCACAGTAATTCACATTCACACAGTCAACACCTGAGCCTCTAGTCAGTCTGCCCAGACATTAGTTACTGGAAAAGGAAGATTCCTCCAAGCCTGGACTAATTAAGTTCCAGTGTTTACTTCTCAGCACAAAATGTTAATAACAGCTGGGATGTTAATATGGCAACAGAAGGGATTTCATTATTTTTAGGGTATGAAATAATCTCAATATTCTGTGGTTTTAATTTGTAAATCGCCTTAGTCTCATGAAAAATGT
This sequence comes from Ovis aries, assembly GCF_016772045.2. Classification (NCBI taxonomy): domain Eukaryota; kingdom Metazoa; phylum Chordata; class Mammalia; order Artiodactyla; family Bovidae; genus Ovis; species Ovis aries. Next base: position 47,260,246 of record NC_056057.1, on the reverse strand, counting down.
AAGGCACAGCAAAACAAAAGTTAAATTGAAATGAGAAATGAGAACAAGGTGACCTCAAGCCACTTACATTTAAGATTCACACTCCTAAATTCACTGGGCCTAGGGGCAGTTTCATATTGAATGGGGAGAGTTAGGGTTAAAATTTTCTGAAAGATGTTCAAAGGTTAAGAAGTAGTAAATGGTCTCAAGTCATTCCTTCCCATCTATGTTAGGAAAGGACCTAACTCTATCTAGGCTGAGGATATTGGGTCCTTTATGAGTTATTATCAAACAGACAGGTGGCAAAGCAGCAGAGGAGAGCATATTCTTGTGTTACAACATAGCTTTCTGTGGGCTGCTTTCTGCCCTGAGTTATTAATCTGAAGGCCAAACTCTGGCTTCAATTCAAAAGGTGTGAACTCTGAGAATGTGAAATGTTGTTTCTCTTGGGCAAGGATATTGCAAAACATTTATAGAACAAGACCTGAATTCTTAGTTTAGATTCAGGGTCAAAATAACATGGTAGAAAGCTACACACCGAGCTGAGAGTGAGGACAAGCACCTTACAATAAAGAAATCTAATATATAAATAATCATAATTATAATACAGATTAATGTTTAATGAGGCAGCATTGTAAGCTCTTTATAGATACATCCAATTTTCAAAATAAGACACAAAATACGTACCACTCACATAATCATTTAAAGAAGGGAAGCTAAAACAGAGAAGTTAAGTAGCATGCCCAGGTCACACAGCTAATAAAAGGGTGAACCAGGATCTGAAACATAAGCTTTATGCGTTTTCCATAGTTCAAGATTATAAAAATGTAGCTTAAGAAAGAAGAAAATTAGGAGATGGTAATTTTCATCATTGATTAATTAATCATTAGATTACAATCATTAACCTTAAAAATATGCTACACTTAAAGATATATCAATTATAAAATCTACATATACATAAATTTCATAACACAGATTAATTATAGGTAATATATGCACTGTCTAAGAAATGGTCAAGAACTGAATTTGTTCCTTATAAGGCTCCAACCTTGATTCAGACCTCTATTGTTTAATCCAAAAGTGATAGTAAGTCCCCAAAATAAATTTTCTGAGGGGAGAAAGAGTTGCCTTCCCATTCCTACTCCCCCCTGAGGAAACTTAAACCCTCCTTACAGGACCCTCAGCAACATCTGTCAAGCGGGAAGATCTCAAACAGCCCAACCACGGACAGTTTGAGGCCTAATCAATTAGAAGGAAATCACTGCAGTGGTAAGTCATAAAGGCAACCATTCTTTTCTGGAAAAGGAACTCACAGCTGGCTCACATGGAGCTGTCTATGATGCTGATCTCTTTTTGAGCCTGGCTACTCACATTGGTCTTGCTGGTATTTATAATTCTTCATCTCCATTACTTGGTTCATGTCTTGCTGCCTGATACCTTTCCAATGTTGCTGTGAATGGCTTTCATCCCTGTAGCCTATTTAGGCAGGGCTTTACAGATTAGGAAACTGAAGCACAAGGAGGTTAAGTAACTTGCCAAGGCATATGGCTAGTAAGCAGTGAAGCTGGGATTCAAGCCCAGCCAGGTCAGCAGCAAAGATCATACTCTCAACCTCCACATAGAATCACTTCCATGAGTAAAGGTCTACAAGGCTTAAACACTGCATAGAAGCAGGCAGGAAGAGCCATACTGTGAAACTGAGAGTTCTGGAGCAGATATGGTGGCTATTGATGAGAGCACAATACAATTACAAAAGTAATGCTCAAAATTCTCCAGGCCAGGCTTCAACAGTATGTGAACCGTGAACTTCCAGATGTTCAAGCTAGATTTAGAAAAGGCAGAGGAACCAGAGATCAAATTGCCAACATCCGCTGGATCATTGAAAAAGCAAGAAAATTCCAGAAAAACATCTACTTCTGCTTCCTTGACTATGCCAAAACCTTTGATTGTGTAGACCACAACAAACTGTGGGAAATTCTGAAAGAGATGGGAATACCAGACCACCTGACCTGCCTCTTGAGAAATCTGTATGCAGGTCAAGAAGCAACAGTTAGAACTAAACATGGAAAAACAGACCGGTTCCAAATAGGGAAAGAAGTATATCAAGGCTGTGTATTGTCACCCTGCTTATTTAACTTCTATGCAGATTACATCATGAAAAATGCTGGGCTGGAAGCAGCACAAGCTGGAATCAAGATTGCCAGGAGAAATATCAATAACCTCAGATATGCAGATGACACCACCCTTATGGCAGAAAGTGAAGAACTAAAGAGCCTCTTGATGAAAGTGAAAGAGGAGAGTGAAAAAATTGGCTTGAAACTCAACATTCAGAAAACGAAGATCATGGCATCTGGTCCCATCACTTCATGGGAAATAGATGGGAAACAGTGGAAACAGTGTCAGACTTTATTTTCTTGGGCTCCCAAATCACTGCAGATGGTGATTGCAGCCATGAAATTAAAAGACGATTGTTCCTAAGAGAAAAGCTATGACCAACCTAGACAGCATATTAAAAAGCAGAGATGTTACTTTGCCAACCAAGGTTCGTCTAGTCAAAGCTATGGTTTTCCAGTAGTCATGTATGGATGTGAGAGTTGGACTATAAAGAAAGCTGAGTGCCATAGAATTGATGCTTTTGAACTGTGGTGTTGGAGAAGACTCTTGAGAGTCTTTTGGACTGCAAGGAGATCCAATCAGTTCATCCTAAAGGAAATCAGTCCTGAATATTCATTGGAAGGACTGATGCTGAAAATGAAACTTCAGTGTTTGGCCACCTGATGTGAAAAACTGACTTATTTGAAAAGACCCTAATGCTGGGAAAGATTGAGGGCAGGATGAGAAGGGGATGACAGAGGATGAGATGGTTGGATGGCATCACCGCACCGACTCAATGGACATGAGTTTGAGTAAACTTCGGGAGTTGGTGATGGACAGGAAGGCCTGACGTGCTGTGGTGCATGGGGTTGCAAAGAGTTGGACACGACTGAGCAACTGAACTGATGAGAGCATACCATGAAAGGAGCAAATGGCCAGCTGTCCACATTTCTATAAAGAAAGGATCTCCTCTTGGAGACCAGTGTGCTTCAAAAGGAGTCCTTCTTCTTTTTCTCATGCTCTTCCCTGGGAGAACTACCAGCATTTTCTTTGATTATTCAACCTTCCTTTATTTTTATTTCCAAGAATCACCAACACCTAAATTTTAAATAGGATTGTCAAGTTTAGGTTAATTTTTAAGTATTACTGTTGCCAAGGATAGGAAGGCATGCTTGTTTTCCCATCTTGTCACCAACACTGTAATTACTATTACTATGAATACTACAATAATAAATAAACAGTAGAGGCATTTATGGGGGAGAAAAAAATTTGATTCTGCATTCAAAGCACCTTGACAACATGACAGATGTCTCCCTGAGCAAAATCAATCCACAGGAAAAGTGCAGCAAAGTTGGGGAGGGCACAAACAAGAGGGAAGGAATCGTGTTCCTAGGAGAAACACTACATTCCTGCAGGTCAATCTCTGCATGTAGAGCCTGCCTGCAAATCAAACCATACCTGAGAAATAGAAGCCAAGGGTGAGCTATCCAAAATTTATAGCTATTATAAACATGCCAACATTATTCAAACAGAGAAATTTCCTGTGAAAAATGAAATGCAAATCTATGCTCACCTAAGCTCAAAGAAATAAAGACTATTTAAAACCTATGTTGCTACCCAAATCACAAAACATCTCTCTTCCTCTGGACCAACTTAAAAGCTGTTTTTCCAAAATACTCCAAAACATGAATGAGCGTGTGCATGCATGCATGTGGACAGGGCCGGGGTTGGGGCCACTAACCTCATTCAAGTCTATTAAGAAATGTTCTGATTAGTATATCATGTTGTGCAGTCTATTGAAAAGGTCAAGGTCTATAGCTGAGCTAAATATAACCTGGTAAGAGGGAGTTAGGAGCACTCTGGAAAATTTTGAGAGGCTTTCCACTGTTTGGAAGATACGAACATTTCGTGAAGGGATTTTATTCTCTTTTTATGAAGTGTGTGATTGACAAAAAAGAGGTATCAAGGACAACTGAAACTTCTTAGACAAATAGCTTTAGAGAGAAATCTAGAATAATTTCTCACTGTTGAAGAAAATCACACAAATAATGCTATGTTCCTCTTGTCTATCTTTTCTCTAAGAAACTTTAATCATCTTCACAGGTTTAAATAGAACTGGTAATCTTGCTGCTTTTGTGAGAGCCGAGGTCAGGGTGACCTTCCTGAAACAACAGCTGACTGGTGTACTTTGCTGTTTAAAACCCCAATGACTCCTCATGGCTTGTGGGATGAAGTCCAACAACCTTCTGCCACGTAATCAAGGCTTTTGGTTTTCTGGCCAATGCTTATGTTTCCAGCTCCCTCTTATGTTGTTTTACTCCCACTCATTCTGTGGTACTTCAAATGACCTGTGATATAACTGTGAACCTTGGACAAGTGAACCCACATTATCTGTATACTCTTCCTTATCCTTGAACTGTTATTTCCTCAATAATACCACCACTTACAGCTCTGTCTCACCCTTTGTTCCTCTTTCCAGGGCAAAAATGATTGTCTCTTCCCTTTGGCCACCATTGTACCTTTTACAGGCCCATAATATAACACCCAGAATATTTTTCATATTTATCAACATCCTTGTCCTCCCCTCAGCTGTAAATTCCAGGAGGACAGTGTCCACCCGCCACAGTGCCTGGTACATAATAAGTTGAACTGTAAACAATCAAGATCTCCAGATAGATAAATACAGAAGTTAAGCAAAAAATGTCTGCATTGTGTAAAGACATCCTCAGATTTAAAAAAGCTGCTATAATTTTTCTGTTTTTAAATCTCATCCCTTCTTCCTCACTATGTGCCAATTACAAAAGCAAAACCCTTAAAGCAATGTTCCTTGTGGGTTCCTACCATCCCAATACATATTTGGGAAGAAGTACATACCAAAAGAGTATTGCATATGTAAGCATGTCAGGGGTTGCTGAAAGAGTGTACCAAAATACTAGGCTAGTGACTCCTCTAGCCCTGTTCTAATCAGTTTCGATTTTCCGTGCCAAGCAATGATAGTTATCATGTGCCTAGCACTGAAGAATACTAAACACAGTTGCATCTTCATCTTATATAATTTTACATGGCAGGAAACTGAGCTTTCATTTGCACATGATTTTTATTAAGATTCTTCAGGTTTCCTGGACAAGTTTCCTAATCATCCCCTCTACGAAACTGAGCCCAATAACAGAAAATCACCACTCATCAGGTTCCTTTCAGCACTTCACCTCAAGCACCATAAGACAGTGGCTGAAAGTTGGAACCAACTGCCTGGATTCAAATCCTAACTCCATTATAGGTTAGGTGTACAACCTAGAGCAGTTTTCTTTACCTATCTGTGCTTGAATGCTTAACAATATCCACTTCATTGGGTTGTAGTCAGGAAAATGATTAAAATAAAATAAAAAAGTATACATATATGCATATATATGTATAGTATATGTATACTTACAATATGGTAAGGACTAGAAAGTATCATTCCTGATCAAGAAACTTCAGCAGCCCACCTTGATTCTTGCATGAAGTGTGAACTTTGATGCTACTTTTAAAATCTTTGCCATTTATTTGTTTTTCCACTCACACACCAAGTTCCCCCATTATTTCCTATTTAGAGCTCACTAACTCTCATCTCAACCTATAGATGTCTCTTTCCCCCACAGGTCCACCTACCAGATTCTCCAAAGCTGAAGTAAAGTCCAGTTTTCCCAAAATATTCTTGACTCTACCGTTCTGCTCTAAGAATCCCTTGAGCGCTATCAAACAATTAAAATAATGCACTGAGTTACTGTCTAGCTGTTTTGTATAGGAAAGCAAGAACAATGCCGACTGCCTCATTTCCTGCCAGGGCCGGTTCACGGTCTGTGCTGGTACTTGTGTGCCAATTGTCAGAGAACTGCTGCTTTGTGTCTCTCTCACAGGAAGACAAAGAAAAGAGTTGCGGGCCCCACTTTCTTCCTACCACTCACTCGGGCTGGCTAATCAGTGCAAGTCTGGCCGAACTGTATCTCTTCTGGGCCGGGATGCCTATTGAGGCAGGAGATAGATGGGCTCCAGGTGAGACATCTACAGCCAGCCTCTTGATCATGCTTGTAGATAGGAATAACAGGAACAGGGTAAATAGCTGGACTTTGCCTTCCATGGACACTTTAACAGTAATGGCAGGGGCACAGAGGAGCTGAGTCCCGCCTAGATAAATATAAAGAGACATAATTCTCATTCTTGAGGTCAGGGAGACCTTACCAACTGCACATGCACAGAAAGGCTCCTTAGAGGTCAAAAAGGGAGGGGGTGCCACCCCACAGTAGGTGATGTCAACTTACCCATAGGCCTCTTCACTAGAATCAATCTTAACTGAGATTGTGGATACAGGAGGATCCTGAGATAAACCAAATACAGTCTAAGAATCAGGCAAAGCGAGAAGACTGGCCAGAGGAAACTCAGAAGAAATACTTCATGTAAGTGATTCAAACTACCAAAAAGGCCTGACTAAGTCTGCCTGTGTGCACCTGTTCCATGCACTCTTTTTCCTCTTTAATACTTTACTTGCTTCGGCCCTTTCTGTCTCTTTGTGGGAATTCATCTCTACAAAGCGGACAGGCCAGGGGCCTTGCTGGCCCTGGAGGTCTAGTGTCTAGGATTCAGCACTCTTGCTGCCACAACCTGACTTCACTATCTGGCTGAGGAACTGAAATCTTGCTTCAAGCCAACTGTAGGCCAAGGTCACCTGAGAGCAGTACTGGAACACTTACAGAAGGGAATTTTCTACAATAATACAAATATAATGATTAGCTTAAAAAGTCACCAGTTTAAAAAGAAAAAAATTTCCAGATATAGATAGATAATACAAATTTACATTTACAAGAGCTCTCCATTTGCTCCTTTCCCTCTGTTACTTTCATTTTGCAGCACAGAACTATTTATGTGTTCATACACAGACATGCAACTGGAGGACAAATGCTTATAATAAAACAAGTAATCAAGACTGAGAGGAAAACTGCATTAATTATTCAAAAGAATTTTATCATTTAGATGAATATTGGTTTCAGACCTTTTAATTCTTATTGAGTTTAAGCATAGGATGAAATGTTACCCAGAATAAAATAACACTCTAAAAATATAGTGAACTTTTAAATCACTAAGTAATAATTAATTGTGTATATGTTCTCACAGTTGTCTCAGTTCAGTTCAGTTCAGTCGCTCAGTTGTGTCCGACTCTTTGCAACCCCATGAATTGCAACAATCCAGGCCTCCCTGTCCATCACCAACTCCCAGAGTTCACTCAGACTCACGTCCATCGAGTCAGTGATGCCATCCAGCCATCTCATCCTCGGTCGTCCCCTTCTCCTCCTGCCCCCAATCCCTCCCAGCATCAGAGTCTTTCCCAATGAGTCAACTCTTCACATGAGGTAGCCAAAGTACTGGAGTTTCAGCTTTAGCATCATTCCTTCCAAAGAAATCCCAGGGCTGATCTCCTTCAGAATGGACTGGTTGGATTTCCTTGCAGTCCAAGGGACTCTCAAGAGTCTTCTTCAACACCACAGTTCAAAAGCATCAATTCTTCGGCGCTCAGCTTTCGCCACAGTCCAACTCTCACATCCATACCTGACCACTGGAAAAACCATAGCCTTAACTAGACAGAGGTTTGTTGGCAAAGTAATGTCTTTGCTTTTCAATATGCCATCTAGGTAGGTCATAACTTTTCTTCCAAGGAGTAAGTATTTTTTAATTTCATGGCCGCAATCACCATCTGCAGTGATTTCAGATGTGTATAACGGACTTTTGGACTCAGAGGGAGAGGGAGAGGGTGGGATGATTTGGGAGAATGACATTCTAACATGTATACTATCATGTGAATTGAATTGCCAGTCTATGTCTGACGCAGGATGCAGCATGCTTGGGGCTGGTGCATGGGGATGACCCAGAAGGATGTTATGGGGAGGGAGGTGGGAGGGGGGTTCATGTTTGGGAATGCATGTAAGAATTAAAGTTTTAAAATTTAAAAAATAAAAAACTAAAAAAAAAAAAAAAAAGTCAAGCTGCAAACAGCATTCATCCACTAAAGACCCATTAAGAATGGTGTGGTTCAGAAAGTTGTGTTATAATGAAACACACTGCAATACAGCTCAGAAACAGCCTCTGAAACAAAAATTTCATTTGCTATTACCAGGTCAAAATTTTCCTCCTAGGCAGTGTGTGTGTGTGTGTGTGTGTGTGTGTGTGTGTGTGTGTGTGTGTGTGTTTGTGTACACATATTATCCTTTGTAAGAGTTTTGACTCACAGAAGGCTCAAAGGCAATCAGGAATCCATTAAGATTCAGTGTGTGAATATTTTCACACAAGTTGAGGAAGAAAGATAATTGCCTGCCTGTTCCATATAAAAGAGAGGTGCTTGCCTATTGTAAACTTTTCAGTTTGCAATGCCCTAGTGGAAGAAGGCCAGGTGGAGGCAGGAGGCTGACCCAGGAAGACTGAATGTGTAATTTCCTTGCTCTTAGACTTTTCAAATAGATTTGCTAAAGCAGTAAGCTCCAATTATGGGACCCTTTGGAGAGTGGTAGGAAGGAGCTGCTGGTTGGAAAGATGCAGTAGGCTAAATTAAGTCTCCTTGACATCTCTGGGGACTACCCATCCAACTGGAAGGGAGGGAGTGGCTTCCATAGTATTCTACCAGAAGTCAACCTGATCGAACTCACCTTGAAGAAAGCTCTTGAAACATTAGAACCCCTCTTCATACTCTACTCAGAGCATGCAGGAAAGATGCAGATGAGTTGACTGGTAACAAGATCTGGATATTCCCTGGAGGTCAGTATTAGAGGAGAACAAGAATCTAGGGAGTGATGGAAACTGGCAGGGACAAACATTTAAAAGCCCAGGGCTGGTACCATTTGGTGAGGCTAATTTGATATTTGATCATTCTCCTCAGTGACAAAAAACAAAGCCAGACAAGGACAAAAATTAAAAGGTAGTGAACTACAGGAAAAAGGAACTGGGGCAGTCCAAGATGGCAGTGTAGGAAGATCCTGACCTCACCTCCTCCCACATACTCAATGAATCTATAGCCACACATGGCACAATTCTTTCTTAAAAACACTTGAAAACTAGCTGAGCAGTTCCTTCACAACAAACAGTAAAGGGGCCACACCAAGACAGGTAGCAGAGGCAGAGATGAAGTCTTGCCGAAACTCCACCCAAGGCATGGTGAGCTACAGTCAGGAGGGAGCTCTTACATCTGGGTTTCTCTCTGACGAGCAACGGGTTTGTGCCCCACATCAAACATGTAGCCCTTGGGACCTGCAGTGGAGAGATAAGCCCCAAGAACATCTGTTTTGGAAGACAAAATGGGGCTCATGACCAGGAGACTCAAAGTGCTGTAGGGAACTGAAGCTTCTCTCTCACTCTGAGGACCAACACAAAAGCAGCAATTTGAAAGGTGACTAGATTATATGTGAAGGAGATTCATTTGCTAATCTCAGTGCCTGCCAGATATCAGGGGGCTGATGGGGCTCTCCTCAGGGTGAAGGCGCTGGCGGACATCACTTTAAAGCCCTCACTCTGCCTTATAGCACTGGCAAGTGTGCCCAGCCCTGTGTTCTCCAGGCACTTGCTAAAGCCAGCAGGCATGCAGAGTCCATACAGGGCATGCATCTTGATCATCTGGCTCTGTTTCCATATGTGTAGAACGTCTTTTTCCATTGCTTCACTTTCAGTCTCTGTGTGTCCTTATTCCAACCAAATGAGTCCCTTAAAAGCAACAATATGTTTTTTTTTTAATTCATTCAACCACTTTATGTCTTTTGATTGGAGAATTTAGTACATGTACATTTAAATTATTAAAAGGTATGTTCTTATTGCCATTTTGTTCATTGTTTTCTGGTTATTTTATAGTTCTTCTCTATTTATTCCAAGGATGAAAGCATGGTTAAATATTCACAAATCCATCAATATAATGCACCACATTAACAAAATGAAGGAAAAAGCCTCTGACAAAATTGGACATCTATTTATGATAAAAACTCTCAACAAAGTGGGTATAGAGGGAACATATTGAAACATAATAAAAGTCATATATGACAAGCCCACAGCTAACATCATAATTAAGCTCAAAGCTTTCCTTTAAAATCAGAAATAAGACTAGGATGCCTATTCTTGTTACTTTTATTGTGGAAGTCCTAGCCAGAACAATTAGGCAAGAAAAAGAAATACAAGGCATGAAAACTGGAAAAAAAACCAACAAAACTGTTGCTATTAATGGATAACATGATTTTATATACATAAAACTGCAAAGCCTCTGATAATAAATAGAACTAATAAACTCAATAAAGTTGCAGGATATAAAGCAAAGGTACAAAGATCTGTTATGTTTCCATACGCTAACAATGAAGTATCAAAAGAGAATTAAGAAAACAATCTCATTTACAATCAAAAAGAATAAAATACAGAGGAGTAAATTTAACCATGGAGGTAAAAGACCCATATATTGAAAACTCTAAGACATTAATGAAATAAATTAAAGAAGACTCAATTGGAAAGATAGTCCTTCCTCATAGACTGGAAGAATTAATATTATTTAAATGCCCATATTACCCAAAGCAATCTACAGATTCAATGTAATCCCTATCAAAATCCCAGCAGCAATTTTTACAGAACTAGAACAAACAATTCTAAAATTTGTATGGAACCACAAATTATCATGAGTAGCAAAACAATCTTGAGAAAGAAGAACAAGGATAGAGGTATCATGCTTCTTGATTTCAAAGTATACTGCAAAGTTACTGTAATCAAACCATATGGTACTGGCCCTGAAAAAGACATAGAGATCAGTGGAATAGAAAACACTGCCCAAAAATAAACTCATGGATATATGGTTTATTAATTTATGACAAAGGATATAAGAATATACAATAGGAAAAGGATATTCTCTTCAATAAATAGTGTTTAGAAAACTGGAAAGCTATATGCCAAACAATGCAACTAGACTTTTCCCACTGTATATTCTTGTATCCTATCTTGCACCATATATAAAAGTTAATTCAAAATTAATTAAGGACTTGAATGTATAAACCATAAAATTCCTAGAAGGAAACATAGACAGTAAGCTCCTTGACATCAGTCTTGGAAATGATTTGTTTTTCTTTTTTTTTTTTTTTTTTTGATCTGACTCCAAAAGCAAAGACTATAGAAGCAAAAAGAATTTTAAAAAGCAGGAAACAGGGCTACATCAAACTCAAAAACCTCTGTACAGCAAAGGAAACTGTTGACAAAATGAAAAGGCCTACTAAATGGGAGAAAATATTTGCAAGTCATATATCTAATAAGGAGTTAATATCCAAAATATATAAAGAACTCATAAAACTCAATAGCCAAAATACACAAATAATCTGATTTTTCTTTATTGGCAGAGGAACTAAATAGACATTTTTTTCCAAAGAACATATACAGATGTTTACATATACCAATAGGCATATGAAAAAATTTTCAAAATTACTAATTACCTAGGAAATACAAATCAAAACAACAATCAGACATCATCTCACATCTGTTAGAATGGTTATTATCTAAAAGATAAGAAATAACAGGTGTTGGAGAGGATATGGAGAAAAGGGATTCCTAGTACACTGTTGGCGAGAATGCAAACTGATGCAGCCACTATGGAGATCAGTATGGAGGTTCCTTAAAAAATTAAAACTAAAACTATCACATGACTCAGCAATTCCACTTCTGGGAATATATGCACCCCTATATTCACTGCAGCATTATTTACAATGGTCAAGATATGGAGACAACCTGTGTCCATTGGTAGATGAATGTACAAAGGTGTGGTACATATACACTAGAATACTACTCAGCCTTAGAAAGAATGAATCTTGCCATTTGGGCGGCATGAGTGGACTGTGAGGGGACCCCCAATGTGCCCTTACGTGAAATAAGTCAGAAGAAGAAAGACTAATACAGTATGATCTCACTTATACGTGGAATCCAAAAAAACAAATCCAAACAAGCAGCACATAACACAACAAAACTCATAGATAAAAGAGCACAATGGTAGCTTCTAGTGGCAAAGAGTTTGGGGGATCGGCAAAATGGGTGAAGGAGGCCAAGAGGTATATAAAAGTTCAGTTATGAAATAAATAAGCTAAAAGGATTAATAATATTGTAGTGCACATCTGAAAGTTATCAAGAGAGTAAATCTTAATGTTCTCATCACAAGGGAAAAACCTTTTTTTTGTATAATGCCAGATGCTACCCTTATGGCAGAAAGTGAAGAAGAACTGAAGAGCCTCTTGATGAAAGTGAAAGAGGAGAGTGAAAAAGTTGGCTTAAAGCTCAACATTCAGAAAACTAACATCATGGCATCCAGTCCCATCACTTCACAGCAAATAGATGGGGAAACAGTGGAAACAGTGGCTAACTTTATTTTTGGGGGTTCCAAAATCACTGTAGATGGTGACTGCAGCCATGAAATCAAAAGATGCTTACTTCTTGGAAGGAAAGTCATGACCAACCTAGACAGCATATTAAAAAGCAAAGACATTACTTTGTCAACAAAGGTCCATCTAGTCAAGGCTATGATTTTTCAGGTAGTCATGTATGGATGTGAGAGTTGGACTATAAAGAAAGCTGCATGCTAAAGAATTGATACTTTTGAACTGTGATGTTGGAGAAGATTCTTGAGAGTCCCTTGGACTGCAAGGAGATCCAACCAGTCCACCCTAAAGGAGATCAGTCCTGGGTGTTCATTGGAAGGACTGATGTTCAGGCTGAAACTCCAGTACTTTGGTCACCTGATGCGAAGAGCTGACTCATTGGAAAAGACCCTGATGCCAGGAAAGATTGAGGGCAGGAGAAGGGGATGACAGAGGATAAAATGGTTGGACGGCATCACCGACTCAATGGAAGTAGGTTTGAGTAGACTCCGGCAGTTGGTGATGGACAGGGAGGCCTAGCATGCTCCAGTTCATGGGGTCACAAAGAGTCGGACATAACTGAGTGACTGAACTGAACTGAACTGAAGATGGTAACTAGACTTATTGTGATGTCCAGTGTACACCAATATTGAGTCTTTACATTGTAGATATGAAACTAATGTAATGTTACATTCTAATTACACCTAAAACTTTTTAAAAGCTGTGACTGTGGAGAAGAGTGCATTTTTACAAGAATGATGTATGTGGGAATAATTTTCACATTATTCAGTGACCCTAATCACACCAAAGAAGGAGTTGGACAACTTTCAAAGGGAAAAATTATTTGAGACCTTTTCAGGGGAAATAAGGACACAAAGGGCATCTTTTTGGATGTTAGTTTTAGAAGGTCTTGTAGATCTTCACAGAACTGTTGAACTTCAGCTTCTTCAGCATTACTGTTTGGGGCATAAACTTGGATTACAGTGATATTGAATGGTTTGCCTTGGAAACAAACAGAGATCATTCTGTAGTTTTTGAGACTGCATCCAAGTACTGTATTTCGGACTCTTGTTGACTGTGATGGCTACTACATTTCTTCTAAGGGATCCTTGCCCACAGTAGTAGATATAATGGTCATCTGGGTTAAATTCACCCGTTCCAGTCCATTTTAGTTCACTGGTTCCTAAAATGTCGATGTTCACTCTTGCCATCTCCTGTTTGACCACTTCCAATTTGCCTTGATTCATGGACCTTACATTCCAGGAATGCAAAAGTAGGAAGTCAAGAAATACTTGGAGTAACAGGTAAATTTGGCCCTGGAGTACAGAATGAAGCATGGCAAAGGCTAATAGAGTTTTGCCAAGAGAATGCACTGGTCATAGCAAACACCCTCTTCCAACAACACAAGAGAAGACTCTACACATGGACACCACCAGATGGTCAATACTGAAATCAGATTGATTATATTCTTGCAGTCAAAGATGGAGAAGCTCTAACAGTCAGCAAAAACAAGACAGGGAGCTGACTGAGGCTCAGATCATGAACTCCTTATTGCCAAATTCAGACTTAAATTGAAGAAAGTAGGGAAAACCACTTGACCTTTCAGTTATGACCTAAATCAAATCTATTGTGATTATACAGTGGAAGTGTATAGATTCAAGGGATTAGATCTGATAAACAGACAGAGTTCCTGAAGAACTATGGATGGAGGTTCATGACATTGTACAGGAGGCTGGGATCAAGACCATCCTCAAGAAAAAGAAATGCAAAAAGGCAAAATGGTTGTCTGAGGAGGCCTTACAAATAGCTGAAAAAGAAGAGAAGCAAAAGGCAGAGGAGAAATGGAAAGATATACCCATTTGAATGCAGAGTTCCAAAGAATAGCAAGGAGAGATAAGAAAGCCTTCCTCATATCAATGCAAACAAATAGGGGAAAACAACAATGGGAAAGACTAGAGATCTCTTCAAGAAAATGAGAGATACCAAGGGAACATTTCAAGCAAAGATGGGCACATTAAAGGACAGAAATGGTATGGACCTAAAAGAAGCAGAAGATATTAAGGAGAGGTGGCAACAATACACAAAAGAGCTATACAAAAAAGATGCTCACAACTCAGATAATCACAACGGTGTGATCACTCACCTAGAGTCAGACATCTTGGAATGCGAAGTCACGTGGGCCTTAGGAAGCATCACTATGAACAAAGCTAGTGGAAGTGATGGAATTCCAGTTGAGCTATTTCAAATCCTGAAAGATGATGCTGTGAAAGTGCTGCACTCAATATGCCAGCAAATTTGGAAAACTCGTCAGTGGCCACAAGACTGAAAAAGGTCTGTTTTCATTCTAAACCCAAAGAAAGGCGATGTCAAAGAATGCTCAAACTACTGTACAATTGCACTTATCTCACATGCTAGCAAAATAATGCTCAAAATTCTCCAAGCCAGGCTTCTACAGTATGTGAACCATGAACTTCCAGATGTTCAAGCTTAAAAAGCAAAGGAATCTGAGATCAAATTGCCAACATCCGGTGGATCATCAAAAAAGCAAGAGAGTTCCAGAAAAACATCTGCTTCTGCTTCATTGACTATGCCAAAGCCTTTGAGTGTGTGGATCACAATAAACTGTGGAAAATTCTTGAATAATGGGAATACCAGACCACTTGACCTGCCTCCTGAGAAATTTGTATGCAGGACAAGAAGCAACAGTTAGAACTGGACATGGAACAACAGACTGGTCCCAAATAAGGAAAGGAGTATGTCAATGCTGTATCTTGTCACCTTGCTTATTTAACTTCTATGCAGAGTACATCATGAGAAACGCTGGGCTGGATGAAGCATAACTTGGAATCAAGATTTCCAGGAGAAATATCAATAACCTCAGATATGCAGATGACACCACCCTTATGGCAGAAGGTGAAGAAGAACTAAAGAGCCTCTTGATGAAAGTGAAAGAGGAGGGTGAAAAAGTTGGCTTAAAACTCAACATTCAGAAAACTAACATTATGGCATCTGGTCTCATCACTTCATGGCAAATAGATGGGGAAACAGTAGAAACAGTAACAGACAAATTTTTTTGGGCTCCAAAATCACTGTAGATGGTGACTGCAGCCATGAAATTAAAAGACACTTGCTTTTTGGAAGAAAAGCTATGACCAACCTAGACAGCATATTCAAAAGCATATTCAAAAGCATATTCAAAAGACATTACTTTGCCAACAAAGGTCCATCTGGTCAAGGCTATGGTTTTTCCAGTAGTTATGTATGGATGTGAGAGTTGGACTATAATGAAAGCTGAGTGCCGTAGAATTGATGCTTTTGAACTGTGGTGTTGGAGAAGACTCTTGAGAGTCCCTTGGACAGCAAGTAGATCCAATCAGTCCATCCTAAAGGAAATCAGTCCTGAATATTCATGGGAAGGACTGATGTTGAAGCTGAAACTACAATATTTTGACCACCTGATATGAAGAACTGACTCATTTGAGAAGACCCTAATGCTGGGAAAGATTGAAGCCAGGAGAAAGGGATGACAGAAGATGAAATGGTTGGATGGCATCACCAACTCAATGGATATGAGTTTGAGAAAACTCGGAATTGCTGATTGACAGGGAGGCCTGGCATGCAGCAGTCCATGGGGTCACAAAGAGTCAGACACGACTGAGCGACTGAACTGAGTGACAACCAAACTGAACTGAAGAACAGAAAGGCTTGAATTCGAGATAAGATAGAGGCACTATTCATTTTAGTATAAGTCGCAATGGACAAACCATCAGGTTTTATCTAATGGAACTAATCCAGAAATCCTATATTTGAGGCTTAAATGATGTTATCCTCAATTAAACCAGATACATTTTCAAATGGCTGAATCTCTTTCTTTTTCCAGAGCCTGTTTTATAACAACAGTTTCACTTCTGGGGAAGGACAGGAAGAGGATCTCTCATTTTAAAGAATTTCACAACTGCACACTCCTTATCCTCAAATTACTATCTATTTACTACATAAAACAGACCTCTTTCCCTTCAGAAATCATTTTTGCAGATAGATTTGCAGTATGAAGGGATGGAGTGGCAGGGAACTGACCCATGGCGGGGGTGTTTTTGTTTGTCAAGAGCTCTCATTCATCATTTCTCATCTAAAACTTCTGGTTGTCCTAGAAAGAACTGAAAGAGAAATGACTTCAGGCCTTGGGGTTATTGGGAAAAGAAAATGTTACGTTTCTGAGATAGGAAAACAGATGTCCCATCAAAGTACATCTGACCCTATAATACTCCAAATTTCTGTCTTTGTGAAGGCAAATTATAATCTTATGGTTGCTTGCCTAACCACCATGTGTTACTCAGTGACTTGTGTGTGTAGTTAGCTTATATCCTGAGATAACTTTAGAGCCATGCACATCTTCCCCCAAACTTGTAAATGTGAGTTTGAATTTACTATTGGAGTTACTTTCATCCTCTAAAAGTGGGATCTTAAAATTCACTGGAAACGGGTTGAAATTCCAGTTATTAGTGATGCTTTATAACCATCAGCGTTTGGATATAATATACTGGTTTTATTTCCATTTTCTCTGAATGGAACTTAGTTAACTTAGATTAACTAGAAGAATTAAAATCAGATAGTTCTGTACTTCCTCAGCCACTTTTTGGAGTTGAATGAATTGAACACTCCAAAAAGAAGATATTTATTAAAAGAGTTCTTGCACTGAGAAAAGTCAGTGAAAAAGAAAGCAGCATCAACTGTCTCTTCCCTCCCTGTTGCACCGGGATGGTTCTAGCAGCCTCCCATGTGGGAATGGGTGCATCTGGGGAGGAGGCAAGGGCAATGTCTCACTGAAGACCATGACTTGTCTGGGCAGAGTCTTTTATCCAAGATTCCACTTTGGGGAAGACAGAACGATAGAACTGGGGTATCAAAGCACGTTCTGTATGGGACTTATTCGGGAAGTCTCAAAGAGCAGCCAGGGCTGAGGCTGGGTCTCAGGTTTTTATGGCAGTCCAAATACTGCATCTGTTCTTCAGAAGATGGGGCTGCTCCTCACTAGCTTTCCCATTGAAATTACGGAATAAGTACTCTCTGGCTCCTTAAGACCATTCAGACCAGGGAGGAGCTTTAATCTTCACTAGTTGAATTGCCTTATCTTGTTCAGGGAACAAAGTCAAAGCGATATAAGAAAGGAAAATTTTCAAAACTGAGTTTTTGCAACCAAGTCCTGGAACTGGGGCCAAAAAAATACAAGTTGCCTTCCCCTGGAGCTGTTGTCTCTCTTCTCTCCAAGTCTGCTAGCACTCCTGGTACTACTCCTTACCTCGAGGGAAAGCTCTGCTGACTAGTCACCTCTCTCCCTTATCTTACTCAGGCTTGCAGCTGCACTGCAATGAGATGATCACTTCTTTCTTAAAAACACTCCCGTCTTCTGTCTTCCCCTGCAGGCTCTCACTCTTCTGGTTTTCTCTGACTGTTTGGCATATGCTTTTTCATTGCCTTTTTAGGCTCCTCCTCTAAAGACCTATGATTGTTGGCATTCCCTGGGCTTCATCTCAGGCTCCTTTCTCTGCCTTGCTGGATGTTCTCCCTAGGGGATCCCATTTATTCCTGTGGTTTTAAATGTCATCTATGTTTTATTTAGATGGCTCTCAAATTTAAAGAAAAAATGTGGATGTTTACTCATTTAACATTTATTGAGATTATGCAAAGCAGGAGCATGCTTCTATATTATCATTTTGACAACCTTAACATCCTGGTTGTACACACTCATTCACTTAAGAATCCTCCTCAGTAATCTTTCTCCATTAGCCCACATTGCCAATCTGTCAACAAGTCTTAAAAACGTGCTTCTTTTGTGTTTTTCACACCTCCTCTTTCCTTCCTCCTCGTCAAAATCTTATTCAAGATCCTCATCACCTTCTGCCTCTGGGGAGAAAACAGAATTTTACCTGGTCCTCTGGTGTGGAGAATACTAGCCCAAGTCAATGTTCATACAGAGTGATGGTGGGGGTCATTCACTCAACACATATCATTTGGGCCTACTACAAGCCTAGTGCCATTTGGAATCACACTGCCCTTGCTCTCAAGTTGTTGATATCTTGGTGGAAGAGGCATAAAAATGAACAAAGCACTAGAGGATGGTAAAGGCGATAACGGAATACACACAGGTGCCGTGGGAACACAGGAAGGGCACTAGCCTTGGGATCAGAGAAGTTCTACCCCTGACAGTGAGGACTGAAAGAATTGGAGCAAGAGTTAGCAGAGGTGTGAGTGTGTGTGTGTGTGTGTGTGTGTGTGTGTGTGTGTGTGTGTTGCAGCGAGGATGTGCACATGAGGAAAACAAGCATCAGCACAATGAGGCAGAGAAATTGCCAGTCTCCTCACCACAGGGTTTTAAGCAGGAAAGTGATAAGGTCAGAAGCTCTCTTTAGAAAACTCCCTCTGACTATAGCTAGAAAAAGGATTGAGAGGAAAGTCATTTGGAGGCTGTTGAATTCAGTAACCAGCAACAGATAATGGTGGTTTTGAACTAAGACAGTGGCAGTGGGGATGGGCGGAAGTGGAATGATCAATAGTTGACTGGCCTTGGCGAGTGATTAAATGGGACAGAGGCTCAGATCTGATCTTGATCATTAACTGGATGCAAGCCAGTCACAACCTTCCCTAGCCGCAGTGTCCTCATTCTATGAGGGAGATAACAATAACTAATGCCCAGGATCATTATGATGGTAAATCAGGATTTGCTGCATATGAGAATGCCTGACATAGATAGTTACCAATAAATTTTCACTTCTTTCCTTCTTCAAACATTTTATTGATTTTATAATACCTTACTCCAGAACACAGCAGTTCTATGCTATTTTATTATATTGAAATTAACTTCCTGTAGAGCAATGTTTCTCAGTCTGGGCACTACTGAGATTTGGGGCCTGATGATTCATTGTTGTGGATGCAAGCCTGTTCACTGATTAGGTGCCATTAGATGCCAGGAGTACCCCAACCCCAGTGATGACAATCAACAATGTCTCCAGACACTGCCAAACTTCTCCACAACCTGAAGAGGAGGGAGTAGGAAATGGCTGTAGTTTAGAACCATTATTCTAGGATTTCCTGTCCCTTTGCCAGCCAAACTTTCAATACCACCTCCCATCCCTCCAAATACAGATTTTTTGGTTACTTTCCTCCATGGACCACCACTCTAGCCAGGTAAGTATCTTACAATCTCATTCTCATTTCATACCACCTAATTTTTCCCACACCGTACACAATACCAAGGACACAGCATTGAATATCACTGAATGATATTTTCATCAACTCTATTATCAAGAGATTAAAGCCCAAACTCCTAGCATGCAGTCAATACTGCAAAGGCCTAGCCCTCTAACTCTCCAGTTGAATATCATTATCTCCTCTTATTACCGTCCCTCCCCAATTCATCCTTTGCCATGATACTTCCAGACTTTAACATTTTGTAGATTAGGGCCTCTCCCCGCCCCACCTTCAACCTCAGCTCACCCACACAAAGAAAACCAACATAGATTCGCCAACTTTATTTTTCTAGGTAGTAACATTTCAATAACAATGACAGCAGCAAGCATCCCACTATCACTTTGTGAAAGGAAATTTTCAGAAAAATAGAAAAGAACATAATCTCGGGATAAAAGAAAATAATTTAAGTGGATTGAACTTAGTTTTATGAAAGGACTCAAAACATTGTTCTTATTTTCCTCATTTCTGAGAAAACTGGTACAGATTTCATCATGGAGCAGCTTCCAAAAACCACCAGTCTCATTTCCAGGCTGACCAGACTAGGGTACTTTCTTCTTTGACCAGACCTTCCTGGCCCATGGGCTTCTGTATGCAGCCACCCAATATGCTCTTCCCACCCATCTCTGCTGGAAACTTCCACTCCTTCTCCAAAGTCAGCATATAGAAATTAAATTATGTCCAAATCAGAGGCAAGCTTTCTCTTACTTACTTTACTTCTTGGAGAACTTCCATAGTCTACCTATTGGAGGAATGTTTACATAGGCTATAACCAGCAGCATCTCCTCACCTTTGACCCTGCAGGTAAATAGCAGGCATCTAATAAATGCATGCTGTATCAAGTGATTGGATAGACTCTGGCTTTGGATATTCCATTGCTTCCACCAGGAATACCTACTCTACTAGTTCTCTATTGCTGCCATAATAGATTGCCACAAACTGAGTGATTTAAAATGGAACAAATTTACCACCTCATAGTTATGTAGGTTAGAAGTCTTACACAGGTTTCATGGGGCCTAAATCAAGGTGGTTGGAAGGGCTGTTTTCCTTTTTGGAGGCTGAATTCCATTTGCTGTTTTTCCCCGAAATTCCAGCTTGTAGAATGTCCTGGCCCAGAGCCCATTTCCTCCATGTTCAGAGCTGGCAACATTGCATCTCACTGATCCTTCTTCCATAGTCACATCTTTCTCTGACTCTGACTTGAGCCATAACAAGTCCTCTGGTTGTAAGTATCCATGTGATGATATAAAGCCCACTTGGATAATCTAGGTGAATACCTCTACCTCATGTTCCTTAAATTTAATCACACCTGTTAAGTTACTTTTACCACAGAAAGCAGCATATTCACAGGTTCTGAGGATTTGGCTGTGGACATTTTTTGAGGCTATTATTTCATCATCTTTACCCACTTTCACTGTTCTTTATCAATTCACATTCCTCACTCTTTACTCATCATCTAAAGCTTGCTCACAATCACAAAAATAATAGATGATAGAATCAGGATTTGAACCTAGCTCTATGTGGACACAAAACTCCCTCTAATACCTTTGTGATGAAGAAAGTGATGGAAAATCTCTGTCTTGTGCTGTGGATGGCCACCATGTGGAGCAAGTGATGAGGCAATGAAGTACCTTATTCTGAGTACATTTTAGATGGCATTTGAAAATGCACTGGCGCTTTCCACCAGCCCCTGTATGAGTCTGTGGTTCTGTGTTCAAAGACAAGTGTTCATGGTCATATGAGACATCTGAAAGACACTCTTGTAAATTGGATTCCAGCTTCTGTAATTCATCTCTGCATGGTAAGGTGACACTCATCCCTAGTTGCCAATGTATTTTTAGCATCTTGGAACCTTACACAGTTAGGCTTCCTAAGCTTTGATCTAAGAACACATTTCTCACAAGCTTCCCTTTAGCTGTCACAGGGTTCCGATCTGCAAAGCCCATGTGGAGTATGAAAGGCTATTTTTGTTTAAAAATTTAGCATTTATTATACAGTGGTGATTCATGGCTTGAGTACTTCAAGGCTTAATTAATATAATAGCGCATGGTAAGTAAGGTCTCTGTGGCAGAATTCATAACTAACTGGAACTGAACTAAAATCCAGAGTTACTAAGCTTTTTTTTTCTCTAGCAGGGCTTAGTAGAGACTGTTTCTTACAGTAGAAACCTTGCCATGATTTCCATTTACTATGACCTACAGACTGTTGAGCCAGTCAGACAATACTAAAAACTGCCCCTGACTTCAGAATAGTCTTCACCTACCTGAGGAAGACCCTGGAGGCAAGGTTCTAAAGAAATCATCTGTTTAGAGATAGGGCTGTATGTCCTAGATAAGTCTCTCTAATTTCTCTCATCCACTTGCATTAGAGACTACTAGGGAAAGACAGCTCTTTCCTTTTGCCCCCAGCCTTGTTGAAGTATAATTAACAAGTATGTTTTCATATATGTATACTTGTGAAGTGATCAGCACAATCAAACTAATTAACATATCCATCACCTCACAAAGCTACCATTTTCTTTCTGTCTCTCTTTCACTTTTTTTTTTTTTTTGATAGGGTGAACATTTAAGATTTACCTTTTAAGCAATTTTAAGTATATGATACAGGCTTGTTAGCTATAGACACCAAGCTGTACAAAAGCTCTCCAGAACTTATCTTTCTTGCATAAATGATACTTTATACTCTTGGATCAATAACTCTCCATTTCCCCTGCCCTTCAGTCCCTGACAATCCCCATTTCACTCTCTGCCTCTATGAGTTTAACTATCTCATTTTTAGATTTAAGTGAGATCATGCCATATTTGTCTTTCTGTATCTGGCTTATTTCACCTGGCATAATGCCTTCCAGATCCATCCATATTTTTGCACATGGTAGAATGCCCTTCTTTTTAAAGGCTGAATAATATTCCATTGCAAATATATGCTACCTTTGAGAGTGCTGTCTTAAGTAGCAAAGTCATTGATGATAATCCTCCACCTATATATGATTATCTGAGCTTCAAAATGTTCATATCCATGAAGGAGAGAATCCAACAATTTATCCATGTTAATTAAAACAGATGCATCATAGATTCACATACACAACTTTTATTGACCATCAAGACAGATAAAACAGTTAGAGGGGCTGAGGTTCAGATGTAGGCTTAGTGAGATCACCCGGTTTCATAATGTGCTTCAGATATGGGCGATCTACCTAGCAAAATCAAACAATTGGGCTGGAACCCACAACAATTGAATAGAAGGGATAACAGATAAACAATCAAAAAGCAAAACCAAAGTGGCCTAAAACAGGAAATTTAGCATAAGAATATCTTTCTAATAAATAGTCCAAAGACTCTACTAATAACCTCATTTTCTAAAAGTTCTCCATGGGAAATGGAAGTGTCAGAAGGAGGAGGTAACGTGAAAAGAAGCTGAGAGCTTTTAGAAATAATTGCTGCTAAGTGGAAATGTCACTGTCTCCCACATTCCCATATCTTTTTAGATTAGCAAGCAGCAGTGACCAGATGGAGGCTGTGTATTCAAATGCCTTCTGTGATGCTTGCCAAACAATTGCAGGAGTCAAGCTCCTTTTGAACAGATGGACCACTGATTTCTCAGGTTAAAGATCAGCCAGGCTCATTAAAGAAGTTGCAAGGGTTCAGCAGCTAAAATTCCTTTTTAGCCTCCCATCCTGAGGGACAGAAGCATCTTCTGCAATCAAAAAAAAACAAAAAACAAAAAACAAAAAAACAGGTTGACCAGAGTTGGGTAATTTAATAGCCCACAATATTGATATCAAGGACTACAGGAAAGCATATGGATAAAAAAGAATGGGTTTAAAGGATGGCTATTTAAGCCTAATGCTGTTGTTCTTTGGAATGTTTTGCTGTGGTCTATTAATAATACTTTCTAATAGTCTATATGAGAAAAAGAGTGGTTTTTGTATATACATGGGGTTTCCCTGATGGAAAAGAATCTTAAAAAGAGTGGTATATGTATGTATATGTAACTAACTTTGCTAAACACCTGAAACTAACACAACTTTATAAAGCAACTATACTTCAATAAAAAATATTTTTTTTAATGTATTGACCTGAAGTGAATTAGCGGAAGACGTTTTGTGTAAATTCAAGCTTAATTTATTACCATTCTGAAATAACCAGCACAAGCTGGATAAGAGGAATCAACAATAGGGGCACCTTATCATCAGTGTAAAAGGATTACATTAAATGGAAAATTTGAGGCCAACACTCCAGGGGAAACACATGAGGAATCAGAGGTCAAAAATCACGTTTCATGTTTCCTGAGCAAGATCAGATCACAGAAGATTAGATCAATAGCTTCTCTGACTGAACAACTTTAATTGATATTGAAAAAGAGCCAATTGTTTACTCCTACTTTAGGGAAAGACTTGATTGATGTAATGGTCTGGGAAACTGTGTCTGGATAATTTTTTTCAAGTTGACCTGGAGATGAAATGTCAAGAATTCCCAAGTCAACCATTAAAAAGCGTGTGAATTAGTCAAAATTTGACTTCACTGTCCTCTCCCATTCATCTACTTTCCATCTTCATTTACTGCACTGTGGAGTTACAGATGTCTACCAGTTTCATTAGAGATAGATATTAAATATTGTCATGCTGCTGCTGCTGCTGCTGCTGCTGCTAAGTTGCTTCTGTTGTGTCCCACTCTGTGCGACCCCCTAGTCACAGATCAACATAACTGAAACCAATGATAACCAGAAATCAAAAACCTATGACAGATACACAAAAACTAGAGAGAAAGGAACACAAGCACACCACTACTCGAAATATTTTTATAATTAGAAATCTTTAGTAAGGTATAATATATATCAATACATCTACACTTTCCTAAGCAGGAAAACAAAATGCCATTTGATCTTGATTTGACTTTGGGTCCTCTTTACAATTACGAATTATTTACAATACTCTCTCTTCTTTCTTTCCATGGTTTCCATTCCCAGCATCTAGAAAAAGCTTATGATTTGCACAGCTTGTTATCCCTGTTGATTTTTATACTCACCACTCTCTTCTCTCTGCATTTTTCTTTCTTGTATCTTTGGATGCCCATGCTTCTCTCATGTTCCTTAGCTCCCAAATGTTGGCCTGGTCTTGATACATTACTGCACAGGCATGGGGTTCTTTTCCTTTTCTTTGTAATATGCCTAACAACTAATCTCAGTGTTCCCTGTCTGAAATTTAGGTGTTCTGTGGATTTCACTGTTGCTGGGCTCAAGGGTTACTCCTCTGCTGGTAAAGGTCCTTTTCAACTTGAAACCATGTTTAGAGCAGAACCAGATTCTTGAGGGGGCTCTTGGTGAAGAGGGTGTCTATAAGTTACCATGGATTTATTGAAGTGGGTCCTTTATTATTTCATTCAGTAATAGAAAATGAATATTTTCCAGATATTCCATGGGCAGGCACAGAATAAAATGAAGGGTACATTTCTGAATGCCTTACAAATTGCAGTTGGGTGCATTTCATTGGATTGTAGCCAAATACAACTTCATGTAATACAGATCCAGAATGACAATTCTTACTGCCTGACAGAAGCATCATTTGGATTTTTCGCAAATTCTCATCAAGTAATATGATCAATCCCTTCTGAGAGATGTAAAATAACACAAAGTATTTCATTTTTCTCCTAGGTTTTCTCTTATCAAAGAATAATTTATCTTGAATAATTCATTTGCAGCTCAGTCAGAGAAATACTTATGCCTAAAATACCTGGTGATAGGATTAATGAGTATCTTAAATACAGGTTAACAGGACAAAAAGAGGACAGAAAGGGAGTCAGGACTTACTGTCTGTATATAGTCTTGGTAAATTGGCTCTTTCCTCCTCACCCAATATTTTATGCCCAGGTCTGTGTCCAGCATGGAAGAGGCAACAATGGAACAGAAATCATAATTGTAAGTCCTGTTTGCTATCCTCAATGGGCTTGCGGTCTAGTTATTCAAAGCAGAAAAACCACAGTTTAAGACTAGCATAAAAAAATGGAATAATTTGGGAAATTTATCACCTTATAGAGAAACAGACTCTAAATTAATCGTGTAGAAGCAAAATGCATACTTCTTAGTTCAGCGATGACTAAGTGAGGGTATAAAAGCAGCCTATAAATACTTTAAAGGTGTAAATACCAAGTAGGGTGAGGAATTATTTTGTCTAGTTCTCTCCAGAAATAGCACTGAACACAGAATTAAGAAAAGGAATACGCTGAATTATATTGTGAACAATTATAAAGGAATTCTTAAGCTGTAGTCCCAGGTTACTTAATGACCTGAAGAACAGCTCTGGCTCTTTGATACTACCTGCAGTCATCCTACAGTTGTTCAGTCAGGTCAATGAATATCAAGACTAAACAGACCCCAGGATAGACAAGGGTAAGAAATACTCTCCAGCTCTTTCAGAACAGAAGGTGAGGTGGAAAGGTGGGTAGAGGTAGGTCATGGTAGATCTGGGGAGCCACGCTAAGGAAGCTGCACATCAGAGTTATCCGAGAAGCTCTACCAGTATATTGGTGCCCAAGTCCTGTCTCAGATCTACTGAATTAGCATCTTTGGAGTCAAAGCCAAAATCAATATATTTGAAACATTTCATGGAATTTCTTTTTCTGATGAGATATCAGGGTTGCAAATATTTGCCGATAAGTTTTAAGCAAAGGGATAATCAGCACTTCCTAGAATAATCATTCTGGCTGCCACGTGGGGAACAAAATTGGAGACTGGAAACCACATGGAAGTTGCCTGAATAACCCAGGGAAGAGGGGATGAGGGCTTAAGTTAAGGCAGTGTCAGAAAGAGTATAAAGGAGAATCCAAAACATGTTCAATGATGGCTTAGCAGTTTGAGGACGTGAAGGAAAGTGAGGAGCCAAGACTTCAAGTCAAGTGTGGAAGTTAAGACATCCTTCACCATCCTTCACATCCTTCACTAGAAACTAGTTAGGGAGTTTCTTCCAAAACTGTATGGGACAAAATAATCAGAGAGATAGAGTCAGAAAGAGAAGTTGAAGTCCAAGAAGCAAAAAGGGAGACCAAAGACTACCAAGCTGGCAGGGGTAGAAATAAAGAATGAAACTAAACCTGGCATCCCAGAGCCAGCTGAGTGACAGCAATAGCAAGGAGACGGGGAATGTAGCAACTATTTAGAACAGGTATAATTTTGTGTGCTTGAGTGGACTGGTCAAGATTAAGAAGGAGGGAGGGGAATTATAATCATGTGGAAGATAAAAAGAAGCCTAAAGTGAGATACAGGTTAGACAGATAGAAGTTGAGGCAATCTGCTCTGGAAAGATCAATCTTGTTAGGAACCATTCAAATGCGGGTGTCCAGGGCACATTTGGAGGTAAGGGTCCAGAGTACACTGGGCTGGGCAGGAGTGAGTCATTAGCAGATGGCTAGTGGTTAAAACTTGGAGAGTGAGTAAGGTCACCTTGTGAAAGGAACAGGGGACCAAGAACGGAAGGCTGGATTTGTACATGGATAAATATACAGATGCTGATAAAGGGAATAGTCTCATGACGGATTTCAAAGAAGAAAGATCGGAAAAGGCAGGACAAGAACTGTGAAAAAGTGCTTCTCTGGAGTCTGCAGGAGAAAGAGTTTCAGAAAAGAGTGATCACTCATGCCCAGTGCAGTCAAATGTCACAAGAAGGCTCTTTTTTTTTTTTTTTTAATGGTGTTTCTGTTTATATACATGTACCTCTATTAAAAAACAGTATAATGTAGAGGACTTGTTTAAATCTAATAGATAATAGATGACTATAAAAATCATTGCATTATATATAAAATCATGGGCTTCCCTGGTAGCTCAGCTGGTAAAGAATCCATCTGCAATGTAGGAGACCTAGGTTTGATCCCTGGGTTGGGAAGATCCCTGGAGGAGGGCATGGCCACTGACTCCAGTATTCTTGCATGAAGAATCCCCATGGACAGAAGACCCTGGTGGGCTAGAGTCCATGGAGTTGCAAAGAGTCAGACACGAATGAGTGACTAAGCACAGTGCAGCATGGCAGGTATAAAATCATATAAATAAAACAATTAATTTGGAAGTGGAAGCATGGCGGTTGTAAGTACCTGGGAAGATTACTGGGAAGCTGATCTTCTTTTCACTTTCTCCTCACTGACACACTAAACTAAACTTAGTTTCTCTTTTACCTTGGACACTGTGACAAATGTATAAATTACTCAATGTGATGAGATTTGTAGGTTCTTTTGCCCAGTGTTTTGTTTGTCTGTCCCCTTGCTCAGTGCAAAAATGAATCAGTCAGGCATCTACTTTTGAGAATATATGTATGTGTCTATGGCAGGATAATTTTTGGGATACTAATTTATAATTTTCACTCCATATTCCCTATTTCTTCTTCCTCTACAGATAGAGAAACCAAGACTGCCTATAAAAACTTCACTTCTTGGCTTGTTTCCAGAAGCAAAATCCATCGAGAGTAATGGAGTGTCAGAAGATAGGGGTATCGTGAAGAAAACATGAGAGAAAGATTTTCCCAAGTTAAAGATAGGCTCCCCAGAGTCAGAGGAACAAGAAAGAAAAGGCTGTGTGCATGCTTCTGATGGAAATAGGAAGAAAGGGAAAGATTTTCCAAAGCCAAGAACATTATCTGTGCTGGAAGGAAGCGACACATGCATGGTTTCTTGGGCTTTAGAAACTATGAAGAACCGGCATTGAGTAGAACAATAGAGCCTCGGAGAAGTCAGCCCAGGACCAGCCTTGACACGGCTTCTTGTGTGCTCAGTGTCAGACCAAAGCCATCAATCAGTGGGCTTGATGACATGAGCTGGGATAATGTAGGGACAGACATATGATGGCTGAGGGACCTCCCTGACTCCTGGCAAAACCATGGTGGGAAAAGACTTCTGGATAGCTGAGTTTATAGTCCAGCAAAATGTAGCGTATCATGTGTTGCACGCTAAGTCACTTCAGTCGTGTCCAACTCTTTGTGACTCCATGGAGTGTAGCCCGCCAGGCTCTTCTGTCCATGGGATTCTCCAGGCAAGAAAACTGGAGTGGGTTGCCATGCCCTCCTCCAGGGATCTTCCTGACCCAGGAATCAAACCCACATCTCTTAGTCTCTTGCATTGGCAGGTGGGTTCTTTAACACTAGTGCCACCCAAGAATAGTCAGAATTAAATTGCTAACTAAAAAGTAAAGGAACATGCTATCTTCTGCACTCACGAGTTTGTGGCCCTCTATTCATACCCATGTTCCCCACATGAATCCCTTTGTTATATGTCTAGATATGATTCTTGGGGAAATCCTAGAAGATAGGCTTTCACACAACAGGTGGGCCAGGCCGTCTTTGTGAAGGTCTCAGGCTCCAGAAAAAAGTAAAACGCTTGCCTTTGGAGCATCTCTGAAAGTAAGAGTCTCATTTTAAGGCCAATGACGTAATTATGTTAGCTTCATGCCACGAAGTTAATCGGGATCCTGAGTGTGTTAATCAGCGGAAGCTTAACTCTCCCACTAGGAAAATAATCAGTTCAGACCCAGTGGCCCTTGCCAACTCTTATTTTATCTAGCGGTTAACAGATGTTGTGGTGGTTGGCTTGTGAGAGCTACTTGTATCTTCATTGGAGTCCTACTACTCCCTGAAATTCTCAGCTGACAAAGTGAACTGATTAATTTGGACACTTCAGGGAAGAAGAAAGGGTTGTTGGGGGAAAGAAAATAATACTCAACACTGATAGGAATAAAATCAAATGAAAAGAGATGCAATAATTGTTGTAAAAATGAACATCAGTGGTTTAGAGCAAGAAGTAAACATTAAGTGGGCATCCTTCAGGGCTGACTTAAGACTTTGTAACTCAGACCCATTCCAGACTGTGTTTCTACTTTCAGAATTTTAATTTATCTTTTAAATACAGGCAATATGTTTGTTTCAGACCTTACATAATTGTAAAGCACTTTCTACCAGAACAACCAAAGACCATTATGCCCCGGCCATGGAGAGAAAGTATAAATGTAAATTGATACTGAGTATCATAAATTATTTTTATTACAAGACAAGTAAATGACTGCCTCTGAAAGTGGACTTGCTTGTGTGGTAAGAATTAGAAGAATGTTTATTGTTGCAATACAAACCTTTAAAACAAAACCCTTGGAGGTACAAAGACAGATTTTAGTGCTTCTATTACTATGCTACAATTTGCTGTTAAATCAGTCCCCTTTCTTAAAGCAGCTAGTAATTTATGGCCTAAAATATGCTGCTGTTGTCATCTGTGAATTCAGAGTCACAAAACTGTTAAATTTAATGAACTATGGTTAAGAAATGAATGAATAGATATGAGCATCACAAATCAAATTCTCAAATCTACACTTCGCTTTTCTTGAATTCTAAGTATGTTTGCAACAAGCACAGCTCCACCCCTCATTGGCTTGTCACGCTCAATTTTGCAAGGACAAGTGAACAACCAGGCACACTAGCTGTCTGCCAATTACAGCTGTGGCTGCTCTGGGCCTCGGGTGGACTGGAAATATTACTGCTGGGTAGGAAAGTGCTCTCTAGGCCATATGCTTGCTGTTTGTGGCCATAAAGAGCTACATGGCCTCTAGTGCAAAGTGATTTGGGCTGTATTTGAGTCATTGGAAAACAGAACTAATATCTCAGGCAAGTCTGTGGCAATTCACTTGCTTTCATTTCTAAGAGATATAAAATAACTTAGATCTAGAACTATAGGCCCAAATCTCACACTGACTTGCAATCAATAATGATTATTCAGTGCATCATCTTTTCCTTCCTAATGTCAGGGCCCCTTCAGACGTTACACTACTGTTAACATTTCAACAGAAGTTGTACTGAGGACCATTTAGCCTGGGAGGATAAAATCACATTCTACATTTTTGGATGAGAAGTAACTAAAGCAATACTCTCGTGGATGAGTTTGGTGACTACATCCTCACTTCTCTTGTGTCTATACTCCCTTCAGAGCCTGACTCATGCTGGGTCTCACTCTCAGATTTGCCGTTGTTGGGTTACCCCAGCCTCATCTGAGGCTGTTACTCAGTCTCAGTGTCATAAGACACTGAGCTCCCATCCAGTGTCTCCACCTCCTGTGCTGACCAAGCCTTTTCTGGAATGACCCTACACAGATACTTTCCACCCTTGTTCTGGATCATCAGGCTGTGCTCCAGCTGAAGAATCTGCCTGGCTTCTTGCCTGCTACTTCTTCCATGAGTCTGGCCCTCAAACTGTGGGCCAAATCTTTCAACGTGACTTTTGGCCTTCTGTAGAGAAAGAGATGTCACTACCCACAGACAGGATATGGGAAGCACTGCACCACTACTTTCACTGAAGGGGGTGTTACACCCAGTATTTGATGTATGTTCTTTATCACACTCCTTGTAAGACCTGTCACCAGCTCTGGTCAGGCAGGAGCTGGATCTTGAACATGAGACTGAGTTTTCCTAAACGAGGAGATGACAACACAGGCACTGGCAACTATATAAACACAGGCTCATCATTCTGAAAAGGGCTTGGGGTTCTTAGGAAACAGGAATTAACTCCTTGCAATAAGAATACTGGGGGTTGAACAAGGAACAGCAAGAAATGAAGTTGGGTATATAAGGCCTAAGGGAGGATCTTGTGTTTAAGATGTGTGGTTTTGCTGTCCCAAAGCCCACAAAAGAATATCCAAGGGAAGCTGTGTTAAAAAGTTCTGGCCAATCAGAGCATCACATCCTTCTGACTCTTGTCCTTGGTTCAGAGTTGGACATATGATACAATCAGAATCAAGAGATGCCGTGAACCTTTTGCTGAACCTCTAGAGAAGAAAGCACATGCTCTTTGTTCCCTGGGACTATGAGCCTGGGGCTGCCAGGAGATAACATGTAGGGTCAGACACTGAAAGCAGTGAGGGAGAAGGCTTCATGCAGAGAAACTGAGTTCCTATATGAAGCCATGAGTGAAAACAGACCCAATCTTAGATTGGTTATATGAGCTAACAAATTTCCTTTTCTGTCAAAACCAGAGCTGATTTCCTATACCTTGCAATGGTTCCCAGACTTTGTGGCAGCAGGGGTCAGTTTCCTGGAAGATGGTTTTTCCATAGGCTGGGGTGTGGGGATGTGGGGGATAGTTCAGGCAGTAATGCAAGCAATGAGGGGGTGATGGAGAACAGCAGATAAAGCTTCGCTGACTCATCCACCTGCCATACTCCTCCTGTCGTGTGGCCGGTTCCTAACAGGCCACAGACAGTACTGGCCCAAGGCCCAGGGGTTGGGGACCTCTGCCTTACACCCCAAAAGTCTTCAGACAAGGTATTTGGACTTAATTCTCTAGAAAATAGAAAGAAAGTGTGAGGGTATGGGATCTACATAGTTATGACTCTCTTAGTATTAAAGTTATAATTAACCTTTCATAATCCTGAAGAAAGGCCTGGTGATCTTAGGGAATGATAAGCCATTCCTTAAAACTAGATTTGTTTGATTTACATTTGTTAACATGGTCTGTTGTACAGGGTTTATAGCCCTTCACTATATGTTACCTTAGGCAGTTTATCATTGGTTCTTAGACACCTGTCTTGTTCACTCAGCTAGCTCTTCTCTTGTTGATACTCGGGATCACAACTCTGTGTGCAACACACAGTCCTGAGGATACAGTAGGTGTGTTTCAATTGCTTAACTGCCTGGGGTAAAAAGGATGAGAAAAAAGGCAAAATTCTTTTACTAGAGACTGTGAACCCTTCTCACCAAGTTTAGTTTCAATTTCCTTTTCACAACATAGAGGAAGCTGCTGCTGCTGCTAAGTCACTTCAGTTGTGTCTGACTCTGTGCAACCCCATAGATAGCAGCCCACCTGGCTCCCCTGTCCCTGGGATTCTCCAGGCAAGAACACTGGAGTGGGTTGCCATTTCTTTCACCAATGCATGAAAGTGAAAAGTGAAAGTGAAATCGCTCAGTTGTGTCCAACTCTTAGCGACCCCATGGACTGCAGCCTACCAAGCTCCTCCATCTGTGGGATTTTCCAGGCAAGAGCACTGGAGTGGGGTGCCACTGCCTTCTCTGAAGAGGAAGCTAAACAACTCTATTTACAGAACTGCTAACTCTCCTGCTCTTGTATATGTTTCTGCCAGTCAAAGCAACTCACCTAATTGCATTGAAATGCATTGATGAATCTGCTGATGATTGCTGAAACCAAAAGGAAAACATCAATCCCTATGAAATGATCAAACTAACAGAGTTTCTGATGTAAAAGCAACTTATTTCATTTTCCTTTGTGAAAAATGGATCACAATGTCTAAGGAGCTATTAATCTAATTATCAGCTTTCTACATAAATCCTCTACTTCTTGAGAGTTTAATTAATTTGGAACATTCATTTCCAAGAGATAGAGAAGAACAGAGATCAATGTTCCCAAAGATAACCATGAATAAATTTTGTTATTTGATTTACACTTAAATAAACATGGTCACCCTTTTTTAAAAGTACAGTTTCTGCCCTTGTCCCGCCCCCCCCCCCCTTTTTTTTTTGAGTTCCAAGCTATCCTCTATCAGGTGGGGAGGCAGAACTAAATAGATATTCTTTAAAGAGTTTAGAAGATAAGAAGTGAATTTTCCCCTGTATTCCAACCTATAACTGAAGACAAAGTAAGCTTCATGGCCATAGTGAGGCCAAAACCGTCACTGGGGACACCTTGGGCCTGTTGCTTGGTCTTCCTCGTCACCTGTGGCTGCCCTCCCACCTCTCTGTCTAGCTTCTTCCCCCAAATCCTACCTGTACCTCTCCCCAGTCACTACTGTTATTCTTCTTTCTATTTAAAAATAAAATTGACCATTGTCTAATACAAGGCCCTTTTCTCAGCCTTGACTCTCCCTATTTGGGGTGATTCTTAACATTTGTTACTATCCTTCTCTTATTGAAACTCCCTTCCCCTTGGTCTCCAATCCAGTTGCATCATTCTTCAAAATACATCCAAATCTGTCCAAGCTAAACACCATCTCCATTGCTACCACCTAAGGACAGCTTTTATGAAAGCTTCCACCAAATCATTCATTCAGACTATGCCTTACACAAAAACCAGAGAGATCTTAAAAAATTGTAAAGTTTTCTCACCATGATCACCGCCAAATCTTCCAGTGGCTCTCCACCACATTTAGAGCACAACTTCAACTCCTTGCAAAGGACTAAAAGGCCCTACAGTATATATTCTCTTCCTGCCCTTCCAACCTCATCATCCACCGCAGACTGCTGTAGCCGCAGTGCTGTGAACATTCTGAGACTGTTTTCAGAACAAAGCCTTTGCTTTGTTCCCTCACTTCGTTCCTGAGTCATCTCCTTGGAAGAGCCTTCCTTAACCCTTCAGCTGAACTAGCACCCTTGTTGCTCTAATTACCCAGCTTCATTCTTCCTCATTGTACTCAGCATTATTGGGCATTTTATTACATAAGTGTGTTTAGTTACTGTCTCCTGACTACAGTGTATGTTCCATGAGGGTAGAGATGTTGAGTCTTCCTCATCACAGGATAGTGCCTCTCACTTACTAGTTACTCAGTACAACTATTGAATGAGATCTTGCCTGTCTTTGTTGATTAATCCCTTGGTATTAATCCTGAGTCCACAGAATCAGAACTAGTTTCTGAGATCTTAAAACTGCTTCCTGGCCTCTGATATCAGCACACCAAGAAATCTTAAATGCAGTATCAACAAAAGTCTAGATAACATTTCTTAAGTGGGTCAATAGGATTGTTACTAGTGTCTTAAACAACAGAAATTTATGTCTCGCAGTTTGGGAGACTGGGAAGCCCACATCAAGGTACCAGCATAGTCAGGTGAGGGGCCTCTTCCTGCTCCATGGCTGGTGCCTTTTTGTTCTTTCCTCACATGATGGAAAGGGCAAGGGAGCTTTCTAGAGTCTCTTTAACAAAGGCATTAACACCACACCCTCATGACCTAAGCACCTCCCAAAGGTACCATCTCCTAATAGCAGTCAGGCATTAGGATTTTCAACATATGAATTTGGGAGGGAATACAAACACACAGAACACAGAAACCAACATTCTAAAGAAATGCTTGTGCATGCGTGCTAAGTCACTTCAGTTGTGTCTGTCTGCACCCCTGCGGACTATAGCCCGCCAGGCTCCTCTGTCCCTAGGTTTCTCCAGGCAAGAATACTGGAGTGGGTTGCCATGCCCTCCTCCAGGGAATCTTTCCGATCCAGGGACTGAACCCGTGTCTCGCATGTCTCCTGCATTGGCAGGCAGATTCTTTACCACTAGCGCCACCAACTAACATCAAAAAGGGGTGTGTCACATCATGTTACTTAAGTAAATAGCTAATGAATTTGTCATTTTCAACTAGAGAGATGAAGACTGTTATGACACTTCCATACAAAAGCTCCATATCTTTTGCCCACCTCTATCTTTGTATGGTCTCACTGCTGTGCCATAAAGATGCTTGTTGACATTTTCATAGTTACATATACTAAGTAAAGTTCTTTTACGGATATTTTCTCTGTGTTTGTTTGGTTACTCTCACTATGTTTTGGGAAACCACCTCTTTCCCATTTCATGTGGTTTTCCTAACCACTGAAATTAGAATTTCTGCTGGTGGGGACTGGGAATCTGAATTTTCAAAAGTAGTCAGGATAATTCTTATGCATAGTAAAAGGTCAGAAAACTTGATTAGAGAGGTAGGCAAAGGGCTCATGAGGGACCAATCCAAATCTTGCTTTGGATTGCTAGATGAGGGTTGAGAAAAATATGCTCTTTATACTAGAGTTACTGATCTGGAAAGAATGAATCTGGGTCTTCCACCAACCATCTTTTTCACACATGGGGAGAGGCTCCCAACCTGCAGAATAAAGCCAAGGAGAGATAAGGAGATTCAAGAGATTTGGAGGCAATTCCTGTGGACTAGTCCCTGAGACTTGATTCCTTAAGGTCTTCTTCCAGTCTTGTGAATCCTCTCAGAGCCCTCTCTGCTGCAGGAATCAACACTTTCTCCTTTTGATTAAATTCATTAACTTGGGTTTCTGTCACTTCCAAAAGAATCCTCACTACCCTAGAGTAAAATAATGCCCATAAGAATCAGAGTAAAATAATGTCCAGGAGGCTCTAGAAGGCTACTAGAATCTTTATCATATACATTAAAAATGTTTTTAAAAGTTTTTTTATTTTTGGTGTGCTGGGTCTTCACTGCCATGCAGGCTTTTCTCTAGTTGCAGAAAGTGGGCGATGCTCTCCAGTTGTGTGCAGGCTTCTCATAGCTGTGAATTTTCTTGTGAAGTTCAGATTCCAGGGCGTGCAGGCTTCAGTGGCTGTAGCTTGTGGCCTCAGTATTGGTGGCTCCCAGGCTTTAGAGCGCAGGCTCAATAGTTGTGTCATACAGGCTTAATTGCTGTGTGGCATGTGGGATATTCCTGCATCAGGGATCAAACCCATGTCTCCTGCTGTGGCAGGAAGATTCTTTACCACTGAGCCACCAGGGAAGCCCTTATCATATACATTTATACCGACGCTGTTAGTCCTCAGAATGCCTAATGTCATTATGTTTTATTACAAGTGAATAAGTACATATAGAAATGGTGACATGAGCAGTTGGAAAAGGAGAGAAACTGCTTTTCTTGGAATGATTTGGGAGCTAAAACAGTGAGCAGCATATTGAGATTTAAGAAGTGTGATACACATTGAGGAGCTCAACTCTTGAGTGGCAAACAAACACCCACTACTACTTTAAGGGGAGCTGTTAAACTCCAATGCAAGCTGAAGGAGCGGTTGAATCAGTTCTCATATTTCCAGGATGATGCATATGCCCACAGCACAGTCTGCTTCTCTAGAAAGCTGGAATCACAGCAGAAATACTGGGGGTATATAGCTTTTCAGTAGCTTGAAGTACTGCAGAAGCCAAACCAGAATAAAATGAATGAAGATTTTTTAAAAAGTAAACTGTGGAGCAAAAATGAGATTAACAGGGATAAAATAATACTTTAGGAGAGGCACAGTATCTATACATTTTGGAAGAAATTGGAAGAATTGTGGGTCAAATATGACTCAGCACTGAGTCCCCATTATTCTTGATCTTATCCAAAGTAGCATTGTAATGAGTATTCCAAAATTAAAACACAATTTTTTCTTGTGGATATTATAAGATTCTTGAGCAATACCATGTGTCAGAGTCTATCAGGGTCCTAGAGTCAGTTCAATTCAGTTCAGTAAACACTGACAAACATGAAGATAATCCTGGGAGAGATGCTCTAAGACCTTGACAATTGCAGAAGTCCAGAGAAAAAGGCAGGACAACTTTCACAAGTGCCAAGGGCAACCATATGTATAATTTCTAATTCTTCACTTGTAAAAATGATGCTCCTGACCACCTTTCAATACATTTACAGTTGTTTCCCCAGAAGTACTTGGAGGCATGTGTGCACAGCTGGCTTCTCTCCTCTGTATTGATTATTGTCTATAGCTTCCAAGTAATATAAAATTAATAGTCAACACATAATCAAAGCCATAATCTTGGCCTGCTTCTTGGATATTTTTGTAATGGAAAAAAAAATCAAAGGTGTTTTCTTGACACAGAGTACAGTTAGGGGAAGGTTGAGTTAACACAATTTAAAAAGACAAACCCAAGGACACAAATGATCAGCTTCTTTTAAAGGTGCTGGTTTCCCTTCTACTCCCAAACTAAAAGTGAAGTGAAGTCGCTCAGTCATGTCTGACTCTTTGCGACCCCATGGACTGTAGCCTATCAGGCTCCTCCATCCATGGGATTTTCCAGGCAAGAGTGCTGGAATGGATTGCCATTTCCTTCTCCAGGGGATCTTCCGGACCCAGGAATCAAACCCAGGTCTCCCGAATTGCAGGTGGACACTTTACCGTCTGAGCCACCAGGGAAGCCCCCCAAACTAAATTAGTTTCAATTATATTTTCAGTATATATATATCTCCCTGGTGGCTCAGATGATAAAGAATCTGCCTGCAATACAGGAGACCCAGGTTCAATCCTGGGTCAGGAAGATCCCTGGAGAAGGAATGGCAACCCACTCCAGTGTTCTTGCCTGGGAAATCCCACAGACAGATGGGCCTGGCAGGCTACAGTCCATGGGACTGCAAAGAGTCAGACACGATTGAGCTACTAACTCACACACATATACTGGAACAGTCATATCAGAATATCATGGTTAAAATACTAAAAGCAACACGTATATAGTGAGTTTAATTTTCTCAGTCATGAATTTAGCCAAAATTTGATTTGGTACATGAAGTTGCCAATGGCTCCTGTCTGTGTGGTTGGACAATTCTGAACATTCTGCATTACCTGCAATCAAGAAGGCCCAGCAAATCTCAAAACACCCATATAAGTTTTGGGAACTTTCCTCCTTCCCTCAAATGCCTTTATTGTCTGGTAGAAAATTCTCATGGAAAGAACCTAACATCATTCTTTCAGGTTACATCATTATTTCCAGGAAGTCTTTGTACAGAACAAATGCTTTTGGGGTTAGAATAACTGATTAACAGTTACCCACATCATGTAAATAGGAGTAGCCAGCCACGATGGAGAACAGTATGGAGGTTCCTTAAAAACTAAAAAAAGAGCTAACATATGATCCAGAAATCCCACTCCTGGGCATATATCTGGAGAAAATCATACATAGAAAAGATATATGCACTCCAATGTTCATTGCAGCACTATTTACAATAGCCAAGACATGGAAGAAACCTAAGTGTCTACCAGCAAATGAATGAACAAAGAAGATGTGGTATGTACACACAATGGAATGTTACTCATCCATAAAAAATGAACTGACGCCATCTGCAGCAACATGAATGGAACCAGAGATGATCATACTA
This sequence comes from Ovis aries, assembly GCF_016772045.2. Classification (NCBI taxonomy): domain Eukaryota; kingdom Metazoa; phylum Chordata; class Mammalia; order Artiodactyla; family Bovidae; genus Ovis; species Ovis aries. Next base: position 47,221,744 of record NC_056057.1, on the reverse strand, counting down.
AGTGAAGCAAGTTAGGCAGAGAAAGGCAAGTAGCATACGGTATCACTCATAGATGTAATTTTTAAAAAATGAGATAAATGAACTTTTTAAAAAACAGAAATAGATTCATAGACTTCGAAAATAAACTTATGATGACCAAATGGGAAATGTAGGGGGAGGAGGGACAAATTAGGAGGTTGGAACTAACATATACATACCACTATATATAGATAATCAACTTGCTATACAGCATGAGCAACTCTACTTAATATTCTGTAATAACTATATGGGAAAAGAGTCTGAAAAAGAATAGCTATATGTATGACTACATGCTAAATCGCCTCAGTTGTGTCTGACTCTTTACAACCTTGTGGACTGTAGCCTGCCAGACTCCTCTGTCCATGGGGATTCTCCAGGCAAGAATACTGGAGTGAATTGCCATGCCCTTCTCCAGGGGGTCTTCCTGCCCCAGGGATTGAATCTCTGTCTCTTATGTCTTCTGCATTGGCAGCTGGGTTCTTTACCACTAGTGCCACCTGGGAAGCGCAGATATACATATATATACATATATGTTAAAAATTATATATATATATATATATATATAATTAAATCACTTTGATGTTCACCTGAAATACAACATTGCAAATCAAATATACTGCAATATAAACAACCACAACAGCAACAAGAAAACAGTCACCCACACCAAAGTGGGTGCTACCATGTCAGACTAGAAGGAAGCAGTGAGGGTCCTGAGGGAACAGGAGGAGGTGAATTTTGTTGGAAGAGAAAAGAAAGCCCTGAGACAAGGGTCTCCAAAACATTTTTGCTCATATATCTCAATCCCTCCAAATTTTGAAAAATTATGTGCCCCTTTGCAAATTTTTAGATTAAACATCTAAAATAATTTATTACAAAATGAAACAGCTATAAAGGAAGTATATTACTATTCTAAAACAAAACACTCTCATATTACTCTTTTAAGTATAGCCAATGGAATTTAAGTAGCATAGAGACTGGATAACCTATTGTCATTTATTTAGTAAAACTAGACCCAAATTCTTAGTCAAAGTTTTTATGCCATTCCTTTGCTCCTTTAAGTTATATTTGCCTTCTACTTCACCTCTAGTCATTATTTAAAAATATTATATTTTCATCTTTGGAAAGCTTTTATGATTTTATCATAGCTGTCTGAAAAAAAGTATATGAATTAGAATTTTTTAATGTCCTATTACTACAGGTGGCAACAGGTTTAAAATTTTTCTTTTGAGTAAAGAAATAATATTGATAATTATTGGTAGTAATACATAAATATTATCAGTATTATAAAAGAGATCAAAATGATACCTATAGATTAAGCTTTGATAAAATATCAAAGTAAACTGCTTCTGGAAATGCAGCTCTAATGGTCTGTTATTTTTACTGTTGATCTAGCTTATACATTCCTAGATTAATATTTATTATTGGAATGAACAGAGTTCATTATCAAATTTGATTCCTCTTTTTCATTTTATAGACATATACTATGAAATGTTGCTCATGTAAATAAGTGGATGGGATTGTATTACAGTAATTCCAACCAATTATTTGAACAAATTTTGAGTCATATGCCCCAAATCACACGGTGATTTATTATTAAAGTTAGTTAATAATTTAATTAATAAAATCAACCATTAAAAGTTTGTCAATTAAATTTAATATTAATAATTATTTAAAATAATTTAAATGCTTATTATCTTTTAATCTACTTTTTAAATTGTGGTGTACTGATATACAGCATTAGTCTCAGGTGCACAACATGATGATTTGGTATTTGTATATACTGTGAAGTGATCACCACAGTAAGTCTAGTTAACCTCCATCTCCCTTCATAGTTACAAATGTTTTCTTGTGCTGAAAACTTTTAAGATCTATTCTCTTAGCAATTTTCAAATATGCAATTCAGTAGTATTAACTATAGTCTCCATGCTATACATTACATTCCCAACACTTAGTATTTTATAACTGGAACTGTGTACCTTTTGACCTGCCTCACTCACTTCACCTACCACCATGCCCTACCTTTAGCAATTTTTAATTTATTTTGGAAAACAGAAACTCATCTTACAAAAGCATTTGATACTTATTCATTAGAGTAATTAACCTTATCGGGTTCTGGGAAGTACACCAGGAAGATTTTACCAAGATTCTTCAAATAACTGTCAATTGTAACTGTTTCCCTTTCACTTAAAGACATCTTATCTATCTCAGTGTACTCAGAAATGACTGGAGGAGGTAAACTATCATCAATTTCAAAACTCATTTGCCAACCAATTTTTAAACAATAATATGACAATTAAATTTTTGGCCTAACTTTGGAGCTGCAGATCTAGCTCATTCAATTTATGGAAGTTGGCTTTGATATAATGCAGTTGGCTAAGTAGTCCTTATTGTCAAACAACTGGCTTGACAGCCACGCTTTTTGTTAGATACACTTTGGCCTCATGTTTACCTTCTAACAAATGCGTTAATATGTACAGCCACCTCATTCCGGATTCTTAATTCTCAGATTAAGAGGAAGATAGGGCATGGAGTTCTGCCAAGAGTTTGTTGCAAGGATGAAATAACATACTGCCATCTTCACTGTTTCTTTTTATGCTTTGTTGGCTTTGTTCTCAAAGAACTCTCCCTCAGGAACAATGCTTTCTTTAATAATAGTGGGGGATGGAAACAATGAGGTCCTTAAAGAAAGATTACCATCACTTTGGATCCAGACTATCTCAACAAGGACCAGCACACTTGCCTCTAACACTACGCTTGGCCTGTAACAGAAATGTGTCTAAACAGAGAAGATGCCCTACCTAAGCGCTTTGATTAAGGGAAGTTACCCAACTTCAATATGTCCAGTTGTCCTTTTGTTTGACATTTTGGGGGTTACCACAGTGAGATTTTCGAGGGTTTAAAGAGAGTTTGTTTTATAAAGCAGGAAAAGAGCAAGCATGAGAAAGAAGAACTCTCATAACAGACAGACATACTGGCTACAATCTCCTGTTCAGTAGGTCAGTATTAGTAAAGACTGTATGGACACTCCAGAAATTGACTCCCTTGCGTGTGCTTACTGCATGGACACCCTCTGCAAGTCCTAGGAGCATGTGAACACAGGTGTGGAGCTCTCTTTCCTTAGGAAACCAAAGGAAGGCTGGAAGGCAGTGCTTACAATCAGAGAAATTGAGAGGGCAGCTTGGTACATTCTGGCCAACTGCATGGGTTTTCCTAAAGAAGTCATGCCTCCTAATTTTCAGGTTAAGAGAACAAAACCTCTTTTTTTGCCAGCAGCAAAGTACACACTCAGTGCATCAGGAAGTATGTATTTTTTGCAGACACATAGTTTAATAGTTAAATTTAGGCAAAAGAACAAAGTAGACAAATCTTATTTAAAAGGCCTCTAATTTGCCCTGAGGGTAACACACCCAACTCCACGATCACAGTCCCATGGCTAATCTCAGGAGCTCTCAGACTGCTTCTAATGATTTGAAATTCCCTGCACTGGAGCCCCATTCGAACCTACTTTCCTTATGCCTTGAAATTAACCCCACTCTTCATCTCCCTCCCAATCCAAACTCTCAGTCATTCTTTATGTCTGACTTCCCTGAGGAAGAAGGTGACCTGATTTTCTAATTCATGGTAAAGTGTGAATGATTAAAAGCCTTAATTCTCCTTGACATTGCATTCATTCTCAAAGATGAGTTATTGGTGGATTATGAACAGAGCTATTTTACTTGAGAGGTAGAAGTAAGAAAGGGATGTTCTCCTCTTTTGCTCATCCTTCCCAAATACAGAACTGAAAATCAGCCCTTTGCCTGATTCCTTCCCACTCACCAAAAAAAAGATTTACCTAACCTACTGGGAGGGCTTAGAGGCGCTATCCCACGCTGAAGGTCAGGAACAGTGGCAGTAAGGAGATACCCCTCGTCCAAGGTAAGGAGCAGCGGCTGTGCTTTGCTGGAGCAGCCGTGAAGAGATACCCCACGCCCAACGTAAGAGAAACCAAAGTAAGATGGTAGGTGCTGCAAGAGGGCATCAGAGGGCAGACACATTGAAACCATATTCACAGAAAACTATCAGTCTAATCTCACTAGGACCACAGCCTTGTCTAACTCAATGAAACCAAGCCATGCCCATGGGGCAACCCAAGACGGGCGGGTCATGGTGGAAAGGTCTGACAGAGCATGGTCCACTGGAGAAGGGAATGGCAAACCACTTCAGTATTCTTGCCTTGAGAACCCCATGAACAGTATGAAAAGGCAAAATGATAGGATACTGAAAGAGGAACTCCCCAGGTCAATAGGTGCCCAATATGCTACTGGAGATCAGTGCAAAAATAATTCCAGAAAGAATGAAGGGATGAAGCCAAAGCAAAAACAATACACAGCTGTGGATGTGACTGGTGATAGAAGCAAGGCCCGATGCTGTAAAGAGCAATATTGCATAGGAACCTGGAATGTCAGGTCCATGAATCAAGGCACATTGGAAGTGGTCAAACAAGAGATGGCAAGAGTGAATGTCGCTATTCTAGGAATCAGCGAACTAAAATGGACTGGAATGGGTGAATTTAACTCAGATGACCATTATATCTACTACTGCGGGCAGGAATCCCTCAGAAGAAATGGAGTAGCCATCATGGTCAACAAAAGAGTCCAAAATGCAGTACTTGGATGCCATCTCAAAAACGACAGAATGATCTCTATTGGTCTCCAAGGCAAACCATTCAATATGACGGTAATCCAAGTCTACGCCCCAACCAGTAATGCTGAGGAAGCTGACGTTGAACGGTTTTATGAAGACCTACAAGAACTTCTAGAACTAACACCCAAAAAAAGATGTCCTTTTCATTATAGGGGACTGGAATGCAAAAGTAGGAAGTCAAGAAACACCTGGAGTAACAGGCAAATTTGGCCTTGGAATGCGGAATGAAGCAGGGCAAAGACTAATAGAGTTTTGCCAAGAAAATGCACTGGTCATAGCAAACGCCCTCTTCCAACAACACACGAGAAGACTCTACACATGGACATCACCAGATGGTCAACACCGAAATCAGATTGATTATATTCTTTGCAGCCAAAGATGGAGAAGCTCTATACAGTCAACAAAAACAAGACCAGGAGCTGACTGTGGCTCAGATCATGAACTCCTTATTACCAAATTCAGACTCAAATTGAAGAAAGTAGGGAAAACCAGTAGACCATTCAGGTATGACCTAAATCAAATCCCTTATGATTATACAGTGTAAGTGAAAAATAGATTTAAGGGCCTAGATCTGAGAGACAGACTGCCTGATGAACTATGGAATGAGGTTCATGACATTGTACAAGAGACAGGAATCAAGACAATCCCCATGGAAAAGAAATGCAAAAAAGCAAAATGGCTGTCTGGGGAGGCCTTACAAATAGCTGTGAAAAGAAGAGAGGCGAAAAGCAAAGGAGAAAAGGAAAGATATAAGCATCTGAATGCAGAGTTCCAGAGAATAGTAAGAAGAGATAAGAAAGCCTTCTTCAGTGATCAATGCAAAGAAATAGAGGAAAAGAACAGAATGGGAAAGACTAGAGATCTCTTCAAGAAAATTAGAGATACCAAGGGAACATTTCATGCAAAAATGGGCTCGAAAAAGGACAGAAATGGTCTGGACCTAACAGAAGCAGAAGATATTAAGAAGAGGTGGCAAGAATACATAGAACTATACAAAAAAGATCTTCACGACCCAGATAATCATGATGATGTGATCACTAATCTAGAGCCAGACATCCTGGAATGTGAAGTCAAGTGGGCCTTGGAAAGCATCACTACAAACAAAGCTAGTGGAGGTGATGGAATTCCAGTTGAGCTGTTTCAAATCCTGAAAGATGATGCTGTGAAAGTGCTGCACTCAATATGCCAGCAAATTTGGAAAACTCAGCAATGGCCACAGGACTGGAAAATTGGAATTGCCTAGTTTTCATTCCAATCCCAAAAAAGGCAATGCCAAAGAATGCTCAAACTACTGCACAATTGCACTCATCTCACATGCTAGTAAAGTAATGCTTAAACTTCTCCAAGCCAGGCTTCAGCAATACTTGAACTGTGAACTTCCAGATGTTCAAGCTGGTTTTAGAAAAGGCAAAGGAACCAGAGATCAAATTGCAAACATCTGCAGGATCATGGAAAAAGCAAGAGAGTTCCAGAAAAATATCTATTTCTGCTTTATTGACTATGCCAAAGCCTTTGACTCTGTAGATCACAATAAACTGTGGAACATTCTGAAAGAGATGGGAATACCAGACCACTTGACCTGCCTCTTGAGAAATCTGTATGCAGGTCAGGAAGCAGCAGTTAGAACTGGACATGGAACAAAAGACTGGTTCCAAATAGGAAAAGGAGTACGTCAAGGCTGTATCTTGTCACCCTGCTTATTTAACTTATATGCAGAGTACATCATGAGAAACGCTGGGCTGGAAAAAGCACAAGCTGGAATCAAGATTGCCAGGAGAAATATCAATCACCTCAGATATGCAGATGACACCACCCTTATGGCAGAAAGTGAAGAGGACCTAAGAAGCCTCTTGATGAAAGTGAAAGTGGAGAGTGAAAAAGTTGGCCTAAAGCTCAACATTCAGAAAATGAAGATCATGGCATCTGGTCCCATCACTTCATGGGAAATAGATGGGGAAACCGTAGAAACAGTGTCAGACTTTTTGGGGGGGGGCTCCAAAATCACTGCAGATGGTGATTGTAGCCATGAAATTAAAAGACACTTACTCCTTGGAAGAAAAGTTATGACCAACCTAGATCGTATATTCAAAAGCAGAGACATCACTTTGCTGACTAAAGTCCATCTAGTCAAGGCTATGGTTTTTCCTGTTTTCATGTATGGATGTGAGAGTTGGACTGTGAAGAAGGCTGAGCACTGAAGAATTGATGCTTTTGAACTGTGGTGTTGGAGAAGACTCTTGACAGTCCCTTGAACTGCAAGGAGATCCAGCCAGTCCATTCTGAAGGAAATCAGCCCTGGGATTTCTTTGGAAGGAATGATGCTAAAGCTGAAACTCCAGTTCTTTGGCCACCTCATGCAAAGGTGACTCATTGGAAAAGACTCTGATACTGGGAGGGATTGGGGGCAGGAGGAGAAGGGGATGACCGAGGATGAGATGGCTGGATGGCATCACGGACTCAATGGACATGAATCTGAGTGAACTCCGGGAGATGGTGATGGACAGGAAGGCCTGGTGTGCTGCGATTCATGGGGTCGCAAAGAGTCGGACACCACTGAGCGACTGAACTGAACTGAACTGGGAGTATGTTCAGGCCTTTATCTTTTACTAGTATGTCAAACTCTTAAGGAGGCATGATACAAGTAACTGAACTACTGAAGAATGGGCTCAGATAGTATCCTTCTGATTTCAAGAAATGAACAAGTTTCCCAGACACTCACCTGGCTATCAGTGACTCAGGCAGAGAAGGAAATATATTTGTCTACGCTGCTCAAGAATGAAGAGGAGAAATCTTCCTGATAGACACCTAACAGCTTAAATTGTCCTGGCATTTTCCTCATACACCTTGTGAATGGACCATCATGGAAGTACACTTAATTTCAAATATTCTTCCTCTTCAGAATGTTTTTGTTTCTTATCCAATGAACTTTCTAATTAGAAAGAAATCATATAATTCAAAGCACAATTAAAAAAAAATTCTAGTCATTCTACTAATCAGCTGAGATTTATGTTACAATCCCAGTAAACAAGAGCTAAAAATAATAGAATTTGGAGGAAGCTGGAGGGTGCAGCCCTGGGTTTTTACTTCTGGAGCAGCGTCTCCTATGCCTGGGTAACAAGCTCTTTCCTAATTTGCATCTTGTGATCCCAGTTCTTTGAACAGGGGCACTGGTCTGTTATGGATAAAAGTCATGGAACCCAGTGAGTTCTTTTAGATCTTAGAGTCAATTACAGCTAAAAAGTCACAACAAATGAAATTTGTCATCAGACTTTATTTTTAGTGCCAAATATTAAAAACTGAACCAGGAGACTGTTAAAGAGTGAAATATCTCAAGGAATTAATCTTCAATGCAGATTAGGCCCTCTGGGCATTTGGATAGAAAAATGTGTTTTTAAACTGCTATTTTGAAAATCAGGAAAAAAAAATCGAAAGAGCAAAATTTTACTTGCTCTGTTTTTATGTCAATAATTAATTCCCAATTTACTTATCCCTCACACAGCACCATCCCATAATCTCACTTTACAGAATCCCAGCAAGCCAAGCCTGTTGAAAGATGGCAGTGCAAACACTACCACTATTGAAGGTAAAAACAGCAAGAAAACATTACTGTGATAGGTTACAAAGACCTTTCACTTTATGTATGTCCCTGTGTTACCATGGGCTTGGTTTTTTTGGGGTGCAAATAATTTTAACAGAAAAGAAGGACTATTTGCCAAAAAAAAAAAAAAGTGGAAATGGCTGTTTTATATGATCCTAGAATCATTGTGCCAGATTTAGGCACCATTAAGCTTAGTCCAGTGGTTTTCAATTTTGATTGCATATTCAGTCTTCCTAAAGCATTTCAAAATGTCTAATACCTGGGTGCAACCTCCGATCAGTTAAATGAGAACATCTGTGTTGAGTCTTCCAGACCCTGGTATTTCAAAAGTTTTCCCAGTTCTAACAGCAGGGTTTGAGAATGATCTCTGTTTCACAGATATATACATGGAGCCCCAGGGAGAATTAGTGACCTGTCCAAGGTCACATTAAATGGTTTTCAGTGGAACCATTCCTAGGCAACAGCTCTTTTGACATCCTCTGTCTCTGGTGAACACTCCCCAAGTTTCTAAACAAGAGACTAGCTGGTTCCTTCAGGCTGTGAATTATTTATAGAGCATCTACAATATGCCAGATGCTGGGCTAGTAGCTGAGGATAAAATAGTGAGCGAAACAGATGAGATTTCTGCCCTTAGAGTTTATGGTCTAGTGGGAAAGACAGACATAATGGATTAGTGATAAAATAATGGCAAAATTGTCACTGTGTTAAGTATTGAGAAGGAGAGGGTCATGGTGGCAAAAGAGGCTGACTTTCCTGAGGAGGTGAAGACTGAACATGATATGCATGAGACCAATTTGGCACAGGAGAAAAAGAAGAAGGGGCTGGGGAGGGGGTAGAGAAAGAGCGGGGAGAGGTGGCAGGGGGTGAGAGAGCTAAAGGGCAGAGAAGGGACTTCCTGATCTGTGTAGAATGGCATCTGTGGCACAAGAGAACAGTTCCAGGAACTGAAAGAAGGCCAGTGAGACAGGAAGGGAAGTCTTGGGGGAGCTAACACCAACTCTGTTCATTGATTTCATTTACAATATAACCCCTACCTTAAAAGATGGACTTAACCTGTTCACTGTAGAAACAGTGAAGAGAGTCACATGTACCATGACATTGTCCCTTTTCTTTCAGTTTGAAACAAACACAAGATGTGAACCCACAAGTAAGATTCAAACAGACTGTGGGCCTTGGATTTGGCACTGATTCTCAGCCTCTGACTACCAGGTCCAATTACTTCAAGATTTTAAAAAATACTAATGCTAAAGAGAAACCTCAGATCAATTTAATCAGAATTTAGGGAGGGAGTGAGAGGGTATTGGTATTTTTAAACACCTTCTTGTGATCCCAGTGTACAGCCCAGATTGAGAATCCCTATTCTAGGTTGAGGATTTGATCAGGGAAAATATAAGGAGTGAACAGAAAAATTGTTTGTATTTGCTCTTCTCCATCTTCAATTACTGCCTCCACTGGATGCATAACAACTCACCATGTACTGGAGTTCTCCTCTGTGTTAAAACTTCTTAATGAACAGCTGGATTGGAATTAAAACTGCAGGAACACCAGGAAGAGCTCCTAAATGAAAAGTAAAACTCCCTGCTCCTGTTTCTCCCTCACATTCTCTCTTCTCATCTTTAATCTTGCCCTTTCTGCTGACTCAGTGCATTTTGTTTTAAAAGCTAGAATTGTATATTTTGAGATCACTATAGATTAATATGCAGTTGTAAGAAATTATGCATAAACTTCAATACCCATCACACAATTTCCCCCAAAGGTAATATCTTACAAACTGTAGTACAATATTGCAACAGGGATACAGTAAAGACAGAATGTCCATCACAAGGATCGCTCATCTTGTCCTTTAATAACACAGCCCCTTCCCTCTACCCTCACGTACTCCTTTACCCTTGGCAACCACTAATCTGGTCTCGATAGCTACAATTTTGTCACTGAAAGAATGTTATGTAAATAAAATAATAACTTTCTGGGATTATCATTTTTCACTCTGGAGATTCATCTAGGTTGTTGCTTTGAGTTTGTTCCTTTTAACCATCAAATGGTATTCCACACTATGAATGTACCACTGTTTACCTTAATCATTCACCTATTAAAAGACAACCTGAGTTGTTTCCAGTTATTGAGTGTTATAAATGATATTGTTATGAATACTTGTATGTAGGATTTTGTGTGAACATATGTCTTCATTCCTCTGGGAGAAAAGTCTAGGAGTACAAGTGTTGGGGCTTATGGTAGTTAACATTTAGTTTTATAAGAAATTGCCAAACTGTTTTCCAAAGTGGCTATACCACCAGTTTATATAACCATTAGCAATGCTTAAGTGATGCAATTTCTCGATATCCTTGCCAGAATTTGATGGTGTCATCATCTTTTTTTTAGCCATTCTGATAGGTGTCTAGTGATGTCTTGTGTTTAATTTGCATGTCATTAGCTGCTAGTGAAGTTGAACATCTTAAATGTCTATTTGCCATTTGTATATCCTCTTCAATGAGATGTCTTTTCATGTCTTCTGATTATTTTCTAATTGGATTATTTATATTTTTACTGTGGAATTTGAATGCTTTGATTGTTCTTTATTTATTCTAGATACTAGTCCTTTGTCAAATATGCAGTTTTCAAAATGCATTCTACTGTGTAGCCTGAATTTTTGTGCTCTTAACAAGTCTTTCACAGAGCAAGAGTCTTACATTTTGATGAAATCCAATGTAAATTTTTCCTTTTATGGATTTCATTTTTGATGTCAAGTCTCAAAACTCTTTGCTTAGCCCTAGATCAAAAAGATTTCCTTCTATGATTTTTTTCCTAAAAGATCTTATAAATTTTCATTTAATTCCATAATCTAGTTTGAAATAATTTTCATATAAGGTATGAGAATTAGGTCGATATATTTTTATACTTATGGAGGTACAACTGCCTCATCATTACTTGTTGAAAAAGCTATCTTTCCTCATTAAACTGCTTTTGTACCTTTTTTCAGTACGAATTTTTTAATTTTATTCCATCTATTCCTCTGCTAATATCTCTCTGCCAATCTTTTATTTGCTGTGTTTAGACCATTTACATTTAAAGTAATTATTGATATGTTACAGCTTAAGTCTGTCATTTTAATCTGTTGTTTGTTCTCTCTAGTTTTTACTTCTTTGTTATGTTTTTCCTGGCATCCTACAGTCACTTGAACATCTGTTTAGAAGTCCATTTTAATTTATCTATAGTGATTTGGAGTGTATCTCTTAGTATAGATTTTTTAGTGGTTGCTCTGGGTATTCCATTATTTATACATAACTAATTGATAACAGTCTACCATTATCATCATTTCGCGAGTCTGACTGAAGTATAGAAAATTTACCTCCTTCTATATCCCTTTAGTCTCCCTTATTTATAAAATTGTCTTCAATAGTTCCTCTACATTCATTGATAACTGCATCAGTATTTTAATTTTTACTTCAATTGCCAAATGTAATTTAGAAAACTCAAGAGGAGAAAACAAGTCTATCATATTTATCCACATTTTTGCTTATCATGTTCTCTCTTTCTTCTGAACGTTCCAACACTCCTTCTCTTGTTTCCTTTTTGTTCTAAAATTTTCCCTTAGCCATGCTTTTAGGATAGGTCTACCTTTGTTTCTCATTATCAGACATTGTTTTGATTTCTCTTTCATCCTTGAAGTATATTTTTGCAGGGAACAGAATTTGGGGTTGCCAGTTTGGTGTTTTTTTTATTTTAGCACTTGAAAAATAGTATTCCAATACCTTCTTTCCTCCATGGTCTCTAAAAAGAAATTCACTGCCATTTGATTTTTTTTTTTCTGTATAGGTAAAGTGACATTTATTCTGGCTGCTTTAAACATTTTTTTTCTTAGTTTTCAAAAGTTTAATTATGAAGATCCTCATGTGGCTATCTTTGGGTTTATCCTGTTTACCCTGCTCAGCTTCCTGAATCAATGGGTTTATGTCTCTTGACAAATTTGAGAAGTTTTCAACAAGGTTTCTTCAAGTATTTTTTCAGCCCAATCCTCTTCCTCCTTTTAGACTGAGACTCTGATGACATAAATATTTGATTTTTTGTTATAATCCCATGGGTCCCTGAGGCTCTATTCATTTTTTTTCTTTTTCCCTCTCTGTTTTTTAGATTTGGTAATTTTCGTTGTCTTTCAGTTCACTGATACCCCAAACCTTACATTTTGCTGTTGATTCTATCCATTGAACTTTTCATTCCAGTTGGCAAGTATTTCAGTCCTAAAATCTCTACCTTTTTTTTATAGTCTTTATTTTTCTGGGACTTTATACTTCTTTCCTGAGGCTTTCTATCTTCACATTTGTTTCAATTTTGTTAGTATTTATTCATTGAAGTATTTTATTATTGTTGCTTTAAAATCTTGATCAAATAATTCTAATATCTCTGTAATTTTGATGTTGGCACCTATTGATTGTCTTTTTTTTCCCTTGGTTTGAGATCTTCCTGGATCTTGTATGACAAGTAATGTTTAGTAGGAATCTGGACTTTTCATGTTGTGTTATGAGGCTCTGGATCTCATTTAAACCTGTTTTAACTGGTTTTCTCTGTCATCACTCTGGCAGAGGTAGGGGTAGTTGCAGGTAGAACTCCATGTTCCCTACTTAGATCTGTTGACACCCAAGGGTGTGGGTTCTTTGTTACTACTGGGTGATGATGTAAGTTCTGACTCTAGACTAGACCTTCTCTGATACTACATAGTGTGGAGGGATAAAAGCACCTGGTTACTGCTGGGTGGAGATGGAAGTCCAGGCTTCCTTTGTGGTCTCCACTGACACCGAAGCAAGTTGAGGTAAGGACTAATTAAAGCATGGATAGAGTGGAAATCTAAGCCTCCAGTTGGCTGTTGCTGGCATGGGTGGAGGTGGAGCCACAGTTTCCTCTGTGATGTTGGCTGGAATGGACTGTGTATGCATGCTAGGTTGCTTCAGTTGGGACTAACTCTTTGCAATCCCATGGACTGTAGCCCTCCAGGCTCCTCTGTCTATGGAATTCTCCAGGCAAGAATACTGGGGAGGGTTGCCATGCCCTTCTCCAGGGGCTCTTCCTGACTCAGGGATCGAACTTGCATTTCTTACCTCTCCTACACAAGCAGCAGGTTCTTTACCACTAGTGCCACTTGGGAATCTAAAAGTTTTCTATCATGCTGGGCTGCCCCATGGTGCTTTGGATGTATTTGGAAAATAAATCTAATGCATTTGGAAAATATATTTGGAAAATGTAATAAATACATTATTAAATAAATCAAATGTATTTGGAAAATCATCTTCTCTGAGGCGGAACTTGGCTTTGTGCTTTAAATGTGTACCATGTCTCTCCTTCTAAAGAAATTTCTTAGTATACCTCAGTAACCTTCACATTTTTATGGCCATGGCCAGAAAACTTTTGAATTAGTTATGTCTATTACTTCCACTTCACTGCAATTGGTTTTCCTTAAATTTCCTGGATTTGCAGTTCTACTGAGACTGCTCTCAAAGATTACCAGTTCACCTCCAAACCTTTTTTCTTTAAAGTAAATCCAAGTGTCTGCTGCATTTAGTATTATTTGGTTACTGCTGTTAACATTATATATTCCAGCTCTTTCACTAACTGTCGATACAACTTTGTGCAAATCATTGTCTCATTTATCTTCATTAAAAATTAGGGGTTATAATCTGGACCTATACCTTTTAGGATTGAACTGAGGCCCAAGTGATATCATGTATATTTATTTAATGAACATCAATTAGTGTCAGACACTATGGTTGGCTCTGGATATACAACAGTGAGTATAATACAGCCTCAAGGACTTGAACTAATCTAAGATAGAGATAAGTGAACAGGTCATGGGATAAGTGGAAGGGAACATTATATGCTCAGCAATGTCACAGGTACACTTAGGAAACTTGAGGGCTCAGGCAAGGCTTCTCAGAGGAAGTAGATATAAGCTGAGTTCTGATGTATGAGTAGGAGTTCAGTGATGGGATAATATATGGGATATGCTCTGCATACTTTGAGGTACTAGAAAAAAGAGAATCTTTTCCTTATAAAGTCAGGAAACTAGCTTTCATGCTATTCCAACAAGCTGAAAGTGAGGTTCACTTTCAAAGAAATGTGTATGTATTATGTGTAATTAACTCGATTCTCAGCTTTGGAGGAAGAAATACATACAAAACGTCTTTTCACTACATAATTTTGGTCTACAACCATGATTTCTGAAAATGGAAAAGTAACTTTTTAAAGACTTTTCATTAATCTATTTGAGACGGATTAGCTCTTATATTACAATGACATGATTATAATGGTGACTAATTCCATTAATTGCATTGATTCATATTTGAATACTTGATTAGGTTCTTTTACTATCATCATTCATCATTTTGTGTTTACCTTTTTTGGATATATAAATATGTTATATATATGATAATTGGCCAATTTCAATATTCCCAAGGAGTTTTAATTTTTTACTTCATGAACAAAACAACTCAGTCATCTATGCTCAGTTTTCCCTACAACATCTAGCACCACTGTTATATCTTTTTCACCCAGAACTCACCTACAGTTCACGATTCTCCATCTTAACCATTTCCGACTTTTTACCCTCTGCTCTTGCATTACCTCTAAGTACTTATAGGAGAATGCACAGTGTGCTTTGCAATTATCATCATTTGCTTCTAACTTGCTCTTCAACATTGGCAATATAAAAGCTTTCCATTTCCATATCTTATTTGAATGTGATGACTTTAAAAATAAATGCAGCCAGGTAAAATGTTTTCTCCCCATTCATGACTGAGTGCAGTCATGGAGTTAGAAGACACAAATTCCACTAGTAGCATGACTTATATCCCACAGGCAGAAAAATAACATATATTTTCTTTAATGCCCATCTTTCTGAATATTGATTTGTGGGGCCAGTGTCACTCTGATACAACTGCAAATGTTGAAGAGTTCTGCTCTGATGCACTACTTCCTACCTATAAGCAGTGTGACTTTGCAGTTCTTGAAGACTAGGGAAATTTCATCGGGTCATTGCTGAGGATCAGCCAACAGAAATCTACCACAGTAACTCTTTGAGGACTAAAGCATGCTAAGCCAATTACATTTCTTTTTACATCAATGCTACACAAGAAAAAACAAAGAAATAGTGACACAAGTAATTTATCTCGAAATATGGCAGTGATTTTAATGCCATTACATGCTATTTCTCATCAACAAGGTAGAAAGTAAGGTGTTTATTGCCCTCTTATAATGGGGGCAGATACCTGAATCAAGGATGGAACAGGGTGGAAGAGGTGGTATGGTATGTATTGGAATCAGTCCTGAGGCCACTGTATTTATATTCAACATTTATGACCCAGAATCAGAAATGCACTTACATACCTGTGGCAAATTCTCAGTCAGAAGGGCTGTTACTGCTCTCAATACCACTGATTGTGTTCAAAAATACTTTAATACTTTTGAGATATTTTAGTATCAAAAGAATGCAATTTAATGCCATAAGGGTAAGCATATAAATAAGAGAACATTAAGAACAAAAATCTAGCAGCAGATATTAAAAATCAAAAAAAGAATATCCTGGGAAATATTAACTGTTTATAAATATAAAGCAAATGTACAAGTAACAATGATTATTAAAAAAAAATGTTCATGAAGAGCTAAGGGTCAAGGATAGTTCCTTCCACTATAGTCTGTTTTAGCTACATTTTTCTATGGATGCCTCTAGTTCAGTTACTACATTTTAAATTCTTCGTGAAGGAAGTAGGGAACAGTTAGAGAAGAGCAAAAAGTCAAGATGAAAGGAATAGAAAACTGGTTCACAAAGAAAGATGAAATAAATGCGGTCACTTTAGGCCTGGGGAGAAAAACAAGTAATAGGGGACTTGATTACTATTTTCAGATACAGGCTGGATCATGTCAATGTGCCGAAGAGTTATTTTCATTATTAATCAAATGAAAATAAAACAAGACACAGAAAACAAGACTCGAATGAAAAGAAATGGGCTACCATGAATGTTAAAGAAATATTGGACAGATAATTTTTTTATGAAATATGGAAAATATCAAACTATGAATTAGAATTACTTGAAAACATTTTGCAAATCATTTCCTAGAGTGCATAAAAATATTTTTTGTTTTTTTATAAGATAAACAAGCATTCATCATAGAAAATCTAGAAAAAATAGTCAGCAAAAGAGATGACTATAAAAAGCATCTATTCCACAAAAGAGAGCGCTAAATCCTTCAGTCTTTGTTTTTTCACATATGTGTGTGTGTGTTGTGTTTTTAGCAAAACAGGATACCTTTGTCTGTTCTATTTTTGACCGAATTATCCCTCCAGTTAAAATCATACGTGAACACTTTTTCATACCTTTATAGTATTCTACTGTACTGTCCCTTAAAGTGAAAGCTTAGTTGTGTCTGACTGTGATCTCATGGACTGTAGCCTGTCAGGCTCCTCTGTCCATGGAATTATCCAGGCAAGAACACTGGAGTGGGTTTACATTACCTTCTCCAGGGGATTTTTCTGACCCAGGGATCGAAGCTACATATAACTATAAAATTTATATATATATATATATATACATATATATATATATATAAAATATAATTTTCTGACAAAGGGTTCAAAGCCATATTTCTAATATAAATTTCTAGAAGCAAATTGTTGAATCAAGGGTTTGGAGAATTAACATTTTTTTAAATTAAAAATATAAACTTATGCATAAACACACGTGGCAATAATACAAAAGCATGCACTTTAAAGGTATATAACATATTTAAGATGTTACTTGACTTTGTCTGGCAAATAGAAAGGATGTAGAAAGACACAAACAGAACTTCAGCTTGATTTGGAATTTTCTATGTCCAAAACATTCCAGCTAAAGAGAAAAGACATGTTTATAATTCTCCTACTAGGTGACAGAATGTGTGGAAACTACTCTCTCTATATATTTCTATAATCAAAAAACTCTTCAAAGTAAAATAACTATTGTTGAGAAAAAAACAAATTCTAAGGGCATCAGTAACTGTTTCTTAATTATCTTTGATAAAATCTGAAATGATTGCTAATACCACTGACAGTGTGAAAGAATGACTTTTTCTAAAAACTCAGATATAACTGAGTATTACAACTTGAAAACATAATATACTGAAAACTAGACATACCAGAATCATCCTATAACCGTTAGTATAGAATAGAGTTGAATAAACAGTAAGAAATATTAACTATGCCTTAACAATACTGACATTGGAAAAATAAAGGTTATTGGAAACCTTTTGAGTCATAAGGGTTAGAAAGACACTTATAGACAAGTTACACTACATTAGTGCATTTCACCTTCCTTGTAAAGAGCATACTCAAACACCTGAGGAGGTGATCTATGTGATGAGGACAGGTAGAACACAGCATCCTGGATCCACCCTGGACAGTAGGTACAATCTTCTGTAATCTTAATGTGAGGCAGTTATCATTCATGCCAATAGAGTCAAGAACTCTGTAAAAACCTAGTAGGCACATGAGTTAGCCTACACAAGGACTCTGATTCTGTGGTCTTTTTCTGCACATCTTTATGACTTCAAGCTAGAAGAGCTTAATACCATTTTTTCCTCAATTTGGTGGTAAGCATCATATCTTTTAAGAATTGAAGCTTTAAAAACTGACTTCTTCCCTACTTTTTAGGTAAAAGCGGCATTTACTTCCAAATTCCAAACTGTGGACAAAGATAACAAATTTTCAGGTGTCATTAATCGCAAGCCAATTGTGTTTTACACTATTATATTTCATATATAACATAGAAAGTAAAGTACTATACTGGTCTGGTAGACATGAACAATTCTGAATTGTTTCAATATTCCTAGAATCTCAATAATGATATGTGAAGGTTTAATGATTCGTGTCTATTTTCACTGAATTATTTTCTTTATAGGTATCTTTAGGAATCTAATTTCTACCCCTTTGACCAAATGCATTTACAATAAGCAGACCTCAATCTGATTATTTTATTTTATTATTATTTTTGTTTTTTTTTCCCAGATTTTATTTATTTATTTATTTTTTACTTTACAATATTGTATTGGTTTTGCCATACCTCAACATGAATCAGCCACGGGTGTACACATGTTCCCAATCCTGAATCTCCCTCCCACCTCCCTCCCCATACCATCTCTCTGGGTCATCCCAGTGCACCAGCCCCAAGCATCCTGTATCCTGCAGTGAACCTAGACTGGCCATTCATTTCTTATATGATATTATACATGTTTCAATGTCATTCTCCCAAAATTTTAAAATTCTTTCAGTTAATTCTATTCCAAGCACAGTAAAATTGATCTAATTTATTGTTCAGAAATTAAGTTATTACAGCCAGAAAGAGAAATGAGAAGAAAAAGAACAACAACCATGAAATCAACTACGCTACAGCTAGTTCAATAACAGAGAGTAGACAGAGCTCCAGAATAAATTTTATTTTCTTTGAGATTTTCCTTGAGTTACAATCTTTCCTTTTCCCTCTATTTCAAATGGAAACCTGTCACTTCCAGAATTCTCTTTTATTTCTGTTAATATACCTGAGCCCTAGGCTCTGACAGGTCAATTGGCCCAGAACTTCTGGAACTCATGGTATTTTATGGTAGACATCAGAGAGGAGCAGGGCTTGGGAAATACAGCCCCTTTACCCCCAGAAAAGGAGTGAGTGGCTTGTCAATAAGGCTCACCCTTACATTTAAGGGATAGGGGTCTTCAGTTAGCAATATAAATATATATTGTTCCCTCCAATAAATATATCTTAAGTGATATATGTCTTCAGTTCTACAGTTCACAACAATAAAACCACAGGGAAAATTCCATTTAGATGGAGCTCCAAATTTTATTAACATCTTATTTGCTATTAACTTCAAATATAAAAATGTTTGCCTTCAGTTTAAACCATATTAGCAATTGTATAGTGCAGTTACTGGTCACAAGTGACCGGAGTGGTTTAGTTGATTAGTTTTGAAGGCTTCATCTTACTTAATAGCTTTTAAATTAGTAGAATGAATGTTGTTGAAAGAAAAACAGCATTAAAGAAGAATATGGAATTGGGTTACAATTTTGTAAACAGTCTGTGCAAAGACACTTATGATTAACCAAGGAATGATATTTGAAATTCATAGTTCAGTTCAGTTGCTCAGTCATGTCCAACTCTTTGCGACCCCATGAATTGTAGCATGCCAGGCCTCCCTGTCCATCACCAACTCCCAGAGTTCACTCAAACTCATGTCCATCAAGTCAGTGATGCCATCTAGCCATCTCATCCTCTGTCATCCCCTTCTCCTCCTGCCCCCAGTCCCTTTCAGCATCAGGGTCTTTTCCAATGAGTCAACTCTTCGCATGAGGTGGCCAAACTATTGGAGTTTCAGCTTTAGCATCAGTCCTTCCAATGAACATCCAGGACTGATCTCCTTTAGGATGGACTGGTTGGATCTCCTTGCAGTCCAAGGGACTCTCAAGAGTCTTCTTCAACACCACAGTTCAAAAGCATCAATTCTTCGGTGCTCAGCTTTCTTCACAGTCCAACTCTCACATCCATACATGACCACTGGAAAAACCATAGCCTTGACTAGATGGACCTTTGTGGCAGTGTAATGTCCCTACTTTTTAATATGCTGTCTAGGTTGGTCATAACTTTCCTTCCAAGGAGTAAGGGCCTTTTAATTTCATGGCTGCAATCACCATCTGCAGTGATTTTGGAGCGCCCAAAAAATAAAGTCTGACCCTGTTTCCAGTTTCCCCATCTATTTCTCATGAAGTAATGGGAGCAGATGCCATTATCTTCGTTTTCTGAATGTTGAGCTTTAGGCCAACTTTTTCACTCTCCTCTTTCACTTTGACCAAGAGGCTTTTTAGTTCCTCTTCACCTTCTGCCATAAGGGTGGTGTCATCTGCATATCTGAGGTGATTGATATTTCTCCCAGCAATCTTGATTCCAGCTTGTGCTTCTTCCAGCCCAGCGTTTCTCATGATGTACTCTGCATAGAAGTTAAATAAGCAGGGTGACAATATACAGTCTTGACATACTCCTTTTCCTATTTGGAACCAGTCTGTTGTTCCATGTCCAGTTCTAACTGTTGCTTCCTGACCTGCATATAGGTTTCTCAAGAGGCAGGTCAGGTGGTCTGTATTCCCATCTCTTTCAGAATTTTCCACAGTTTATTGTGATCCACACAGTCAAAGGCTTTGGCATAGTCAATAAAGCAGAAATAGATGTTTTTCTGGAACTCTCTTGCTTTTTCGATGATCCAGCAGATGTTAGCAATTTGATCTCTGGTTCCTCTGCCTTTTCTAAAACCAGCTTGAACATCTGGAAGTTCATGGTTCACATATTGCTGAAGCCTGGCTTGGAGAAGTTTGAGCATTACTTTAGTAGCATATGAGATGAGTGCAATTGTGGGGTAGTTTTAGCAGTTTTTGTCATTGCCTTTCTTTGGGATTGGAATGAAAACTTTTCCAGTCCTACACCAATGAAGAAGTTTGTTCTTTCCTTTATTCTTTCCTTCTTTCAGTCAATACACATTTAATTTGCACTTTAATTAGACACTGTGAAAAACCATGAGAATATATTAATTCATTAAAGATGAGAAGGCAAGAGGTAAATACAAAGTTGCAATATGAAATGATAAATGTATAGACCAAGACAACTAAATGTCAAGTAAGCTAGAGGGTAAAGCTATTAGAAGTGTAGGATTAGACCAGGCAGGTTTGAGAAGGCATCTCAGAAACATGTGACAGCTTAAAGGTATTTGAAAGGTCAATAAGAATATTCCATGGAAGGGAGGCTGGGAGACATAGAGGAGCATAGACCGTTCCCAGAACCGTGCGTGGTCACACATGAACAGAAAAGAGGGTTTATCCCGTGGGCAAGGATTGGCTCAAGAATTTTAGGCCAGGATTGATTTGATTTGCTTGTAGAAGTTTCACTCAGTATTCTGTGGAAAGGAAAGGGTGTAGGAGAGCAAAAGATGCGAGGCAGGGGGACCAATATGGGCTAATTACAGTGGTTCAGGTGAGAGAGGATGAAAGCCCAAGGCAGCCAGGAAGGTACAAGAAAAGAGAGAAGGTGGGTGGATTTAAGAGAGAGTGCAAAACCAACAAGGACTTCAACCCGCATCCACATATCAAAGGACCATTACATATTAATATGTAATTTTATATACATATATAATAAACATATATATTTATATTGTTATATAATATAATTTTATATTGTTATAATATATATATTATAAATGTTAACATTCTTTCAGCTTTATGAAGCAAACTTTAGTAACCCATTCTTTATAAAATCACAAATTAGTTTGTAACAAATTATTTTCATTTTATATTTCAAAATATCTAGTGTTGATTTCCACATAATTAGAAGGGATCACAAAAATATTGCTAAAATCAGCAGGCCTACTGAAATAGATTTTATAGAACAAACTTTTGGACTCTGTGGGAGAGAGAGGGTGGGATGATTTGGGAGAATGGCATTGAAACATGTATACTATCATGTAAGAAATGAATCACCAGTCTAGGTTCGATATAGGATACAGGATGCTGGGGGCTGGTGCACTGGGATGACCAAGAGAGATGATATGGGGAGAGAGGTGGGAGGGGGGATCAGGATTGGGAACTCATGTACACCCATGGCGGATTCATGTCAATGTACGGTAAAACCAATACAGTATTGTAAAGTAAAATTTAAGAAAAAAAGTTAAGAAAAAAAAAAAGCTATCTAATTGCCTCAACTATCTCTGAGAAGAACAAACCTCAGAAGAACTTTGTCACAAAGACTTATGATTACCTGTGGAATCTTTGAGGCACTAATATTCACCCACATTACCATTTGTTCTAGGGCTGAATCAGTCCTGGAAACAGCCATCCAATGAGGGATGATGTACAGCCAGTGCTTACCCACTTACATGTACTGCACTCATCTTTATGATTCAATCCTCTATCATTCTGTTAAAGAATTCCTTAACACAATAATACATTTATTGCATTTGGAAGAATAAAAGTTGTGAAACATCTTCCTGTTGATTCATTTCATTATTTTTTTTTATTTCTATGAGTATTTCCCTTTTCCTTTTACATTAAGAAAGCACTATTAAAATATAATGGAATCTTTTAAAGCAATTTACCAAATTCTGAACGGTTTTGGTGTTAAATATGATTATAACTGCATGTGGTTTATTATCTTGCTTCAAAATATAGATGAGATCATTAGTTTAATGATTTAAACCTCCCAATAAAAAGAAATTAACATAACAGAATGAGCTAATTCATCTTATTACTACTCAATAGGCCTCTTTGGGGAGGGAAAACATTCTGTAATTAATGACACAATATTGGTGCACTGAAAGCTAACACAAGCACAACATACTCCCTCATTCTCTTGAAGGCCTTTCTCCAAAGGCCTGGGAGCCACTGAGACTAGCTGGTGAAAAACTTCTCAACAGGACTTGCCAGGGTGCTACTAGGAGGGTATAAAAGAATAAGAGCTGGGTCACGCTTCATTGTAAACAGAACGGGCTTTTTCCCTTAAGAGCAAATACTGACACAAAGTTAAACAATGAAGGTTTGAAATATATTAAAAATTAGTTTTTCAAAGTACATCGCATCAGTCATTTTACAAGAACTCTGCTAATATGAGTAGGGAAATTTTGATTCATTTTGTAAATGAGGAAACAGGTAAACAAGCGTTAAATGGTTTTCCCAAGGTCACCCATAAATTTGATGTCACAGTGGAAACTGGATTTCATGAATCCTGACTCTTATCCTTATATCTTTCTTTTCCCCATAAAGTAGTTAACATGATAATACTCCCTTCAAGAATAAGATTAAGACAATAAGAACACTTTCTAACCATGTTCTATGCTATTGCTTTTGGAGTAAAAAATGACTTTCATTCATGCTTCCCTGAATCTGACCTTCTATGAGTTATTATACTTGGAATGTTCATGCCGAAAGCCCAAAACCCATCGTCCTCATGGGAGGAAATTCACTGAACAGTTTTGGAACTGACACTCAAAGGAGAAATAGATAAATACACCTTTCCATTTAAAAATTTACTTACACTTTCTATTTTTAGCTTAGAATTGACAGTGGATGCCTTTTCATCCTACCAGCTGGTGTTTTTAAGCGTTCTTATTGCCAAGGGAAAAGAAAATTTTATTAAACATTCTGGCCATGTACAGACAGTGAGGCATAAATGAATGCAACAAATGAAGACTAAAATTCATTTCAGATTAAAAGATCCTGGACCAATTATCTTCTAGTGCAAAGATAAGACATCTGGAATAAAGAACAGAGGCAGATAACAAGGAAGACTTAGGGTCCAATGACTTAGGGTTTGATAGAACACATGGGGATTTTTCCCCCCAGTAATGGTAGTTGTGGTTGATTTTGTTATCATAGTAGCAATCATAAGCACAACAATGAAAAACTGCATTTTATAGTACTGTAAGTCCACAGAAAACATCCATGGTGATTACCTCACTTAATCTTTACAATAACTCTATGGTAAGTATTTTTCCGTCCTGTTAGAGATCGAGAAACTGAAGATCAAAGATAAATCTGACTTAAGAAACTTGACAAAAATCACCTGGGTCTTGGGCACCAACGCCTACCTCACCCCAGGCCTAGCTCTTCTGTCTTCCTTAAAAGCCAGGCCTTTGGATCCTGACTTTTCACAGGGTGGCTGTGCTGCTTTTGACAGGTTAGGACTCTGTGACTCAGGCATCCAGACTCTGTTATCAACATGAGCCAGGCAGGGCTCTGGCTCTGCCTCTCTGCCCCTGCCTCTCTGCCCCGAGGCATCTGCTGCCTTCTCTGGTGGCAGTAGAGATGGGATTGGTGGAAAAGACTGGGACATCAGAGTTAAGAGATTTCTGCCCACCAGAGTTAAGAGTTAAGAGGATCCAGGCAGGTTCCCAGCAAAAGCCACCATTGGAAGGAGGAGTGACCAGCACGTTCCACACTCCAGCATATCTTGTATCCAGTTTTACACACTTAGGGAAGGGCGTTAATATTGAAATTTATGTTTATGCTTTCTTTCCCTCCTTGTTATTGGTGTGTGCAGAAATTCTGTAGGAGGGTTACCATAGTAACAGAAAAGTAAGAGAAATGATATTTCACCTTGAAAATGCATATCATAGGCTATTTAATAAAGTGGCAGATCTGCTTACCCTCACAGATGAAGACAAAGCCTTGTAAGGTTACTTCCAGTTGGCTTTACTATTGTTCCATCATATATATATATATATATTTACATTATGTATACTTGTGTATTTTTCAATAATAATGTTCAAAAGGAAATTTTACTTTTTGAGGTTGAAATCAAATAATCTTTCTTATTAGATAAATTATCAATGCTTTTTGACTATATATATATATCCTCACAATGTATATATATATATATTTAAATAATACTGTTCAAAAGAAAATTTTACTTTGGGAGGTTGAAACCTAAGACTCTTCTTTATGAAGTGAATTAGCAGTGCTTTGTTCTGACACATAAGTAAACCTTGCAAATGCATAAAACATGCTGTGGGAAGAATGCTTTTGTTTTTGTTTTGTCAGTCATACTTGATGACTATAATAATGGTAATCAGATCATTTTCTCTTCCATTCTCACACCCCCGGCAGCCCAGCTACCCAGCAAATCACCTATAACAACCAGTGTCTCTGATCACAGAATAGTCCGTGGGATGATTTCCCTTGGTTCTATGGAGACAGGAAGATGTTCAGGACAGGAATGATAAAACGAGCAAAAGAAATCTTGTTCTTCACTTAGACCTTTAATTTTATGTCATAAAAAGGCAGAAATGATATCTGAAAAGCAGTTTGGAAAAGTTCATAAGAACAGGAGAGTTTATAAGAATCTAGACTAAAGTTTTTCTAGGTTTCTGCTCCCTCCCTTTCCAGGAATGCTTTGTATTCACGTCCTATTTATGGAATGGTCTGTGCTGGGGCCCAGAGGGTGAGCACTGTTCCTGCCTGATGAGTGGGACAAGATAGATTTTCAAGGGCATGTATTAATTACATTTAAGTTGAAGTAAAACAGGTTAATGCCTTAACACAGACTTTGGAACCAGCAAGATTCCAAATATTGTTTAAAATCCTGGTTCTTGTATTTACAAGCTGTGCGATTTCTGACCATTAGTTTTTCATTGCAAAGTGAAGTAATAAGTAAAGATTAAGTGAGTTAATGTACAGCGTCTGACGTACACTGAGAAACAATATGAACTGAAACGCTGCTCAAGTAAAAGGTGTCCACAAAAGCCAAAGAAGGTAGCAACTTGCTGACTGGTAGGGGTAGAAGAGAAAGGGGGTGGGCATCCATGAAGAGATGTGTAAACTAGATAAACACCTTACAAGAGAAAGAAATATAGAGGAAACAGGGTGACAGATTGGGAAACCAACTGTAATCTTGGCTTCCACTTCTTGCTGTGGATTTTGAAAGACAAAGGGATCGTGCAAGCGTGATCGTATTGAGGATTATGGAGCAATGTGCATACACTGCACAGAGCATTAAAGGAGCTGTGCTAAGTCACTTCAGTCATGTCTGACTCTTCCTGACCCCATGGACTGTAGCCCGCCAGGCTCCTCTGTCCATGGGATTCTCCAGACAAGAATACTGGAGTGCATTGCCATTTCCTTCTCCAAAAGGAGCTCGGGGGCATTTTTTTTTTTTGGCATGGGAAACAGGGAAGATTTTATTATGGAGAGATATGGACATGGAGGGGTTTTAACAAGATTACTGGTAATCCTTCAGGATCCCAGGTCATAGGGGGAACTGTAGCCAATTGTAGAAGGTTAAAGGTCATGTGGAAAATAAAGTGGAGCAGGGCACATATATTACTCTTTAAATAAATTTGAAGAATAAATAGATGAGGAATACAGGAGAATTGCTTGAAGGAGAAAGTGAAGGTTTGATGCTTTGTCTTTTAGGATTAGTGAAATATGTTCCTCTTTAGAGACTTAAGAGAATGATTTGGTGGCAAAGGACAAATGAACAAGTGATGATGGACAGATGAAGGCCCTCAAAAAGGCAGGCGGGAAAGGGAACAAAGATGCAAGTGGAGGGAACAGGTGAACATCTACATTGTTCTTTAAGACAGAAAAGAAGGGAGAGAGGGTAGGTTAAGATAGCCGTTTTAAATTGGAAAGCAAGAAATGTGAGGGTTCTCACAAGTCATAGATCCTTTAAATTGGTGGACATGGTAGTTATAAATGATTGTGAAAACAGAATATATTTTCATGTGATTTACATAAGAACCAGAACCATATGTCTTGAATATTTATTATTATACAATATTTATTAAGCTCTTCTGTGTAACTGTACAAGTTTCCAAATGGAAAGCACAGCCAAGAAAACAGTTTGCATGCGCCAGGCAAAGCCTGAAGACACAGCTATTGCCCAGTATTCCCTGCAAAGCACCATTTCTTTGGTAAATTCAGTATGGTCTATGGTCTGATGCTAGGTTCAGGCATGCTCTGAATGAATCCATTTCAGAGATAATCAGTTTGAAACTGAAACATTCTCCCTAAAATGAGTCAGTAAACAATCTGGGGTAGGACAGTCCAGTGATTCAAGAATTAAACCATCCTGTTTCTATCACAGGAATGTTGATGTTTCCTGTCAACTGTCGTAAATAAGAAAAGAGAAACTATCACTTAATGAAACACAAATGCAAAACCAAAATCTTACAATAAAGTCCAATTCCTAATAGCACTGTTATTCAAATGACCCTATAGTTCTCATTTGCTAGTTGAGAATTTATGCAGGAACAAAAAACCTGTAATACTTTTAAACTAAATTAACTCCTGATGAATAAGCACATACTAAAGGAAAGAAACATTCAAAGCTAATGAGAATACTGTTTAAATGTGATGGGAATGAAATTGTAAATTGGTAAGCATAAAACATTTCTAATTGGAAGATTTGTATTTTGTGTGCTGGGTTGTCATATTAGTTTGCATAGGAAAACTTATTGATTATTTTGGATATGCTATTAAAATGTTTAATTTGGATGAGATAAACAGACTACAGTGGAAATCACTTTTACATGTAAAAGGAATGTAATTCTGTACTTTAATTTACTGTATGCCTCTAGGCCCCCACCTCTACACTGAAGGCGGGTGGTGGGGGAGCCCTGAGCAGCTGGTCTTCCCTGGTGATGTACTGCTCCCCAGCATGTATCTGGTAGAGCCCTGATATCTGCCTGCCCTCCCTGAGGCAATGTGTGGGTTGCTGTTTTTAATGCCTCTCAATCTACTATGAGTTTTTGCGCATGGAAAAGTTCCTGCTATCTTGCCAAGCTTGATAGGGTCATCTCTTTATTTGCAATGCTAAGGGAAAACACCTACAAAGGAATAGGAATGTGGAACTTCAGCTGGAATAGACCATGATCTACAATGGGAGACACACACCTATGAACACATCAAAAAGCCCCTAAAACTCGGCTGAAAGTGATCATTTTCCAGTCCATTTCTCTCAACTGTATGTTCTGTGGGGCAGCAGAGTATTGCCAGGATTCGTAGTTAACTGACTGCTGATGCAAAGGTAAATCTTAGGAGTCAGGATAGAAACGAAACAACAGAGCTGCATATCTGAGTCTCCGGTCCAATCTAAACCCTGTATTATCTGTCAGAGCTACAGCTGGAGTGAAGCCCAAGACTCCTGCTCTCTGAGACCTATTCTTCTGGATCTGAGCCCCCTCAGCATAAATTCTGGGTCTCTGGGTACTTTCACTGAGTTCCAGATGAACTCAGTATGTAAATGGATGTAAATTCTAGACCCTCTACAGGGGTCACCAACACCTAGGATACGGCAGGAGGACGACCAAGCATGGGTATCTGTGGCCATTGTAACTGCAGCTCCATAAGGAGTTCTTAAAAACAGGAGGTGGCACCCCACAAGGAAACATGTGAGAGGAGGAAAGAATGAATTCCAGACAGCAGTGTTTAGATAGAAGAGGCTTAGGTTTTATATTATACATTGTTCTACCTGGAAAAAGAATTAGAGCAAGCTTTCTGGCAAAACATTTAAATCAATTTTTCCTGCATGTTTTTAGGATCATTATTAATATATTTTAAACATACAGAGAATTGCTTTTTCGTATTTTAGTAGCTTTAGGTATTTAGGCCCTTTTGTGGTTTTCCATGCACCCAATGGAGAGTGGAGAACTCCAAAAAATTTTAAGGCTACCTAATACAACCAGCTGAAGCTCCAATACTTTGACCACCTGATGTGAAGGACTGACTCATTGGAAAAGACCCTGTTGCTGGGAAAGATTGAAGGCAGGAGGAAAAGGGGACAACAGAGGATAAGATAGTTGGATGGCATCACCGACTCGATGGACATGAGTTTGAGCAAGCTCCAGGAGTTGGTGATGGAGCGGGAAGCCTTGTGTGCTGCAGTCCATGGGGTTGCAAAGATTCAGACATGACTGAGCAACTGAACCAAACTGAACTGAACTGAATATGACCAGGGGGAACTGTTGGATCTGAGTAAGGGGTTGATTTTCAGATATTCTGCTGAGGTCAAGAAGAATTAACATCCCCATGCATGTCCTACTCCATCTGGTTTCTCTAAAGAAGGGTCATTATTTATTTGTAAAACCTCTTACAAATTCAGAAGAAGTATCACTCTAGTGGGGGTGATTTGGGCTGCTTCTATGTATCCCACGGTAGTACAGGAACAAAAAGGAAGTACCTAAAAGGATGGGGGAATGTTGATCACTCACTTGTGGATTCTGTTTATCTTACCTATTAAAAGAAAGAAAAGAAAAGAGGGTTAGGCAAGAATACCTAGTTTCTAAAGAAAAAGATAGTGGGCTGCTAGGAAGGTTAAAGGTGGGACTGATTATAAAAATGCAGAAACTATCTGAAAGTTAGCTACAAAACCACTTAATAAGAGCTTGATAATGAGGCAGACATAGAGATCTCAGTGCAAGTCCCATACTGGCCCCACATTCTCCTATGGGATGTGAAGTGAAGTGAAGTCACTCAGTCATGTCCAACTCTTTGCGACCCCATGGATCGTAGCTTACCAGGCTCCTCGGTCCATGGGATTTTCCAGGCAAGAGTACTGGAGTGGGGTGCCATTGCCTTCTCCAGGGGATGTTCCCAACCCAGGGATTGAACCTGGGTCTCCTGCATTGCAGGCAGATGCTTTACCGTCTGAGCCACCAGGGAAGAATGGTTGGCACATACAAAAAGCTCCCCTGATAAGCACTCAGGAAGACTACCCTGGGCCACAGTGTGAAAATACTTAGGGCATCAACAGTGAAGAGGCTTTAAACTGCAGAACTATTTGTACCAGCCACATGGAAAATAAGAATAAGCTAATCCTCCACAAAAATTCCTCATCTCCAAACTTTTCCGTTGAACTAGAGTGCTATATCTACCTGGATTTGGGGGCAAGGTATTAGGGTACTAGGGTACCACATACATCACATACATGGTACCACACTGCATCACTCATCTGTGCACCTTCAACGGGCCAGCTCCTGGTCCTCACACATCCCACTACCTAGAGTTCAGAAACCTGGGGTTTATTCCCAACTCAGCTTCTGAGTTCCATCTTAGTCCTGACAAAGGGGAACTGAAAGAGCCCAAGGGCAATTACCCAAACCTTGTGCTCCCCCTCTGGTGACCACTACACTAATTTATTGAATGTTTACTGAGGCACACTAGATGATGAGGACAAAAAGGAAGATAGAATATATTTGAAGACTTGAACTGAAATATAAAGGATGCATAGGAATTCCCTGAGCTCTATCCTGAGTTACACACAGCACCTGCCACGGAATTCACAAGGTTCAGCGCAAATGAACATTCAGAGCCCTTTGTTCAGGAAGTATTAAGGATCTCAAGACGGGGACAGCAGGGCAGTAAATCATGGGGGGCCCCTTCTGAGCCTGAAACAGTCATGACACAGGCTGCATGCCCAGGAAGCCAGCCCTAATTACACAACCTTTATTTCTTTGCCTAAAGTCCAATCTCCCAAGATCTCAGAACATGTCTTTCATCACTTGCCCCTCATTCTCAGTGGAGACTCTGGATCCTGCTAATGCTGGCAGACTTAGCTGCCTGCCTGGAGCTTTGTTGCATGCTCTAGACTCTCGACAAACCTGTGTCATTGAAGCTGGGGTTCCCTGACACTACATTCCTACAGAACCACCCCTGCAACCTGTTGCTATATGTAGACCTGCCCTCTCACAGCCCCCATCAGCTGGACCTCTCTCACAGTCTCTCCTCCTTTGACCATCTGACACCCGCCCGAGGGGGTGAAAGGGTAGGTATAATTCAGGTCCTGGACCTTCCAAATTCTTCAGGCTCTGGGGGTGAGAGAGAGAGATATCATGAAGTCATTCCCTTAGGCTGAAGAGCAATGTCTCAGGATCCCGAACTCAAGTGGACCAGATGAAAAGTAGTATGATGGCCTTCTTGGCCCTTTTATACTAGTAAAGGAAAAGTGAATCAATGAAAATAGCATTGCTCCCCAAAGATCAACACGGAGTTTTGATATGTACATGCTTTTAATATGTACATGGTCAGCATTTTCCTTTCTCCTCTTGAAAGTCATCCAAAATCACACTCAATTTTTGGCAAAACTAGGAGAAGAAACTCTAAAATATTTGTAGGGGTTACCAAAAACAATCAAGTTCACTCAGAAGCTGCATGAAAGAAACTGGAGAGGAGCCAGGCAGCGATTTCTATGCAAGAACTCAGCTATGGTGGTCTCAGAAAGTATTGACAAAAATACACATTCTTAAGTCAAGAGGCCCACTCCAAGAGGACTGCGCTCGCAGCTCTGCAGGTAGAAACGGGAGTGAGCTGACCTGGTTTAGTGCACAGAAGCAAAGGAGAAGGAGCTACACCATCAACCACGGACACAGCCATGTATACAGGAAGCCAAGAAGAAGAGCCGCAGGTCTGTGAATCCCAGTTATCAAGCAGTGCAACTCTTATCCTTTCCTGCCTTCAATTTTCAAAAAAGCAATAGAAAATCTATAGTATCCATTTTTCACAGGAAGCTATCAAAGTGATCTCCGCCATCCCTAAAAAGAGTCATGCCAACATGCTTCTACCAGAAAAGTTTACCAAACCCAGAAAAGGAATATAATTGTGATGCTACTTAAACTGTCCCAGGAAAGAACAATAAGAGGGACATTTCCAAATTGTTTTAATATAGTAAGCATAATATTAATACCAAAAGATGATAGAGTGTCCACAAAAAATTCCCAAAGGTCAATGTCTCTTACGGATGTCAATGTCTCTTACGGATGTCAATGTAAAAATCCTAAATAAAATATTAGTAAATGGAATCCAACAGTACATTAAGGAATAATGATAAAAAGATGATCTACTATTTAGAATTATATTAATATAATTCATCATACTAGTAGTTTCAAGAAAATTAAAATATAGGATCAGCACCACTTTCAATTTTTTTAAAAAAAAGAACATTCCTTGAAATGAGAATTAAAGACATTGACTTTCACAATAAAATATATTTCTCTTAGTGCAAAAGTCAACATCACATCCAGAAACTGAGAGGATGGGAATAAGACACGGGAGACAGATTTTTCACTGTCTTCATGATGTTTAAATAACATGAATGAATTACCTATTAAAAACTGTATGAATAATATGTTAAGAAAGAAAAGACCTTCTCATCAGGCTTTCTATCCACAACCCCATTCTCTCCTGTAGTAAACCCTCCAACCATGTATGAGGGGCCTTAAATCCTCTGCCTCACCTGCCTCAGTAGGGAAGACAGACTTAAGGAGGTAAGTCCAAAAGAAATCCAGAAGCCAAAGGGATCAACAGGAGCATGCTTCCTGCAGGCCCAGAGCTTTTAACCTCCTCCCCTCCTCACCTGTCATCATGCTGTATCCTCAGCACTTTGCCCCAGGAATGTCCATGCTCTGAGGGATGGCGCGAAGGAGGTGGAAATGCCTCCATGTCAGGGTGGGTAAGTGCGGAGTGAGCTTTGAGACCCTCTGTGTCCCTAGTGCTTGTCTGCTCAGTCCTGCTTCTCTTGATCTTTTGGAGCCTGCAAGTACCATTCAAAATCAGATGGAGGAAGAAATGGAATGCCTCTACTTTCACAGATGAGCTTTCTTAATAGCAAAAGGACATGATAACTTAAAATAAAGAGCCCCAAATCACTGAATGAGAGGAAAGGTGGAGGGGAAGGAATTAACAACCCTAATCTCCAGACCTACTATGATTAATAAGATGTGAAAATCTCAAAGATACTGTGTAGAGACAAATCAATACAGTTGCCACATAAGCCAATTCTGCTCATTTATTGGAACCAATTATCTTGTGTAAAATGACTATGTCCAAAATAACAAGTTTAAGATTTTTTTATTTACTAAGTTACTTGGAACAACTACAAATATTTCAAAATGTATCAGGGGTATCTCACCCACATATTCACTCTTACATCTCCTTTACATGATACACATTTTGGGGGGAGACAAACAACTTTCTGTATAGCTTTAGAAGTCTGTGGATCATTGACTTAAAAATCTTGCCCTTTTGTTAAGAAAAGGTATTATAATTGAACATGAAAGTTATAGAATGGTAAATGAAAGTGGCATCATCATGATTCATACATTTTCTGTATAATTCCATCATCCCCAAACAATTTATCAACAATTAATTAAGCATTACCACTTGCTGAAGATTATTTGCCACCCTGCTTTTGGACAAGAAGGGCATATGAAGGAACAGAATCGATCTTGCAAAACAAATCAGGAGTAAGACTGGAATTAAATGACTGGTTCCTGTCCTTTGATCAGTGGATGGACGGGTCCTCAAACTTTTGTTTTGGTCACCGTGAGCACATTTTCACAGAATTTAATGACTTCCACCTCCGGAGTCAATATCTCAGTTCAGTGAACACTTCAGTCTCTCTGCAAAACCAAGGTTGAGAGTATCCATGTGGTTTCACATGTG
The DNA here is from genome assembly GCF_016772045.2 of Ovis aries. NCBI lineage: Eukaryota > Metazoa > Chordata > Mammalia > Artiodactyla > Bovidae > Ovis > Ovis aries. The sequence continues at coordinate 47,188,463 of NC_056057.1, read as the reverse complement.
TCTATTTCATCAGTTCACAAAATATATTCTTGTATATTATATATATTCTTGCATACTTCTTGTATTCCCATGTATATTTCCTTCCCTTTGGGCAGATAATAAAACTGTCCAACAAATTAAAACCCAGATGGAGACCTGGTTCTGCAAAGAATGATGCTGAATGTATCTTCCAGGCCTTCTCTAATCCTCAGCCTGGATCACAGCCAGCCCACAAGCTGCCAATCAAGAGGGGGCCCACCTAGTGTAGGAAGAATGGCAGATGGCACACTGGGCAACCTGCCAGCCGCCTTTTGGGTCCTAAATTTGTTCAGTGTTCATGAGATGAAAGCAATTGCTGTTTCAGGGTTTGAAGAGGTGGCAAGGAGAAGGAACAAGAAAAAGCAAAGCTCGGAAAGGCAATATCTTCTTTCAGTCCTTTTCGTGATGAATGACTGACTCATTTACCTACTACAGACATTGCAGCAGGAAGAGAGTCACCAGGGTGTAAACACCTAAGAGCCTAAAAGGATGGATCCAACTTAGAAAAGAACTTTGCTAACTACACCACTAATGGGATGAAAAGTGTAGCTTAAAAGAGGCTCCATCTGGGCAAATGCACAATTGACAGCAATCCTCTGGAGCCCCTTGATCAGGAAAGTCTGCCTCCACGAGAGGGTTAGACTGCGTCCTTAGAAGCAGAGCCAGAGCTAAGTAATTTTGCAAGTGATTTATGAGGAGTATTCTCAAGAGACACACTTGTAAGGAAATGAGGAAGGAAGGAGATGACAGGGGAAGGCCACCTATGAAGGGAAGGAAGCAATTATCCTCCAATAAGGGCAGTTCTCCAGGGAAAGGTACAAATGTGAGTTCATAGCAGCTAACATTTACAGACTGAGAGGAGTAGGTGGGTGCAGCATTACCGACGTGCTACACAGCGTGGCGCATCCTAGACTTGCAAGGTCAACCACTTAGTCCTTGACCCTACAGCCTTTCTAAAACAGCCATCTTGGACTTGCCTGGTGGTACAGTGGATGGAAATCCACCTTCCAGCGCAGAGGACACAGGTTCAATCCCTGGTCTTAGAAGATCCCACATGCCAAGGAGCAGTTGAGCCCATGTGCCACAATCACTGAGCCTTTGCTCTAGAGTTCACAAGCTGCAACTACAGAAGCCTGTGCACTCTCAAGCTCATGCTACACAAGAAAAGTCACGGCAATGAGAAGCTCACACGCCACAACTAAAGAGCAGCCCTGCTTGCCACAACTAGAGAAAGCCCACGTGCAGCAACGAAGACCCAGCACAACCAAAAATAAAAGAAATAAAGAGATAGATTATTAAAAAATAAGCCATCTTCACAAGCAATGGCTCTTTTTCCACTCAATGGTTGAAGTGGGGCATCATATATCTTATACTCATGAGACATTTATTATATAAATTTCAACTTCCCATTATGCACAGCAATACTGTTTCAAATACTTTCATGAACACGCTAGATCCCTCACCAGCTCACATGCTCTCCTCCTCTTTTCTGATTCCTAACCTCCCACCATGTTTCATTTTCCATGTCATCCTGGATTCATGAGACTTGCCCTGCTCTCGCCTACTTGCTCCTCATTGGCAGCATCCACACCTTATAAAGAAGGAAGGATAAGGAAGCAGAACAGAGCTCGGTACTTTCCCCACAGAGAAGGCGTCTCCTTTCAAAAAACATTCATCTCCACAAAATTAACTGAGTTTGGTCTCTGGGTTCTGAATTGCCAGTTACATGCACCCACATGTGCTGGAGACCTGCAAGTATCGATAATTTTATGTGGCTGAAGCCTAGGCTGAGTGAAAGTGAGAGAAGAGACAAGAATGATAATTGAAGAGCCTGATCATGGAAGGCTTCGTATGGCCTTATTCATGCGCCTTATTCATGGAAGTGCAGAATATGTGTTAGGATAGCCCCGAGTTTAATAGGCGAGGATCATGTCCCCTAGGAAGGCAAAGTGACATGATTGACCAGTGGCAGAAATGAGACTAGAGAGCTGGCTTCCTTGCTTCAGTCTGGTATTTCTCCCACAAGTGGTTCCTTAAAAGACTAGACCTAGTGCTTTATTTCATGAATGGCTGAGTCTCATGGTTTTTCTAAGTAAATCAGAACTCCCAACACCCCCGTTCTCAGCAACTCTAGTTTAAATGTCAGCTGCAAATATCTACTGAAAAAAAATTCCTAATTTTGCCCACGGGTTAGTCAGAATTTCATTATTGTTAGCTTTTTTGCATACTGAATACCTGTTTTATGCATGGCCCCGTTCTGGCCATAATTTCAGCTCTGGGACACTCTATGTGTAGAACAATTCTACGACATGTTTCATGATTTGTTATCTTTTTGCGGATGCTTAACTTTGTAATGAAGTGATTCAAAATAGCCTACAACAGAAATCTGTACAAAGGAGCAACTCTCAACTTGGCAATTGGGCATAAGCACACATGTTTGGGCCTCACAATTACTCATCCTGGGAGTATTTTCTCAGAAGAGTCTACTCCAAACTGTCCAGGTAAAGTTGTTCTCTTTTCTAGTTGAGATACAGTTTCCATTCCATGGAAGGGTATTTTCTCTATAATTTTTCACCTGCAGGTGAAAAGGACTGCCTGCAACCAGCTACTCACAATTAAACATTGAGTATCTTGTCACTTTATACCTTTTGGCAATTGGGGAGATGGTAGGGAGGGGTCGGGAGGAGGAATGTCCTTTGGTGAGCAGCTGCTATGCATCAGGCACTGAACTAAATGCCTTGCAAGTTTAATCTCATTTGATCCTTGTGACAATTCTGTGAGGCAGAATCATTATTCTGATTTTACAGTTCAGGAGCATGGCTCAGAGAGTCACTGGTTAACCACAGGTCCCAGAGCACCAGGATTCACACTGGGGTCTGTCTTGCTCCAGGGCTTTGATTTCCCTCCTGTGTGATATTTTCTTCTCTCCCTACCTGTTTCCACGACAGAATGCTTCAAAATTTTGTTTGGTATAAACCTGTGATGAGTAAATACCGAACATTATAAACTTCATCCCAAAGTTCCACTTTCTGTTTTGCATGTGACAATAATGAAACCTGTTTCATTACAATTTACAGCCTTACAAACTAACTGTGAGGAACAAATGAGATGATCAATAAGAAAGCCTCAGAAAATAATAAACTGCTACACATATGGGAAGCGTTTTTCTACATATAGTTACAGTAGGCTCAACTGTGGGGGCTGGGAGTAGAAAACAGATGCTAGGGGCACTGAGAGCTCAAAACCCTGGCAGGTTTGGCAGACACAGGAAGTCTGGGAATTGAAGATTTGCCCCTTGGGACTGCTGAATGTCAGCAGAAGTGGAAGAAGCACCCAGGATGACCTCTCAACATCCTGAGTTAGTTCAAGGGTGGTACAGAGCTATTAGACCTAAGAGCTCCTACAGAACCCTTCAGAATGGCCTTTAGAGAGTTAAGCACCCAAAGAAAGTAATAACTCCTTAATGAAAACTGCTTATATATTACTGTCCACTATGAAGGATCCATGGTGACTAGATTTGAGTAAGTCAAATTCTCTCCTTTCAGATAATGGACCTATGGGCTCTTAGAGCTTTTTTCTAGCATGAAGCCCTTCTGTACTATGTGAGACAGTAGCCGAGCCCAGCCTCAGCCAAGCCCAGCAGCAGTGCAGACTCCAGCCAAGGCAGGCTTTCTTGAAATGGTTCTATTCAACAGTGGAGGGATATCTCCCTGAACAACACAAGGGTGTGGTTTCACCTGTCACTTTGCACAGCTCTCAAAAAGTTATTTTAGCCAACGACTAGGTCCTACTGTATAGCACAGGGAACTATATTCAATATCCTGTGACAAACCATAGTGGAAAAGAATATGAAAAAGAATATATATGTATAACTGAATCACCTTGCTGTAGGGCAGAAATTAAAACATTGTAAATCAACTATACTTGAATAAAATCTTTTTAACAAGAAAAAAAAAAACCTGTTTTCATCAGATTATGGTTTTCTAATCTAGGTTCTGAAGCAATGTTGTCCTGTTACCACCCAACCCTCAGTCAGTGCTCACTGTTTCCACTGAACATTCTTGCTACCCAGGGTACATTTATCATGCTTTGGAGTTAAGACTAATAATAGCCGAGAGCTAACTGCAGCAGCATACCAAGGGAGTGCCTGAAACTGGAGAAGGCTCCTTTACTAGTAGCCTTTAAGTATCCACCTGAGTTTCCCTAGGAGAGAGATTTAAGATGCAGGGACAGAACACACAGAGCATACCTCTCAGCAGCACTCACAGAACAAAGTCCAGCTCAACAGGACGCTTATACCAGGGACATGAGTGAGACAAAGAAAGTAAAAGGGTAAAGCACTGGCCAGTTAGGGATGAAGACGAGCTGAGGTGCCTGTTTCTTCCCCATCCCCCACCCCTGCCAGTTTCCCCCTGGAGGATTCATTAAGATTTTCTGGGTCCAGGGAAGTGCAGCAGTGGAGAGAATACTAAAGAAGGAAACATCAAAACTGCCCCAAGGTCCATCATGTTGGCTTTTACTCATTCAGGAGCTATGGCTTCTAAGACTCCTTAGAGACTGAAGACCCAGAAACCAACAAGAGTATACATCCTCACGTGCCAGGTAATTTTGTGGAAGTTAAAATAATTCCTCAACCAGTCAGAAGTTTGTTTAAAGATAATGGAGCCTCACAAAGGGGTTCCTATAAAAATATCAATCTAATAAATCCCCATTTTGATTCATGAGAATTTTGATAACTTTCAACTTTAAAAATATTATCTTCGTTATTATAAAACGATAAAAACAGAAAGGTTAAAATTTACATTTAACCTTGTATTCTTATTCTGCCAATCTTTCCTCCATTGCAAAATGTAGAGAGAGCTTTGGAGATTTCAGTAATTAATTCCCATGGCATGGGGCTCAACACGGACCAGCCCCTAGCGCTTTTCATAAGCTGTTCATAAGTCTGCAAAGCTTTTCTTCCCCCTTTGGTGAACTTCTTGGCATCCCTCGAATCTCAGTTAAGTGTCATTTTCTCAGTGAAGCCGTCTGGGATGCACTGGACTCCTTTGTCAAATGCTCAGGGTAGGACACCATTCCCTCCTTTAAAGCACATCACTGTGCTCGTAATTACCCACTCTTTGGCATGATCATTGGATTAATGTTCATCTTCTCTTCATGGAAGGCTGCACGAGAGGAGAACCCACACCCAGTTTGCTCACCAACTTATGCCTATTGATAGCACAATGCTTGGCACATAGCAAACACCTGATAAATATTTACTGAACAAAAAAAAATGAATAAAAGTACCTATAAGAAATTATGATCTATAAAGACCAGGATCACAATGAAATGTTCAACACAAATCAACAGCAGTTTGTCAAATGACCTCTCTTCTGTTTTAAAGTTAATATTGCTCCAAATGTGTGTGCCTATGAAGTATATTTGTTTTTAGCTTATCTAATATGAAGACTTGAGTGAAAATAATTCCTCTAAAACTTTTCTTTTCCTTTAGCAATAAAATGGAGAGGGAGACTAAGGAGTCATTTCAAACTTTCAGTGAAAGTCATTTATATACATCCATTCCCTTCAACATTTGGATCTTAGAATACTCAAAGGGTGACAAAAGCCAGGAACAATATCAATACTCAACATCATCTGAAATCTAGTTTCCAAATCCGTTCACCAGAAAAGTCCTGTCACATTATTTTGCTATTTTATGTCTCCCATGTGGTATTTCCAGTCAGAAAACCTTTTGATGGGACTTTGTGTTTGTTTTATTTTCCTATTCATAATAACAAAGAAGCTCCTTTGGGCATGTCCATTCTACATGGAAGAAGATAGATGTTTGTCAATGAAAAATGCTTAGGAGAACATCAAATAGATGTTTGCAATAATAAACACATGTTACCAGTCTAATTTCTCTAAGCTCAGTACACACAGATTCAAGACATGCTACACTCAGGCAGGAAGAAAAATTACTTCTAAGATAGACAAGTGTCAGCGACAATATGTGTTAAGAATTTTTCTTAAAATTAAGAGACTAAAAATTAACAGAAAAAAACATTGATCAATTTCATATATTCCATTCAAGAAGGAACAGAAAACTATTTTCTAGTCACAACATCCAGATAAGCATTTCCTGAATATTTTGAGAAAAACTAGTGTGTGCTACTATATTTCAAAAATTAGCACTAAACAGAATTAAATGGTGTCCTGTATTGCAGGACTTATCAGAGCCTTTGTGAACTGTTACATCAGCAGCGGCCCCAGGACTGGAAAAGGTCAGTTTTCATTCCAATCCCAAAGAAAGGCAATGCCAAAGAATGCTCAAACTACCACACAATTGCACTCATCTCACACACTAGTAAAGTAATGCTCCGAAATTCTCCAAGCCAGGCTTCAGCAATACGTGAACCGCAAACTTTCAGGTGATCAAGCTGGTTTTAGAAAAGGCAAAGGAACCAGAGATCAAATTGCAAACATCTGCTGGATCATCGAAAAAGCAAGAGAGTTCCAGAAAAACATCTATTTCTGTTTTATTGACTATGCCAACACCTTTGGCTGTGTGGATCACAATAAACTGTGGAAAATTCTGAAAGAGATGGGAATACAGACCACCTGACCTGCCTCTTGAGAAACCTATATGCAGGTCAGGAAGCAACAGTTAGAACTGGACATAGAAAAACAGGCTGGTTCTAAATAGGAAAAGGAGTACCTCAAGACTGTATATTGTCACCCTGCTATTTAACGTCTATGCAGAGTACATCATGAGAAACGCTGGGCTGGAAGAAGTACAAGCTGGAATCAAGATTGCTGGGAAAAATATCAATAACCTCAGATATGCAGATGATACCACCCTTATGGCAGAAAGTGAAGAGGAACTAAAGAGCCTCTTGATGAAAGTTAAAGAGGAGAGTGAAAAAGTTGGCCTAAAGCTCAACATTCAGAAAACGAAGATCATGGCATCTGGTCCCATCACTTCACGGCAAATAGGTGGGGAAACAGTGGAAACAGTGTCAGACTTTATTTTGCGGGGCTCCAAAATCACTGCAGATGGTGATTGCAGCCATGAAATTAAAAGATGCTTACTCCTTGGAAGGAAAGTTACCAACCTAGATAGCATATTGAAAAGCAGAGACATTATTTTGCCAGCAAAGGTCTGTCTAGTCAAGGCTATGATTTTTCCAGTGATCATGTATGGATGTGAGAGTTGGACTGTGAAGAAAGCTGAGTGCCGTAGAATTGATGCTTTTGAGCTGTGGTGTTGGAGAAGACTCTTGAGAGTCCCTTGGACTGCAAGGAGATCCAACCAGTCCATTCTGAAGGAGATCAGCCCTGGGTGTTCTTTGGAAGGAATGATGCTAAAACTGAAACTCCAGTACTTTGGCCACCTCATGCGAAGAGTTGACTCATTGGAAAAGAAACCTGATGCTGGGAGGGATTGGGGGCAGGAGGAGAAGGGGACGACCCAGGATGAGATGGCTGGATGGCATCACTGACTCGATGGATGTGAGTCTGAGTGAACTCTGAGCGTTGGTGATGGACAGGGAAGCCTGGCGTGCTGCATTTCTGGGGTCACAAAGAGTCGGACACGACTGAGCAACTGAACTGACTGACTGACTGACATCACCAAAATGGAATTATAAACATGCATATTTTCAGAAACATACTTAACCACAGAGCCCTTTCTGTAAGACATGATTTTTTTTAATTTAAAAATGTAAAACTGTTGTTAAAAACATATAAAATATACCATTTCAAACATTTTGAAGTGTACAGTTCAGTGATGCTAAGTATATTCACATTGCTGTACAACAGATCTTCAGAACTCTCTCATTTTGCTAAACTGAACAACTATTTCCCCATTTCCTCCTTCCCCATTCCTCATTAGCCACCTTTCTGGCAACCACCTTTCTACTTATGTAAGACATGATTTTTAATATACCAAAAAACAAGTTTTCAAGTAATATGCTAAAAAAAAATCTGGATTAGTTGCACGATTAAAACTACCAGGACAGATGTAGTGGATGATTTAACTAAAATTATTTAGCGGTTTTCTTTGACAATAATGGGTCACATCCTTTTGAATCCCCATCTGCACCACTACTTCAAAGTTTCTATTGATTATCATTACTATCATGAGTTTCAGAACCCACTCCAGTATTCTTGCCTGGAGACTCCTATGGACTGAGGAATCTGGCAGACTACATCAAAGGATTGCAAAGAGTCAGACATGACTGAAGCGATTTAGCAGGCATGCATGTAGGCATGAGTTTCAGAGAACAAAAGTAGGGAATAATGTTTTGATATTATTAGAAACAATGTTTTTTCCATCTGTACTAAGAACTTCTTGAGAGGAAGCTTATAGTTTACAAGGGCTGTTTTATATATAAGGAAGAATTACCATGGAAAATTATTGTTAAACTTATTGTATCATGTTTCTTCTCTGCAGTGACTCTGATGGCCTAAAACATGAAAATTAGTTTCTTTGTAAGTATTTTGTGGCTCCATGATTTTGTCCAAGTTTAAATTTCTAGTCTTTTTTCTCAATACTCAGTGCTTCATACATCCCGCTAGTCCTCTGTCTGCTGTATGCTATTTTTAGATCTCTGTGCCTTTATCTCTTTTTATGATTCTATCTGAGCATGGGCTTCTTCCATGTTCTCCACTAAGAAGCCACCTTCTCTCTGCAACAGGAAGTAAAGCCTCTCCATGCTATCTTGCTTATTTTTTCAGCACATAATTCATTCTGCTATTACATCCACTATTCAGAGCCACAGGGTCTTTGAGGTTGAGGATAATGCCTTAATCTTTTTATTCACCTTAATCCTAGCACAGTGTCTTTTCATAATAAATACTCAAAAATTAGTACAACTGAACCCCCAGATAGACCTCCTCTGAAGGTCTTTTAGAAGCAGATTGAATTCTAACTGTTCAGGGATGACTTATGGCTGCATCTTCCACAAGGCAAGGGAAGAGCTAAACCAGCTGCGATGATTTTCTTGTACTGTGGTGAATGTGGGCAGAAGACGAGGTCTTGTTTATTTATTTTATATGACTCTGCTGAGTAGGTCACTTGTGCCTCCTGGCTTGGTATGTTTTCCTGTCCCTCCATAGTGGCAGGTTTGAAGGAAGCATGGTGAGCTTGTGGGCAAATACTGCACAGAGTGTGTGTGTGTGTGTGTGTGTGTGTGTGTGTGTCTAGGTGGGAGAAAGAGGATGTGTACGTCGCAGAGCTTTATAAATATTTTACCTCATATAAATATTTTACTTCTTTCTTATTTAGTGAAGGGTGACTATTTAGATGCCATTTGTCAAAATCAATTTCTAAAATAAATTTACTCTAAGATTTATTTAGTGCTTATTATGTGCCAGGCACTATTCTAAATGCTTGGCATGGGTATCTAATCTGATCACCACCACAACCCCATAAGATAAAGACTGCTTCATTGTCATTTTCCAACCAGGGAAAACAAGGCACAGAGTGCTTATATAATTTGCCCAATGTCACACATAGAGAAGAGATTTAAAACCAGGCTGTTTTGACTCCACAGCCTCAACTTCTGCACCACATGCATGAATAGAAATACACAAAGTTAGGATTGAATAAATACTTGTTTTCTTGGCAAAGAGTTGAATCCACTGAGAAGACAGGAAGATTATAAGATAAGCACAATTGTGTTAAATCTTTTATAATGTTAGTTGACTTGCCTGTCATTTGCTATTCATTCTGTAGTAGAATACAAGTTAAAAAAATATGTGGGGTATGTTGGGCGCTTGACTGGAAAGTCCAAATGGGAATAATCCTCATAAAGAAAATCTTTATTGTCATTAAGAGGAAAGCTTTAGAAAGACGAGCCATAATTTGCACTGGAAAATATTTTAACAGGTTGTAAAACTTACATTTGAACAAAGCATTTATTCCCTTTAGGGTTCTGGTAGTTCTCACCATGGACAATATGTTGGTGGGATTTTTTGTTTCATAGAATGTCAGTATAATTCTGAGCCATTTCTTTGAAAACAGTTCTCCATTTCACTGCTTCTAGGTCCACAAAGGATAAAATCTTAGTTTCGTTTAAATTAGAGCTATTTGAAATTAGAAATCTCTTTTATTAGAATCATTAATACTTGTTATCAGTCTCCTAGAAGGTTTAACATAGGAGGCTCCTGTAATGCCACATCAAACTGTCCTTTGATCAGGTTCAAAATCTTCAATCAAGGGTTGGATTGCGACATTTTACAATGAAATTGCATTTTTTACATCAAGCCAGTGTCATAAAAAAAGGACTGTGTTAAATTAAAAGAGACTTAAAGGATAATAACCAAATATAATGATACTGGTTTAAACAAATACAGAAAAATATTGGGTCAATTGGAGAAATATGAATATGGACTTGATTTAGATGAGATGAAATTTTATCTAAATGAAAAGAAAACCATTGGTTGTAAAAGTAACAGATTACATAATAGTGGGCATAATAGTATAACATTTTGATTAGTTAAAAATGAATATTTGCAAATACTCATACACATATCTGCATGCAAAGGGATTTGAAAACACATGCAGAAGAATACTACAGTGATGATTTCTGAGTTCTAAGAATCTCATATTTTTTAATTTTTGCTTGCTTATATTTTCTAATATTCTAGAAAACCCCTAGTGTTTCAAGTTACTAAAAATAGAATGAAGTGGCTTTTTAGGACAGAACTTCATATTATCCATTTCATGGAAAGTGAGAGTGGATTTCTAAAAATGTAGCTTCTTTCCACCTCTCATCTTTCCCTCTTGAAAGCACATAAAATTCATCAGTGGCACAAATCTGATCTATATTGTTTTACTCAGTTCTAGTAGCAACTTAGCAGCAGTAGCAGCAGCAGTGACTAAAACAGTATACATTTACTAACCCTGAGTAATGAAAATGTTACATTAAGTAAAATGTTTGATCAAAACATTAACAATCCAACTTAGTGTAAGATTTCTCATAGTATCTATCAGTTCAGTTCAGTTCAGTCGCTCAGTTGTGTCCGACTCTTTGCGACCCCATGAATCGCAGCACGCCAGGCCTCCCTGTCCATCACCAACTCCCAGAGTTCACTCAGACTCACATCCATCAAGTCGGTGATGCCATCCAGCCATCTCATCCTGGGTCGTCCCCTTCTCCTCCTGCCCTCAATTCCTCCCAGCATCAAAGTCTTTTCCAATGAGTCAACTCTTCGCATGAGGTGGCCAAAGTACTGGAGCTTCAGCTTTAGCATCTTTCCTTCCAAAGAAATCCCAGGGCTGATCTCCTTCAGAGTGAACTGGTTGGATCTCCTTGCAGACCAAGGGACTCTCAAGAGTCTTTTCCAACACCACAGTTCAAAAGCATCTATACACATTTATTAATATAATTCAAATTCAATATATTAATCCAAATGAAAAGTATTAAATGTGAAACTGTATCATGCAGCTCTTAGATTCTATTAATAAAAATAAAATGTAGTCAGGAAAAATGAGGTACAGAGTGGTTATGTAACTTGTCAAAGGTCACAGAGTAGAGAACCTTCTATCTGAGGTTGATTAAGGTTTCTGTAAACTATACACAGTAATTGTCAAGATCACAGATTTTGAAGCCATTGTCTTGATTCTAATCCCTAGCATTCCCATACACAAACTAGGGCAAGTAACCTAAACATCTGTTCACTCATGTGTAACACAAGAGTAATGACATTCATCTTATGTTGGTGATGAAGCTTAAACGAAACAGGTTATCACTGTGGCTGGTACAGTATAAGCTCATGGTCAAAATAAAGAAAGAAAGGAAGGAAGATAAGATAGAAACAAGGAGGAAGCCACATCACTTTGTTTCAACAGTGACAATAAAACATCATATCCTATTCTGAAACAGTATTGTCATCGTGGATAACTATTACCATTGCCATCAGAGATATGTATTCAGAATATTCCATGGGATGCTCTAAAGTGAATTACAAAGACTATTCCTGACTTCTAGAGTCCAGCAGACATTAATAAAAACACATAGAAAATAAACCAAAATAATCAGGCATATCCTCTGGAAAGAAGTACGTAATTGTCTTATTGTATAGCATAATGATCATGCATCAGGAATACAATGAATGAGAAAATTGTGGGACCTTCATGTTTATAAAGAAAAACTGTCTTCTTATTGCTGACAGATGTCTTTGTAGAAAAGCTGAGATTTCTTGGACTTACTTGAAACTGAGAAAGCTTCAACAAGGCAAAGGGTAGAAATAATTACTCTGTTAATTGGGCTAGGAACTGATGGGGAGGCAGTATTCTGGCTGTGACATGTAGACTGGACAAAAAGATCCCACAAGAAATTAGATTATGGAAATGAAGAGATGGAAAAGCCAGAGAGATGGCTGCGAAGAGAAAGCATCAGTGAGGAGAATATAACAAGTGTCTTTTTGCTATGTGACCCTGATCAACTTTCCTACTTTCTTTGTTCCTCAGTTTTCTCATCTGTACAATAAAGAGTAATAGGGCTGTTGTCAGAATTCAGCAAATTAGTATTTGTAGTGCGGTTTGTGATTGCACAAAGCGAGAACTTAAGTGCTGGGTAAATGTAGCACGCTGGGACTGTTCCCAGGCCAGGCATGGAGAAGGTCACAAAGATGAGCTGCTCTCTCAGTCAAGGTTAAAACACTTCGAAATCTTGTTTTACACACAGTATGTTATATGAATGAGATCATGTGGGAAATAGAGGCTTACAAAGAGTGAAATAAAAATAAGAGGATCAATACGGATTAACCCATTTGTGAAACAGTTCATTTTCTCAAATTCAGAATAATCCTGCAAGAGACATGGCATGGAATTATCAACAAAGGCCAATTCTGGCTAAGAATACTACTGTAATTGATTATTTTTGCTTTTCTTGCTTTTGAAAATATGAGGACAGACACTAAGAACAGAGAGAGGAAAAAAGCCAAGAATATACACTTTTTCCTTTTCTCATTATCTCCCAGCTGGTCCATTCTTCAACCTCTCATCAACTGTTCTGTCCTTTCAAAAATAAGCACAAAGCAATGTCCGTGCTAATCTAACACTTGACCCCACACTGTGCTCTCACCTGGGGTGTGGGCATTCTCAGAGTGTACAGCCACTTACTTCACTACACTTTTCCGTATCTGTGCTATAATTGTGCTCAAAGGGAGTGCCAGATTAGGGATAGATTAGTACATTATTCATCTCACATATAGAATATGGATTGTACCTCATTTGTGCTCACAAAGTTAAGAAATGTCACCTGTCTCTAATCAATGTCAACAAAAAAGGCTACATTGATTTGAGTTGGTTAAAGTTTTTCTGATAACCATTTTTTTTTATGAGCTTCTCAAAGACAAGAAACAAAATTGAATGTTTACTATTAGGGAATGGAGTTCTATAGGGGGTACCATCAGGAATACAGGAAATCTTCAAGACCTAAATTCAAATAGGATGGGCAGGAAAACTGATGGAAAATGCAAATTTTCAGTTAATGTGTATCTCAGTCACAAGACCAGCCTTTGGAGAAGATTTATACCAAGTTTTATGAGCTATTTGAACCCTTGTAAACAATACTAAGAACAGTTAATAGGCTATTTATTTGGGAAGGAGCCAAATGAAGAAAAAATAAGCTAATTCATTAAGATACCAGTAAACAAAACCCAGTTTGGCACCATTTCCAATTAATGCATCCCAGGAAATACAAAATGAAGCCCCCTGCGCAGTGCTGTAAAGCTATACCAGTCAGACATGATGATTTCACATGACAGGGCACAAAAGGTGGCAGGGGTTTAAAAGGGTCCTATCCTCTCTCTACTTGAATAAAACAATGCTGATGAGCTGGGGACAGGATGGAGGTCTGCTTTGAGCCCCCCTGCTTCTCTGTTTCTACACAGCACTTACAATAATCTGCGGCAGCCGTTTCTGACATCAATCCATCCGTTCTGAAGCTGTCGACACACTTTATTTACTCCAGTGACCAGAGGTTAGATCAAACCATCCCTATGTCCAGAGGGCAAAGGTCTGATGTGAGCTCATTAAGTTGGAGTCTCCCATGGAATGAATGACAGGAAAGCTAAGTGAATCAAAGTTCTCTTTCCTGGGAAGGTAGGAAATGTTTTGACAAGCCCTCCTTACCTTGGGAATTTGTCATTCTCCATGGAAACTGCTCCATGTTGAAACATGCCTATACATCTCTCAATCTGAGAGCAGATCTTCACATCTTTGCTCTCAACACATAGGAGTGCAAATGATGCATCCATTTTATTGCGTTTTTTTTTTAAATATATATAACGGAAAGTCATTATTTCCCCCCACTTTGTTTCTGAAAACTTCAGGATGGCCTGCCAATATAAGCCAGCCAGCCTCCCAAGCTGAAGCTATTGCCAATAGCTTCCATTTTCACCCCATTCTTGAAGAAGGTAGGAAGTTAAAAAGTACATTTCTAGACTCCTTAGAAGCTAAGGTTTTGGATGCAATATATATTCTGCCAACAAGATGCCTTTGCTGGCAACATAGGTCGTTAAAACCTTGGGAACTGGATTCCATATTCCATATTCCACAGCTTCAAGGGTGTAAGAAAATTGAGGAAGGGGCCGGTGGGGTAGGAGAGCAGCTGTGCTTCTTGACCTCTGGGTTGCAGCTATGGTATTTTAACCTCAAAATCAATTGTCCAGTTGATTTCTGCTCCTCCAGCTCTTCTGATAATTTTGTAAACACCTACGTCTCTATACTAAATTCTTCTCTTTAAAATATCTCAAGTACACTGAAAACCGACAAGGCCATCTCTCCTGGGTGAAAGCTGGACAAAGACCTGCGCTCTACTGCTAATGTTATAGGAAAACAAAAACACTGAACACTAAGGAGATTCATGGGTCAGTCTACCAGTGAAAGACATCATAAACAATCTGGAGAAGAGAGAAAGAGAGAGAGTGGCAGGGCAGGGAGAGAGAGAGGAGGAAGAAGAACATAAAGCAGGGAGAAAGAAAGGGAGGGGAAAGAAAGAAACCAAATGACTTGGTGCCCAAATTGATAATTTGCTCAATGCAAACTCTCAATTATTGCCAATCCGTGTTTTCAGTCTGTCTCTTCTCAAATATGCTCCTGTCCAAATGCATCTAATTTCTTGATTGGATGAGGAGAAATCAACCCAAGAAACGTTATTAAATTGGATATGCATCTAAATGCCATCTGCCAAATAACAGAAGATGGCTTGTTTGTCATGCAGCACAATCTAATACAGGGATAATGAAATGGATTAGCTCCACATAGTTAATTTGCCACTCATTCTGAACAGAGATAAGCCTATATAACCTGAGTTTTTAGCACTTTACAGTGTATTAATACAAAGTATATTCATATACCCTTTCTCATTTGCTCCTAATACAATTTTGTGAAATAGACAAGTAGGAATTATTTTTACTCCTGTTTGACCATGGAAGGAATAGATACTCAAGGAGACCCCATGTTATTGAGTGGCAGAAATGTGAATTAAGCTAAAGATTTTTGTCCTTTTCCCAATCCTAAGTGCATCCTATTTACTCTTGCTTGACCATCACACCAACCATGTGAGACAGTAAAGGCAAGTAATGACTCCCCTGGCATTTTTACAATGAATCTTGACACCAACAAAGAATAACTCACTGCCTTTATCCTGACTTACAACTAACTTTAGATACCACTGGACTTCCAAGATACAAGTACAAAAATAAAAGTAATTAATTCTATACAGAATGTTAGGAAAGAGGGGCATTGATGTGTGTGGTGATGTTAATAACAGAGGTGACCACTGGAGAATCATTAGGATGCGTTGATTCCTACTGTGGTGAGCATCCTAGAGGGCGGGAGGTAGAATTAAAAGAAAGCATCAGATATATAGTTCTTGAGAAAAATGGAAATAAGATCCAACTCAGATGATAATTCTGGGTAAATGCTATGCTGTTGGAACATATGGAGTCCTAAACCATGGTTTTGTTTGATTCTCATCAGAAGAGTTTTAACTCCAGCTAAAGTCCTTTCTAATCCATAGACAGGAATTAGATCTAGGTCAAACATCCAGTTCCACTTATCCATAAAGTCTTGACCCAACAACAAAACAACAACATAAAAGCCAGTTTGCTTCAGTCAAGTAGAACTGATGGAAATACTAGCAGAGCTATGACTGAACAAGAATTGACAACACCATGGGCACTCAACCAGACTCTGCAGACTGCAAAAACACACAACAGTTGCTTTTTAGCAATGGAAGAGCAGACTGTTCCCAAATTACCTAGGTATTTTTAGTAGTAGCATTGGCAGTGGTCGTTTAGTCACTAAGTCATGTCCAGCTCTTTGCGACCCCATGGAATGTAGCCCTCCATGCTCCTCTGTCCATAGGATTTCTCAGGCAAGAATCCTGGAGTGGGTTGCCATTTCCTTCTCCAAGGTATCTTCCCAATCCAGGGATCAAACCCGTGTCTCCTGCTTGGCAGGCAGACTGTTTACCACTGAGCCACCAGGGAAGTCCAGTAGTAGCATTAGTGTAGTGCTACAGAATAAATGTTTGTGTCTCCCCCCATTCATATATTGAAATCTTAACCTCCCAAGTTGGTGGTATTAGGAGGAGGTAGAGCCTTGGAAAGGTGATTCAATTATGAGGGCAAAGCCCTCATGAATAGGATTAGTGCTCTTATAAAAGAGACCTCACTGAGCTCCTTCGCCACTTCTGCCCTGTGAAGACACAGTGAGAAGACACCATCATGAATCAGGAAGCTGATCCTCACCAAACATGGGACCAGTGCCTTGACCTTGAATTTCTCAGCCTTCAGGAATGTGAGAAATTAGTTTCTGTTGTTTATAAGCCATTCTGTCTGTGGTATTTTGTCAGGGCAGCCTGATTGGACTAAGACATGCCCACAGTTGTCTGAAGCATGGTAACACAGTCCACTTATTTCTTTTTTCCAGTGTTGACATTTCCTGCTTTCCTGAGGAAGGATAAAGATGTAAGTACTGTCTAAAAACACATAAATGTGATGAGCTTCTGCAGTTCAGATGAACTGCAATGGATCCCTAACCTCTAGGAAATCCCCCAAAACAACTTTTTAAGTAGGCTGAAATCAGAAACATACCTACAATTTCCAACAACACTAGGAATTTTTTTTTAATTGAATGGTAACTGCTTCACAATATTGTATTGATTTCTGCCATACATCAACATGAATTATCCATAGGTATATGTGTGTATATATATATATATGTGTGTGTATATATATATATATGTCCCTTCCCTCTTGGATGTCCCTCCCACCCCCCCTCCCATTCCACCCCTCTAGGTTGTCACAGGGAATGCGCTTGAGCTCCCTGAGTCATACTGCAAATATCCACTGGCTATCTATTTTACATATGGTAATGTATATGTTTCCATACTACTCTCTCCATTTGTCCCACCTTTTTCTTCCCCTTTATGGGTCCACAAGTCTGTTCTCTATGTCTGTGTCTCCACTGCTGCCCTGAAAATTGGTTCATCAGTACCATCTTCCTAAATTCCATATATACATATTAATATATGATATTTATCTTTCTCTTTCTGAATTACTTCATTTTGTATAATAGGCTCTAGGTTCATCCACCTCATTAGAACTGACTCAAATGCATTACTTTTTATAGCTGAGTAATAGTCCATTGTGTATATGTACCACAACTTCTTTATCCATTCCTCTGCTGATAGACATCTAGGTTGCTTCCATGTCCTAACTATTGTAAATACACTAGGAATTTTTTAGTTTGTTTCTTTTTGCATACTCTCAGTAGCCATAGTTAAAGAGATGTCAATTTTCAGATATGTCAATTATTGTTAGGTAATAACCTCAGATATGCAGATGACACCACCCTTATGGCAGAAAGTGAAGAGGAACAAAGCCTCTTGACAAAAGTGAAAGAGGAGAGTGAAAAAGTTGGCTTAAAGCTCAACATTCAGAAAACGAAGATCATGGCATCTGGTCCCATCACTTCATGGCAAATAGATGGGGAAACAGTGGAAACAATGTCAGACTTTATTTTTTCAGGCTCCAAAATCACTGCAGGTGGTGACTGCAGCCATGAAATTAAAAGATGCTTACTCCTTGGAAGAAAAGTTATGACCAACCTAGATAGTATATTCAAAAGCAGAGACATTACTTTGCCAACAAAGGTCCGTCTAGTCCAGGCTATGGTTTTTCCAGTGGTCATGTATGGATGTGAGAGTTGGACTGTGAAGAAAGCTGAGCACCAAAGAATTGATGCTTTTGAACTGTGGTGTTGGAGAAGACTCTTGAGAGTCCCTTGGACTGCAAGGAGATCCAACCAGTCCATTCTAAAGGAGATTAGTCTTGGGTGTTCATTGGAAGGACTGATGCTAAAGCTGAAACTCCAATACTTTGTACATCTGATGAGAAGAGTTGACTCATTGGAAAAGAAACCTGATGCTGGGAGGGATTGGGGGCAGGAGGAGAAGGGGACGACAGAGGATGAGATGGCTGGATGGCATCACCGACTCGATGGACATGAGTTTGAGTGAACTCTGGGGAGTTGGTGATGGACAGGGAGGCCTGGCATGCTGCAATTCATGGGCTAGCAAAGAGTTGGACACAACTGAGTGACTGAATTGAACTGAACTGAAAGGTATCACTGATACAGTGTTTTGGTAAATCTGTTTAAGCAGTAAAGATGAATTCTTCTTTAAAATTAAAGTTAACATGTCCCTGGAAAATAATATACACAAAGGAGGATACCTTGCTCAAATGTTAGATTCCATTATTAATTCTGGAACAAAAAAGACAAGTATATCACCCCCTAGCTACTTATCTCCTCTCCAGTACCTGTCATCAACGGGACACTTCTCTTTCTCCCACTTGTCAAGGCTATAGCTTGGGGGTGATGCGATGTGTCCAGGAACAAGATGGGTAGAACCAGATATAAAAGAACTTGGATCCCTATAAATTCTTGCCTTCTACACTCTTCACAGCCAAACATTAAAGTATTCTTTAGATGGTCAATGGTGGCTGTTTGTAAGAATTTTGATCTCCTCCAACCAATATTTCTGTCCTCTCCATTTTGTTTTACAGGCTTCTTTGAAGAAGACTCAGAGTGAAGCCTTATGAATGAAGCCAAGGTTGTAATTTTATTTGGGGTTTAAATCTGTTACTTCAGGTAAAATTCACTTAGCATACATAAAATACTACTTAGCATACTAGGATTTGGACACATTAAGAAGTAACAAGTGATACTTAAATGTGGGGCTGAACACAGTACATTATGAACTGATATGAAAACAGGAACCACTCTATATATTTTTAAAAGAAGAAATTTAATATTTGGTTATGCAGTTGTTGGAAGCATCTTAGAAGCCAAAGCAGACGTTGCTCAAAGATTAACTGCTGCTCAGGGCTGGAGAAACAGGAATATTCTCGGGGCCAGGGCTCCATGTGGTATGTTTCCGACTATCCCTGTAGCTTGGTTATGGGTGCAGGAGCCCAGGAACCTGCTACCTAGACAACCCCTCACCCCTGTGGCCAAGGCCATGATGCTGTTACCCCTCCTGCACTGTTAGAAATCCTCCCTCTTCCTATCTCCCCATCTCCTAACAATGTCTTTCATTAGCAGAACCTCATGGAAAGCCCATTGATAACAAGATATGAGCAACACAATTTGAGTGCTGGGACCTAGACGAGCACAGGTTAGTTGAGAGCAAACAGGCCAATAACAGAATACAGGGTTTTTAAAATATAGCAGAAGAGAGACCCTTTAAAACTGAGTTGGTGATAAAGTTGAAAACAATCATAAAGTATTTCAAGCCTAAATGTGAAGCCACTGTATCTTTCCAGATCTTTGGCAACATCTCACAACTTAGTTTTTAATACAGAAATTTTTTATTTTTGAAACTGCAGTCTGAACACACATATATTTCACTACTATTTCAATTTTGTAAATATATTAGTAAAGGTGTATACCATTAGTCCTCTATGCATTATCCCCTTCCACCCTTCAATCTTTCAGGTAAACAAAGTTTTTCTGAGAGCATCTGAATAGCTCTATTTTGAGTTAACTATTTCATCATAATTTTTGAGCTTAAAAATACTTAAAGCAGCACATTGTATAAATACAACTTTATAAATTAAATGTATATGTATGTTTACATTATTCTTCACTAATAGAGTACATAAAATTGCAAAAGACAATGTTCATTTATATATACAGAACTGTAATAGTTAACTCACTAAAAACTGACTCTGCAACAGCACTAACAAACATAGATAACAAGAGTATTCCTGGCACTTAGAAACTCCATGCTCTGTCGGACAACAGAAAACAAGATGAAACCAAAATCTTCATAAACAACTAAATTCCCATTGTGAACACTTAAAATATAAAATAATTATCAAAATAATACATATAATGATTTATGAAAATAGAGGTTGCGCTGACTTTTTGAATTTCTTTTTCTTACAAATAAGCTAAATATTTGAACAATCTTATAAGGAGTATACTTGGTCATTATCTTGAGCTGCTAATTCTTAGAAGTTTGAGAGAAATAACCATTAATGCATAGAATTCAAATTCTAAGTCCTTCTTTTTTATGAACTGGGTTTTAGATTTGAAAGTGTTTGCCATACACTGTCTGAATTTTCAGATCATAAACTTTTCAATTAGTTGTGAATCAACTAATGTGCACATTATAGATCTGAGATAAGCATTCTGTGACTCAATTAATTTACCTCATCACCAGTAACTCACTAAAAGAAAAATGACCATTAATGTGCATTTTTAAATCACAAAATCCATTTTCAGTGAACAGGGCTGCCTATAGTCAATGCTGGTAATGATGATGAAGTGAAAAGTTGCAATCCACACCTAGTTCGTAGATTAAGATTAAATGGAACTACAAAGGAAAATCACTGAGGAGGCTCTGAGGCCAAATGACAGAGACACAAGGAAGAGATCAGCTAACTGATCACACCTAATAAGACAAGAGGTAAGAAGCAGATTACACACCTCATTTCCTTTTCATTCATCATTCACACAGTATAGACTAGACCATGATACCAAAGGATAGGGTTTCCACACAATTTATACATATATAGCTGGGCAATAGAGGAATTAAAGAATAGAACAGTTAGGCAATTATGCCCCTCATGTGTTTTCATCAAAGCAATGGGATGGCATTAATGGGTTGGGGAGGCAACAGAATAGGAAGGAAACAATAATTATTTGAGCTCATTCTATGTGAGGGATCTGGGCCAGGCATTCTACATGCAAGATCCCACTGAATTATTCTAAAAGTCTTTAATAAAACTGTCTCCATTTTACTGGGAAGGACACTGAGTCTCACAGAGGTTAAATGACTTGTCTACAGGACAGTAATAACAGAGCTGTGACCAGAACTTAGGCCGGCATGTCTCAGGACTCCAGCTTTTCGCTATGTTATGTATACACCTGACAGCTACAATGTGTGGCAGATGAGGATATAGTAACTGAGTAGAAACTAGCAAAATCCCTGTTCTGAGTGCCCAAGGACAATACTCATTTCTCAGAGGTTAGAACCAATCTTACAAGATAGATTTTGACTGCCTGCTTTATTTACCACAACTTGACCTTGGTGGAGGGTTTCAGAGGATAAGCAATGGGTAAGACTGTAACTGTTGTCTGACTGATACCCCTCCTCACCATCTTCCTTTTTCTTCAGCAACCATTTGTACACATATGACATGAATTTCAGTCCTAGCTTCTGCCTGAAAAGCACTTCAACCAGTAAATGGAAAAGTCAGAGCTATTCATCTCACCCCTATCTCTTTCCTTGATCACCTTCCTGTGATGGGTGTTACCAACCAAGACAGTCTTAACAGCCCCCTCAGCTTTACTAACCATTAGACAGGTTTCTTCCTGATGATAGGCCCTTTAAACTTCTCTTTTCTTAGGGCATCTACTCTAGAAAACTTGTAATTGCGAATTTTTTTTTTCTGCCCCTTGGAGATGTTAAGTCTTCTACAGTGCATGAACATCTTTCTCAAGGGCCTGGGAGCCATCCCTTCAAAATGTAATCATCAGGAAAGATACAACACCCATCTCCCAGTCTCTGCGGGAGTGCTGGAGCCTAACATAAAAAAGCACCAATTAAATACAATATTGTAAAGTAATTAACCTCCAATTAAAATAAATAAATTTATGTTTATAAAAAGCACCAATTAGCAAGCATGTACGGTCTGAATCACAGAGTCTAACTACTCTCATCCCAAAAGTCCTCCAGTACTTTTCCACTAGTTTATTCCAGTGCTTAAATTCACTACCTTTTGTTTCAGTGAAGTTTAGTTCAACCTCTCTGCCATACTGCAACAGTCTTGAATAAAGTCTTCCTTGCCTACTTAGCTGATCCAGTTGCAACTCTTCTCTTATGTAAGCAAGTCTTACAAGAGCCAGCCAATTGTAAAGGCTCTATTAAGTAAGTTTTCAAGACAAATTACAAATAAAACAAGTATTTGAAATGCATATGACAAACGCAAGGTTAATATCTACTAAATAAATAACTTTTACATATTAAAAAAGGAACAAATCCTCCTACTCTGTTGGTGTGAATATACATTGGTACAATCACTATGGAGAATATTGTGGAGGTTCCTTCAAAAACTAAAAACAGAACTACCATGATCCAACAATCCCACTCCTGGACATGATCCAGAGAAGACAATAACTCTAAAACATACATGCACCTCAATGTTCATAGTGGCACTATTTACAGAAGCCAAGACATGGAAGCAACCAAAACGTCCATCGGCAGAGGAATGGATAAAGAACATGTGGTGCATATCTATAAGGGCATGTTACTCAGCCGCAAAACCAAATGAAAGAAGGCCATTTGCCGCCACAGGGATGGACTTGGAGATGATCACGCTAAGTGAAACAAATTAGAGAAAAAACAAATATCATATATCACTTATGTGTGGAATCTAAAAGTAAATGTTTGGGAACGCATGTAAGAATTAAAGATTTTAAAATTTAAAAAATAAAAAACTAAAAAAAAAAAAGGAGAAGAAGTGAAATGAAAAAATAAATAAATAAAAGTAAATGATACAAAAGAACTTATTTACAAAACAGAAATAAACTCACAGACATAGAAAACAAACTTACGATTACCAATGGGCAAAGGGAGGGAGAAGCAAGGGATAAATTAGGAGTTTGGGATGAACAGACACATATTACTGTGTCTGTTTATATGTGTCTACACATATAAAGTAGATAGGAAGGACCAACTTGTCTGGCACAGGAAACTAAACCAATATTTTGCAATAACCTATAAGGGGAAAGAATCTTAAAAAGAAAATAAAAGAAAGAATGAGCTTTGACACAAAAGGTGTAAGGATGCCTACTGTACCACTCCATGAAAACTATAAACAACTTAAATGTACATCAATAGTGTCATGGTAAATTAAAATTCCCCACCTGTTGATTAAGATATAATGCATCCATTAAAGCTGATACTTGAGAAGTTGCCTTGTTACACTTTGAGTTAAATAAGCAGATCCCATTTGTGGAAAGTCACATAAATCAATTCATACCTACACATCAATAGGGGAAGGATTCTAAGGAAAGAACACCAAAATGTTAACAGTGATTATTTCTGGGTGAGACTTATAGAAGATGTTTACTTTCTTTCTTTTGTATTTGACTATATTATTTGAAAATGTTAAACAATGAGCATCATCATTTTTGCCAACTCAATAAAAATATTTTAAATATAGAATATATATTCTAAAACCAATTTTATCATATATATTCAGGCGCAGAAAAACATGTTTTAACCAAAGTGTTGATAGTTATCCATCAATAAAATGATTACTAATTTTAACTTTTCTCATATTTTTTCTATATTGTTTGCTTTCATAAATATAGTACTTTTAAAATCAGAAAAAGCCATTGCATCAGAAAACAAACAGAAAAAAAACCTCTTCATCACCAGCAAAGCAAAAAGACACTTTTTCCTTCCCTATTCATATCCTAGTACTTTAAAGATTAGGTATGCTTAAATGAATTTATAATTGATTGGCTTGCCTTACTGACTCCAGTTCCTTCAGTTATCTTAACTTGGAACATGGAAGCCAAGTACCGTTTCCAGTCTTGCCAGCTTATCACCAGGAAGACATTCTAAAATGTATGAGTCATAAGACACTCTCCCTGACATTCTCCATGAAACAAATAATGAGCCATTGCATACATATGCTATCTGGAAAAAGAAAATCTAAAGTTTTGATTCCACTTTCAGTTCTCTCTGGTCCTAATCCCACTGGATTTTAAGAAAGGGCTCTGGTCCACCTATTATAAGCCCTCCACCTCTGAGAATCTGCCCTGGATAGAAGGGTGAAGAGAAGAAGCAGAGGGTTTATAGGAGCCTGATCTTTTCATTTCCACGCTACTTTGTCTCTTCAATTTAGTAAGGGCTTTTCAGAGAGGTGTGCAGGCAGAGAAAGAGCTCACTGCAGAATGGAGACAGGACATTCCCAGGAAGTCATGAGGGCAAACACAGAGTCAGAGGCCATTCCTTTTCTCTTTGTTCCTTTGGAGAAGATTGACTTCGTTTCCATAAACTGCTTTTTAAGAGACATTATTTAAAATCTGTAAGTCAGGAAGGGTCTTTAAACCCCAAGGATAGCACTTCTGATGCTAAACTCCATAAGCAGAACATCTTTTTTCTTTCATTTCTGCCTCACCCTACTCTCTAGATTTCTCAGATAGGTTCAGGTGATTTTTTCCTCCTCAGAGTCCTCAGGAAAACTCAGAAGACCACAGATGTTTCTGAGGAAACAGAAATTTAATTGCCTTAAGGTATCCATCCATCATGAGGGGGTTTTCTTTTGCCCCTTTTCTTTGAATATTTCCACTCAAATGAGGGATGAAAATACAAAACCAGAAAGTTGTATGACCTGAAGGAAGCAGCTGAAAGTGAAGGAACTAGCCTCCTCATATGCACCTACTAACAGAATTCAAGCAGACACCCAAGCAAGTAGTCATCCGAGACAGAAAATGTTACTGACATTTCACATTCTTGGGGAAAAGAGCCTAGAATCACTAGCTGGAGAGATAAAGCAGAGTTTAAGGCCATTATCACTGTGAGGAATGATGGGAAAGCACCATGGAGAGATGCTCTTTGTCCTCAAACTCAGTTTTCCACCCTGATTAAATCACACATGGATTAGCAAGATGGACTGAAGGACTTTCCTTGGAAATGTAAACGGATCAAGGTAGACCCTCACACTAAGGCCTAAAATGATACATTGAGATACCACAAAACACAAATGTGAAGAGCAATCAAAATCTTATTCGTTGCCCTGTCCTCACTGAGTTATTGAATGTAGCAAGGGCTGATGTGACTTATGGGATTCCATTTCAGAATCCTTACATGATCCCATTCTAATTCCCCACTTCTGTGCCCTGCAGAGACTTGCTAAATATACTGAGATTGTCACACCTGTACTCAGTATATGTATCATGCCATCAAGGGAAGAAGCAAGAAACAGCATGACATTTTCCATCAAAGCCCAGCAGCACAGTGTGGCAGGGCAGTTATTTTTGGCTCTCAGGGGGAAAAAAAAATAATTACATTGGGCAGGGATTCCTTGTACAGCCTAATGCATGGCTTTGTTAGAAATCCTCACATGATGCATCACTCCAATAACAAATGAGCACAGATTCCTCACCACTGTCTCCATGGATTTCTGTCTGAGTTCTGAAGTTTACTTCTTCACATTTGTCTCCTCAGGAAGCCAGACCAAAAACTCCACAACGTAATTTCATCTGAAAGGAAATGAACCCTTTCGAAAGATAAAGACATCATCTTAATTTTAATATGAAAGGCATTTTGGTTTGTGAAACTACATCTATTAGTATTAAAGCTCAATCTTGCCAGTGCACACCTCCTTTCAAAAAGCAACAATAGACACTTCAGTATATCTTCTTAAATGGGTTTCAGACTTCTGTCACTGCACACATACTCAGTCTCTTCAGTTGTGTCTGACTCTTCTTGATCCCACGGACCTCAGCCCGCCAGGCCCCTCTGTCCATGGGATCCTCTCGGCAAGAATACTGGAGTGGGTTGCCATGCCCTTCTCCAGGGGGTCTTCCCCACCCAGGGATCAAACACATGTCTCCTGCATCTCCTGCACTGCAGGCAGATTCGTTACCTGCTGAGCCATGAGTGAAGCCCCCACTTCTGTCATTATTTCAAATTTAAATGATCAAATAAAAATTGTTAGGGCCTAAACATTATAAAATCATTTCTTCCCATTTGTTAAAGGCAATCAAAGCCATTTTCTTTTCTATCAAAGCAATTCACATTAACAGTCTGAGCACTGTGTCCTGGTATCTCTGACACTAAGAGATTCATAATAGAAATATCTATAAAAACAATCACACTAGGTGATTTTTTACATTGAAACAGAGCCTTGTACAATGTTCATTTAGTAGAAGGATGGTTTTCAAAAACAGGTTCCAAAATATTCATAAAGGGTGATAGGGAATTAACTGAATGCTGTGGATTGACAGGCTATCAACAAAATAACACACATTTTTCATGAAAATGGCTAAATCACTATTTACTTGATGAACTGCAATGTAATGGCTCTGAAGGAGCCATTCTGCTGTATTGGCTAAATAATATGTGTTTACCAAAACTGAGTAATTATAGAGTCATCATATAAAGCACTGTCTGTGCCTGCCAAGGAGCGAGATGAACCTGCTACAAGATGAGACCTTGAAATTTGGCTACAGTTATTTCTAATTCTGGCACGGCAGATAGGAATGAATAAACTATATCCTGAAGTAAAGTAAAAGAAGGAAAAGAATTTCCCTGCCATTTTCACTATTCAATACTTTTTAGGAGAAAAAGAAGTCTATCAGTTAAGACTGTGATTCCAATAAATTATTTTACTGAGAAAGAATGCAAGGATGCCATCTTCCTTTGCAATATTTGTACCATATTAATGATAACAGAAGGTACCCACATGTCTTGAGGAGGAAAACATAAATAGATCAATTTAGCTGAAAATGAGAATTTTTTCATTACCATGAATTGGAAAGCCTAAAGGTAAATCATATCTCAACTTATACAGCAGAGGATGGATTTCCTACATAGTAGGAAAAAACAAATAAAACATAAGAGAAAAAGAGGAAACTGCCAGTATTTGACCACTCCTGACTTACAAAAATAGTAATTTTATATGGTTTGACTTAATATCATACATGTGTCCCAAACTTTTACTTCCAGGTAAGTGGATACTTTCATTTATCTAAATTGACTGATGGAAAAAAGAAAAAAATGTATAAAGTAATGTTTTTAAAGCATTTTTATAGAAACAAATATTTGTTTCAGGGAGAATTAAAAAATGCCTAAGATATGAACCTTGATGAAATCTCTATTTAGGAAACACAAAAGTGAGAAAGGTAAGAGACTGTCAGCCTAGGGTTCCCCAAATGAAGAGCAGGCATTGGTGTTAAACATGCCTGAGAGCTACAGAAAGCAGTAGTAAGCAAATGCCATTGGACTTAAAGACTATTTGTGGCCTTGACTTATATATAGCCTAACTGGCTTTTTCACTTATATTATCAATTAAATGAAAAAATTCTGGAAGGTGATAAACTTGTAATTATTTGATTCTCTCATCTAGTTCAACAAGTGTTTTGATAATCTGAAAAAAAAATGATACAAACGAACTTATTTACAGACCAGAAACAGATTCAAAGGCATAGAAAACAAATTTATGGTTCCCAAAGGGGAAGGAGGGAGCGATAAATTAGGAGTTTAGGATTATAATATATATACTGCTATATATATGGGCTTCCAAGATGCCGCAGTGGTAAAGAATCCACCTTGCCAATGCAGGAAACACAAGAGATATGGGTTCCATCTCTGGGTCAGGAAGATCCCCTAGAGTAGGAAATGGCAACTCACTCTAGTATTCTTGCCTGGAAACTCCCACGGACAGAGGAGCCTGGTGGGTTGCAATCCATTGGGTTGCAAATAGTCAGACGTGACTGAGCAACTGAGCATGCACTGCTATATATAAAATAGGTAACTGAAAAGGACCTACTGTATAGCACAGAGAGCTATATTCAACATCTTATAATAACCTATAGTGGAAAGAAATTTAAAAGAATAAACATATACTACATATTATAGTTATATGTGTATCTATATATATAAAACTTAACCACTTTGCTATGTACATGAAACTAACACAACTAACTCAACTACAGTGTAGTGTTAGTCACTGAGTCGTGTCCAGCTCTTTGTGATCCCATGGACTGTAGCCCACCAGGCTCCTCTGTCCATGGGATTCTCCAGGCAAGAGTACTGAAGTGGACTGCCATTCTCTTCTCCAGAGGATCTTCCCAACCCAGGGATCGAAACCAGGTCTCCTGCATTGCAGGCAGATTCTTTACTGTTTGAGCTACAGGGAAGACCAAAAACTTCAATAAATTAAAAAAAAATAGTAGTTTGATCGACCAGTTAGAGAAAGCATTTTCTTTTAAAATTCATTATTTATAGAATGAATCCCAAAGACAACTGGGGAGTGAAACTTTCTTTCACTGCTGATTAAAGTTATCATCAGAAGTTTTAGAAATGTGGTTTTTCACCTAGTGTTTATCTCCACAATATGGTCAAGTCCTCACACTCTGCAGCCTGAGAGCCAAGCTCAAATACAATTTGATATTCAATTATATCAATATAACACATTAAAAAAAGTTGTAGAAAAAGGACAAAACATACTATAAAGTTGCAATCAGAACCCAAATGCAAAATAACAACTACAGATTTCAATACTGCTCATAATGTGACACCTTCCATATCTTTGTGACTGAAAAATAATATTCTCCTAAAGTTAAGAATTTACTTATCTATTACTATTAACCAGTCAGAGGAATGCATGCTACCTTGTAACTGATAGCTTAAAAAACAGTTGATTAAATTTGAAAAAAATTTAACACTTAAGATGCTAAGATCTAAATATGATACACATGCCAAACAAAACTGTCATCTATGAATAGCTCTGATGAAGAATCTTCCTATTGAAAGGGTTTATAGATACAGAAAGAAAATAGAACACTCAGTGTGATCTTCTGGTGGCCACATCTTCACTGTTTTGGTTTTTAATCTGCTTTTCCACCAGCCCCCTTCCTTCTATAATGCAAGGTATCATTCTAAGTGATTAGAAAGCAGAAAACACAAACAGAACTGATTTCCCTTAAGCCAATTTCTACTGAAGATTACTTCTCAAGCCTGAAGAATTTTTTTCATTTCTGGGATAATTCCAGTCCTTTTGAGAAAAAACTGATAGAAACTGACCTACAAGGTATTTTATGAAATAAATATCCAGCTTTGTCCAATCCCTTGTGTCCCTCTGAGAAGGTACTAAGGTACCTTCCTGGTGATTAAAACAATATCATATAACACTCGACTTTCATTAGCAGCTCCTGCAGAAGATGAAATATCCTGCTCACAGGGTCAAGAGGCTCAGATTAAATCAAAGGACAGAAAAAAATTCGTCTTCGTTCTCTCCTTTGCTACTACTAACATTCAGGAGAGATATTAAGTGAGGTGGAATTTGAAAAATTACTGCAGTATTACAATATGCAAAACTCTTTTTAAAAGGCATATAAACAAATGAAATCAACTGTTTCCATGCCTGATGTCGTCAACTCTATCTACATACAAATTTGATTGTTATAGATGAAGAAGTTATCTGTAGAGAAAGGAGGCACTAGTCTAGAAGCCTGATTGCTTTGTGTCACTTCCTTAAAAGAAATGCAGTAACCAGAAAAGGGAGAATTAACTCTAGGGACAGGTACCATTTCTCAAGCTTTGAGAACGTTAATAAATGAAATGATAAAAGTTTATTAGACATTTACTGTATTCTGGGTCCTTATATTAAGTGTATTACTTCCTTTAATCTTCACAACAACCCTATAAGGTAGATGCTCTTTGATATCCCCATTTAACAATGAAGAAACCAAAGATCAGAAAGATTAACTAGCTTGCCCAAGGACATACCTAGTAAGAAGGGAAGCTGTGGTTGGACTCAAGAAGGCTGACTCCAGAATCAACGCTCTTATCCATCATGTTGTATCATTACCTTATACACTAATGCTTGTGAAATTGATATTTCAGTTCCATAAAATGTCTACCTGTGTTTTAATAATATAATGCACTTTAGTGTACTAGGAACAAATAAATACACAAGACTACCACATATTGGCCAGATGACCAATATAGTATTAAAAATAAAAACAATAACTACTATAAACCAAAAACAAACAAATCAAAAGCTACCTAGGGAACACAAAACTTCAGAGCAACTATAGAGCATTAATAAATATTCTTTAAAAAGAATCATCACCTACCTAAATCAGGTTCCTTGTTGTTAGGTTCTGCCAGTCCATATTTATGATTATTGGAAAGGAACAACTTTGGGTTGACAGAAGGTATTCTATAAACCAATCCGGTGGAGGTACCCCAAGCCTTCCATGAAAAGTTCTAAAAGTCCTTTAAGCATAATCCATAAACAACAAATCTCTTAAAAGAATGGCTTCCGAAACATTCACAAAGTGGGTCAATTAAAATAACACTTAATACAAGGGATTTCACAGCAAACATAACCTAGCACTCACTTCACTGTCACACATATTAATTGTTCTGAAAATGCAAAAAAAAAAAAGAAAAGAAAAGAAAAGAAAAAGCTATTGTTTGCTTTCTGTAGGGATGTGCATCTGGCTAGAACACACACATGGATCTGCCTCAATGAGTGGTGAAGTCACTCTGCAGGCATGTCACAGATACTCTGCTGGTTACAAATGGCCCCTGGCTGGTATCTCTCTCTCTCTACTTCTGTTCTGAATCATGCTTGAGAAAGGAAGTGCACTCAAGTTTCTGAGTTAGTTGTTAACTGCAGGTGGAATGATGGTTTCTCCATCTTCTCTAAAATGCCCAAAGGTTGTATTAATTTGCCAACAACCCTTTTTTTATGGTAATCATCAGTCAACTTTAGCGGGGATGAATACTGCATTAATCTACATTTCAGTTCAATAAGTCCATCGAGATGCTTGATTTCAATACGTTATCTTCCTATTATTACAATTTTTCTTTAAAAATTTTTAGTAATTCTTTCTTTCATGCTCCTCTGTATCTTTTTTTAAAATATAATTTTACTATTTATTTTTGGCTGTACTGGTTCTTTGTTGCTGTGCAGGCTTTTCTCTAGCTGCAGCAAGTAGGGTGAGCAGGGCTACTCTTCCTTGCAGTGTATGGGCTTTTCCTTGCTGTGGCTTCTCTTGCGGAGCAACAAGAGAAGTGGGCTTCTGCGGTGCGTGGGCTTCAGTAATTGCAGCACATGGACTCAGTGGTTGCGGCTCCCGGGTTCTAGAGTTCCATAGTTATGGCACATGGGCTTAGTAGGTCCATGGCATGTGGAATCTTCCTGGATCAGGGATCAAACCCCCATTGGCAGGTAGATTTTCTACTACTGAGTCACCAGGGAAGCACCCTATAATTTCTCCTATCCTCTCTGTATGCTCCTCTACTACTCTCTTCCAGTTTCCAAAGATAATACACCCATACCTCTTTTTCTGACCACTGAAGAACATCTCTGGAATTGCTCTTGCAAAAAACCTACAAAAGTATAGACCACCAGTATCTTCAGAATATCATGGAGTAGCGTTAGACTGAAATGGGGTGGAGTTCCAGACTCCTCGAGACCACTTACCAGGGGTCAAGAGTCACAGTGGCTTTGAGATTAAGGAATTTTACAATTACACATCCTTGGTGGTTAAACAGAAGCATGTGGGGCCAGCCTCCATAACTTTTATCTTGAATGCTTCTGAATTTTCTCGTGACATTTACAGAGGGTCTTTAAAAATGTTTTAACAGCTGAGCCACCAGGGAAGCCCAAGAATACTGGAATGGGTAGCCTATTCCTTCTCCATTGCATCTTCCCAATCCAGGAATCGAACCAGGGTCTCCTGCATTGTGGGCAGATTCTTTACCAGATGAGGTGCTAGGGAAGCCTTAAAAATTCTAGACATTTCTGAACCATTTGCTGATCTATGAGTGGTGGGCCAGGTGGGTCAAAGGACTCATGTAAAGATGACTAATGGTGTTTGTATCCTTCAGTGCTAATGGTCAGTCACAAAATAATCCAAGCTCACAGAACACAGACCCTGGAGGTCAAGCATCCACACATTGGAAATAATGGTCATGGACTCCTCCTGACTCCTCTTGCTAATTTACACCCAAATGCACCATCCAGGGCGGGCACTATCCTGATAAATGGTATTATTGGGGGACGTGAGTATTGTGTAACACTGTGCTGTTTGCTTTGGGGACAGGCTTAGGACTGCATCTTGCCTGTCTCTTACCCTCTTCACTGGCTAAAAAAGATCAAAAAGTCTCCCAAGTTTCTACTAGCCATACTGATCTTTGTCTTTTAATTTCCTAACCACACTTTCTAAAAATGGGGTCCTGACATAGTTCCAGCTGTTAGGTATAAACTTTCTTACTCTCCAAGATAACCCAAGTCAACAAGGGCAATTCAAGATTTAATTACCAATCACTAGAGCCTGGAAGGCTGCAGTCCATGGGGTCGCTGAGGGTCGGACACGACTGAGCGACTTCACTTTCTCTTTTCACTTTCATGCATTGGAGAAGGAAATGGCAACCCCCTCCAGTGTTCTTGCCTGGAGAATCCCAGGGATGGGGGAGCCTGGTGGGCTGCCGTCTATGGGGTCGCACAGAGTTGGACACGACTGAAGCGACTTAGCAGCAGCAGCAGCAGATCACCTATGACAATCCCTCCAAAGGACAATTCCAAATATCACAAAAATGAAAGATTGGCTTAAAAATAAAAAGCATCTCTGCAGAAGTACAGTGAGTTCTAAAGATAAGGAAGTCCTATTCTTTGGCATTCTAGAGCAGAGGAGAGTAAGTAGTGATCTCTGGCAGCCTCAGTGATATACTTAAAAAAATAATCACCACCCAAACCCAGCAGTTTGCCAAGGAGACTCTAAAAAAAAAAAAAAAAGTACAATATGCTGCCAGAAAGAGCAAGGTTTAATAAACACACAATTAAATAATCTAACAAACATTGCCTGGTCAGATGGCACCCAGCCTGCAGAACCATCTGGCCAAAGAAATATTCAGAAAACCATCAACCTAAAAACCTAGATTCTACCCAGTAGGCTACAAATCTAGGTTCCTAGATATAAACTGCTTCATGAAAATAATAATGATTCACAAAACCTCAGCAATCTACTCTTTTAGATTTTTGTCCCTCAGCTTCTATAAATTTATCATTCAGTTCATTCAACATACAATGTGCCATTTCTTTTATCTTTTAAAAAGCAAGAATCCTTGTACCAAAGCTTCATGTAAATGTCTCTTATACATAGGCTGAAATGGAGAAGAATTACAGTAAGGCTAAAATTTCTTTTTAAATAGAAGTGAAACAGATAAGGTGTTAATAACTGAAACATATAAGGAACTCCTACCATAGCAAACATTATATATAACTCAAACCTTGGCTAAAGACTTGAATAGATGTTTCTCCAAAGAAGACAAATAAATGGCCAATAGCTATATGAAAAGGTGCTCAAAATCACTAATCATCAGGAAAATGCAAATCAAACCCATAATGACATATTATCTCACATCCATTAGTTGGAGGAGAAGAGGTGTGAGAAAAAAGGAAGAGAAGTTGTATAAACTGTGACTGCATGTTGATTGAATTAGAATGCTAAGTAGAGAGTTCAGGAAAGATCGTGGGATTTTCAAAGCAAGAATACTGGATTGGATTGCCATTTCCTCCTCCAGGGGATCCTCTTGACCCAGGAATCAAACCCATGTCTCCTGCGTCTCCTGCACTAGCAGGTACATTTTTTTTTTTTTTTACTACTGAGACACTGGGAAGCCCACACAACATCATGCTATACCTGACAACACTATTTGCACACTTAAAAAATTTATTAAGAGGGTAGATCTCAGGTTAAAGATTCTTACCACATACACAAAACAGAGAAAGAAGAGGCATAAGGCAACTATTAGAGGTAAATGATATGTCTTGATTGTAGTGATAGTTTTATGGATGTATTTATCTCTCTAATCTCATCAAATGACATATATTAAATTTGTGCAGTTTTTTTGTATATTATTACATCTCAGTAAAGCTGTTTTTTAAAATGTAAAGAAAAGGAGTTCAAATGAACCATTCACATGTCTAAGTTGTAAATCAGATGTTAGTGTATGTAAATGTTCAGTAAGTACATACCCAATCTTTCTTAGGATTCATGGTTAATTTATGCAGTCACACAATTCTTTAGAAATAGAACCCCATAGTGCATATGTCATGAATCAATCAGAAAGTCTCAGTGGTCGTCTTTCCTGAACTCTCTACTTAGCATTCTAATTCAATCAACATGCAGTCACAGTTTATACAACTTCTCTTCCTTTTTCCTCACACCTCTTCTCCTCCAACTAATTTTCTGCTAAAGAGAGGATATTTAAACTGTAGGTTGAATGTCATTTGCTTATGTGTCTATGAATATACACACACAGGCTTCCCTGGTGTCTCAGTGGTAAAGAATTTGGCTGACAATGCAGGAGACATGGGTTTGATCCCTGGCCAGGAAGACATCTGAGAGAAGGAAATGGCAACCCACTCCAGTATTCTTGCCTGAGAAATATGGACTGGGAAGCCTGGTGGGCTACAGTCCATGGGGTGGCAACAGAGTTGAACATAACTTGGTGACCAAACAACAATAATATGTTCAGTTCAGTTCAGTTCAGTTCAGTTGCTCAGTCGTGTCCGACTCTTTGTGACCCCATGAATTGCAGCACACCAGGCCTCCCTGTCCATCACCAACTCCCAGAGTTCACTCAGACTCACGTCCATCCAGTCAGTGATGCCATCCAGCCATCTCACCCTCAGTCGTCCCCTTCTCCTCCTGCCCCCAATCCCTCCCAGCATCAGGTTTCTTTTCCAATGAGTCAACTCTTCGCATGAGGTGGCCAAAGTACTGGAGTTTCAGCTTTAGCATCATTCCTTCCAAAGAAATCCCAGGGCTGATCTCCTTCAAAATGGACTGGTTGGATCTCCTTGCAGTCCAAGGGACCCTCAAGAGTCTTCTCCAACACCACAGTTCAAAAGCATCAATTCTTCAGTGCTCAGCCTTCTTCACAGTCCAACTCTCACATCCATCCATGACCACTGGAAAAACCATAGTCTTGACTACTTAGTCAGCAAAGTAATGTCTCTGTTTTTGAATATGCTGTCTAGGTTGGTCTTAACTTTTCTTCCAAGGAGTAAGCGACTTTTAATTTCATGGCTGCAGTCACCATCTGCAGCAATTTTGGAGCCCCCAAAAATAAAGTCTGACACTGTTTCCACTGTTTCCCCATCTATTTGCCATGAAGTGATGGGACCAGATGCCATGATCTTTGTTTTCTGAATGTTGAGCTTTAAGCCAACTTTTTCACTCTCCTCTTTCACTTTCTTCAAGAGGCTTTTAGTTCCTCTTCACTTTCTGCCATAAGGGTGGTGTCATCTGCATATCTGAGGTTATTGATATTTCTCCTGGCAATCTTGATTCCAGCTTGTGTTTCCTCCAGTCCAGCATTTCTCATGATGTATTCTACATATAAGGTAAATAAGCAGGGTGACAATATACAGCCTTGATATACTCCTTTTCTATTTGGAAACAGTCTGTTGTTCCATGTCCAGTTCTAACTGTTGCTTCCTGACCTGCATACAGGATTCTCAAGAGGCAGGTCAGGTGGTCTGGTATTCCCGTCTCTTTCAGAATTTTCCACAGTTTCTTGTGATCCACACAGTCAAAGGCTTTGGCATAGTCAATAAAATAGAAACAGATGTTTTTCTGGAACTCTCTTGCATTTTCGATGATTCAGCGGATGTTGGCAATTTGATCTCTGGTTCCTCTGCCTTTGCTAAAACCAGCTTGAACATCAGGAAGTTCATGGTTCACGTATTGTTGAAGCCTGGCTTGGAGAATTTTGAGCATTACTTTACCAGCATGTGAGATGAGTGCAATTGTGCAGTAGTTTGAGCATTCTTTGTCATTGTCTTTCTTTGGGATTGGAATGAAAACTGACGTTTTCCAGTTCTGTGGTCACTGCTGAGTTTTCCAAATGTGCTGGCATATTGAGTGCAGCACTTTCACAGCATCATCTTTCAGGATTTGAAACAGCTCAACTGGAATTCCATCACCTCCACTAGCTTTGTTCGTAGTGATGCTTTCTAAGGCCCACTTGACTTCACATTCCAGGATGTCTGGCTCTAGATGAGTGATCACACCATCGTGATTATCCAGGTGGTGAAGATCTTTTTGTACAGTTCTTCTGTGTATTCTTGCCACCTCTTCTTAATATCTTCTGCTTCTGTTAGGTCCATACCATTTCTGTCCTTTATCAAGCCCATCTGTGCATGAAATTTTCCCTTGGTATCTCTAATTTTCTTGAAGAGATCTCTAGTCTTTCCCATTCTGTTGTTTTCCTCTATTTCTTTGCATTGATCGCTGAAGAAGGCTTCCTTATCTCTTCTTGCTATTCTCTGGAACTCTGCATTCAGATGCTTATATCTTTCCGTTTCTCCTTTGCTTTTTGCTTGAGCTACATGCAAATTTTCAATTTCTCAAATTTCCCCTCCCCTCATTACCCCCATATAATTGCTGTTCAGGTAGCTCAAAATTTCATATGCCCAAACTTATACTTTGTTTCATTTAAAACCATACTCTATGGGTGATGAGGTTATGGCTTAGTGATGAGGGTGAAAGAGGAGAGTGAAAGGCTGGCTTAAAACTCAACATTCAAAAACCTAAGATCATGGCTCTGGTCCCTTAATTTCATGGCAAATATAAGGGGAAAAAATAGAAGCAGTGACAGAGTTTATTTTCTTGGGCTCCATAATCATTGCAGATGGTGACCATCGCCATGAAATTAAAAGATGCTTGCTCCTTGGAAGGAAAGCTATGACAAACCTAGACAGTGTATTAAAAGCAGAGACATCACTCTACCGACAAAGGTTGGTACACTCAAAGCTATGGTTTTCCAGTAGTCATGTACAGATATGAGAGTTGGACCGTAAAGAAGGCTTAGCACTAAAGAACTGATGCTTTCAAATTGTGGTGCTGGAAAGGACTCTCGAGAGTCCCTTGGACAGCAAGCAGATCAAACCACTCAATCCTAAAAGAAGTCAACCCTGAATATTCATTGGAAGGACTGATGCCAAAGCTGAAGCTCCAATACACTGGCCACCTGATGATGCAAAGAGCTGACTCACTGGGGAAAGATTGAAGGCAAAAGGAGAAGAGTGGCAGAGGATGAGATGGCTAGACAGCATCCCTGCTTCAGTGGCAGTGAGTTTGAGCAAACTCCAGGAGACAGTGAAGGACAGGGAAGCCTGCTGTGCTATAGTCCATGGGGTCACAGAAAGTCAGACATGACTTAGTGACCAAACAACAACAACAACAACAATAATTGTATACTGACTTGAATTGTGAAACATATAGTAGTTTTAGTATGATCTGTCATGGTGGCTGAGATTGTGGTTGCTTCCTTAGAATTCTCTGTAAATCATGTTGTTTATATACAGGGATAGTTTTATTTCTTTCTTACCAATTTTGTTTTACTTCTTTTTTTTTTAAAAAAATCTTCTTCATTGGCTAGTTCTACTACTATGTAGAATAAAAATGGTGACAGTAAACATCCTTGGTTTGTTCCTGATTTGAAGGGGGAAAACATTTAACTTTCATCTTTTACTATTTTAGCTATGTGTCCTACATGCTAAGTCACTTCACACTTTTTGAGAACACACTGTAGCTGTCAGTTCTAGAACACACTGCAGCCTGTCAGGCCCCTCTGTCCATAGGATTTTCCCGGCAAGAATACAGGAGGGGGCTGTCATGCCCTCCTCCAGGGGATCTTCCTGACCCCCTGGATCAAACTTGCGTCTAATATCTCCTGCGTTGGCAGGTGGCTTCTTTACCACTAGTGCCACCATAGGCTTTTTGGAAATGCACTTTATCAGATGGGGAAGTTTACTTCTATTCCTTGTTTACTGACTGTTAAATTTTTACATCATGAAGTGAACATTGAATTTTGTCAGATGGTCTTTCTCTATCATTTGAGATAATTGCATGATATTTAACTTTTAGTCTGTTAATACAGTAAGTAAAATTGTTTGATTTTTGAATCATTCCTGGGATAAAGCTCTGATGGTTTTATATATATATATATATATAATATATATGTATATTGTGTGATACATATACATTTTATATTCATCATCTATCTATACATACACACACATATATTGGTATATTATATATATTATATCATAAATTTGTCAGGAAGTATTTCTTTTCTGTTTTTCAAAGCTTATTTTATATATATATATACACATATATATATACATATATATACACATATTGTATGTGTGTGTGTGTGTGTGCATGCATATGCTCAGTCATTCAGACATGTTTGACTCTTTGCAAACCCCTGGACTACAGCCCAGCAGACTCCTCTGTCCATGTAATTTTCCAGGCAAGAATACTGGGGCAGTTTGCCATTTCCTTCTCCATGGGATCTTCCCAACCCAGGGATTGAGCCTGCGTCTTGTGTCTCTTGCATTGACAGGCAGATTATTCAACACTGTGCCACCTGGGAAGCCCATATATATCTCATATATATTATATATCTCATACATAGTATTTTATCTTTATTGTTGGATTTGATTTGCTAATTTTAAATTGATTTTATGTCTATGTTTATGAGGGATTTCATTTGTAGTGTTCTGTAATATCTTTACCTGACTTTGGTATCCAAGGTTACTCTGGCTTCATAAATTAGGAAGTATTTCTTTTTCTTGCTTCTGTTTTTTAAAGCTTATTATATCTTCCTAATTCTTTGATAAAATTCATCAAAGCAACTACAAAGATCTGAAGTTTACTTTATGAGATTTTTTAAAAATAAATTTAACATTGTTTATTGATATAAGCCTGTTCATATCTTTTACTTCATCTTGTGTTAATTTTGATAAACTATAATTTTCAAAAAATGTTCATTTCATTGAACTTGTTGAGTTGATTGACATAAAAATGTCCATTTCTTTGAACTTGTTGAGTTGATTGACATAGACTTGTTCATATTATTTATTTCTTATTCTTTTTAGTTTGTAAAATCTGTAGTGAAATCCCCTCTCCTTCCTGATATTGGTAATTTGCATTTTCTCTCTTTTTTCTTGAACAGCTTTGCTAGAAATTTACTAATTAACATAATTATTAAAGTATAATAATTAGCATAATTAAATGTAATAATTTTGTTGATGTTTTTGAAAAACAGCTTTTGGCTTTGTTAATCCTCTCTGTTGTTTGCATTCTATTTAAGTTTTATTACTTCCTTTCTTCCATTGCTACTTACTTTTGGGTTAATTTGCTCATCTTTTTTTGCCTTCTTAACAAGGAAATGTAAATCATTGATTTTTAAGCTTTTCCTTTCTTTTTTTAAAAATATTATTGAAGTATAATTGATTTTTGTGTTAATTTCTGTTATACATCAAAATGATTCGGTTCTGTATTCATTTACATACTTTTCCAATATGGTTTGTCGTAGGATGTTGAATATAGTTCCATGTGCAATATAATGCCTTTCTAATATAAGCATTGAAAACTACAAATTCCTCTTAAGCACTGCTTTAACTGTATCCCCAAACCATTATGATGTGTTTTCATTTTCATCCAGTTTTAAATATTTTCTAATTCCCTTCATGTACAAATTACACAATGACAAAATCATGAAGAATTATTTTCATAA
The DNA here is from genome assembly GCF_016772045.2 of Ovis aries. Classification (NCBI taxonomy): domain Eukaryota; kingdom Metazoa; phylum Chordata; class Mammalia; order Artiodactyla; family Bovidae; genus Ovis; species Ovis aries. Next base: position 47,148,585 of record NC_056057.1, on the reverse strand, counting down.
GCCTCTAAAGACAAGCTATACAAGAAAATCTATATGCTCATAGTATGAGAATCATTTGAAAATCTATGCAAGTATAACCAGCGGTGGAGTAACTTTTAAATTAAATTTTTAAAGAAATATTTCCAAGGTCACATTTCAGAGAAAGCACCAGACACGAAAATCATTCACTGCAGTCAAACTAATGCCACTAAGAGCAGCCCAGGTGCACAACGTATCAGTGTCATCAAATGCAGTTCACTCTGAATAAACATTTTTAAAAATGTAGAACCTGGTAGAATCTTCACAATACTTTGGGAAAATCTTCCCAGTACTTTAAAAAAGATTGCTGCTAACCATAAAATTTGTTTCATCTCTAGTATCCTGTGGAAAAATGCAGAACTGAAGAAAATTGTCAAACATAAAGATGTTGCACATTTTTTTGACAAAGGACCAATGTTACAAATCTTCCAAGTTTCTCTGTAATGACAAGTAGTATGTGACACAGCAGATACTTTGAAAAAATATGATTATACTTAATCTGTCTCTTCAAAGCAAAGGTGTCATTTTTAGCAAGGAGAGCAGAAACATTTGAAAGACAAACATACGGAAATGTTTAAACATATGGATTTTAAGAAATAACATATGGAAATATTTTCATTTTTTTCTTCATAAAATTATGTGTCACCTTTAAAAAGTCTCACATCATTTTAAACCTGTTTTAAAATCTTTTAAAGAATTTTAGTAGGAACCATTTGAAATATAAAACTGCAACATCATCCAATTAGTGTGCCAGAACAACTTAATGACATGAGAAGAGATAGAAATTTACTAGCTGAATTTCAATAAAAGCCTTGCATAATTAATGAGTAGATGAAAAACTGAGCATCATGCTTTAGTAAGTGCACTCAGTCAGTGGTGCCCCTCCTCACATGATGCACATGTTGTTATAGATCTGTATTTCAGCCATCAGATCCATTAAATGCACACATCTTTAAAATGAATGACATTCTAACATGTATACTATCATGTAAGAATTGAATCGCCAGTCTATGTCTGACGCAGGATGCAGCATGCTTGGGGCTGGTGCATGGGGATGACCCAGAGAGATGTTATGGGGAGGGAGGTGGGAGGGGGGTTCATGTTTGGGAACGCATGTAAGAATTAAAGATATTAAAATTTAAAAAATAAAAAGCTAAAAAAAAATAAAATAAAATAAAATGAATGAGACTTTCAAGCTGCTCCATCACAAAGTAAGAAACCAAGATTTAAAAAAATAAAGAAGCCTATTCAATCACATTGCTGTCACTGGTAGCAAAAAAGAACTGACAGGTGATGCTATCAAAAAGCTTAGAGACTATTGGTTAATAACACAAATTGGGTTTGTGTACTGGTTCTATCATAAATAATCCTAGGATAGTTATTTAATCTCTCTAATAATCAGTTTCCTTCTATGAATGATAAGAATATTAAAAATATATACCTCTTAGGGATTGTTATAAGGATTAAATGAGACTAAAATGCATTTAAACTACCTAGATCACTCAAGGTCATTATGTAATTTTATTTTAAAAATATTATTACATATCATTATATTAACAATTATTTTATATTGTTATTATAATTAACATTATATAACTTCATATAATGTAAGTTACTCATATAACTTTGAAATACTAGTAGCCTCATTAAAAGAGTGAAAAGAAACAGGTGAAATAGCTTTAATAGTATAATTTATTTAACCTTATAACTCCAAAATATTGTATGCATGTTAAATTGCTTTGGTCATGTCCAACTCTTTGCGACCCTATGGACTGCAACACACCAGGTTCCTCTGTCCATGGGATTCTCCAGGCGAGATTACTGGAGTGAGTTGCCATGCCCTTCTCCAGGGATCTTCCTGACCCAGGGATGAAACCCACATTTCTTATGTGTCTGCAATGGCAGGTGGGTTCTTTATCACTAGCACCACCTGGGAAACCCTCCAAAATATTATTTTTTGACATGTGGCATGGGTCACATTTCAAGTGATCAGTAGCTACATGTGGTTAGGAGCTATCATATTTGGTCAGTGCAGGTCTAGAAGATAATAAACATACAATAGGTATAATTTGAAAATTTTTATTGTTATTACTACTATAGTTTTCAAAAGCACCAGTCATCCTCACATTCAAATTCAAATCCAAAACATATTCCCAGATCAACTATTATAGTATTATCTTTGCTACTTCTCCTTTTGGATCTTGGCGATGGCCTTATTTTGTTGTTTGAAAATCATAAGCAACCAGTTGACCTTATGAGGTTGAATCACAGGCCATGGGGCTAGTCTGTAAATAATCAGTCAGAAGGAAATGTATATTTAGATTGGAATTCAATAAGGAACAGACTTTCTTGAGGTGAACTTTCAAAATAGGTAAAAAAGTAAAAGGTATTAAACAATCCAAGCAAGGAGCCATGATTAAGGACACTTTATGTTCTAAAAAATCCAGAATATATTCCAATCATAAAAACTAGTGTGTAAACCTTAGGTGGGAAGGGGTGATAAAAAATAAGCAAAGAAATCTAATCTGGGAGGGAAAAAGCAAAGCATAAAGGCTTTTAATAAATAAATACTGAAAAGAATATTATAGAAAGCATTTGATCCCATTTTTTCCATCCATTTTTGTTTTTAGATGCTTACTCTTCTGTCATTTAATGCTGTTGTGCTATCAAATGAGAAAATTATATATTTAGCAAAAAAGATATATCCAAGATGAAAATAAAATATTTAATCAACACTGAATACACTCAATAAATAATTAATATGTTAATAAATAAATTAATTTTAAATAAATATTTAATAAAGTGAATCAGATTGTTAATGAAAAATATTATTTTTGAAAAATATTGTTTTTTAAAATTATCTGTCTAAAGAATTTATCAATAACTGAACTTTGTTCTTACAAAATAACTTTCTGAGCATACGGCTATTTTGAATGTGACTGATTAGTATTAACCTGAAAATTTAGGTCTTCATTTTCCTCTAATTATTTTTAAAGTCTATTTGCACAGTAAATGTCTAATTTAGAAACACTCACATCCTCAGTTTACATTACATACAGTACAGAATTCTACAAATACAACACAGAATCCTCACAGAATCATAGTAGGTATGAATATGCAATCGTAAAATGGACCTGGGATACTGATAGATCTTGCACTAAGTTCACTCTTTTTCATTGAAAAGAAAATAGCCCATTACACACTGAAAAGCAAGTCACTAATTGTAAAGTGTCTCTCAGGATCCTTGAGCCTTTTCTGAATCCTTGAGCCCTTTCAAAGGGGAAAGCTAGAAAAATTATGCAATTTTCATTGTGCCTCCTCGCTCCTCTAACCCTAGGTTAATCTGCTGGTGGCAAAGAAAGATCACCCATAGGCAAACATTCCATAGTTCTACCAGCCAAGAAAGTAGTTACACACAGGAAACTGCTTCTCCCTATGCCCTAGCCCCACCATACCAATTACCTTGTTGGTAGGGGAAGGTAGACTCAGTTAGGGACAGTTAGTTGTCTGTAACTATCAAATAAGTTTGTCCATAGTATATACCCAGTAGCATCACAACTAACATCTTATTGGTGTTTTTATTTTTTTAAGTTTTATTTTAAATTGGAGGATAATTACTTTACAATATTGTGTTGGATTCTGCCATACATCAACATGAATCAGCCATAGGTATAATATGTCCCCTCCCTCTTGAACCTCCCCCATCCCCTCCCACCCCTCTAGGTTGTCACAGATTTGGGTTCCCTGAGTCAGACAGCAATGTCCACTAGCTATCTCTTTTACATATTGTAATGTACAGTTTTCAATGCTGCCCTCTCAAATCATCCCACCCTCCTTCTCCCCCACTGTGTCCACAAGTCTGTTCTCCATGTCTGTGTCTCCTTTGCTGCCCTGCAAACCAGATCGTCAGTACCGTCTTTCTAGATTCCACATACATGCGCTAATATATGATAGTTGTTTTTCTCTTTCTGACTTACTTCATTCTGCTTAGTAGGCTCTAGGTTCATCCACCTCATTAGCACTAACTCAAATGCATCTCTTTTTCTGATTAATAGTCCATCGTCTATATGGACCACATCTTCCTTATCCATTCATCTGTCGATGGACATCTAGGTTGCTTCCATGTCCTAGCTAACGCACTGCTGCAGTGAGCACTGGGGTACATGTCTTCTTTTCAATTATGATTTCCTTGGGGTATATGCTTTACTGGCATTTTTTAATCGGAATTTTTTTTAATGAAAGGGGTGAATTACTATATATTATAGAAAACCATAATGTCAGTTTACTAAACGTCTAAAGGAAAAATACGTAAGTCAGTTATACAAGCCTTATTTACTATACATCTGTTTTTTCATCCAATGATGAGGCAATGCTTTTGAACTCATACTGTCTGGCACTAGAAAGCTACAGCAAAGACCCAAGGAGCTTATAGTCCAATGAAGGAAACATAAGTAAACAACAGTTATAACAGAAGGAAACCAGAGGAGGGGCCTGGTTTTCAGGGAAGGTTTCAGGCAAAACTGAAGATGAAGCTGAGTCCAGAAGAATGAGTAGGGACACAAGGTCATGAGAAAAGCAGGAGTGACAGCCTGCGAAGAGAGGAAGTGCTGAGGCTGGCAAGCTCGTCAACCTGGCTGACGCAGAGGTCAAAATGGGGACACCATAAGAGCTGGGTCTGGAGAGATGGGTAGAGGCCAGATTATAAAGAATTTTCCATATCTTGCTGGAGCTTTTGGACTCCATCTTGAAAGACTGTGGCAAGGTAATAAAGTGATTGAAACTGGGAAGCAAAGGGATGAATGGATTAAGCAGTGGTTCCCACACTGGGGTCCACAAAGCCCTAGGACATTGGTAAAACCTTCAGAGGTTTGTGTGGTCAAAAATATTTTCATAATAATAGTAAGACATTGTTTACTTTTCTCACCCTCATTCTCTCACGTACCTTGGAGTTTTCTAGAGGCTACAGATTGAGTGATGACATCATTGATCTGATGTTCCTGTGTTATTCTTTTTTTTTTTCACTTTTATTTCTAATGAAGTAAATATCTGTAACTATATCTATATCTATGCATTGCACATAAACAAAGCCCTCAACAAATTTTAAGAATGTAAAGGTTTCCTGAGACCAGAATATTTCAGAATTGCTGAATTAAAGGTTTCACTCCAACTGTATAGGATGGAACAGGGGTGGAAGGAGAGGAACAGTTAGGAGGGTCATTTGCATCATTGGTGATCGATGACAATGACCTGGTTTAAGGCTTAAAGTAGGAACAGAGAAAAGGAGATAAGTCTAAGATATGTTGAAGAGGCATAATCAATAGAATTTAGTAATTAATTAAATGTAGGCTATAAGGGAGAGATCAAGAAGGACACTCAGATTCTGCCTTTGAAAGTTAAGTGGAAGCCTCACAGAGAGAACAACCAGGAGGAGCTCTCAGGAGCAGGATGATTTTTTTGGATGTATTTTACATCTATTTGGTCATGTGCACTAGACAGCTGGCTATACAAGTCTGGAGAACAGTAGTGTCTAGAGCTGGAACTAGATTGTTAGGTAGTCTCAGCATGTAAGTGGTAACTGAAGTCTTTAAAGGAGATGGGATCATCTCTAGAGAATGTGGAACATGACAAGAAAGCAGGACTTAGGAGAAACAGGAGTGGGCAGAAAAGGACTCTTAGGGGGAAAAAAAGCAACTCAAAAATGTACTATCAGGAAGGTAAGGCGAGGGTGTTTTAGGAAGAAGATATGAGTCAGTTATACAAAACACTGCTGAAAGGAGTCTTCCAGTTCTGACACGACAACAAACCAGACCTGGTCGTTGAGCTACTTCCCCTAAATCAACCCTGGAGAAACTACGTAGGTATCAGGAACATTAAAACAAAGAAACTCGTGGGGATGCCAAAAGCTATCATGAGTCAGCAAGGTCAAGTGCAGTCTGGTGCAATGGGAGGACAGGTTGAGGTGAAGCTTTTAAATTCTGCTCTAGTCTCCATCTGGCAATGCTGTGGAAGATCACAAAAACCAGCACAAGTAGCCTGTTTCTGGGGTATAACATCATGCACCCAGAATCGTAGTGGGGCAGGGAGCTGCAGTACAACAGTGAAGCTGATTGACCCTGGGACATTTATGCCTCCTCTTCTCCCCTTTAAACCTCTAGGATTAAATGATGACAAATGAAGGAGACTGGCATGATGGTGCAATGAAACACAGGAGAAACTCTAAAGCCTTGAAGAAAGAGCTTATCATTTCCAAAGGGATAATGAAATCACGTCTCCAAATAGGAAAAAAAGGATGTAGAAAGAGAATAAGGCAATATTTTAAAGTATTGAAAGGAAAAACTTTTAGCCTACAATTTTATGTCCTACAAATTGTTATATACCTGTGATGGTAAAATAAATATGCTCTCAGGCTGATAAGGTCTCAGAAACTGCACCTCAAAGGCCCACTTTGGAAATATTCTTAGAGGAAGTACTTTAAAAAGACAAGAAATAAATTCATGAGAATCCTCCAAGAGATACAGGAAATAAAAATGATCAAAAATTAGGAAAATGTATTACCCTCTAAAAAGGGAAGGACCAAAGAAAAGAAACAGAAAAACAAACTATAGCCCCAAACAATCCAGTTCTAAATATCAGAAGATATCAACATAGTGTGGGGATGGAGCGGGGGCACTAAAAGGATGATAGTATCTCATTGCAGAAAGCTGTGGGTGATGCTAGGTTAAGAATTCGACAACTATGAATACAGTAAGAATGGCACAGTTACGGCAGAGAGGCCAGGAGAAAGCCTGAGAGGTGTCTGCTGACAGAGCTCATTCTTGACTACATATATGGATAATCAATTTAAGACTACTTGGATGATCAATTTAAGAAAAGCCAGACAGCAGTGGATTTAGGAAAGACCAAGAGATGAAGAAACAGACAAGTGCAGAAAACTCTTGTGAAACTGCCTTTATGGAACAGACAGAGGAAACCACAGATAGGTGAAAACCCTGAGTTGAGGGAAGGCTTCTGAGATGGGAAGGAAGTGAGCATTTTTTATTTTATTTATCATCACAAAATAGATTTAAGGTGTTTCTGAAAGACATACAAATCAGACAAGCAAATTAGGGTAAAGGGGAAGTGAAAGGGGAAATTAAGTCATCAGATGTACACCATGCATACCTTATACACTTGTAAAGTGGAGGAGTGTGCTGAGCTTCCTTGCAGACAATCAAAGAGAACAATCTGCTTAAAAATAAACCCATGTAAACATGAATTTCAATTATAACCTCTATCTGCATCCACACAGATGGTGCAATAGGCCCTAGAGGAGCTGGCCAAGCCCTTGTCTTGGACCTCACCCTTCTACTCCCATGTTTTCATCATCTTCCACAGAGAAGAGATGTTGCCTCAGTAAGGCATCAGCTACTCTAACTGAAAGCAGACAAGACAAAGATTGAAAGGGCATTTTTTGCAAACCATATTTTTAAAAGAATATCTTAAATTTAGGGGTTTTTTTCCTATCTTGCTTCCACTGTCTTTTATTTTTTTCATGTTTTCTAAATGCTGTCACCATCACATTCAGTTGATACTGAATCCCTGCTAGGAGTAAAGACCAGAGCAGTCTGAGGAGCCATTGAGCCATTTCTCCTTGATTTTGTCCTTTTGTGTCTCAAGTAGAGATACACAAGCTGGATGAAGCACAAGCTGGAATCAAGATTGCCGGGAGAAACTTCAATAACCTCAGATATGCAGATGACGCCACCCTTATGGCAGAAAGTGAAGAACTACTAAAGAGCCTCTTGATGAAAGTGAAAGAGGAGAGTGAAAAAGTTGGCTTAAAGCTCAACATTCAGAAAACAAAGATCATGGCATCCGGTCCCATCACTTCATGGGAAATAGAAGGGGAAACAGTGGGAACAGTGTCAGACTTTATTTTGGGGGGCTCCAAAATCACTGCAGATGGTGACTGCAGCCATGAAATTAAAAGACGCTTGCTCCTTGGAAGAAAAGCTATGACCAACCTAGAGAGCATATTCAAAAGCAGAGACATTACTTTGCCAACAAAGATCTGTCCAGTCAAAGGTATGGTTTTTCCAGCAGTCATGTATGAATGTGAGAGTTGGACTATAAAGAAAGCTGAACACCAAAGAATTGATGCTTTTGAACTGTGGTGTTGGAGAAGACTCTTTGAGAGTTCCTTGGACTGCAAGGAAATCAAACCAGTCAATCCTAAAGGAAATCAGTCCTGAATATTCATTGGAAGGACTGATGCTGAAGCTGAAACTCTAATACTTTGGCCACTTGATGTGAAAAACTGACTCATTGGAAAAGACCCTGATGCTGGGAAAGATTGAAGGCAGGAGGAGAAGGGGATGACAGAGGATGAGATGGTTGGATGGCATCACTGACTCTATGGACATGAGTTTGAGTAAGCTCCAGGAGTTGGTGATGGACAGGGTAGCCTGGCATGCTGCTGTCCATGGGGTCACAGAGTCAGACACAACTGAGTGACTGAACTGAACTGAACCAGTCTCAAGTAGAACAAGAGCCTTGTCTTCAAAGAATAGTTCAAATATCAATAGGCATGTTCCTTTTCATAAACCATGCATCCACCTTAGCTACCTGTTTTCTTTCTTTCCTGGATTAAAGTTCTAAGTCTACCTTCATTTTTCTTTGTTGATTTGCCTCATTTCATGTCTCAAATTCATATACATATATAATTTCATTTATATTTCCAAACATAAATGAGAGCTTCCCTCATAGCTCAGTTGGTAAAGAATACCTGCAATGCAGAAAACCCCGGTTCGATTCCTGGGTCAGGAAGATCCACTGGAGAAGGGATAGGCTACCCACTCCAGTATTCTTGGGCTTCCCTTGTGGCTCAGCTGGTAAAGAATCTGCCTGCAATGTGGGAGACCTGTGTTCGATCCTTGGGTCAGGAAGATCCCCTGGAGAAGGAAAAGGCTACCCACTCTAGTATTCTGGCCTGGAGAATTCCATGGACTGTATAGTTCATGGGGTCGCAAAGAGTCGGACACAACTGAGCGACCTTCAGTTTCACTTTCATGTTTCCAAACAACTCTGTTATTTACTCTACCTTTATAGATAAGGAAAAATAAAACCAGAGTAACTTGCCTGAGTTGTAGTGCTGAGATTCCAATCTTTTTGTAAGAAACAATTAAGGAATAACACATATAGGCCTCTGAGTGTGCATCCCTGGGTCTTTTCCTGGATCTTTAAATGGTTGTTGCTCTGCTCTGGCATTTTCTATGTTAGTCTGTTTGTTTGTTGTTGGTGACGGTGGTTTAAATAACAACAGGGATGGTTAACATAAATTTCTAGCTAGAAGAGCAAGTCTATTTCACAGTACCTAGTGAGACTGTGAAGGGAAAATGTCCATCCCATGGTTGTTTCGGAAGGCACTTCTTGTTTGCTTCGGAAAGTTGAAGGAAGACTAGGGACACATTGATAGATGCTGACAACTTTTTCTGTAGGAAGGCGTGACGACTTGCCCCACTCTTGCGGAAGATGGAACGTGAAATATTGTGTTATATTATCTTTCTATATTAAAGAAAAAAGCTAGGCTGCTGTTTTAAAATAGGGCAGATGTGACCTCAATTGCCTTTTGGGAGGTTAATTTTTAAATGTTTGCACACCAACAATTTCATCAATAAAAGCATTCATCTCTGATTAAAATGAGAAATACTCATAACTAAGAAGAAAAATAGATAACATCACTAATAGCTATTGATTTTTTAATGATTTTCAGTTTATCTCAGGGATTTTTCTTTTGGCGCAAGCATTTTGCTTGCTTATTTTGGGTCAAATTCTAAACCTAGCTCTGACACCAGTATTTAATTCCCAGAGGCAAGTATATACACACAAGGAAATCTTCCAAGAATATCTTCCTATCAAGTGAGTTATTTAAAATAATAATCTGTGCCTTCTTTGCTGGCTCAGTGCAGGAATCACGGGTTCAATCCCTGTTCTAGGAAGATCCTACATGCCGAGAGGCAGCTAATCCCAGGCACCCACAACTGTTGAGCCTGTGCTTTAGAGCCCAGAAACCTAACTACCAAGCCCACAAGTCGCAAATACTGAAGCCTGCATGCCTTATAGTGTGTGCTCTGCAATGAGATGCCACTGCAATGAGAAGTCAGCACACCACTCCTAGAGAGTAGCTCACTCTCTCCACAACTAGAGAAAAGCCCACAAAGCAATGAAGACTCAGTACACTAAAGAAAAAAATTAAATAAATAAGTAAATAAAAAATTATAATCTATTTTCCTGCCAGAAAAAAAAAAAACATACTGATGTCACATTTCAGCTAGACTTTTGGATAGGGAAAGTTATTTTCTTATGCATTTCTAAACAATTAAAAAATAGAAATATGAAAATAGTTACAAAATAAAACTTTCTAGAGTCATAAAATTTATAATCCTAAGTGGTTAATTATTTTTAATTAATTAATTAATGCAGTATATTTGATTTACAATATTGTGTTAGTTTCAAGTGTACAGTTAAGTGATTTAGTCATATATATATATATATATATATATATATTCTTTTTCACATTCTTTTTCCACATAGGTTATTACAGAGTACTGAGTAGAGTTCTTTGTGCTATACAGTAGGTCCTTGTTGATTATCTATTTTATATATAGTAGTATGTATATGGAGAAGGCAATGGCACCCCACTCCAGTACTCTTGCCTGGAAAATCCCATGGACAGAGGAACCTGGTGGGCTGCAGTCCATGGGGTCGCTAAGAGTCGGGCACAACTGAGCGACTTCACTTTCACTTTTCACTTTCATGCATTGGAGAAGGAAATGGCAACCCACTTCAGTGTTCTTGCCTGGAGAATCCCAGGGACGGGGGAGCCTGGTGGGCTGCCGTCTATGGGGTGGCACAGAGTCGGATATGATTGAAGCAGCTTAGCAGCAGCAGCAGCAGCAGCAGCAGCAGCAGCAGCAGCAGTATGTATATGTTAATTCCAACCTCCTAATTTATTCCTCCTCTCTATCTTTCCCCTTCGGTAACCATGAATGTTTTCTAAATCTGGGAGTCAGTTTCTATTTTGTAAATATATTCATTTGTATAATTTTTTTAGATTCCACATATAAATGATATCATATGATACTTGCCTTTTTCTGTCTGACCTCACTGAGTATATGAAGTCTAGGTTCATATGAATCGCTAGGTTCATCCTTGTTGCAAATGGCATTATTTCATTCTTTTTTATGGCTGAAAAGTATTCCATTGTATAAATGTACCATATCTTCTTGATCAATTCATCTGTTGATGGACATTTAGGATGCTTCCATGTCTTAGCTATTATAAATAGTGCTACAATGAACACTGGAGTGCATACATCTTTTTGAACTAAGTATTTTTCTGGATATAGCCCAGGAGTGGAATTGTTGGATCACATGGTAGTTGTATTTTTAGTTTTTTAAAGAACCTTCATACTGTTCTTCATAGTGGCTGTATCAATTTACATTCCCCTAACAGCATAGGAGGGTTTTCTTTCATCCATACCCTTTCCAGCATTTATTATTTGCAGATTTTTTGATGATGGCCATTCTGACCAGTGTGAGGGGATATCTCATGGTTTTGTTAGGGGAAGCACACTGATTGAAACCGCCCACCTTGGCCAGGCACCATAGTAACCATTTGCATGAGCTGTTTTATGACAGGAGATCCTGATAAGGAAAACTAATAAGCCACCACCAACCAGAAGAGTTCGGGAAAGGTCTAAAGGAGACACGGCATGTCCGTCCACTTCCCAGAATCCCTCTCGCTAGCATCCATCTTGGCTGAGCGATGTGTGCACCACCAGGAAAGTCTCTGAATTAGAATGATTGGCCAAAGACCACCTGGAAACTAATCCTATCACCATAAAACCAGAGACTTCGAGCCACGTGGCAGAGCAGTTCTCCTGGGTTTCCTTACCCTACTGCTCTCCACCCTGGTGCCCTTTTCCAATAAAATCTCTTGTTTTGTCAGCACGTGTCTCCTCGGACAATTCATTTCCAAGTGTTAGACAAGAGCCCTGGAAGGGGTTCCCCCTTCCTGCAACAGTTTGATTTGCATTTCTCCAATAATTAGCAATGTTGAGCATCTTTGCATGATTTTTGACCATCTGTATATCTTCTTTGGACAAATGTTTATTTAGATCTTCTACCGATTTTTTGATTGGGTTGTTCATTTTCTGGGTATAGAGCTTTATCAGTTGTTCGTATATTTTGGAGATTAATCCCTTGTTGGTCACTTCACTCACAAATATTTCCCCCTGCTCTGCAGGTTGTCTTTTCATTTTGGTCATGGATTCCTTTGCTGTACAAAAGCTTTTAAGTTTAATTAGGTCCCATTTTTAAAATTTTATCATCACTCTAAGAGGTGGATCCAAAAAGATACTGCTGCAATTTATGTCAAAGAGTATTTTGCCTATGCTTTCTTCTAAGAGTATAATAGTGTCCAGCTGTACATTTAGGTCTTTAATTCATTTTGAGTTTGTTTTTGTACATAGTGTCAGAGGATGTTCTAATTTCATTCTTTACATGTAGCTGTCCAAATTTCCCTGTACTTTAAGTGGTTAATTCTAATAGTCTCACAAGGACAGGTTATGAGCAAGAAGCCAGAAGCCATGACTTGGACTTGAGATAGACGTTTTAGTACTGAAAGGTTGCTGCTGAACGAAAAGACACCAGGATTCTTGGCCTCCGGAGGAGAAGAATTCAATCTGGGGCCAGAGACGAGGTTTGATCGCTCAGAGCTCTTGTGTAATAAAGTTTTATTAAAGTATAAAGGAGCTAGAGAAAGCTTCTGACATAGGCATCAGAAGGGGGCAGAAAGGGTATCCCCCTGCTAGTCTTCAGCTGGATGTTATATAGTCACTGGCAGTTTATTATTGAAAGAAAAGAATGTCTTAAAACTCAGAATGGCACCAGGCCCCTCACTTGTAAGATGCATTTTGGGATAATCTTGGCACCAAAAGGTTCATCCCGGGCCATAAAATGATTAACTTAAATCTTGTAAAAGGGCAGATCACCATACAAATAGTTTCGGTTACATAGATTAGGGGAACAATATCTGAGTATATAACATGCTGGTTTTTCAAGTAGGTTCTGAGCCATTAGGCAGAACGGACTTGAAGACAGTTTGGGGTAAATGCATAGCATATTAGCATAGCTTAAGACAAACATTTCCATAAGAAAAATGCATTGCTTATCTCAAGGTTTGAGAATAGTTAGCAGGTGAAACCAGGTGTCATTATGGCAACACAGTATTTTAAGAGAAACCTTCTTTTAAATTTGTATAGAGAAGGAAAAAAATATCACTAGTTTGTTTTCTCCTGCCGCTTAAGAGAGATAAAAATGTTTGCCACTTGCAGGCTATTTCCTCCTTTGGAGACCCCTGGCCTTCCTGCCTGTTACCCTTTCAGTACTATATGAACCTCTGTGAACATCTAAGTAAACATTTTAGATTCAACATTAATCAGACAACATAATCAGGACAGCAATTGTTAATGTGTCAACTACATATACACAGATACTGGTGACAGAATTGGCTAAATTATCAAACCTGAAAAGAAAATGCCTACTTTGGTTATTTCCTTAGTTTTCAAGAAGATCCAAGTGTTCTCATCTTTGAAAAAAGAATATTGACTACAATAAAATGTACAGAGATAATAGTGCAGATTCTCAGATATGATGAAACAATTTAATTAATGATTATGTTCGGATCCCATTTTCATACATGCATTGTTCTATTGTCTCTTCCTAAGTGAGGAAAAGTTGGTACTATGGGATCACACTAGTGGGTTATATATCCAGATTTTAACATAATTGTGGACAGACATCTTCAAGATGGCCATCATTTAGGATGATGTTAGGCAAAGGGCAACTCCAAGGGGCTAAATGACCATTTAAAAACGAGCAGGGTGAAATGTTATCATTACCTACATGATGCATTATGACACAATGTATTATCTGCTGCTTTACCGGGATAGCACTTTCCATCGATTGTCATTAGACAAGTTATATCCTGGCATATGCTGCACAACCTCAGCTTTTATACTGTGAAAGAGCAGTTGGGACTGCTGGGCAGTAGTCCTCACCCCTGACACTCATCATAGCCAAAACTGATGCATGAGGTGTTTCAAGTTGTGATTGCTTGAAGTGAACAATCGAAGCTACTTTGTTCGTGACCCTGCATATAAAAATGTCAAGTACTTGAAAAACTAGATGATTTGAATTTGAAACAGGGTTTAAAACTGATTCCACACAACCCGCTGGTCTGCTTATAACCCCAGATAGAGAGAGTACAAATGATTTCAACTCACAGCAAAGAAGAGCCCTAACGCAGAGCAAATCAATCAGGATACAAGTCAGGCAAAGTCAGTGCAAAATCTGATCATAGAATGTTTTGTTAAGTTATGCAGTTTGCTTCTTTTAACTTTACATAGGAATTCAAATTACATGTTGACAAAAATGACCCTGCCAGGCCTGCTTTAAAGAATGATCTGACATTAGCACAATTCATTTTACATAAGCAACTAACAGATTTAAAAGAATAATTTGCTTCCTTTAGGAATTAGGAGGGAAGCTCTCTGATGGTGAAGTTCTTAGCAAACTCTTCCACTTAGATAGTTTAGTGTAGACTGTAAGAGGTATAGGAATAATGATATTTCACTAACCCATAAAGCCAGCTTTTCAAGTTCAAGAGGTTTCATGGGCGAACTGGACTGGTCGCCGGGAAGATATTCAAGGACACTGTTTTTCTCCGTCCTCCCTTCTTCTACTTGGCCTTCCATCTCTCCATAAACATAACTGAATGTTGACAATGGACAAGTCTCTCCTGGATTTGACTAGACAGACTATGAACACCTTGAGATAAAATGTTTTTGAATCCCTAGCACAGTACCTAGAACATAGTAGGTACTTTACAAAGGTTTGCTAATTATTCATCACTTTAATTTTACTCAATAAAAATTTTTGAAAGTTTATGTGTCACACATTGGGCTGGGGGGTGGCTGGGGTGACAGTGAGAGCAGTGAATAATACATAGTTCCTCCTCTCTCATCTAGTAAAGAAGAAAGATCACAGAGGTTCATTATAAAGCAACGTGGAGCTCAATGCTAAGCCATTCATCGAAAAGCATTTTTTAACGCAATAATGTAAATAAAAGCATGAGGTTTGTCCAAAGAACAAAGGATGTCTTGTGGAAAGAGAATTCTTAGGAAAATGTATATAAGATAGAGAACTAACAAAATTACCCCTGGCATGCTTATTTTTAAATTCTCTGCTCTGCTCTTATTTGGGTCCCTTTCATAAACACTGGGCTTCCTTGTGGCTCAGCTGGTAAAGTGTCTGCCTGCAATGCAGGAGACCTGGGTTTGATCCCTGGGTCGGGAAGATCCCCTGGAGAAGGAAATGGCAACCCACTCCAGTACTCTTGCCTGGAAAATTCGGTGGATGGAGGAGCCTGGTGGGCTACAGTCCACAGAGTTGCAAAAGAGTCAGACACGAGTAAAGTGACTTCACTTTCTTTCTTTCTTTCTTCATAAACACTGACTTCATTTTCTTAAGAGCTTCACTATGTTTGGGAACATAGTGTAGAACACAGGAATAAAAATTAAAATGGCACATATAAGTTAGCTGATGAAATTCCAATCCTTAACAAGCAAGACAAATTAAAATTGAAATCCCTCCATATATTAGAATAAAATGCTAAAATGGGCAGTGTAGAAAATGCCATGCCAATAAACTAGGAGACATCCTAGTGCCACACTGCGCCGGCATCAATAGGGCAATGGAAATAGTTTACACTATTTTATGGGTGCTAAGTTATAATTTTACCATTGTGAACAGAAGTAATGGGTACTGTTGGTGAAACAGCAGTTAAAATGACACAGAGGCTTCCCTGAAATGTATCTCTTAAGTATAATGATTTATTTTAAGAATATCCAGCCCAGTAGAAGGGAGAGCTGGGAAAGGATAAGAATGTATCTATTTTGTAAGTAAAAGGTTAAAAAGAAGATAGAAGAAATACCTCATTTAGTCCTCTATATGAAAAATCACCAGAAAAAGCTTCTAGGAAATAATTTCACCAAATCATCTCCCAGAGTTAAGATAATCCCTCAGGCATTCCCAACTGTGAAAATATCAAAACAACTTCATTACTAAAAATAGAAATTAGTAACATAATTAATCACCTACAGATGTGACATCAGAGTTGAGAAGAAAGCTGAATCTTTAAGAAAAGCATCTCATCTGAACTCTTTTTCTTTCATTACCTGTCCTTCTTTTCCCCTCAGATAACAGATAGCTAAAAACCATAGTTGTCTTTCTAATCATCATAACAGTGATAATAGGAACTGATATTTATTGAGCACCTAATATGTGCCAGGTAGTACCATATTAAGAGCTTGCATACACTATTTCATTCACTATTCCTAACAAGCAAATGAGGCAAATTTTTTTTTTTCAGATAAAATCTTATTCTCAGTGAAGTTAACAAAGATCACAAACTACTACATGTTGGAATAAATGCTCAAGTTCAGGTCTATGTACGTGGCACACATACGTCCTTTTGTCAATATCAACACCTGAACAATCCCTTTGAACATCCCCATTCCAAGCATCCCCAGCCTCCAACTTCACGTCTGCTTTCCATCTCATCTCCTTCTCTACCATGATTACAACATGACTTTTCTCTCACTGGACCCTACAATCTACTGATTGAACAACATTTTACTGCCCCACCTAGCAAATTCCATGTATCTTAACTATAGACACGAAGCTCTATTATTAGATACCCAGAACTTATTCATCTTATAACCAGAAGTTTGTATCTTTGACAGCCTCTCCCACTTCCAACAAATCTGTTCTGTTTCTATGAGATGGGTTTTCTTAAGATTCCTATATAAGTGAGATCATAGAGTATTTTGCTTTGCCTGATTTATATCCTTGTGGTTAATCTACAATATAGCAAATGACACAGGATTTCCTTCTTTTTAATGACTGAGTAATTCTGTTGCATATAAATATATATATATATATATATATATATATATATATATATATACCACATTCTCTTTATCCATTCATCATGGACATTTAGGTTTCCATATCTTGGTTATTGTAAATTATGCTGCAATGAACATGGGGGTGCAGATACATCTTCAAGATAATAACTCCATTTCTTTTGGATTTATATCCACAGTTGGAATTGCTTCTATTTGCAATTTTTTGAAGAACCTCTGTACTGTTTTCCACAGTTCTGCCAGCCTTTCTAACCATCACTAACCCTTCCTAATAGTTTAGCCTTTCCTCCAAGGCCGGGCCAAGTTAGATAGCTCACCTCTTTGTTTCTATAAGCAGCAGCCTTCCTGATGACTTCATTATAAATGTCCCAGTGACAACCCCCAAACAGCTTGCTCAATGAGGCCTACCTTACCCTTAATCTTTATTTTAACTGGCATCCCCACCACCTCTCCCACACTGGTCTCTATCACCATTACCTTATTCTCCTTTCCTCTCACAACACATAATGTGTCCTTCCTAATGGACTAGAGTTATTTACTCTAACACTTATTTTTTCCTTTCTCTCAGTAGAATGCAAGTTCCATGAAGGCTGAGAATCTTGGTATGTTTCACTCAACAATGTATCCCCAACACCTGAAACACTGTAAGGAGCTTAATAACTATTTGTCCAGTGAATCAATTAATTTGATTATAATTATTGATTCATTCAAAGGTATTAATATATTTCCCAATAGCCCTTGAGTCCTTGGGTTTAAGGATCTATCTTATTCATCTCTGAATTCCCAATGTATTTTTCATCACCATAACCATCATCAGGGTAACGGGGGATAATAATGAATGTATACAAGTTGCCAGCTCTGAAACCCTTCTTTTTGGTACAATACCATATTTCATCTTCACCATGAGAGATCTATTACATTATTATCCCCTTTGTACAAGTGAAGAAACTAAGGCTTACAGAGATGAAGTAACTTGTCCAAGTCATATAGACAATTCATGACAGAGTTGGGATTCAAGACCATGCAGTTTCACTCTAGAATTCTTCTTCAATCATTGTGTAATAAAAGTTAGTTGAAGATAAGTATAAGCCACATAGCTCTACTTTAATGTATTTGGGGAGAAAGAAACTAGAGAGATCAGCATTAGGACTATGGCAATCTTTGCTTTCTGCACTTGAACAATTTCCAAATCCATTTCTTCCTCCTTTTCATCTTGGCAACTTAACTTATTATTCCCCTTTTCTTATTTTTCTATAGCACTTTTTCTCTTCCAGTGCTTTGATCTCCAGTGTTGACAGCCATCATCCTCTCTGGCTTCCCTGGCTGAGGCTTTCCAATACTCAGTGAAGACTTCATTTCCTCTAGTTTAAGATGCTGCAGAAAAATTATCTTCATGGCCTCTTTCCAATAAGATTTTTAAGTGACTTGCCCCCAACATTATGTAATGTTCGTTGACCTCATCTCACATTTGCAGTCCATTTTCTTCTCTCCAGTGTGCTCCTTTGGGTCTTTTCTTTCTGACTCCTGAGACTCTGATAACATTCCATAAAAATTAGCTGCTAACAGGTGGCCATCTGCAGCACATTCAGTTTTCCCCTTCCCCAGTGCCTCTCATCTGGTTAGGACTTACTTCCACTCAACCAAATCTGCCTATATCTTATCTTTCTTCCTTTAATCTACTTTAGCAAAGCTATTCTTGCTCACCTACTACAGTTATATCTCAAATTCACAGCATTTTCCTTTTTAAAAAAATTTCAACGACAAATCCTTTTCTAATGCTATCTTTTCTCATGTCGTCCAGCGTCTTACTTCATAAAGTGTGTATTTCTCTTTTGCACAAACTTACTACATTTATTGTTTTCCCTCTCTGTCAGTCTTTCTGATCTTTTAAACAGTTAGCAACTACAAATGTCTGTCATACTGTGCCCTTGACTTCCTGGCCATCTCTCTCATTCTTCTTAACTCAAATTACCCCAAAGTGTAATCCACATTACTCTTCTCCATGCTTCCCACCTGATTATTCTCCAATCCTGTCAATATGTTTTAAATATACTATTCTACTAAATCCAACCCTTGGAAGGCTGCCAGCAGCCATCTAAATTTTAATTTTAGGTATCTTAAATGCAACATGTCTTCAATTTTCATCTTCCTCCATCCTTATGTGGAATTCAACACTTACCACTACCTCTACCTCTCAGCTCTCCTTTTCTTCTTTGACAAGCCTCTTTGTTATCTACCTGCCTTGTCTCTTTATTAAATAAAAGGCAGAGGATTGTGATAAGAGTTCTATCTGGTGCCTCTACTCCACCTGCAAGGGAGAGAGGCTGCCACAGACATTATGCTGAGCACTGTGCCGGTCGGTTGGGGCCCATTACTAGTGTGGCTCCCTCTGGTTCTCTCCTTCCTGTGTAGGAAAAGAAGGAAGAAGGTCTGGCTGTAACCCCTGGAAGAAGAAAAGCGCTTTCCATTCTGCTTTGCTTCTTGGCTCTTATGTCTTATCAGCCGAGGCAGACACAGTCTTCTGTATGACCAAGTCTGGGCCCCTGAAACTCTCCCTGGGGTCAGAGCCAAAGCTCTCTACTAGTAAGTGTTCCTCTGCTTTTCTTTGCCTTCTCTGAACTTTTTTTTTCACTTGGAATTTGAGGATGAGAGTAAACTTGTCAAGGATAGGATGGGGAAATTTCTAGTGCCCTACTCCAGCACAATCATATTTTCATGGCTTCATAACACAGAGAAGATGATTACTTCTCTGTGTTCCTCCTGGCCCCTTTTCTTCCTCCCTCCTCTCACTGTGATATTCCTGAACTTCTAGCTTTAATATGATCCTATTCTGCCTTTCCTTCAGCAAACATATATGGCCACTGACCTCAACTAAAATCTCCACTCAGAGGACCCCTAAATCTGTAGCTTTAGTTTCATCCTTCTTCCCAGTTATAGTTTGGAATCTTGAACGTTTTGCTGAAGATATCCACGTCAAAATAAACATGTCTAAAGCCAAGTTTATAATCTTCCCCCTAAAATCCACTCTCCTTTTTAATATCTAGATCTGTTTTTAGTGGTATTATAATCCTCCAGTCACCCAGATCTGAAACATGAATCCATCTTTGACTTCTTCCTTTTCTTTCCCTTTCCCGTTTTCCATGGGTCACTAAATTCTGCTCACTCATCTTAGGAGTGTCTTTCAAATTCACAACTGTTCTATATCAATCTGTCAACCGTATTTCAAGCTCTTGTTACCTTAACAATGACAATTTCTTTAACTGATCTCTTTAACTCTGGTTTCTCTTTCAAGTAATCCTATACAATGTCACCAGATTGTCCTTCCAAAGTAACACTGTGAACCTATCACTCTACTACTCAGAACACCCATGCACTCTAGTCTCTGCTGAATGAAGTTCAAACCTCTTCATCTGACACTTTGGCACCCTGCGTGGTTTTCCACCAATATACCTCCTCTTCTGTTTTCTCTTTCGTCGCTATCCAACTTGCATTCTAGACTACAACCAAACTGGATCTGCTAGTTTTACTATTTGAAGCAATTTCCTCACACAGAGTAAAGAGCTTGGGCTCTAAAGTCAGACAGATAAGAATTCAAGCTATGGACTTCATCATTTGTAGTCTGTATAACCTTCCTGAGTTATGGTTTTCTCATCAATAAAATGGACACAATCATGGTATTTGTCTTATAAGCTTGCTGTAAGGATTTAAGTGCAGAATTAGCACAGTACCCAACACATTAGAAGGGATTCACTATCTTTTAGCTAGAATGAAAAGTGAGAGTCACTCAGTCGTGTCTGACTTTTTATGACCCCATGGACTGCACCAGGCTCCTTTGTCCATGGAATTCTCCAGGCAAGAATACCAGATTGGGTTGCCATTTCCTTCTTCAGGGGATCTTCCTGATCCAGGGATTGAACCCAGGTCTCCCACACTACAGGCAGACTCTTTACCAACTGAGCCACCAGGGAGTTTTTTTATCTAGAATACTACTAATTATTTCTCCTTCTTGGAGCATGATTTATGCTTTCCTATCTATGTCTTCCCCATGCCATCCCCACTGCATGGAATGCTTCCAATCCATCTCTGTTCATTGAAATCATACTCTCATTTAAAGGCTAGGTTGAAATCCTCCCCTTCTAAGAAGTGTTCTGGACTCATTAAGCTCTGAAGTGACTTGCCCCTTCTCCAAAATCCTAAGAAAATCTGCATACCTTTTAAGAGGCTTACCACATTGCATCGCAGTTCTTCATTTTTAGAAACTATCACAATGTAAACTTTGCAAGTTTTCTCATTTCTTATACTCAGTTCAAAGCCACTTGACCCATGTTCATTGTTGAATCATCTATTGTGCTGCTGCAGTCTCTTGACTCCAGGAATTATTTGTTTAAACAATGAATTAATAAAGTTTTGATTTCACTTCCCTTAAGAAAAATAGAAAATACCCACAACATAAAAATAACATGAAAGTTAGGCTTTATTGATATTTTATCGAGCATGTCAATGTACTTCCCCTAGCTCAGGCACTATTAAGCATCTTATGGCATATTAGGCATGCCATAAAAATAGGACTTCCTCATATATTTTAATTAATACAACTTGGGGGGAAAAGGATTATTTTCTTAGCTATTTCACATACAATTTGTTTGATTCTCAGCAAAAACACTGGCAGCAACTTAAAGCCTCTCAGGACTAATACCTAAAAAGTGTTTGTTTAAATATAGCCTTCAAGAAATAGCAAGGCACCAATAAAATCAGATAAGGAGAAATTCAAAGTGTAAACTATGTATTTGGGAAGATCCCCTGGAGAAGGGAAAGGCCACTCACTCCAGTATTCTGGACTGGAGAATTCCATGGACTGTAGGGTCCATGGGGTCACAAAGAGTCAGACATGACTGAGTGACTTGCACTAAACTATGTATGGAAAAACATCTATCTTTTCTAAAGGTCAAGGAAATGCAAATCAACACAGCCTTAAGGAAATGATGATGATGATGCTCAGTTGTGTCCAACATTTTACAACCCCATAGACTGTAGCCCACCAGTCTCTTCTGCCAATGAATAGAACACTGGAATGGGTTGCCATTTCTTACTCCAAAGGATCTTTCTGACCCAGGGATCAAATCCATGTCTCTTCAAGAATCTGCCTGCCAATGCAGGAGATGTAAGTTGAAATTTTGGGTCAGTAAGATCCCATAGAGAAGAAAATGGCAACCCGTTCCAGTATTCTAGCCTGTCCAGAAATCCTATGTACAGAGGAGCCTGGCGAGCTATGTCCATGGGGTCGCAAAAGAGTCAGACACAACTTAGCAACTAAACCTCAGCAATATAACCTGAGATAATGATCAAACAGGCACACACACATACTATCCATTAAGTTATAAAGTGAGAAGACATTTTTTGAAAATAAATCTATGAATATGTAGTTGGGAGTCATGAAGGCTCTAATATTCCATTCAAGACACGGCCCAACAGAAGCAAAATCATACAGGCAAAATATGTTACCACATAAAATAATATCAATCTGGAAGCTATTTTGCTGAATAAAAATAGAAAAAGCTTTTTAGAAATGGCATCAACATGATGGAATGTTATAGAGCCCTTAAAATTCATAACTATAAAGTCAATTATATCAGGCTCCTGTCCTTCCTGTCGGTTTCCTGGCATCTGAGCCCCTCCCTAATGTTGGGAGAATTCCATATCTTATGAGTGTCAGTAAGAAGCTATAGAGATATAAAATGCCAGATCCTCATTCTCCCGGCCTTCCCTATAGCTAGGGCATGGACGTGTGTCCTACAAGTCACGGTTCAGATGCTCCTGCCACGCTCTAAGGAGGAGCTGCTGAGTCAGAAAGAGGAGCCAGGGAAGGTCTCTGTCTAAAGACAGTGGTGGTCGGTGGTGTATTAGTTTGCCAGGGCTGCTATGTCAAAGACCCGTAAACTAGGTGACTTAAAACAACAGAAATTTATTGTCTAATGGTTCTAGAGGCCAGAAGTCCAAAATCAAAGTGTGGGCAGCACCATGCCTCCTCTGAAACCTGTAGGGGAAAATAATTCCTTGTCTATTCCAGCTTCCGATGTTTGCTGGTGACCCTTGGCCCCAACTCTCTGCCTTCATCCTCATTTGGCCATCTTTTCCTTGTGTGTCTCTCTCCTCTTACAGGGGTACCGCTCATATTGGATCAGGGCCCCCACTCCAGTCTGACCTCACCTTAACTACCTACTTCTGTAACTATTTCTAAACGGGGTCACTTTCAGAGGTACTGGAGATTAGGACTTCAACCTCTGTTTTTGCGGGGCCCAATGCAACCCTTACAGGGGATTCCCTGTGGCTCAGCTGGCAAAGAATTCTCCTGCAACACAGGAGACCTGGGTTCAACCCCTGGGTTGGGAAGATACCCTGGAGAAGGGAAAGGCTGCCTGGTCCAGTATTATGGCCTGGAGAATTCTGTGGACTGTATAGTCCATAGGATCGCAGAGTCAGACACGACTGAGTGACTTTCACTTCACTTCACTTTGCTTCAATGCAACTCATGACAGGTTGTATCTACCAATCAATGCCCGTCTATCTGCAGTGCAAGCTTTAATGTCTAGTGCTTGGTGGCTTCCTCCTCATGCTGGAGACCTGACTGGGACCTTGCTTGGGGCTTTCTAGCCAATTACAGCCCTCCTGGCAATTTTAGAAGTTATCTAATACCCTTTAAGGAGAAGGCAATGGCACCCCACTCCAGTACTCTTGCCTGGAAAATCCCATAGGCAGAGGAGCCTGATAGGCTGCAGTCCATGGAGTCGCTAAGAGTCAGACACGACTGAGTGACTTCACTTTCACTTTTCACTTTCATGCATTAGAGAAGGAAATGGCAACCCACTCCAGTGTTCTTGCCTGGAGAATCTCAGGGACGGGGGAGCCTGGTGGGCTTCTGTCTATGGGGTCGCACAGAGTTGGACACGACTGAAGTGACTTAGCAGTAGCAATACCCTTTAATAGTTATGTTCTACTTAAATTAGCTACATTTCTGTTGCTTTCAACCAGGAATGCTGTACACTATTTAGAAGTATAACAATTATGTGTCTATCGGTTTTGATACAGTTTAATGACATGTATCTACCCTTATGGTGTCATACAGAAAAGTTCCACTGTCTTAAAAATCCAGCTGTGCACTCATTCATCTCTCCCGTCTCCCTCTCCTCTGGAACCACTGACACCTCTTTAAACTGTGTCCATATTTTTGCCTTTTCCAGAATGTCATAGAGTTGAAATCACACAGTGTTTAGCCGTTCCATATTGATATCCCTCCCTTAGCAATATGCATTCAAGATTTCTCCATGTCTTTTCTTGACTTCTTTTTACTACTGAATAATATTCTACATGTACCACTGTTTATCCATCAATCAAAGAATACATGTACACAGGGTAAGCCGCAATGTATCCTGTGGACTTTAGTTAACAATGTACAATGTACAATTGGCTCACCAATTGTAACAAACACACCTTACTAATGCAAGAAATCAATAGAGTAAACTGTAAGGGGCATGGGGTGAGGGTAATACATGAATTCCCTATACTTTTGCCCAATTCTACTGTAAACCTAAAACTGTTCCCCAAGAATCTATTAATTAAAATGTATAATTACGTATCACATCGAGTGAAAAAAAAAGCAGGATAGAAAATAGAATATGTTATATGATTGTAAGCATATGGAAATATCTGTACTTAGGGAAATTAGGGAAATATTATATTGGGGTTGGGGTGACAGCTCTGCTTTATTAATTTTTCACAACTGTCTTCCATATTTTTATATAATTTTCTTAATTTTATATACTGTTCAAAAATTTCTTAATTTTATATAATTTTCTTAATTTTCAAAAATTCTGGAAGAAGTGAGAAGGAAAGAAACAATGACTCAAAGTACCTCCAATCTAATACTATAATTTATTATTTTCTTAGTAGGAATTTCAAAACAGTGTTTGGGGATAGAGAATCCATCTACCACTTTGGTATTAAGAAAAAAATAGCAAGCATCATTCACAGAATGGTTAAGAGTGATGGCCATTTAACCAAGATCTTAAGACAGAAATTGAATCTTAACTATTTTATAATTAGTACCTAGCATAGGCATTACAGACAGAACATGCTTAAGTATTTGCTGTTGAATGGTTAAATTACTTATAATTGTATGAGTAAGCAAGTGTCCTTGATGTAGGAGTAAGAATTTATTCTCCCACTTTTCTACTTCAATTTCCAATTTCTTGGCTCTGCTCAAACTGACACTAGTTGATGAATAAAAATTTATGCTCTTAAATCAATTTCTGCACTCATTGTTTTTCATCATGATCTCAATTATATGCTAACCGGAGTTAACATTTACTAGTGGTATCATGATATGGGGCAATCTGTTTTCTTTTCAGGCTGACTTGTGAGTGAATGCTAACAACCATTAAATCCAAACACATCCTGGGCAATGCCATTAATAAACATTGGAAATACACTCATTTGAAATGGTGAATAAAAATTTTTAGACAGCAACATTATATGAACTTGTCAAAGTTCTTTTTAAATCGGTAAGAGAATTCAACCCTCAAAATTGAAATGTTAAGGCATGAAACTGTATGCAACAAGCCTGTTTTGGATCACTGCTTAGCTACTAAGGTCAATAAGACTTTGTTTGTGCCATTCCCAGTTTATGCATAAATCTAACAGCATAAACAGATACTCTAGCCAATTTACATTCTCAGCAGCAACTCCGCTTTTACAATTTGTTTGTCTTCTGAAAAGGGGAAAAGAACAATTTAATTGATTGCAATAGTGTCTCCCTTACAATTTTCTTAAAAATATCAGGCCAGCTGTGTTTCATTTCAGAGTTCCCTGTTCTCAGATTGAGGCACAATCATGTTTTGCTCAGAATATAGAGGCTCCTAAGAAATTCTGTGAAATGCTTAACAATGTTCCTTCTACAGAATCCTTTAAAAAATCCAAACAGAAATTCCTCTGCTAGAGATCCTGAAAAACTCATCAGCTGCAATTTCCTCTTTTTATTCCTGAAGCTGTATGTGTTTCTTAAAAAGCAAAAAAGAAATTCTAATTAAGAGCATTGTTTTTACACGGATAAAATATGAAAGCTACTATGTCTGATGGTTAACCATTTTTAGTATAACTATCATTCTCTACCTACTGTTCACACTAATGCCCTCAAACAGGTTTCAAAGAAAAATAAACTTTTGTGTGATACACAGTTCATACACTATGTATCACACAATTCTCTTTCACTGACGTAATGGAGAAATACAGTGCCACATTTAGAGGAGATAAAGGGACTCATTTAACTCTCCCATCTCTACTGTAAATTGTACTTTTTAAAATGTCTCTATCTAATAAGCAAGAGAGATTTATATTTTAAATCACTTTTTCTACAGAAAAGAAATTAATCAACCAGCAGGTCAAGTGGTAAAAAAAAAAAAAAAAAAAAAAGATTCCTAGAGGAAAAGAGGTGATGCCACGAATAGGACACTTTGCCTCATGTTTGACTATGATGGGAATAGAAAAGAGTTGTAAACAATGACCCTAAGATACTAAAACCAACATGAGATGGTGTTTTTATGAGTAAACACTGTTTGTAGTGCAAAACACACTGCTGCCTGGAGCATCTCGGAAAGGTTTTACCGGAGGAGAGGCACACAGAGCTGTCCTCATAGAGAAAGCAAGAGCACAGTGCTCAAAAGCATGGACTCTAGAGCCAGACCACCTGGGTTCCAGTTCTCACTCTACCTCTGATTGACTATGTGACCTTAATGTAAGCAAGTTATCTTACTGCTTTGTGCCTCAGTTTGGCTATAAAACAGATAAAATAGCATCTTCCCCACAGGGTTGTTCTGAATATTAAATGAGCTACTGTAAAAAGAGCTTGGAGGAGTACCTGACAAATAAGCGCTTTCTAAATCTTAGTATAATTATTTGTGGACATTGAGGATTTAGAAAAGAACCAAATGGCAGGGGTCAACTGGAGAAACAGGCACATCTTAGGCAAGCAAGGTAGGGATGTGATCACATCCCTTTATGCCAATGCCGGCTTAAAAACATCAAATCCATTTGAGAAAAGAAGTTGGTCAGCACAACCTGGGATCTCACTCTGACTGGTCTGATGAGGAAGGAATCTGCAGGTGGCAATAAGCCAGAGCCTACCCTTTTCCTTTTCTTTGCCTGATGGATTCTAAGGCAGTAGTTGATTTTGAAGTGAGAATAGTAGCTACCTTTTCTTCCTCTAAGCTTGCAGGTAGAAAAGGGATAAAGAGTAGGTTTGCAACCCATTCTCTTCTGTTATTGTGTATGAATTGTGGAGTGGACTAGAAGGGGATGAAGAACTTCAGAAAGAAATCTCCTTATCAACATGCTAATGACAGGCCTCTGATGACAAACGGTATTTACTTAGAAAAAATAAAGATATATATGTATGTACAAGTGCATCACTTTGCTGTACACCTGAAACTAACACTGTTTAAACAACTATAGTTCAATTAAAAAAAAAAAACAACAACCAAATGGTATTTACTAACAGAAAAGTCCTTATCTATAGAATACTTATAGGAAGATGTACCTGGACTACCCAGGACTGCTTATAGTAAACAGACTTGGAATCTATAGATTTATGGGATAGAAAATTTTGGAGATTCTTCTAAGTGGTGCAAACTGCACACATCACTTACACACCTGTTTATCTTGGCCCAGGATATACATACTGGTGCAGCAAGAAAAGACCTGGGGTGCAAACTGGAGGTTCCAGACCACTTCCTGCTTTGTCTGTGCCCTGCAACTACTTGAATCCTTACAATTATTAGTGCGTGCATGCTAAGTTGCTTCAGTCGTGTCTGACTCTTTGCGACCTTAAGGACCATAGCCCACCAGGTCCATGGGATTCTTTAGGCAAGAATACTGGAGTGGGTTACCATTTCCTTCTCCAATTATTAGTGTAACTGATACTAGATAAGATTTTACTATTTTTTCCACAATGTGTAACATTTCACTATTTGTTGTTTTGTGTTAATCTAGCTGTATTTGAGTGATTGATAAACAATTCTAGTTTCATTTGTTTCCTCTCTATGACAGTCTTTACACAGCAACCACACACAGGGAGGTGGGAGAGTGGAGTGGATTGGAAAAGAGCAGGGGCTTTGGGTGTGACACCACCTCTCACAATTCTGCATCAGCTATTTAATCTGTCTTCATTTCAGCTTCCTCATCTGTCAAATGGAGAGAGTCACTCTAGGGACTGCTGTGAGGATGAAATTAACTATGTGTGTGTGTATATATATATATATATGGCTTAATACAGCACCTAAAACTACAGTAAACACTTGCTAAATCACAGTTCTTGAAATTAGGGAGAGATCTTACTAAATTTTAGATCAGTGCCTCTTGTTGGCAGACAAAAGGGAGGAAAGCGATAGTAAAATGAGAAAGACCCTGTTCCTTTCACCTTAATTTTATGCTAATATGCTTCCTGTTCTGATTTGAACAATCAGAAAAGAAACTTGCGTGTAGAACTTCAGTCACATCTTTCAAAACAGATTTAAAATAAATATATATAAAAATATTGCTACTTGCCTTGCATCTGTTTTCTGGAGTTAGCATATCTAGTTCAACAGATTGCCACCAATTTAAATAAATGTTTTTACTTTCTAACATATGAATTGCAGTACTGCAGTATTACTTCTAAAAGGCAAAAAATTTCTTTGGTTTGTTTTCAATATTGCCCTTGTCTGAACTGCTTTTCATGTGTGTGTTATTTGTCCTGCTGATACTCTGATAGACTCAACAATGAAATTAGAACAAATCCACAATCATTAAAGGAGTAGAAAAGAGCAAATTTAA